>NC_140989.1:214457902-215206295 GCF_052327205.1 Somniosus microcephalus | reverse complement strand
GTGAGGGTGTGTGTGTGTTAATGTGAGGGTGAGGGTGTGTGTGTGTTAATGTGAGGGTGAGGGTGTGTGTGTGTTAATGTGAGGGTGAGGGTGTGTGTGTGTTAATGTGAGTGTGAGGGTGTGTGTGTTAATGTGAGGGTGAGGGTGTGTGTGTGCTAATGTGAGGGTGAGGGTGTGTGTGTGTTAATGTGAGGGTGAGGGTGTGTGTGTGTGTTAATGTGAGGGTGAGGGTGTGTGTGTGTTAATGTGAGGGTGTGGGTATGTGTGTGTGTTAATGTGAGGGTGAGGGTGTGTGTGTGTGTTAATGTGAGGGTGAGGTGTGTGTGTGTTAATGTGAGGGTGAGGGTATGTGTGTGTGTTAATGTGAGGGTGAGGGTGTGTGTGTGTTAATGTGAGGGTGTGGGTATGTGTGTGTGTTAATGTGAGGGTGAGGGTGTGTGTGTGTTGATGTGAGGGTGAGGGTGTGTGTGTGTTAATGTGAGGGTGAGGGTGTGTGTGTTCATGTGAGGGTGAAGGTGTGTGTGTGTTAATGTCAGGTGAGGGTGTGTGTGTGTTAATGTAAGGGTGAGGGTGTGTGTGTGTTAATGTGAGGGTGAGGGTGTGTGCGTGTGTTAATGTGAGGATGAGGGTGTGTGTGTGTTAATGTGAGGCTGAGGGTGTGTGTGTGTTAATGTGAGGGTGAGGGTGTGTGTGTTGATGTGAGGGTGAGGGTGTGTGTGTGTTAATGTCAGGTGAGGGGGTGTGTGTGTTAATGTGAGGGTGAGGGTATGTGTGTGTTAATGTGAGGGTGAGGGTGTGTGTGTGTTAATGTGAGGTGAGGGTGAGTGTGTGTTAATGTGAGGGTGTGTGTGTGTTAATGTGAGGGTGAGGGTGTGTGTGTGTTAATGTCAGGTGAGGGTGTGTGTGTGTTAATGTGAGGGTGAGGGTATGCGTGTGTTAATGTGAGGGTGAGGGTGTGTGTGTGTTAATGTGAGGGTGAGGGTGTGTGTGTCTTAATGTGAGGGTGAGGGTGTGTGTGTTAATGTGAGGGTGAGGGTGTGTGCGTGTGTTAATGTGAGGATGAGGGTGTGTGTGTGTTAATGTGAGGGTGAGGGTGTGTGTGTGTTAATTTGAGGGTGAGGGTGTGTGTTTGTGTTAATGTGAGGGTGAGGGTATGTGTGTGTTAATATGTGAGGGTGAGGGTGTGTGTGTGTTAATGTGAGGGTGAGGGAGTGTGTGTGTGTTAATGTGAGGGTGAGGGTGTGTGTGTGTTAATGTGAGGGTGGGTGTGTGTGTGTTAATGTGAGGGTGTGTTGTGTGTGTTAATGTGAGGGTGTGTGTGTGTGTTAATGTGAGGGTGAGGGTGTGTGTGTGTTAATGTGAGGTGAGGGTGTGCATGTGTTAATGTGAGGGTGAGGGTGTGTGTGTGTTAATGTGAGGGTGAGGGTGTGTGTGTGATAATGTGAGGGTGAGAGTGTGTGTGTTAATGTGAGGGTGAGGGTGTGTGTGTGTTAATGTGAGGGTTGAGGGTGTGTGTGTGTTAATGTGAGGGTGAGGGTGTGTGTGTTTCAATGTGAGGGTGAGGGTATGTGTGTGTTTTAATGTGAGGGTGAGAGTGTGTGTGTGTGTTAATGTGAGGGTGAGGGTGTGTGTGTGTTAATGTGATGGTGAGGGTGTGTGTTTTAATGTGAGTGTGAGGGCCTGTGTGTGTTAATGTGAGGGTGAGGGGTGTGTGTGTGTTTAATGTGAGGGTGAGGGTCTGTGTGTGTTAATGTGAGGGTGAGGGTGTGTGTGTGTTAATGTGAGGGTGAGGGTACGTGTGTTAATGTGAGGGTGAGGGTGAGTGTGTGTTAATGTGAGGGTGAGGGTATGTGTGTGTGTTAATGTAAGGGTGTGGGTATGTGTGTGTGTTAATGTGAGGGTGAGGGTGTGTGTGTGTTAATGTGAGGGTGAGGGTGTGTGTGTGTTAATGTGAGGGTGAGGGTGTGTGTGTGTTAATGTGAGGGTGAGGGTGTGTGTGTGTTAATGTGAGGGTGTGGGTGTGTGTGTGTTAATGTGAGGGTGAGGGTACGTGTGTGTTAATGTGAGGGTGAGGGTGTGTGTGTGTTAATGTGAGGGTGAGGGTGTGTGTGTGTTAATGTGAGGGTGAGGGTACGTGTGTGTTAATGTGAGGGTGTGGGTGTGTTAATGTGAGGTGAGGGTGTGTGTGTGTTAATGTGAGGGTGAGGGTGTGTGTGCTTAATGTGAGGGTGAGGGTGTGTGTGTCTGTTAATGTGAGGTGAGGGTGTGTGTGTGTTAATGTGAGGGTGAGGGTGTGTGTGTGTTATGTGAGGGGATGTTGTGTTAATGTGGAGGTGTGTGTTAATGTGAGGGTGAGGGTGTGTGTGTGTTATGTGAGGGTGAGGGTATGTGTGTGTTATGTGAGGTGAGGTGTGTGTGTTAATGTGAGGGTGAGGGTGTGTGTGTTAATGTGAGGGTGAGGGTGTGTGTGTGTTAATGTGAGGGTGAGGGTATGTGTGTGTGTTAATGTGAGGGTGAGCGGTGTGTGTGTGTTAATGTGAGGGTGAGGGTGTGTTTTCAGGCAGGAGGTATGTGTGTGTTAATGTGAGGGTGGTGTGTGTGTTATGAGGGAGGGTGTGTTAATGTGAGGGTGAGGGTATGTGTGTGTTAATGTGAGGTGAGGGTGAGTGTGTTAATGTGAGGGTGAGGGTGTGTGTGTGTTAATGTGAGGGTGAGGGTGTGTGTGTGTTAATGTGAGGGTGAGGGGATGTGTGTGCGTTAATGTGAGGGTGAGGGTGTGTGTGTGTTAGGTGAGGGTGAGTGTGTGTTAATGTGAGGGTGTGTGTGTGTGGGTGGTGTGTGTTAATGTGAGGGTGAGGGTGTGTGTGTGTTAATGTGAGGGTGAGGGTGTGTGTGTGTTAATGTGAGGTGAGGGTGAGTGTGTGTTAATGTGAGGGTGTGGTGTGTGTGTTAATGTGAGGGTGAGGGTGTGTGTGTGTTAATGTGAGGGTGAGGTGTGTGTGTGTGTTAATGTGAGGGTGAGGGTGTGTTTTTATGTTAATGTGAGGGGTGAGGGTATGTGTGTGTTAATGTGAGGGTGAGGGTGTGTGTGTGTTAATGTGAGGGTGAGGGTGTGTGTGTGTTAATGTGAGGGTGAGGCTGTGTGTGTGTGTTAATGTGAGGGTGAGGGTGTGTGTTTATGTTAATGTGAGGGTGAGGGTGTGTGTGTTAATGTGAGGGTGAGGGTGTGTGTGTGTTAATGTGAGGGTGAGGGTGTGTGTGTGTTAATGTGAGGGTGAGGGCTGTGTGTGTTAATGTGAGGGTGAGGGTGTGTGTGTGTGTTAATGTGAGGGTGAGGGTGTGTGTGTTAATGTGAGGGTGAGGCTGTGTGTGTTAATGTGAGGGTGAGGGTGTGTGTGTGTTAATGTGAGGGTGAGGGTGTGTGTGTGTTAATGTGAGGTGAGGGTGTGTGTGTGTTAATGTGAGGGTGAGGGTGTGTGTGTGTTAATGTGAGGGTGAGGGTGTGTGTGTGTTAATGTGAGGGTGAGGCTGTGTGTGTTAATGTGAGGGTGAGGGTGTGTGTGTGTGTTAATGTGAGGGTGAGGGTGTGTGTGTGTTAATGTGAGGTGAGGGTGTGTGTGTTAATGTGAGGGTGAGGCTGTGTGTGTGTTAATGTGAGGGTGAGGGTGTGTGTGTTAATGTGAGGGTGAGGGTGTGTGTGTTAATGTGAGGGTGAGGGTGTGTGTGTGTGTTAATGTGAGGGTGAGGGTGTGTGTGTGTTAATGTGAGGGTGAGGGTGTGTGTGTGTTAATGTGAGGGTGAGGGTGTGTGTGTGTTAATGTGAGGGTGAGGGTGTGTGTGTGTTAATGTGAGGGTGAGGGTATGTGTGTGTGTTAATGTGAGGGTGAGGGTATGTGTGTGTTAATGTGAGGGTGAGGGTGTGTGTGTGTTAATGTGAGGTGAGGGTGTGTGTGTGTTAATGTGAGGGTGAGGGTGTGTGTGTGTTAATGTGAGGGTGAGGGTGTGTGTGTGTGTTAATGTGAGGGTGAGGGTGTGTGTGTGTTAATGTGAGGGTGAGGGAATGTGTGTGTGTTAATGTGAGGGTGAGGGTATGTGTGAGTGTTAATGTGAGGGTGAGGGTGTGTGTGAGTGTTAATGTGACGGTGAGGGAATGTGTGTGTTAATGTGAGGTGAGGGTGTGTGTGTGTTAATGTGAGGTGAGGGTGTGTGTGTGTTAATGTGAGGTGAGGGTGTGTGTGTGTTAATGTGAGGTGAGGGTGTGTGTGTGTTAATGTGAGGTGAGGGTGAGTGTGTGTTAATGTGAGGGTGTGTGTGTGTTAATGTGAGGGTGAGTGTATGTGTGTGTTAATATGAGGGTGAGGGTATGTGTGTGTGTTAATGTGAGGGTGAGGGTGTGTGTGTGTTAATGTGAGGATGAGGGTGTGTGTGTATTAATGTGAGGTGAGGGTGTGTGTGTGTTAATGTGAGGGTGAGGGTATGTGTGTGTGTTAATGTGAGGGTGAGGGTATGTGTGAGTGTTAATGTGAGGGTGAGGGTGTGTGTGTGTTAATGTGAGGGTGAGGGTGTGTGTGTGTTAATGTGAGGGTGAGAGTGTGTGTGTGTTAATGTGAGGGTGAGGGTGTGTGTGTATTAATGTGAGGTGAGGGTGTGTGTGTGTTTATGTGAGGGTGAGGGTATGTGTGTGTGTTAATGTGAGGGTGAGGGTATGTGTGAGTGTTTATGTGAGGGTGAGGGTGTGTGTGTGTGTTAATGTGAGGTGAGGGTGTGTGTGTGTTAATGTGAGGGTGAGGGTGTGTGTGTGTGTTAATGTGAGGTGAGGGTGTGTGTGTTAATGTGAGGGTGAGGGTGTGTGTGTGTTAATGTCAGGGTGAGGGTATGTGTGTGTGTTAATGTGAGGTGAGGGTGTGTGTGTGTTAATGTGAGGGTGAGGGTGTGTGTGTGTGTTAATGTGAGGGTGAGGGTGTGTGTGTTAATGTGAGGGTGAGGCTGTGTGTGTTAATGTGAGGGTGAGGGTGTGTGTGTGTGTTAATGTGAGGGTGAGGGTGTGTGTGTGTTAATGTGAGGTGAGGGTGTGTGTGTGTTAATGTGAGGGTGAGGGTGTGTGTGTGTTAATGTGAGGGTGAGGGTGTGTGTGTGTTAATGTGAGGGTGAGGCTGTGTGTGTTAATGTGAGGGTGAGGGTGTGTGTGTGTGTTAATGTGAGGGTGAGGGTGTGTGTGTGTTAATGTGAGGTGAGGGTGTGTGTGTTAATGTGAGGGTGAGGCTGTGTGTGTGTTAATGTGAGGGTGAGGGTGTGTGTGTTAATGTGAGGGTGAGGGTGTGTGTGTTAATGTGAGGGTGAGGGTGTGTGTGTGTGTTAATGTGAGGGTGAGGGTGTGTGTGTGTTAATGTGAGGGTGAGGGTGTGTGTGTGTTAATGTGAGGGTGAGGGTGTGTGTGTGTTAATGTGAGGGTGAGGGTATGTGTGTGTGTTAATGTGAGGGTGAGGGTATGTGTGTGTTAATGTGAGGGTGAGGGTGTGTGTGTGTTAATGTGAGGTGAGGGTGTGTGTGTGTTAATGTGAGGGTGAGGGTGTGTGTTTGTTAATGTGAGGGTGAGGGTGTGTGTGTGTGTTAATGTGAGGGTGAGGGTGTGTGTGTGTTAATGTGAGGGTGAGGGAATGTGTGTGTGTTAATGTGAGGGTGAGGGTATGTGTGAGTGTTAATGTGAGGGTGAGGGTGTGTGTGAGTGTTAATGTGACGGTGAGGGAATGTGTGTGTTAATGTGAGGTGAGGGTGTGTGTGTGTTAATGTGAGGTGAGGGTGTGTGTGTGTTAATGTGAGGTGAGGGTGTGTGTGTGTTAATGTGAGGTGAGGGTGTGTGTGTGTTAATGTGAGGTGAGGGTGAGTGTGTGTTAATGTGAGGGTGTGTGTGTGTTAATGTGAGGGTGAGTGTATGTGTGTGTTAATATGAGGGTGAGGGTATGTGTGTGTGTTAATGTGAGGGTGAGGGTGTGTGTGTGTTAATGTGAGGATGAGGGTGTGTGTGTATTAATGTGAGGTGAGGGTGTGTGTGTGTTAATGTGAGGGTGAGGGTATGTGTGTGTGTTAATGTGAGGGTGAGGGTATGTGTGAGTGTTAATGTGAGGGTGAGGGTGTGTGTGTGTTAATGTGAGGGTGAGGGTGTGTGTGTGTTAATGTGAGGGTGAGAGTGTGTGTGTGTTAATGTGAGGGTGAGGGTGTGTGTGTATTAATGTGAGGTGAGGGTGTGTGTGTGTTAATGTGAGGGTGAGGGTATGTGTGTGTGTTAATGTGAGGGTGAGGGTATGTGTGAGTGTTTATGTGAGGGTGAGGGTGTGTGTGTGTGTTAATGTGAGGTGAGGGTGTGTGTGTGTTAATGTGAGGGTGAGGGTGTGTGTGTGTGTTAATGTGAGGTGAGGGTGTGTGTGTTAATGTGAGGGTGAGGGTGTGTGTTAATGTGAGGGTGAGGGTGTGTGTGTGTTAATGTCAGGGTGAGGGTATGTGTGTGTGTTAATGTGAGGTGAGGGTGTGTGTGTGTTAATGTGAGGGTGAGGGTGTGTGTGTGTTAATGTGAGGTGAGGGTGTGTGTGTGATAATGTGAGGTGAGGGTGTGTGTGTGTGTTAATGTGAGGGTGAGGGTGTGTGTGTGTGTTAATGTGAGGGTGAGGGAATGTGTGTGTGTAAATGGGAGGTGAGGGTGTGTGTGTGATAATGTGAGGGTGAGGGGTGTGTGTGTGTTAATGTGAGGGTGAGGGAATGTGTGTGTGTTAATGTGAAGTGAGGGTGTGTGTGTGTTAATGTGAGGGTGAGGGTCTGTGTGTGTGTTAATGTGAGGGTGAGGGTGTGTGTGTGTGTTAATGTGAGGGTGAGGGTGTGTGTGATTGTTAATGTGAGGGTGAGAGTGTGTGTGTGTTAATGTGAGAGTGATGGTGTGTGTGTTAATGTGAGGTGAGGGTGTGTGTGTGTTAACGTGAGCGTGAGGGTATGTGTGTGTTAATGTGAGGGTGAGGGTATGTGTGTGTGTTAATGTGAGGGTGAGGGTGTGTGTGTGTTAATGTGAGGTGAGGGGGTGTATGTGTTAAAGTGAGGGTGAGGGTGTGTGTGTGTTAATGTGAGGGTGAGGGTATGTGTGTGTTAATGTGAGGGTGAGGGTATGTGTGTGTGTTAATGTGAGGGTGAGGGTGTGTGTGTTTTAATGTGAGGGTGAGGGTATGTGTGTGTTAATGTGAGGGTGAGGGTGTGTGTGTGTGTTAATGTGAGGGTGTGTGTGTGTTAATGTGAGCGTGAGAGTATGTGTGTGTTAATGTGAGGGTGAGGGTGTGTGTGTGTTAATGTGAGGGTGAGGGTATGTGTGTGTTAATGTGAGGGTGAGGGTATGTGTGTGTGTTAATGTGAGGGTGAGGGTATGTGTGTGTTAATGTGAGGGCGAGGGTATGTGTGTGTTAATGTGAGGGTGAGGGTATGTGTGTGTGTTAATGTGAGGGTGAGGGTGTGTGTGTGTTAATGTGAGGTGAGGGGGTGTGTGTGTTAAAGTGAGGGTGAGGGTGTGTGTGTGTTAATGTGAGGGTGAGGGTATGTGTGTGTTAATGTGAGGGTATGTGTGTGTGTTAATGTGAGGGTGAGGTTGTGTGTGTTTTAATGTGAGGGTGAGGGTATGTGTGTGTTAATGTGAGGGTGAGGGTGTGTGTGAGTTAATGTGAGGTGAGTGTGTGTGTGTGTTAATGTGAGGGTGAGGGTGTGTGTGTGTTAATGTGAGGGTGTGTGTGTGTGTTAATGTGCGGTGAGTGTGTGTGTGTTAATGTGAGGGTGAGGGCGTGTGTGCTTGTTAATGTGAGGGTGAGGGTGAGGGTGAGTGTGTGTGTTAATGTGAGGGTGAGGGTATGTGTGTTTTAATGTGAGGGTGAGGGTATGTGTGTGTGTTAATGTGAGGGTGAGGGTGTGTGTGTGTTAATGTGAGGTGAGGGTGAGTGTGTGTTAATGTGAGTGTGTGTGTGTGTTAATGTGAGGGTGAGCTTTTGTGTGTGTTAATATGAGGGTGAGGGTATGTGTGTGTTAATGTGAGGTGAGGGTGTGTGTGTGTTAATGTGAGGGTGAGGGTGTGTGTGTGTTAATGTGAGGTGAGGGTGTGTGTGTGTTAATGTGAGGGTGAGGGTATGTGTGTGTGTTAATGTGAGGGTGAGGGTATGTGTGTGTGTTAATGTGAGGGTGAGGGTATGTGTGTGTTAATGTGAGGGTGAGGGCGTGTGTGTGTTAATGTGAGGGTGAGGGTATGTGTGTGTGTTAATGTGAGGGTGAGGGTATGTGTGTGTGTTAATGTGAGGGTGAGGGTGTGTGTGTGTTAAAGTGATGGTGAGGGTATGTGTGTGTGTTAATGTGAGGGTGAGGGTATGTGTGTGTTAATGTGAGGTGAGGGTGTGTGTGTGTTAATGTGAGGGTGAGGGTGTGTGTGTGTTACTGTGAGGTGAGGGTGTGTGTTTGTGTTAATGTGAGGGTTAGGGTGTGTGTGTGTTAATGTGAGGGTGAGGGTATGTGTGTGTTAATGTGAGGGTGTGTGTGTGTTAATGTGAGGGTGAGGGTATGTGTGTGTTAATGTGAGGGTGAGGGTGTGTGTGTGTTAATGTGAGGGTGAGGGTGTGTGTGTGTTAATGTGAGGGTGAGGGTATGTGTGTGTTAATGTGAGGGTGAGGGTGTGTGTGTGTTAATGTGAGGGTGAGGGTGTGTGTGTGTTAATGTGAGGGTGAGGGTGTGTGTGTGTTACTGTGAGGTGAGGGTGTGTGTGTGTTAATGTGAGGGTGAGGGTATGTGTGTGTTAATGTGAGGGTGAGGGTGTGTGTGTATTAATGTGAGGGTGAGGGTGTGTGTGTGTTAATGTGAGGGTGAGGGTGTGTGTGTGTTAATGTGAGGTGAGTGTGTGTGTGTGTTAATGTGAGGGTGAGGGTGTGTGTGTGTTAATGTGAGGTGAGGGTGTGTGTGTGTTAATGTGAGGGTGAGGGTATGTGTGTGTGTTAATGTGAGGTGAGGGTGTGTGTGTGTGTTAATGTGAGGGTGAGGGTGTGTGTGTTAATGTGAGGGTGAGGGTGTGTGTGTTAATGAGAGGTGAGGGTGTGTGTGTGTTAATGTGAGGTGAGGGTGTGTGTGTGTTAATGTGAGGGTGAGGGTGTGTGTGTGTGTTAATGTGAGGTGAGTGTATGTGTGTGTGTTAATGTGAGGGTGAGGGTGTGTGTTTGTGTTAATGTGAGGGTGAGGGTGTGTGTGTGTTAATGTGAGGGTGAGGGTGTGTGTGTTAATGTGAGGTGAGGGTGTGTGTGTGTTAATGTGAGGGTGAGGGTGTGTGTGTGTGTTAATGTGAGGGTGAGGGTGTGTTTGTATGTTAATGTGAGGTGAGGGTGTGTGTGTGTTAATGTGAGGTGAGGGTGTGTGTGTGTTAATGTGAGGGTGAGGGTATGTGTGTGTGTTAATGTGAGGTGAGGGTGTGTGTGTGTTAATTTGAGGGTGAGGGTGAGTGTGTGTTAATGTGAGGTGAGGGTGTGTGTGTGTTAATTTGAGGGTGAGGGTGTGTGTGAATGTGAGGTGAGGGTGTGTGTGTGTTAATGTGAGGTGAGGGTGTGTGTGTGTTAATGTGAGGGTGAGGGTATGTGTGTGTGTTAATGTGAGGGTGAGGGTGTGTGTGTGTTAATGTGAGGTGAGGGTGTGTGTGTGTTAATGTGAGGGTGAGGATATGCGTGTGTGTTAATGTGAGGGTGAGGGTATGTGTGTGTGTTAATGTGAGGGTGAGGGTGTGTGTGTGTTAATGTGAGGTGAGGGTGTGTGTGTGTTAATGTGAGGGTGGGAGTGTGTGTGTGTTAATGTGAGGGTGAGGGTATGTGTGTTTTAATGTGAGGGTGAGGGTATGTGTGTGAGTTAATGTGAGGGTGAGAGTGTGTGTGTGTTAATGTGAGGGTGAGGGTATGTGTGTGCTAATGTGAGGGTGAGGGTGTGTGTGAGTTAATGTGAGGTGAGTATGTGTGTGTGTTAATGTGAGGGTGAGGGTATGTGTGTGTGTTAATATGAGGGTGAGGCTATGTGTGTGTTAATGTGAGGGTGAGGGTGTGTGTGAGTTAATGTGAGGTGAGGGTGTGTGTGTGTTAATGTGAGGGTGAGGGTATGTGTGTGCTAATGTGAGGGTGAGGGTGTGTGTGAGTTAATGTGAGGTGAGGGTGTGTGTGTGTTAATGTAGGGTGAGGGTGTGTGTGTGTGTTAATGTGAGAGTGAGGGTGTGTGTGTGTGTTAATGTGAGGTGAGGATGTGTGTGTGTGTTAATGTGAGGGTGAGGGTGTGTGTTTGTGTTAATGTGAGAGTGAGGGTGTGTGTGTGTGTTAATGTGCGGTGAGGGTGTGTGTGTGTGTTAATGTGAGGGTGAGGGCGTGTGTGCGTGTTAATGTGAGGGTGAGGGTATGTGTGTGTGTTAAAGTGAGGTGAGGGTGTGTGTGATTGTTAATGTGAGGGTGAGGGTGTGTGTGTGTGTTAATGTGAGGGTGAGGGTATGTGTGTGTTATTGTGAGGGTGAGGGTGTTTGTGTGTTAATGTGAGGGTGAGGGTGTCATAGAGTCATAGAGTAATACAGCACAGATAGGGGCCCTTCGGCACATCGTGTCCGCGCCGGCCATCAAGCCCTGTCTGATCTAATCCCATATTCCAGCATTTGGTCCGTAGCCTTGTATGCTGTGGCATTTCAAGTGCTCATCCAAATGCTTCTTAAATGTTGTGAGGGTTCCTGCCTCCACAACCCTTTCAGGCAGTGAGTTCCAGACTCCAACCACCCTCTGGGTGAAAAAGTTCTTTCTCAAATCCCCTCTAAACCTCCCGCCCTTTACCTTGAATCTATGCCCCCTAGTTATTGACCCCTCTACTAAGGGATAAAGCTCCTCAGCATCCATCCTACCTATGCCCCTCATAATTTTGTACACCTCAATCATGTCCCCCCTCAACCTCCTCTGCTCCAAGGAAAACAAACCCAATCTGCCCAGTCTCTCTTCATAGCTGAAGCGCTCCAGCCCCGGTAACATCCTGGTGAACCTCCTCTGCACCCTCTCCAACGCGATCACATCCTTCCTGTAGTGTGGCGACCAGAACTGCACACAGTATTCCAGCTGTGGCCTAACCAGTGTTTTATACAGTTCCATCATAACCTCCTTGCTCTTATATTCAATGCCTCGGCTAATGAAGGCAAGTATCCCATATGCCTTTTTTACCACCTTATCCACCTGTTCCGCCGCCTTCAGGGATCTGTGTACTTGCACACCCAGATCCCTCTGACCCTCCGTCTTGCCTAGGGTCTTACCATTCATTGTGTATTCCCTTGCCTTGTTAGTCCCCCCAAAGTGCATCACCTCGCACTTTTCCGGGTTAAATTCCATTTGCCACTGTTCCGCCCATCTGACCAACCCATCTATATCGTCCTGTAGACTGAGGCTACCCTCCTCGCTATTTACCACCCTACCAATTTTTGTATCATCCGCGGACTTACTGATCATACCTTTTACATTCATATCCAAGTCATTAATGTAGACCACAAACAGCAAGGGACCCAGCACCGATCCCTGTGGTACCCCACTGGCCACAGGCTTCCAGTCACAAAAACAACCTTCGACCATCACCCTCTGCCTTCTGTCACTAAGCCAGTTTTGTATCCAATGTGCCAAGGCACCCTGGATTCCATGGGCTCTTACCTTCTTGACCAGTCTCCTGTGCGGGACTTTATCGAAGGCCTTACTGAAATCCATATATACCACATCCACTGCGTTACCCTCATCCACACACCTAGTCACCCCCTCAAAAAATTCAATCAAATTAGTCAGACATGATCTTCCCTTGACAAAGCCATGTTGACTATCCCTGATTAATCCTTGCCTCTCCAAGTGGAGACAAATTTTGTCCCTCAGAATTTTTTCCAATAATTTTCCTACCACTGATGTTAGGCTCACTGGCCTGTAGTTCCCCGGTTTTTCCCTACTTCCCTTCTTGAATAATGGTACTACATTAGCGGTTCTCCAGTCCTCTGGCACATCCCCTGTGGCCAGAGAGGTCCTGAATATATGTGTTAGAGCCCCCGCAATCTCTTCCTTTGCCTCACACAGCAGCCTGGGATACATTTCATCCGGGCCTGGGGATTTATCCATTTTTAGGCCAGCTAAAACCGCCAATACCTCCTCCCTCTCGATGTGAATATGTTCAAGCATATCACAGTCCCCCCGCCCTATTTCTATGTCTACATCGTCCTTCTCCATAGTGAAAACAGATGCAAAAAATTCATTTAGAACCCCTCCTACATCTTCTGGCTCCACACACAGATTGCCACTTTTGTCCCTAATGGGCCCTAGTTTTTCCCTAGTTATCCTCTTTCCCTTAATATACTTATAAAACATCTTAGGATTTTCCTTTATTTTGCTCGCCAGTGTTATTTCATGGCCCCTCCTTGATCTCCTAATTTCCTTTTTAAGTATCCCCCTGCACTTTTTGTACTCCTCTAGGGCTTCCTCCGTCTTTATCCTTTTGTATCTGCCAAAAGCCCTCCTTTTTTTCCTAATCCATTCTCGTGTGTGTGTGTTAATGTGAGGGTGAGGGTGTGTGTGTGTTAATGTGAGGTGAGTGTGTGTGTGTGTGTTAATGTGAGGGTGAGGATATGTGTGTGTTAATGTGAGGATATGTGTGTGTTAATGTGAGGGTGAGGGTATGTGTGTGTGTTAATGTGAGGGTGAGGGTATGTGTGTGTTAATGTGAGGGTGAGGGTGTGTGTGTGTTAATGTGAGGTGAGGGCGTGTGTGTGTGTTAATGTGAGGGTGAGGGTGTGTGTGTGTTAATGTGAGGTGAGGGTGTGTGTGTGTTAATGTGAGGGTGAGTGTGTGTGTGTTTTAATGTGAGGGTGAGGGTGTGTGTGTGTTAATGTGAGGAGGGTGTGTGTGTGTTAATGTGAGGGTGAGGGTATGTGTGTGTGTTAATGTGAGGTGAGGGTGTGTGTGTGTTAATGTGAGGGTGAGGGTGTGTGTGTGTGTTAATGTGAGGGTGAGGGTGTGTGTGTGTTAATGTGAGGTGAGGGTGTGTGTGTGTTAATGTGAGGTGAGGGTGTGTGTGTGTTAATGTGAGGGTGAGGGTGTGTGTGTGTTAATGTGAGGGGAGGGTGTGTGTGTGTTAATGTGAGGGTGAGGGTGTGTGTGTGTTAATGTGAGGTGAGGGTGTGTGTGTGTTAATGTGAGGGTGAGGGTGTGTGTGTGTTAATGTGAGGGTGAGGGTGTGTGTGTTAATGTGAGGGTGAGGGAAAGTGTGTGTGTTAATGTGAGGTGAGGGTGTGTGTGTGTTAATGTGAGGGTGAGGGTGTGTGTGTGTTAATGTGAGGGTGAGGGTGTGTGTGTGTTAATGTGAGGGTGAGGGTAAGTGTGTGTGTTACTGTGAGGGTGAGAGTGTGTGTGTGTGTTAATGTGAGGTGAGGGTGTGTGTGTGTGTTAATGAGAGGGTGAGAGTATGTGTGTGTGTTAATGTGAGGGTGAGAGTGTGTGTGTGTGTTAATGTGAGGGTGAGAGTGTGTGTGTGTTAATGTGAGGGTGTGTGTGTTAATGTGAGGGTGAGGCTGTGTGTGTTAATGTGAGGGTGAGGGTGTGTGTGTGTTAATGTGAGGGTGAGGGTATGTGTGTGTGCTAATGTGAGGGTAAGGGTGTGTGTGTGTTAATGTGAGGGTGAGGGTATGTGTGTGTGTTAATGTGAGGGTGAGGGTGTTTGTGTGTTAATGTGAGGTGAGGGTGTGTGTGTGTTAATGTGAGGGTGAGGGTAGGTGTGTGTGTTAATGTGAGGGTGAGGGTGTGTGTGTTAATGTGAGGGTGAGGGTGTGTGTGTGTTAATGTGAGGGTGAGGGTGTGTGTGTGTTAATGTGAGGGTGAGGGTGTGTGTGTGTTAATGTGAGGGTGAGGGTGTGTGTGTGTTAATGTGAGGGTGAGGGTGTGTGTGTGTTAATGTGAGTGTGAGGGTGTGTGTGTTAATGTGAGGGTGAGGGTGTGTGTGTGCTAATGTGAGGGTGAGGGTGTGTGTGTGTTAATGTGAGGGTGAGGGTGTGTGTGTGTGTTAATGTGAGGGTGAGGGTGTGTGTGTGTTAATGTGAGGGTGTGGGTATGTGTGTGTGTTAATGTGAGGGTGAGGGTGTGTGTGTGTGTTAATGTGAGGGTGAGGGTGTGTGTGTGTTAATGTGAGGGTGAGGGTATGTGTGTGTTAATGTGAGGTGAGGGTGTGTGTGTGTTAATGTGAGGGTGAGGATATGCGTGTGTGTTAATGTGAGGGTGAGGGTATGTGTGTGTGTTAATGTGAGGGTGAGGGTGTGTGTGTGTTAATGTGAGGTGAGGGTGTGTGTGTGTTAATGTGAGGGTGGGAGTGTGTGTGTGTTAATGTGAGGGTGAGGGTATGTGTGTTTTAATGTGAGGGTGAGGGTATGTGTGTGAGTTAATGTGAGGGTGAGAGTGTGTGTGTGTTAATGTGAGGGTGAGGGTATGTGTGTGCTAATGTGAGGGTGAGGGTGTGTGTGAGTTAATGTGAGGTGAGTATGTGTGTGTGTTAATGTGAGGGTGAGGGTATGTGTGTGTGTTAATATGAGGGTGAGGCTATGTGTGTGTTAATGTGAGGGTGAGGGTGTGTGTGAGTTAATGTGAGGTGAGGGTGTGTGTGTGTTAATGTGAGGGTGAGGGTATGTGTGTGCTAATGTGAGGGTGAGGGTGTGTGTGAGTTAATGTGAGGTGAGGGTGTGTGTGTGTTAATGTAGGGTGAGGGTGTGTGTGTGTGTTAATGTGAGAGTGAGGGTGTGTGTGTGTGTTAATGTGAGGTGAGGATGTGTGTGTGTGTTAATGTGAGGGTGAGGGTGTGTGTTTGTGTTAATGTGAGAGTGAGGGTGTGTGTGTGTGTTAATGTGCGGTGAGGGTGTGTGTGTGTGTTAATGTGAGGGTGAGGGTGAGGGCGTGTGTGCGTGTTAATGTGAGGGTGAGGGTATGTGTGTGTGTTAAAGTGAGGTGAGGGTGTGTGTGATTGTTAATGTGAGGGTGAGGGTGTGTGTGTGTGTTAATGTGAGGGTGAGGGTATGTGTGTGTTATTGTGAGGGTGAGGGTGTTTGTGTGTTAATGTGAGGGTGAGGGTGTCATAGAGTCATAGAGTAATACAGCACAGATAGGGGCCCTTCGTCACATCGTGTCCGCGCCGGCCATCAAGCCCTGTCTGATCTAATCCCATATTCCAGCATTTGGTCCGTAGCCTTGTATGCTGTGGCATTTCAAGTGCTCATCCAAATGCTTCTTAAATGTTGTGAGGGTTCCTGCCTCCACAACCCTTTCAGGCAGTGAGTTCCAGACTCCAACCACCCTCTGGGTGAAAAAGTTCTTTCTCAAATCCCCTCTAAACCTCCCGCCCTTTACCTTGAATCTATGCCCCCTAGTTATTGACCCCTCTACTAAGGGATAAAGCTCCTCAGCATCCATCCTACCTATGCCCCTCATAATTTTGTACACCTCAATCATGTCCCCCCTCAACCTCCTCTGCTCCAAGGAAAACAAACCCAATCTGCCCAGTCTCTCTTCATAGCTGAAGCGCTCCAGCCCCGGTAACATCCTGGTGAACCTCCTCTGCACCCTCTCCAACGCGATCACATCCTTCCTGTAGTGTGGCGACCAGAACTGCACACAGTATTCCAGCTGTGGCCTAACCAGTGTTTTATACAGTTCCATCATAACCTCCTTGCTCTTATATTCAATGCCTCGGCTAATGAAGGCAAGTATCCCATATGCCTTTTTTACCACCTTATCCACCTGTTCCGCCGCCTTCAGGGATCTGTGTACTTGCACACCCAGATCCCTCTGACCCTCCGTCTTGCCTAGGGTCTTACCATTCATTGTGTATTCCCTTGCCTTGTTAGTCCCCCCAAAGTGCATCACCTCGCACTTTTCCGGGTTAAATTCCATTTGCCACTGTTCCGCCCATCTGACCAACCCATCTATATCGTCCTGTAGACTGAGGCTACCCTCCTCGCTATTTACCACCCTACCAATTTTTGTATCATCCGCGGACTTACTGATCATACCTTTTACATTCATATCCAAGTCATTAATGTAGACCACAAACAGCAAGGGACCCAGCACCGATCCCTGTGGTACCCCACTGGCCACAGGCTTCCAGTCACAAAAACAACCTTCGACCATCACCCTCTGCCTTCTGTCACTAAGCCAGTTTTGTATCCAATGTGCCAAGGCACCCTGGATTCCATGGGCTCTTACCTTCTTGACCAGTCTCCTGTGCGGGACTTTATCGAAGGCCTTACTGAAATCCATATATACCACATCCACTGCGTTACCCTCATCCACACACCTAGTCACCCCCTCAAAAAATTCAATCAAATTAGTCAGACATGATCTTCCCTTGACAAAGCCATGTTGACTATCCCTGATTAATCCTTGCCTCTCCAAGTGGAGACAAATTTTGTCCCTCAGAATTTTTTCCAATAATTTTCCTACCACTGATGTTAGGCTCACTGGCCTGTAGTTCCCCGGTTTTTCCCTACTTCCCTTCTTGAATAATGGTACTACATTAGCGGTTCTCCAGTCCTCTGGCACATCCCCTGTGGCCAGAGAGGTCCTGAATATATGTGTTAGAGCCCCCGCAATCTCTTCCTTTGCCTCACACAGCAGCCTGGGATACATTTCATCCGGGCCTGGGGATTTATCCATTTTTAGGCCAGCTAAAACCGCCAATACCTCCTCCCTCTCGATGTGAATATGTTCAAGCATATCACAGTCCCCCCGCCCTATTTCTATGTCTACATCGTCCTTCTCCATAGTGAAAACAGATGCAAAAAATTCATTTAGAACCCCTCCTACATCTTCTGGCTCCACACACAGATTGCCACTTTTGTCCCTAATGGGCCCTAGTTTTTCCCTAGTTATCCTCTTTCCCTTAATATACTTATAAAACATCTTAGGATTTTCCTTTATTTTGCTCGCCAGTGTTATTTCATGGCCCCTCCTTGATCTCCTAATTTCCTTTTTAAGTATCCCCCTGCACTTTTTGTACTCCTCTAGGGCTTCCTCCGTCTTTATCCTTTTGTATCTGCCAAAAGCCCTCCTTTTTTTCCTAATCCATTCTCGTGTGTGTGTGTTAATGTGAGGGTGAGGGTGTGTGTGTGTTAATGTGAGGTGAGTGTGTGTGTGTGTGTTAATGTGAGGGTGAGGATATGTGTGTGTTAATGTGAGGATATGTGTGTGTTAATGTGAGGGTGAGGGTATGTGTGTGTGTTAATGTGAGGGTGAGGGTATGTGTGTGTTAATGTGAGGGTGAGGGTGTGTGTGTGTTAATGTGAGGTGAGGGCGTGTGTGTGTGTTAATGTGAGGGTGAGGGTGTGTGTGTGTTAATGTGAGGTGAGGGTGTGTGTGTGTTAATGTGAGGGTGAGTGTGTGTGTGTTTTAATGTGAGGGTGAGGGTGTGTGTGTGTTAATGTGAGGAGGGTGTGTGTGTGTTAATGTGAGGGTGAGGGTATGTGTGTGTGTTAATGTGAGGTGAGGGTGTGTGTGTGTTAATGTGAGGGTGAGGGTGTGTGTGTGTGTTAATGTGAGGGTGAGGGTGTGTGTGTGTTAATGTGAGGTGAGGGTGTGTGTGTGTTAATGTGAGGTGAGGGTGTGTGTGTGTTAATGTGAGGGTGAGGGTGTGTGTGTGTTAATGTGAGGGGAGGGTGTGTGTGTGTTAATGTGAGGGTGAGGGTGTGTGTGTGTTAATGTGAGGTGAGGGTGTGTGTGTGTTAATGTGAGGGTGAGGGTGTGTGTGTGTTAATGTGAGGGTGAGGGTGTGTGTGTTAATGTGAGGGTGAGGGAAAGTGTGTGTGTTAATGTGAGGTGAGGGTGTGTGTGTGTTAATGTGAGGGTGAGGGTGTGTGTGTGTTAATGTGAGGGTGAGGGTGTGTGTGTGTTAATGTGAGGGTGAGGGTAAGTGTGTGTGTTACTGTGAGGGTGAGAGTGTGTGTGTGTGTTAATGTGAGGTGAGGGTGTGTGTGTGTGTTAATGAGAGGGTGAGAGTATGTGTGTGTGTTAATGTGAGGGTGAGAGTGTGTGTGTGTGTTAATGTGAGGGTGAGAGTGTGTGTGTGTTAATGTGAGGGTGTGTGTGTTAATGTGAGGGTGAGGCTGTGTGTGTTAATGTGAGGGTGAGGGTGTGTGTGTGTTAATGTGAGGGTGAGGGTATGTGTGTGTGCTAATGTGAGGGTAAGGGTGTGTGTGTGTTAATGTGAGGGTGAGGGTATGTGTGTGTGTTAATGTGAGGGTGAGGGTGTTTGTGTGTTAATGTGAGGTGAGGGTGTGTGTGTGTTAATGTGAGGGTGAGGGTATGTGTGTGTGTTAATGTGAGGGTGAGGGTGTGTGTGTTAATGTGAGGGTGAGGGTGTGTGTGTGTTAATGTGAGGGTGAGGGTGTGTGTGTGTTAATGTGAGGGTGAGGGTGTGTGTGTGTTAATGTGAGGGTGAGGGTGTGTGTGTGTTAATGTGAGGGTGAGGGTGTGTGTGTGTTAATGTGAGTGTGAGGGTGTGTGTGTTAATGTGAGGGTGAGGGTGTGTGTGTGCTAATGTGAGGGTGAGGGTGTGTGTGTGTTAATGTGAGGGTGAGGGTGTGTGTGTGTGTTAATGTGAGGGTGAGGGTGTGTGTGTGTTAATGTGAGGGTGTGGGTATGTGTGTGTGTTAATGTGAGGGTGAGGGTGTGTGTGTGTGTTAATGTGAGGGTGAGGGTGTGTGTGTGTTAATGTGAGGGTGAGGGTATGTGTGTGTGTTAATGTGAGGGTGAGGGTGTGTGTGTGTTAATGTGAGGGTGTGGGTATGTGTGTGTGTTAATGTGAGGGTGAGGGTGTGTGTGTGTTGATGTGAGGGTGAGGGTGTGTGTGTGTTAATGTGAGGGTGAGGGTGTGTGTGTTCATGTGAGGGTGAAGGTGTGTGTGTGTTAATGTCAGGTGAGGGTGTGTGTGTGTTAATGTAAGGGTGAGGGTGTGTGTGTGTTAATGTGAGGGTGAGGGTGTGTGCGTGTGTTAATGTGAGGATGAGGGTGTGTGTGTGTTAATGTGAGGCTGAGGGTGTGTGTGTGTTAATGTGAGGGTGAGGGTGTGTGTGTTGATGTGAGGGTGAGGGTGTGTGTGTGTTAATGTCAGGTGAGGGGGTGTGTGTGTTAATGTGAGGGTGAGGGTATGTGTGTGTTAATGTGAGGGTGAGGGTGTGTGTGTGTTAATGTGAGGTGAGGGTGAGTGTGTGTTAATGTGAGGGTGTGTGTGTGTTAATGTGAGGGTGAGGGTGTGTGTGTGTTAATGTCAGGTGAGGGTGTGTGTGTGTTAATGTGAGGGTGAGGGTATGCGTGTGTTAATGTGAGGGTGAGGGTGTGTGTGTGTTAATGTGAGGGTGAGGGTGTGTGTGTCTTAATGTGAGGGTGAGGGTGTGTGTGTTAATGTGAGGGTGAGGGTGTGTGCGTGTGTTAATGTGAGGATGAGGGTGTGTGTGTGTTAATGTGAGGGTGAGGGTGTGTGTGTGTTAATTTGAGGGTGAGGGTGTGTGTTTGTGTTAATGTGAGGGTGAGGGTATGTGTGTGTTAATGTGAGGGTGAGGGTGTGTGTGTGTTAATGTGAGGGTGAGGGAGTGTGTGTGTTAATGTGAGGTGAGGGTGAGTGTGTGTTAATGTGAGGGTGTGTGTGTGTTAATGTGAGGGTGTGTGTGTGTTAATGTGAGGGTGTGTGTGTGTTAATGTGAGGGTGAGGGTGTGTGTGTGTTAATGTGAGGGTGAGGGTGTGTGTGTGTTAATGTGAGGGTGAGAGTGTGTGTGTTAATGTGAGGGTGAGGGTGTGTGTGTGTTAATGTGAGGGTGAGGGTGTGTGTGTGTTAATGTGAGGGTGAGGGTGTGTGTGTTTCAATGTGAGGGTGAGGGTATGTGTGTGTTTTAATGTGAGGGTGAGAGTGTGTGTGTGTGTTAATGTGAGGGTGAGGGTGTGTGTGTGTGTTAATGTGATGGTGAGGGTGTGTGTTTTAATGTGAGTGTGAGGGCCTGTGTGTGTTAATGTGAGGGTGAGGGGTGTGTGTGTGTTAATGTGAGGGTGAGGGTCTGTGTGTGTTAATGTGAGGGTGAGGGTGTGTGTGTGTTAATGTGAGGGTGAGGGTACGTGTGTTAATGTGAGGGTGAGGGTGAGTGTGTGTTAATGTGAGGGTGAGGGTATGTGTGTGTGTTAATGTAAGGGTGTGGGTATGTGTGTGTGTTAATGTGAGGGTGAGGGTGTGTGTGTGTTAATGTGAGGGTGAGGGTGTGTGTGTGTTAATGTGAGGGTGAGGGTGTGTGTGTGTTAATGTGAGGGTGAGGGTGTGTGTGTGTTAATGTGAGGGTGTGGGTGCGTGTGTGTTAATGTGAGGGTGAGGGTACGTGTGTGTTAATGTGAGGGTGAGGGTGTGTGTGTGTTAATGTGAGGGTGAGGGTGTGTGTGTGTTAATGTGAGGGTGAGGGTACGTGTGTGTTAATGTGAGGGTGTGGGTGTGTTAATGTGAGGTGAGGGTGTGTGTGTGTGTTAATGTGAGGGTGAGGGTGTGTGTGCTTTAATGTGAGGGTGAGGGTGTGTGTGTCTGTTAATGTGAGGTGAGGGTGTGTGTGTGTTAATGTGAGGGTGAGGGTGTGTGTGTGTTAATGTGAGGGTGAGGGTATGTGTGTGTTAATGTGCGGTGAGGGTGTGTGTGTTAATGTGAGGGTGAGGGTGTGTGTGTGTTAATGTGAGGGTGAGGGTATGTGTGTGTTAATGTGAGGTGAGGGTGTGTGTGTTAATGTGAGGGTGAGGGTGTGTGTGTTAATGTGAGGGTGAGGGTGTGTGTGTGTTAATGTGAGGGTGAGGGTATGTGTGTGTGTTAATGTGAGGGTGAGCGTGTGTGTGTGTGTTAATGTGAGGGTGAGGGTGTGTGTGTTAATGTCAGGGTGAGGGTATGTGTGTGTGTTAATGTGAGGGTGTGGGTGTGTGTGTTAATGTGAGGGTGAGGGTGTGTGTTAATGTGAGGTGAGGGTATGTGTGTGTTAATGTGAGGGTGAGGGTGAGTGTGTTAATGTGAGGGTGAGGGTGTGTGTGTGTTAATGTGAGGTGAGGTTGTGTGTGTGTTAATGTGAGGGTGAGGGGATGTGTGTGCGTTAATGTGAGGGTGAGGGTGTGTGTGTGTTAATGTGAGGTGAGGGTGAGTGTGTGTGTGTGTTAATGTGAGGGTGAGGGTGAGTGTGTGTTAATGTGAGGGTGTGTGTGTGTGTTAATGTGAGGGTGAGGGTGTGTGTGTGTTAATGTGAGGGTGAGGGTGTGTGTGTGTGTTAATGTGAGGGTGAGGGTGTGTGTGTGTTAATGTGAGGTGAGGGTGAGTGTGTGTTAATGTGAGGGTGTGTGTGTGTGTTAATGTGAGGGTGAGGGTGTGTGTGTGTTAATGTGAGGGTGAGGGTGTGTGTGTGTGTTAATGTGAGGGTGAGGGTGTGTGTTTATGTTAATGTGAGGGTGAGGGTATGTGTGTGTTAATGTGAGGGTGAGGGTGTGTGTGTTAATGTGAGGGTGAGGGTGTGTGTGTGTTAATGTGAGGGTGAGGCTGTGTGTGTGTGTTAATGTGAGGGTGAGGGTGTGTGTTTATGTTAATGTGAGGGTGAGGGTGTGTGTGTTAATGTGAGGGTGAGGGTGTGTGTGTGTTAATGTGAGGGTGAGGGTGTGTGTGTGTTAATGTGAGGGTGAGGCTGTGTGTGTTAATGTGAGGGTGAGGGTGTGTGTGTGTGTTAATGTGAGGGTGAGGGTGTGTGTGTTAATGTGAGGGTGAGGCTGTGTGTGTTAATGTGAGGGTGAGGGTGTGTGTGTGTGTTAATGTGAGGGTGAGGGTGTGTGTGTGTTAATGTGAGGTGAGGGTGTGTGTGTGTTAATGTGAGGGTGAGGGTGTGTGTGTGTTAATGTGAGGGTGAGGGTGTGTGTGTGTTAATGTGAGGGTGAGGCTGTGTGTGTTAATGTGAGGGTGAGGGTGTGTGTGTGTGTTAATGTGAGGGTGAGGGTGTGTGTGTGTTAATGTGAGGTGAGGGTGTGTGTGTTAATGTGAGGGTGAGGGTGTGTGTGTGTTAATGTGAGGGTGAGGGTATGTGTGTGTGTTAATGTGAGGGTGAGGGTATGTGTGTGTTAATGTGAGGGTGAGGGTGTGTGTGTGTTAATGTGAGGTGAGGGTGTGTGTGTGTTAATGTGAGGGTGAGGGTGTGTGTGTGTTAATGTGAGGGTGAGGGTGTGTGTGTGTTAATGTGAGGGTGAGGGTGTGTGTGTGTTAATGTGAGGGTGAGGGAATGTGTGTGTGTTAATGTGAGGGTGAGGGTATGTGTGAGTGTTAATGTGAGGGTGAGGGTGTGTGTGAGTGTTAATGTGACGGTGAGGGAATGTGTGTGTTAATGTGAGGTGAGGGTGTGTGTGTGTTAATGTGAGGTGAGGGTGTGTGTGTGTTAATGTGAGGTGAGGGTGTGTGTGTGTTAATGTGAGGTGAGGGTGTGTGTGTGTTAATGTGAGGTGAGGGTGAGTGTGTGTTAATGTGAGGGTGTGTGTGTGTTAATGTGAGGGTGAGTGTATGTGTGTGTTAATATGAGGGTGAGGGTATGTGTGTGTGTTAATGTGAGGGTGAGGGTGTGTGTGTGTTAATGTGAGGATGAGGGTGTGTGTGTATTAATGTGAGGTGAGGGTGTGTGTGTGTTAATGTGAGGGTGAGGGTATGTGTGTGTGTTAATGTGAGGGTGAGGGTATGTGTGAGTGTTAATGTGAGGGTGAGGGTGTGTGTGTGTTAATGTGAGGGTGAGGGTGTGTGTGTGTTAATGTGAGGGTGAGAGTGTGTGTGTGTTAATGTGAGGGTGAGGGTGTGTGTGTATTAATGTGAGGTGAGGGTGTGTGTGTGTTAATGTGAGGGTGAGGGTATGTGTGTGTGTTAATGTGAGGGTGAGGGTATGTGTGAGTGTTTATGTGAGGGTGAGGGTGTGTGTGTGTGTTAATGTGAGGTGAGGGTGTGTGTGTGTTAATGTGAGGGTGAGGGTGTGTGTGTGTGTTAATGTGAGGTGAGGGTGTGTGTGTTAATGTGAGGGTGAGGGTGTGTGTTAATGTGAGGGTGAGGGTGTGTGTGTGTTAATGTCAGGGTGAGGGTATGTGTGTGTGTTAATGTGAGGTGAGGGTGTGTGTGTGTTAATGTGAGGGTGAGGGTGTGTGTGTGTTAATGTGAGGTGAGGGTGTGTGTGTGATAATGTGAGGTGAGGGTGTGTGTGTGTGTTAATGTGAGGGTGAGGGTGTGTGTGTGTGTTAATGTGAGGGTGAGGGAATGTGTGTGTGTAAATGTGAGGTGAGGGTGTGTGTGTGATAATGTGAGGGTGAGGGGTGTGTGTGTGTTAATGTGAGGGTGAGGGAATGTGTGTGTGTTAATGTGAAGTGAGGGTGTGTGTGTGTTAATGTGAGGGTGAGGGTCTGTGTGTGTGTTAATGTGAGGGTGAGGGTGTGTGTGTGTGTTAATGTGAGGGTGAGGGTGTGTGTGATTGTTAATGTGAGGGTGAGAGTGTGTGTGTGTTAATGTGAGAGTGATGGTGTGTGTGTTAATGTGAGGTGAGGGTGTGTGTGTGTTAACGTGAGCGTGAGGGTATGTGTGTGTTAATGTGAGGGTGAGGGTATGTGTGTGTGTTAATGTGAGGGTGAGGGTGTGTGTGTGTTAATGTGAGGTGAGGGGGTGTATGTGTTAAAGTGAGGGTGAGGGTGTGTGTGTGTTAATGTGAGGGTGAGGGTATGTGTGTGTTAATGTGAGGGTGAGGGTATGTGTGTGTGTTAATGTGAGGGTGAGGGTGTGTGTGTTTTAATGTGAGGGTGAGGGTATGTGTGTGTTAATGTGAGGGTGAGGGTGTGTGTGTGTGTTAATGTGAGGGTGTGTGTGTGTTAATGTGAGCGTGAGGGTATGTGTGTGTTAATGTGAGGGTGAGGGTGTGTGTGTGTTAATGTGAGGGTGAGGGTATGTGTGTGTTAATGTGAGGGTGAGGGTATGTGTGTGTGTTAATGTGAGGGTGAGGGTATGTGTGTGTTAATGTGAGGGTGAGGGTATGTGTGTGTTAATGTGAGGGTGAGGGTATGTGTGTGTGTTAATGTGAGGGTGAGGGTGTGTGTGTGTTAATGTGAGGTGAGGGGGTGTGTGTGTTAAAGTGAGGGTGAGGGTGTGTGTGTGTTAATGTGAGGGTGAGGGTATGTGTGTGTTAATGTGAGGGTATGTGTGTGTGTTAATGTGAGGGTGAGGTTGTGTGTGTTTTAATGTGAGGGTGAGGGTATGTGTGTGTTAATGTGAGGGTGAGGGTGTGTGTGAGTTAATGTGAGGTGAGTGTGTGTGTGTGTTAATGTGAGGGTGAGGGTGTGTGTGTGTTAATGTGAGGGTGTGTGTGTGTGTTAATGTGCGGTGAGTGTGTGTGTGTTAATGTGAGGGTGAGGGCGTGTGTGCTTGTTAATGTGAGGGTGAGGGTGAGGGTGAGTGTGTGTGTTAATGTGAGGGTGAGGGTATGTGTGTTTTAATGTGAGTGTGAGGGTATGTGTGTGTGTTAATGTGAGGGTGAGGGTGTGTGTGTGTTAATGTGAGGTGAGGGTGAGTGTGTGTTAATGTGAGTGTGTGTGTGTGTTAATGTGAGGGTGAGCTTTTGTGTGTGTTAATATGAGGGTGAGGGTATGTGTGTGTTAATGTGAGGTGAGGGTGTGTGTGTGTTAATGTGAGGGTGAGGGTGTGTGTGTGTTAATGTGAGGTGAGGGTGTGTGTGTGTTAATGTGAGGGTGAGGGTATGTGTGTGTGTTAATGTGAGGGTGAGGGTATGTGTGTGTGTTAATGTGAGGGTGAGGGTATGTGTGTGTTAATGTGAGGGTGAGGGCGTGTGTGTGTTAATGTGAGGGTGAGGGTATGTGTGTGTGTTAATGTGAGGGTGAGGGTATGTGTGTGTGTTAATGTGAGGGTGAGGGTGTGTGTGTGTTAATGTGATGGTGAGGGTATGTGTGTGTGTTAATGTGAGGGTGAGGGTATGTGTGTGTTAATGTGAGGTGAGGGTGTGTGTGTGTTAATGTGAGGGTGAGGGTGTGTGTGTGTTACTGTGAGGTGAGGGTGTGTGTTTGTGTTAATGTGAGGGTTAGGGTGTGTGTGTGTTAATGTGAGGGTGAGGGTATGTGTGTGTTAATGTGAGGGTGAGGGTGTGTGTGTGTTAATGTGAGGGTGAGGGTATGTGTGTGTTAATGTGAGGGTGAGGGTGTGTGTGTGTTAATGTGAGGGTGAGGGTGTGTGTGTGTTAATGTGAGGGTGAGGGTATGTGTGTGTTAATGTGAGGGTGAGGGTGTGTGTGTGTTAATGTGAGGGTGAGGGTGTGTGTGTGTTAATGTGAGGGTGAGGGTGTGTGTGTGTTACTGTGAGGTGAGGGTGTGTGTGTGTTAATGTGAGGGTGAGGGTATGTGTGTGTTAATGTGAGGGTGAAGGTGTGTGTGTATTAATGTGAGGGTGAGGGTGTGTGTGTGTTAATGTGAGGGTGAGGGTGTGTGTGTGTTAATGTGAGGTGAGTGTGTGTGTGTGTTAATGTGAGGGTGAGGGTGTGTGTGTGTTAATGTGAGGTGAGGGTGTGTGTGTGTTAATGTGAGGGTGAGGGTATGTGTGTGTGTTAATGTGAGGTGAGGGTGTGTGTGTGTGTTAATGTGAGGGTGAGGGTGTGTGTGTTAATGTGAGGGTGAGGGTGTGTGTGTGTTAATGAGAGGTGAGGGTGTGTGTGTGTTAATGTGAGGTGAGGGTGTGTGTGTGTTAATGTGAGGGTGAGGGTGTGTGTGTGTGTTAATGTGAGGTGAGTGTATGTGTGTGTGTTAATGTGAGGGTGAGGGTGTGTGTTTGTGTTAATGTGAGGGTGAGGGTGTGTGTGTGTTAATGTGAGGGTGAGGGTGTGTGTGTTAATGTGAGGTGAGGGTGTGTGTGTGTTAATGTGAGGGTGAGGGTGTGTGTGTGTGTTAATGTGAGGGTGAGGGTGTGTTTGTATGTTAATGTGAGGTGAGGGTGTGTGTGTGTTAATGTGAGGTGAGGGTGTGTGTGTGTTAATGTGAGGGTGAGGGTATGTGTGTGTGTTAATGTGAGGTGAGGGTGTGTGTGTGTTAATTTGAGGGTGAGGGTGTGTGTGTGTTAATGTGAGGTGAGGGTGTGTGTGTGTTAATTTGAGGGTGAGGGTGTGTGTGTGTTAATGTGAGGTGAGGGTGTGTGTGTGTTAATGTGAGGTGAGGGTGTGTGTGTGTTAATGTGAGGGTGAGGGTATGTGTGTGTGTTAATGTGAGGGTGAGGGTGTGTGTGTGTTAATGTGAGGTGAGGGTGTGTGTGTGTTAATGTGAGGGTGAGGATATGCGTGTGTGTTAATGTGAGGGTGAGGGTATGTGTGTGTGTTAATGTGAGGGTGAGGGTGTGTGTGTGTTAATGTGAGGTGAGGGTGTGTGTGTGTTAATGTGAGGGTGGGAGTGTGTGTGTGTTAATGTGAGGGTGAGGGTATGTGTGTTTTAATGTGAGGGTGAGGGTATGTGTGTGAGTTAATGTGAGGGTGAGAGTGTGTGTGTGTTAATGTGAGGGTGAGGGTATGTGTGTGCTAATGTGAGGGTGAGGGTGTGTGTGAGTTAATGTGAGGTGAGTATGTGTGTGTGTTAATGTGAGGGTGAGGGTATGTGTGTGTGTTAATATGAGGGTGAGGCTATGTGTGTGTTAATGTGAGGGTGAGGGTGTGTGTGAGTTAATGTGAGGTGAGGGTGTGTGTGTGTTAATGTGAGGGTGAGGGTATGTGTGTGCTAATGTGAGGGTGAGGGTGTGTGTGAGTTAATGTGAGGTGAGGGTGTGTGTGTGTTAATGTAGGGTGAGGGTGTGTGTGTGTGTTAATGTGAGAGTGAGGGTGTGTGTGTGTGTTAATGTGAGGTGAGGATGTGTGTGTGTGTTAATGTGAGGGTGAGGGTGTGTGTTTGTGTTAATGTGAGAGTGAGGGTGTGTGTGTGTGTTAATGTGCGGTGAGGGTGTGTGTGTGTGTTAATGTGAGGGTGAGGGTGAGGGCGTGTGTGCGTGTTAATGTGAGGGTGAGGGTATGTGTGTGTGTTAAAGTGAGGTGAGGGTGTGTGTGATTGTTAATGTGAGGGTGAGGGTGTGTGTGTGTCTGATCTAATCCCATATTCCAGCATTTGGTCCGTAGCCTTGTATGCTGTGGCATTTCAAGTGCTCATCCAAATGCTTCTTAAATGTTGTGAGGGTTCCTGCCTCCACAACCCTTTCAGGCAGTGAGTTCCAGACTCCAACCACCCTCTGGGTGAAAAAGTTCTTTCTCAAATCCCCTCTAAACCTCCCGCCCTTTACCTTGAATCTATGCCCCCTAGTTATTGACCCCTCTACTAAGGGATAAAGCTCCTCAGCATCCATCCTACCTATGCCCCTCATAATTTTGTACACCTCAATCATGTCCCCCCTCAACCTCCTCTGCTCCAAGGAAAACAAACCCAATCTGCCCAGTCTCTCTTCATAGCTGAAGCGCTCCAGCCCCGGTAACATCCTGGTGAACCTCCTCTGCACCCTCTCCAACGCGATCACATCCTTCCTGTAGTGTGGCGACCAGAACTGCACACAGTATTCCAGCTGTGGCCTAACCAGTGTTTTATACAGTTCCATCATAACCTCCTTGCTCTTATATTCAATGCCTCGGCTAATGAAGGCAAGTATCCCATATGCCTTTTTTACCACCTTATCCACCTGTTCCGCCGCCTTCAGGGATCTGTGTACTTGCACACCCAGATCCCTCTGACCCTCCGTCTTGCCTAGGGTCTTACCATTCATTGTGTATTCCCTTGCCTTGTTAGTCCCCCCAAAGTGCATCACCTCGCACTTTTCCGGGTTAAATTCCATTTGCCACTGTTCCGCCCATCTGACCAACCCATCTATATCGTCCTGTAGACTGAGGCTACCCTCCTCGCTATTTACCACCCTACCAATTTTTGTATCATCCGCGGACTTACTGATCATACCTTTTACATTCATATCCAAGTCATTAATGTAGACCACAAACAGCAAGGGACCCAGCACCGATCCCTGTGGTACCCCACTGGCCACAGGCTTCCAGTCACAAAAACAACCTTCGACCATCACCCTCTGCCTTCTGTCACTAAGCCAGTTTTGTATCCAATGTGCCAAGGCACCCTGGATTCCATGGGCTCTTACCTTCTTGACCAGTCTCCTGTGCGGGACTTTATCGAAGGCCTTACTGAAATCCATATATACCACATCCACTGCGTTACCCTCATCCACACACCTAGTCACCCCCTCAAAAAATTCAATCAAATTAGTCAGACATGATCTTCCCTTGACAAAGCCATGTTGACTATCCCTGATTAATCCTTGCCTCTCCAAGTGGAGACAAATTTTGTCCCTCAGAATTTTTTCCAATAATTTTCCTACCACTGATGTTAGGCTCACTGGCCTGTAGTTCCCCGGTTTTTCCCTACTTCCCTTCTTGAATAATGGTACTACATTAGCGGTTCTCCAGTCCTCTGGCACATCCCCTGTGGCCAGAGAGGTCCTGAATATATGTGTTAGAGCCCCCGCAATCTCTTCCTTTGCCTCACACAGCAGCCTGGGATACATTTCATCCGGGCCTGGGGATTTATCCATTTTTAGGCCAGCTAAAACCGCCAATACCTCCTCCCTCTCGATGTGAATATGTTCAAGCATATCACAGTCCCCCCGCCCTATTTCTATGTCTACATCGTCCTTCTCCATAGTGAAAAGAGATGCAAAAAATTCATTTAGAACCCCTCCTACATCTTCTGGCTCCACACACAGATTGCCACTTTTGTCCCTAATGGGCCCTATTTTTTCCCTAGTTATCCTCTATCCCTTAATATACTTATAAAACATCTTAGGATTTTCCTTTATTTTGCTCGCCAGTGTTATTTCATGGCCCCTCCTTGATCTCCTAATTTCCTTTTTAAGTATCCCCCTGCACTTTTTGTACTCCTCTAGGGCTTCCTCCGTCTTTATCCTTTTGTATCTGCCAAAAGCCCTCCTTTTTTTCCTAATCCATTCTCGTGTGTGTGTGTTAATGTGAGGGTGAGGGTGTGTGTGTGTTAATGTGAGGTGAGTGTGTGTGTGTGTGTTAATGTGAGGGTGAGGATATGTGTGTGTTAATGTGAGGATATGTGTGTGTTAATGTGAGGGTGAGGGTATGTGTGTGTGTTAATGTGAGGGTGAGGGTATGTGTGTGTTAATGTGAGGGTGAGGGTGTGTGTGTGTTAATGTGAGGTGAGGGTGTGTGTGTGTGTTAATGTGAGGGTGAGGATATGTGTGTGTTAATGTGAGGATATGTGTGTGTTAATGTGAGGGTGAGAGTGTGTGTGTGTGTTAATGTGAGGGTGTGTGTGTGTTAATGTGAGGTGAGTGTGTGTGTGTGTTAATGTGAGGGTGAGGGTATGTGTGTGTGTTAATGTGAGGGTGAGGGTATGTGTGTGTGTTAATGTGAGGGTTGTAGTGTATGTACCCGTCTACCTTTAAGGGAACTATTGAATGTAACCGTTCACCTTTAAGGGAACTACTTTTGGTGTGGCACTATTTGTTTGGCTTCTGTATACTGTAATACCGATAGCGACCACACCAGTATATAAGTGTTGTAGCAGGATTGCTGGGGCAGATTCGCCCGGACCTTCGAATAGTAAAGACCTGTTTGTTTGTTACTTCTGAAGTCTGTGTATTTATTTACTGCACAACCCACAGACTTTACAGTGGCGACGAGTCCGATCGTACCCTGTGGCAAGATTACCAAAAGCAACGAAGAGCGTCGAAGAGAGACAACCGCCCTCGTCGTGCTACCAAAAGAAAACACGAGGCTGCAACAACAGAAAGCAGGAAGACTAACAACAAAAGCTGTATCAGCAACAGGCACTGACTACCCTTCTGCCACGGTGCGGAGTGAGCCGACCAGCAAGAAACAAGGCGGCCGAAGAGACTGTGAGTAGGGGAAGGTGTAGAAGTATCCGGAGGATAAGGGCAGAGCACTCGACCTCGGTCGAGGGGGAGCTGTGCCGGCCAAAAGTCGGGTCCAACGGCGTCGGGTGACAGCCGGACCGCGATCGGCGGGAACAATCCGGGCAGCGACCGCAGCCACGAAGCGCTGAGCCTGCGCGGGAAGAGAAACCCAGCCGCAGCCGGGGAGGGAAACACCGGTCTGCGAGAGGGCTGGGGAGGCGAACGGGAACCGTGCGGGTGAGAGCCGGGTGCGGAGAGAGAGACTGCGAGGAGCCAGTCCAGCGGCTGAGCTGTTCTCCACCAACGGGGTACTCAGAGCCGGCAAGACCGAACGTGCGGGAGTGGGTGAGAGACACAGCCGAAAACGGGGTGAGAGACTGCGCGAGAGCCAGTCCAGCGGCTGAGCTGTTCTCCACCAACTGGGTACCCAGGGCCGGTAGCACCGAACGTGCGGGTGAGAGAGCGACAGAGCCGGGTACGGAGAGAGAGACTGCGCGAGAGCCAGTCCAGCGGCTGAACTGTCCTCCGTTAACGGGGTGTACCCAGCGCCGGTAGAGCCGTGCGGGCGGGAGGAAAAGACATAGCCGAGTAAGGGGAGCTGTGCGGTAGCCAGCCAGTGGCTGAACCTGTCCGCTGTGGGGGAAGCGTACCCCTTCCACCGGGAAGAAACGCGGGAAGCCACCATTAGGCGGAGAAGACGCCAGAAGCGGGAAACCGCCATTGAAGTGGGCGGGGCGAGAAAGGAAGAGCGGGAAACCGCCATTTTCGCGGGAAAACCGCCATCTTGATTGACATACCGCCATTGAAGTGGGCGGGGAGAGAAGGAAAGAGCGGGAAACCGCCGATTTCGCGGGAAAACCGCCATCTTAGAAACAAATAAATAAATAAGAATACTTAAAGAAATACTGGTGCTGCTCCCAAGGGAAGAAAGATGCCTAAGCGAGGGAATATTAACGACTTTAATTCTGAAATAGAAGACTGGGCCACGTACGTGGAACGCATAGAGATCTATTGCGAAGCCAACAAAATAGAGGAAGACGACAAGGCGATAACATTGCTAAACTCGATGGGGGCAAAAACATACGGGCTCTTGAAGCATCTAATAGCACCAAATAAACCAGCGGATCAGACCTTCGAAGAGATTGTGGCTGTGCTGAAGGACCACTTGAACCCCACACCGCTGATGCTGGCTGAACGATTCAAATTCTACGCAAGAACGCAGAAGAAAGACGAAAGCAATGCGGAATACTTGGTCGAACTGCGTAGGCTAGCGAAATACTGCCAGTTCGGAGGGAATCTGACAGAAGCGCTGCGGGACAAGTTCGTATGCGGATTGTCCAAAGAAGGGATGCAGAAGCGACTACTGGAAGAGAACGACCTCACACTGGACAGGGCTGTCCTTATAGCTGCATCGCACGAAGCCGCAGCGAAAGGAACGGCGGAAATGCAACTAAAGGCGGCGGCACTCGGGGTGGACCAAATTACTTCAAGCACAACAAAATGCTACCGTTGTGGGAAGACAACGCATGACCAGAATCAATGCTGGTTTAAGAACCAAGAGTGTAGGAAATGTGGCAAACTGGGTCACATCGCGAAGGTATGCCAGTCCGGGAAAAAGACCAATAATCAAAGGAAGCCACCACCAGAAAAGTACAACAAGGTACACAAGGTGGCTGAGAAGAGTTCAGACGAACAGAATTCAGACTCAGACCCAAACAACCAGGAGCTGGGTAGTCTGAGAATCCACAATGTGGGTAAAGAAACGGATCTACAGGCCATCTGGGTCATACTAAAAATAGCTGGAGTCCAAGTAAGAATGGAGCTGGACACTGGATCAGCTCTATCAGTCATCAACCGAAGGGACTACCACCGGCTATTCTCTCACATACCTTTAAGAAATACCAAGTTCGTATTACAGACATACACGGGGCATAACGTATACCTCGTGGGGAAAATAAGAGTCAAGGTGAGAGATAGGGGTAAAGAACACCCAAGAATGAGCTTGTACGTATTGCCTGAGGGAGGACCACCACTTCTAGGACGGGAGTGGATTAAGAAAATAGACATGGAATGGCATTACCTAAAAGCCATAATGAGGGAGGGCTCGGTGCAAGCTATTAGCTCAGATTCTGAAATGGATGATGATAAGACCAAGTCGAATATGGAAGACAAGGCTAAAAGGGACTTGCCGACGATGGGAAAGAAAACGAAGACATGCAGAAGGACTTATGGTACCAAGAAGACTAAAGCTGCAGAGCAGAACTCCAGGTTGACAGAGAATTCTGAGCCTGTTCAAGCAAAGGATTCATCCATGACGGAAGAACACCGAGCTCGGACGCAAACTTATGTCAAAGTACGACAACAATTAGAACAGTTGAGTGACCGTCTCGTACAGGAGATGAACAATATGGAAAAGTTCTGGGACACCGAATGGGGGAACCTGGAAAGACTACAGAGACAGCTAGCTCAAGCAGAGAGCGACCATAGAGCCATCATGGCCAAATACCAATCACATTCCCCTGATGCTGTTCAGGAACTAGAATATTTACAGAATGAACCAAAGGAAGAGGAATCTTCAGGGAGCCAAGATTTTATTCCAGTTCTTCTTTACGACTCCTTACAAGCAGAGTGTGAGAAGTTGAAAGAACAGTATGAACAGGCCCAGGCTACAATTTTGGAGGGGGTTAACTCGGCAGCCTCCGAAAAGCTAGTTTCAGTAGAAGCATATGAACAACTAAAGGTTGAACATGAGCAAGAAGTCCAAAGGCTGCAGGAAATTCTTGATGAGCTCAAGGCCAAGACAGACTCATCGATAGAAGCTCCATCCATAGATGAGCAATTAGAGGTGAAAATCATGGCAGAGCATGAAAGACAGGATGTCCAAGAACTTATAAAAACATTGAAGGACACCCAAGACAAATATGAGGCGGCAATGACCGAGGTTCAACAACTTGAAGAACAGATTCAACTGGGAATCCTTTCAGTGGAAGAACAGGACACTGTAAGAATGGTCCCTGAACATGAACTAGAGAGCATCAGGGCGCAACTTTTCTGAGCGCTGAAAGCCAAAGTTCAAGAGGAACGTAAGGTGGAAGTATTGGAGAAAGAGGTGGATGAAATGGAGAAGACTCTGATCCACCGTGTTCCCAGGGAAGAGTTAACGGTCGGCCAACTCCTTCATATGCTGAAGGACAAGACTCTGCAAGGGGAACAATTTGAACACGAGCTTCAATCTTCAGGGAGAACGAGTTCGGAGCTCTCAAAAGTCACGGAGATAGCTGAGGTGGCAACACAAATTTTACAAGGATGCCAAAAGTACGTTGAATCACGTCAAGGTGGACAGAAGAAGGTGGAAACCGTTACTTCAGTAGAAGGGTTAAATAGCCTGATAACGCAATTACCGATGGAAAGGAAGGTATTGAACTCACAAATGAGGTCCGTCGTGAAGGAATGGCAGATAACCCAGGAAGAGCGGGATGAATATGAAGGCATGAAGAAGGCTTTTCAAGAAAGATGTTTAGGGAAGGAACCACCGTCAGCTAACGTCCAGACGGGTGAGGAGGAAGAAGAAGTCTCTCTCGCTGGCCTAACTCAGGACGAACCTGAATATTACCATGACCTGTTGAGTGACACTGAATATTATGAGGATGTGGTCTGCCCAACTTGTGATGAAAATTCTCAAAGTGCTGAAATCCGGATGAAGCACTTAAGGTCTAAGGAACATAGAGAGTTGGTGGCGCTACAGCTGGCAGCCGAGAAAGGAGCTCCGAGAGTTTCAAAAAGGCAGAAAAGAAAAAGAAGAAGCAGAAGATAATAACTGTCTAAAATATTAGCACTTCTACCATCTCAGGCGGAACACTTCGAAAGGAGCTAAATTAGTTGAAAAACTGGAAAATGTCAAGACAGCCAGTTGGTTGTAAAAGTCCGCACTGTGGTTCAACAGGACGAAAGTTCAAGCTGTTACGTCAAGAAAAAGGCTATGGAGGAGTCACGCTAGCCAGGTGAACCGGCTACACCAAAGAAATGTTGTTCGGAACGAGTCAAGATCAGAGACTGAATCTATGAACTGTTTCCGCAGAGACTGAACCTGTGAACTGTTCCCACCGAGATTATATCTGTAAATTGTTTTATATGACGTTGACTCCACCGAGATTATATCTGTAATTTGTTTTATAGGAAGTTGAAGATATGTATGTTTAACGGGGACTCTGTAAGTAATAAGCTAAAAAGGGAGGATTGTAGTGTATGTACCCGTCTACCTTTAAGGGAACTATTGAATGTAACCGTTCACCTTTAAGGGAACTACTTTTGGTGTGGCACTATTTGTTTGGCTTCTGTATACTGTAATACCGATAGTGACCACACCAGTATATAAGTGTTGTAGCAGGATTGCTGGGGCAGATTCGCCCGGACCTTCGAATAGTAAAGACCTGTTTGTTTGTTACTTCTGAAGTCTGTGTATTTATTTACTGCACAACCCACAGACTTTACAAGGGTGAGGGTATGTGTGTGTGTTAATGTGAGGGTGAGGGTGTGTGTGTGTTAATGTGAGGTGAGGGTGTGTGTGTGTGTTAATGTGAGGGTGAGGATATGTGTGTGTTAATGTGAGGATATGTGTGTGTTAATGTGAGGGTGAGTGTGTGTGTGTGTTAATGTGAGGGTGAGGGTATGTGTGTGTTATGTGAGGGTGAGGGTGTGTGTGTGTTAATGTGAGGGTGAGGGTGTGTGTGTGTTAATGTGAGGGTGAGGGTGTGTGTGTTAATGTGAGGGTGAGGGTGTGTGTGTTAATGTGAGGGTGAGGGTATGTGTGTGTGTTAATGTGAGGCGAGGGTGTGTGTGTGTTAATGTGAGGTGAGGGTGTGTGTGTTAATGTGAGGGTGAGAGTATGTGTGTGTGTTAATGTGAGGGTGAGGGTGTGTGTGTGTTAATGTGAGGTGAGGGTGTGTGTGTGTTACTGTGAGGGTGAGGGTATGTGTGTGTGTTAATGTCAGGGTGAGGGTATGCGTGTGTGTTAATGTGAGGGTGTGTGTGTGTTATGTGAGGTGAGGGTGTGTGTGTGTGTTAATGTGAGGGTGAGGATATGTGTGTGTTAATGTGAGGGTGAGGATATGTGTGTGTGTTAATGTGAGGTTGAGGGTGTGTGTGTGTGTTAATGTGAGGGTGAGGGTGTGTGTGTGTGTTAATGTGAGGGTGAGGGTATGTGTGTGTGTTAATATGAGGGTGAGGGTGTGTGTGTGTTAATGTGAGGGTGTGTGTGTTAATATGAGGGTGAGGGTGTGTGTGTGTTAATGTGAGGTGAGGGTGTGTGTGTGTGTTAATGTGAGGGTGAGGGTGTGTGTGTGTGTTAATGTGAGGGTGAGGGTATGTGTGTGTGTTAATGTGAGGGTGAGGGTATGTGTGTGTTAATGTGAGGTGAGTGTGTGTGTGTGTGTCAATATGAGGGTGAGGGTGTGTGTGTGTGTTAATGTGAGGGTGAGGGTATGTGTGTGTTAATGTGAGGGTGAGTGTGTGTGTGTTAATGTGAGGTGAGGGTGTGTGTGTGTTAATGTGAGGGTGAGGGTATGTGTGTGTTAATGTGAGGGTGAGGGTGTGTGTGTGTTAATGTGAGGTGAGGGTGTGTGTGTGTGTTAATGTGCGGGTGAGGGTGTGTGTGTGTTAATGTGAGGTGAGGGTGTGTGTGTGTGTTAATGTGAGGGTGAGGGTGTGTGTGTGTTAATGTGAGGGTGAGGGTGTGTGTGTGTTAATGTGAGGTGAGGGTGTGTGTGTGTTAATGTGAGGTGAGGGTGTGTGTGTGTTAATGTGAGGTGAGGGTGTGTGTGTGTGTTAATGTGAGGGTGAGGGTGTGTGTGTGTTAATGTGAGGGTGAGGGTGTGTGTGTGTTAATGTGAGGTGAGGGTGTGTTTGTTTGTGGGTGAGTGTGAGGATGATGGTGTGTGCATGTGCGTGTGCATGTGTGTTTGTGAATATTAGGGTGAGAGCATGTGTTTGTGAATATGAGGGTGTGTGTTTGTGAATATTAGGGTGTGTGTGTGAGGGTGTGTGTTTGTGAATATTAGGGTGTGTGTGTGAGGGTGTGTGTTTGTGAGTGTTAGGGTGTGTGTGTGAGGGTGTGTGTTTGTGAGTGTTAGGGTGTGTGTGAGGGTGTGTGCTTGTGAATATTAGTGTGTGTGTTGTGAAGGAATATACCTATTCAGAAAAATACACCATTCTATGAAAGAAAAAGCCTTATTAAAACATGACATACTGAGTCTGGAAATCTGGAAGCCTCAACAATCTAAAGCTGTAAACAGCATACAGGCTTTTGAGATAAGATAAGTTGTTGACACTGAGACACTAGCCTTATTGAAGTAGAAGATTGGAGGTTCCTAAAAGTCTGCAGCCTTGGAAAGAACACAATAGTCATACCCAGTTTAAGTGTTATAAACCAACACTTTGGAAAGAGACACAGAACATTAAAGAAACATGTGCCTTTGTAAAAATGACATCAAATGAAACACAGAGACACAAGTCTGTGGTACAACCAGCTGAGGTGATTAAGAATTGCATAGATCATCCTAAGTAAGGTGTTCTAAATGCAAAAGATACAAACAGAAGGCCTTCGTAAGAATGACATCAAATAGATGCACAGCCATCACATTGTTTTTATGATAAGTTTTGAACACCTAAAGGTAGAGACACAAGTCTGCTGGCTACAGCTGAACTAACTGTAAGAATAGCAGGGGTCAGAGGAATGACTGGAGATAATTAGCTTACATCAGCAGAAAACTTCAAATGATATGCCACTGAGAAAGTATAAAAATTGAACTTTCAAATTGGAAGATAGATTCGCTGAAAGGGGCAAAGCGCTTCTCGGGCTTCAGAGGCAGGTTCTGCAAGTTTTCAACTCTTTGGGCAGGATTTTCATTGAGCCGTGGAGGCAGGATTGGAGGCGTGTGGGGGGTTAAAATCTTGAAATTGGGGGGCATGAACCCATCCTGCCCCCAACCCGCCTCCATGCCAGTTTCAAAGGAGCCTGGTACCCGACCTGCGCTGAGACCCACCTCCCTGAGGCGGGAAGGGGATTAGTGCCAATTAACTGCCTGTTAACAGCCTGTTAACAGGTAGTTAACAGGCGGGTTTTAGCCTAATCCCTATTTTTATTGGTGAAGTGTGGGAATCCCGATGGCTCCAAACCATGCCAAGTTAGCGAGGCGGGCTGTCGGGATGAAGGGCTTGGAGGGGTCGAGATGTCTGGTGTTCAGGTGAGTGATGGGTGCATGAGTGCAGAGGTAAGTGTGTTTGGTATGTATAAAGTGTTTAAAGAAGTTTTACTTACATGTACTTACCTTTACAGCCTTCCTTCCTTCAGGTCTCGGGAGTCCCTCATCTCACCGGCACAGAAAGCAGAATGGCCGCGATCTGTCAAAAATTGCAGCATTCAGCTTTCTGTTCTGGAGAGATCTCTAAATCATCTTGAGAGGAAGGAATTAACTTGGAGTACAGATTGTCAGTGTTTGACAGCTTCAAACAGCTGTTGAACGCTGATATTTCATCTGTCAATAGCTCACTGGGCGGGCTCAACAAGGTCAATCAAGTGAAAATCGCGTGGGCTGGCCACAATTCGATGGAGGCAGGACTACCACTCCGAAAGTTGTAGCCCCGCCTCCTCAATGAAAATCCAGCCCTTTGAGTCTCAGGGATCAAAGATATTTGATTTGGTGGATATCCTGGAATAAGACTGACGTAAGAAAACTACTAGGCACTTGGTCTAAGCGTTAAACAAAGCTTTAATCAACTGTTTTACAACATGGAGGTCTAGTTGTGTCCTTCACTAGTTCCTGTTAAGAATGTCCTGCGCAAGCTGGGCCCGTGCCCGAGTATTTATACTCTCCCTGGACAGTGCCACCTGCAGGCTGCTCAGTATTATTTCAAAAGTCTTTCTTTCATGAATGACTGATTCATGTCAAAGACTAAGAAATGTAAAAATGTAACAAAGTTAAGATTTGAGAATAAGGATCTCTGATAATAGAATTGTAAGTTTTCTGTATTTGGAACTGTTAATGTTATGAATGAGTCACCAGCTTTAATAAATCTATATTTTTTTAGAATTGTCTCACATAGTACTTCTGTATCAAACTCGTGAACTCAATCTCTGTAAGCTCTTTGGTGAGGAGTTTCAGAATTCTGGAGGAGTTTTCCGGACCCTCATAATACCCGGAAGGTTACAGTCTAGCTAAACTTATTAAAAGTGCTATCTGGAGGATGGTAACATCTTCAGGTTGTTCCTTTCGGGAGAGATAGTCCGGACCTTTAGGCCCAATTAAGCGTCTTTAGGATTCGGCTACCTCAAACTTTAGTTGAAAGTGAACGTCTGGGGAACACGCCTGATCCGGGGTAGCCCTAAAGGGGCTAGGACTAGTAATTATCCCTTCAGTGTGAGGGTGTGTGTTTGTGAGTGTTAGGGTGTGTGTGTGAGGGTGTGAGTGCATGTACATCAAGAGATTTCCTGCATGTTTAGTCTTCATTCTGATGGTGACAGCTCATTACACAGCTGTTCACCAGGTGACCTTCTGGGCGGTTCGGACATGTTCTGACTGCTGGAGAAGTAAAGCTAAAAATGCCATTGCATGAGATCAGAGCTGCTCCTGGAGGCCGTGAAAGAAGAACTCACAATCCGTGGCATAGGAATTGATCCAGTCGGGGAAATCTTGAACCAACTGCCGCGAAAGGTCTCTTAGGAAGCCCATGAAGCCCCTGTTGGGCTCCCCTAGATAATTCTCCATTAATGAGGAAGCTTCGGCAGCTCCACTAAGTGGGAAGACCAACTGCAGTGTTGAACCACAGGACCTGGTGACCTCCTCACTGTTTCCATCCAGGTGCAACAACATTGGGAACCTCTGATTCCACACTTGGCCAAGTTCCCAACACGCTGAACGCTTCAACCCACACTTTATCACAATCGACATCGAAAAGTGGTTGAATCCTAGCGAGGATTTTGTTTACAAATGGTTGCATGGTGTCTGCTCTCAACTGAATGATGTACTGCGAGAGGCACGGCAGCACCTCAAACGTTAGCACTTCCTTCTGGTTCTCCTTGGTCCCCAACAGACTAATCAATGTGCCCATCACTTTATGAGACTAGTAAAGGGTTCCAATTGTAATGTTACCCAGGCCCCTGACACATACCAACTGGGCAACTGGACAAGCATAGAGCAAAGACCTTGGCAATGTGCTCACCAGAGTGTCTGTGAGCTGCAGCTGTGAAATCAGTGGAGATTTTAATAGCTCCCCAAAGAATAGAGCCACAGTGACTGGCTGACAGTCTTGGATGGTCAGGATCGGAGCTGCCAGCTGTTCCACAATGCCAGGCAGGCTGAGGCCAGCATATTTCACCATTGCTCTGGCCAGTAGGACGACACCCGTGTCAAATTTATGGAGGTTCATCATCTGGCCCCATCCTCCACTTTTCACCATGTCTTTAGCTACTGCTTTATTATTTGTCAGAGCCAGCAGGTCCTTTAGTGTCTCCACACAGTTCACACACCAATCTCTGTTGCTAGATGTTTAAAACTCAGCTGAGAAATCTCTCTGGTTCGATTTACCATCAGAAGCAAAACCATTGAGCAGAGAAACATTAACACAGGAGTTGAGATGAATGAGAAGGGCACTGAATAACAGCGGGAATAATGTAGTCACTGCCTTTGCCGACTCGGTCTTAGTTATCATTTGGTACAGCCCACAGATGGCAGCCAGGGATTCAGGGGTTGAATACTGTTTCGCATTCTCACTGACAGGACAAGTTCTACTCATCCCAAATGGAAACTGTTTGTTCAGCGTGTCCAGCAGCCCTCATTGTATTCATGGCACATTCTGTGTCCTCAGCCAGTGATCTCCACACGTCATTGATGTACTTGTCCAAAGGGTAGATGAGGAGACAGGACACAACTGTTGCTATGTTGTATGAGGCCAGAATGGCGATACTATGTAGAACCAAAAGATAGACCTCCTCGCAAGGAACTGAATGCAATTGAACCATCACCACGTCAAGTATCTCCGAGACTTGATCCCAAAGTTCACTTGTCACATATTTTAATGATGGTTTTCATGAGCACAGCGGCTGCACTGGAACAGCTGGGGTGTTGGTCGGACAGTCCTTTGAAGACCATGAAGAGCAAGTCGCCCAGCTGGTCATGGGGCAAACAGTTGGAAATGACCTCTGTGATCTGGCAGCATGTTTGAAAGAGAACTAAAGTGTCAGGGTTAACTAACTGTTCTCTGACAGCTTGCAGAACCTCTAATTGCTCCTTTTGCTGATCCAGATTGCTGCCTTCATACGATAACTGAATGAACAGGGTGATGTACAAAGTGTCCAGGGCCATCTGTCGAACGGGAAGCGATGGATCTACACAGCCCGGCATCAGTCGTCCAATCAGAGTCCCGTGTTATTTCCAGGCACTATCTTACTAACATTGAGCTTCCCCAAGTAAAGTTTCAGAAGCTCCAAGGCAGTGTCCAAGGCTCTCTCTCGTTCAGTCTTTTGTTGAAATAATCCACTCTTCTATGTGATTGAACATGGCCTCAAGTCCTTCAGAGGAGAGGTCCTGAAGTAATATTTGCCTCAGAAGATTTTGAAGGAACTTTGTGGTTTGGGTCGCTGTCTCTTTTGTGTTGTCATTTGTGTCTTTGTCCTTGACCAGTTCTGAAGGTACCAAGCTGAAAGTACTGGTCAGTCAGGTTTAAATCAATGGCAGGTGTTAGCTTGGTTTGATTCAGTGTGTAGTTGTACGAGATGTGTGCAGGTGTTCATGACTAACTGTCGAACAGGCTCTGCAGCAGCTCGATAAGATCCTGCATGTATGTAAGCAACATCCTGTTTCCAGTAAAGTTGATGGGAACTCTCCGGCAATTTGAATATAGGGATCTTGTGATGGAATAAGCCATATTCCAAGAGATACACCATCATATGAATAGATTTCTGACATTATTAATACATGAGAAACTGGGTTTAAAAATCTAAAAAACCTCAGAAACACAAGCTGTAAACAGAAATACAGGCTTCTGAGATAAAGATCAGTTGTTAACAAAGTTGTAAACACCACAAGCTTTTGAAATGGGAGTTGGTTAAATATACTAAAACAATGGCCCTATTGAAATAGCAGTTTGGCACTTCCAGGAGGTCTGGAGTTTGGGAGAAACACAATGGAATGACCCAAGTAAAGTGTTAAGAACTAACGCGTGAAACAGAAACATAGAATATTAAAAAACCATGGCCTAGAAATTCAGTATAGCCACTTTTGGGGCGGTAAAGTCGGGCGGCCGCTAAAGTTTGCGCCCGGCGCAAAGTCGCGCCCCGTTCGCCGATATTCAGTCGCATCGCCCCAAGAGGTTGCTGCTGCGCAAAAACAGGCGATGCACGACTATCTTTAGGTGCTAAGCCGGCGGTGCTGAGCGATACCCCCGAGGCCGGGCGCAGCGCCGGTGCAGCGAGTTGTTGATTGACGGCAGACACTCTGGCGCCGGTCATCTCTTAAAGGGGGAGGGTGTATTTGTTTGCCTGCCACGCCCTGCACACTGAAGCCCTCAACCTAGGCCTGACCACTTCAGCTTCACCTGTACAACGCCCAGGACTATGGAGAAGGCCAGGGAGAGAGCGCAGCGCTTCAGTGATGGTGACCTGAGGCTGCTGGTTGGTGCAGTGGAGCGCAGGCGCCATGTTTTGTACCCAGAAGGTGGCAAGAGGCCGCTGCCCAGCGCCTACCGGAAAGCCTGGAGGGAGGTGTCCAACAGGGTGTCTTCCAACAGCATGGTTGCCAGGACTCCTGTACAATGCCGGAAGAAGTTCAACGACCTCACTCGGGTTGTCAGGGTGAGTACCCTTTCCAGTGTCCTCCTCATCCTTGCATGTGCACCTCACATTATGGGCAAAGGGACCTGAAAGCCCTAATGGCCAGCCCTCATCCAGCAGCTATGGGCCTGGCATGAAAATCAATTGCACATTCAGCACTTTACACTCTGTCCAAGCTATTCGACCATGGGAGGCATTGCAGACAAGATCAGGGCTACACACTGTCCAAGCTATTCGACCATGGGAGGCAGTGCAGACAAGATCAGGGCTACACACTGTCCAAGCTATTCGACCATGGGAGGCATTGCAGACAAGATCAGGGCTACACACTGTCCAAGCTATTCGACCATGGGAGGCAGTGCAGACAAGATCAGGGCTACACACTGTCCAAGCTATTCGACCATGGGAGGCATTGCAGACAAGATCAGGGCTACACACTGTCCAAGCTATTCGACCATGGGAGGCATTGCAGACAAGATCAGGGCTACACACTGTCCAAGCTATTCGACCATGGGAGGCAGTGCAGACAAGATCAGGGCTACACACTGTACTTAGAGGCCGTCCTTTCTCTTGCAGGCCAAGGTTGCGCACAACCAGCGCAACCAAACTGAGACCGGGGGAGGCCGTCCTGACCTCAAAGAGCTCTCCGACCTCGACCAGCGTGTGGAGCGCATTATGGGAGGCCGGCTGATTGGCCCCGTCGCCACTGGAGATGCCGACCCTGTTCTGGGCACCAATGGTAAGGGCATCACCTTTTGGACCTCTCTCGTTCCACTTGCACATCAGATCAGCATCCTTTGCCACTGTCCGACCAATGCGGTGAATGGCACCACTCATGCCTCCCTCGCTGCCGCCCTGTCCTCACTCTAAAGCTACTCTTGTGCCTTCCTGCTTTCAGATGGTGAATCGCCAGGTGAGGAGGCGGGCCCTCAAGCTGCCACTGTCAGCCCTTTGGAAGACGAGGAGGAGGAAGAGGAAGCCGGCCCATCAGTGCCACCCTCAGCCGTGCCAGCCCATGGCGATGTAGGGGACACGTCTTCCCTGGAGGGGAGCCGGGGGGAAGGGTCGGAGGAGAGTGAAGCTCCGGGGCCCAGTGGCCTGCAGCAACGCGGGAGGGGTGGGGAAGCTCGGCGGACTTCTCCCCAGAGGGTGAGTGCGGCCTCCAGTCCTGCGACGGTGAGCGCAGAGGAGGTGCACCTCCTAGAGGAAATGGCCGTCCAGGCTGAGCGCAGGCACACTGAGCTCATGGCTGCAGTGGGAAGGATGCCTGACTCCATAGAGTCACTGGCAAGGAGTGTCCAGGAATTCGGGGCAGCACAGGCCAGGAGTCTGCAACAATTCAGTGCAGCACAGGCCAGGAGTCTGGAACAGTTCAATGCAGCACAGGCCAGGAGTCTGCAGGACATCAATGCAGCACAGGCCAGCAGTCTGCAGGACATCGCGGCAGCACAGGCCAGGAGTCTGCAGGACTTCGCGGCAGCACAGTCGGCTTCTAGCCAAGTGCTCAGTCGTGCCGTCCATTCACTGGCTGGTGTGATGCGGACACAGACCAGGGCCACACGGGCACTAACTGCTGCCACCCTCGCTGGATCAGCCAGGCATCGCCAGGGCACTCGCCGCGCAGCAGCAGCCCAGCAGTCTGTCCTTCAGCTGTTTGCTACGCATGCTGCAGTGCTGATTGGCCCCGTCGCCACTGGAGATGCCGACCCTGTTCTGGGCACCAATGGTAAGGGCATCACCTTTTGGACCTCTCTCGTTCCACTTGCACATCAGATCAGCATCCTTTGCCACTGTCCGACCAATGCGGTGAATGGCACCACTCATGCCTCCCTCGCTGCCGCCCTGTCCTCACTCTAAAGCTACTCTTGTGCCTTCCTGCTTTCAGATGGTGAATCGCCAGGTGAGGAGGCGGGCCCTCAAGCTGCCACTGTCAGCCCTTTGGAAGACGAGGAGGAGGAAGAGGAAGCCGGCCCATCAGTGCCACCCTCAGCCGTGCCAGCCCATGGCGATGTAGGGGACACGTCTTCCCTGGAGGGGAGCCGGGGGGAAGGGTCGGAGGAGAGTGAAGCTCCGGGGCCCAGTGGCCTGCAGCAACGCGGGAGGGGTGGGGAAGCTCGGCGGACTTCTCCCCAGAGGGTGAGTGCGGCCTCCAGTCCTGCGACGGTGAGCGCAGAGGAGGTGCACCTCCTAGAGGAAATGGCCGTCCAGGCTGAGCGCAGGCACACTGAGCTCATGGCTGCAGTGGGAAGGATGCCTGACTCCATAGAGTCACTGGCAAGGAGTGTCCAGGAATTCGGGGCAGCACAGGCCAGGAGTCTGCAACAATTCAGTGCAGCACAGGCCAGGAGTCTGGAACAGTTCAATGCAGCACAGGCCAGGAGTCTGCAGGACATCAATGCAGCACAGGCCAGCAGTCTGCAGGACATCGCGGCAGCACAGGCCAGGAGTCTGCAGGACTTCGCGGCAGCACAGTCGGCTTCTAGCCAAGTGCTCAGTCGTGCCGTCCATTCACTGGCTGGTGTGATGCGGACACAGACCAGGGCCACACGGGCACTAACTGCTGCCACCCTCGCTGGATCAGCCAGGCATCGCCAGGGCACTCGCCGCGCAGCAGCAGCCCAGCAGTCTGTCCTTCAGCTGTTTGCTGCGCATGCTGCAGTGCTGGCCCGTGCGAGTGCCAATGTGTCAGGCGACCAGCGAGCACCTGCGATCTGCCAGGTTGCCACCATTCCTGCAGCCGACACTGCCACTCCGCCATTGCAGCTGCCAGGAGCTGCTGGACACACTGCTGCCGCCCAGCCAGAGTTGGAGCAGTCAGCAGCCGGCCACTCCAAGGCCAGAGCTGGTGCAGGCCGACCCCCAAGGGCATCTGCCGTCTCGCCATCTGCCCCTCAGCAGCCTTCCCCCAGCCTTGCTGCAGCCACTGGGCTCCCATTGAGGAGGAGCAGCAGGGCAGGAAGGGGCCACTCGCGGAAGCGAGGTGGATCACCCTCGCAGGAGAAAAAGTAGAAGGTGTGGCCATGTGTTTTTTTTATATATGAGGCCGAGAAGGTTTTTTTATATATGAAGGCCGAGGCTGTTGTGTTTTTTGATATATGAAGGCCGAGACTGGTGTCTATCTTTTTTTGTGTAAGGCCGAGACTGGTGTCTTTCTTTATTTGTGTAAGGCCGAGACTGGTGTCCTTCTTTCTTTTTGTAAGGCCGAGACTGGTGTCCTTCTTTCTTTTTGTAAGGCCGAGACTGGTAGTTTTGTGTTTTTGGAGGGGGCTTCTCCACATGAGCATGTAATGTGGGAAGGGCAGAGGTGTTCAATAAATTTTTGTTGTTAAATTGCAGTGTGCATGGTTTTTTGGTTAAGTCCTGGTTGCCCTGCTCAGCTGAGGGCTTGTGGAGCGGCTACATTCATCTGCTGACATTGACACAAGCCAGTCCCTGAGAGGGGGCCTAGAACCGACGTTCAATAAGCCGGCGACGGGCGGCCCTTGCACTTTGTGCCTCCCTCCTCTGCTGGTCCTCCTCCTCCTCCTCCTGCTCCTCCTCCTGAGGTGGTCCTCCAATCTGTGGTGGCAGTGGCTGAGTCCTGCGGATAGCCAGGTTGTGCAGCATGCAGCAAACGACCACGAAATGGGAGACTCGCTCCGGAGAATACTGCAGGGCTCCACCGGAACGATCGAGACAGCGGAACCGTTGCTTCAGGACGCCGATTGTTTGTTCGATGATGTTCCTGGTCGCTTGATGGCTCTCGTTGTATCGCTCTTCAGCAGGGGTGCTGGGCGCACGGAGCGGGGTCATCAGCCAGGTACACAAAGGATAGCCTTTGTCCCCGATAAGCCATCCTCGTGGGCGAGGCTGTGCCTGGAACATGTCTGCCACAGAAGTCTGTCACAGGATGAAGGCATTGTGGCTGCTGCCTGGAAAGCGGGCATTGACAGCTAGGATGAGCTGCCTGTGGTCACACACCAGCTGTACATTCAGCGAATGGTAGCCCTTCCGGTTGCGGTAATCCTCGGCATTCTCCAGAGGTGCCCGCAAAGCCACATGCGTGCAGTCAATGGCGCCCTGCACCATGGGGAAGCCCGCGAATGCTGCAAAGCCCATTGCACGCTGTTGCTGCTTGTCAAGGGCCATGGAGAAGAAGATGAACTGACGTCTCCTTTTGAAAAGGGCATTGGTCACCTGGCGGATGCAGCAATGCACGGCGAACTGGGAGATGTTGGCAATGTCCCCAGTAGCGGATTGGAAAGAGCCGGTGGCATAAAAGTTGAGAGCCACCGTCACCTTCACTGCCACCGACAGAGACGTCCTGCTCCTCAGCTGTGGCTGCAGATCAACGGCAAGCAGCTGGCAGATCTCTGTGACCACCTCCCTTCTGAATCGCAGCCTCCGAACACACTGCTCCTCAGACATCTGGAGATAGGAGAACTGCTGGCGGTATACCCTGGGTGGGTAAGGCCTCCTTTGCCGACGCCTGTTGCCCCCTCTCCGTCTAACCAGGGCTGCCACTCTCTCACGCCGTCTGTGAGCCCTTTGGATGTAATTGAGAAAGCCTGCGTTGACACCCATTGCAGCCTCCATAATATGCTGGCAAACAATGAGATGTCAATGAAGGCAAAAACTTTTTGAAAGCTGTGGCCTGAAGCCTAGAAGTACCTGTCCGAGTGTTGGGCCAAAGCAGAAAGCTATCTACCATGGTCTCTCTCCAAAGATCCGTTTCGCAAGAAGGTGTGCTGCAAAATGGCAGCCTTTTATATTGCAGGATGAGTGCCCTTTAATTTGCGCCCCCCGCGCCCCGCATCGGCTGAGCACCGTTCCACTTCACAGTCGCTAGGGGCGCCAGGCGCACAATGGGGCGGCGCGACTGAAGTTCCGGTTGGGGGCGCACAAAGGGCGTTGCACGAGGAAATGACGTCATGATCTGCGCGTGCAGCTGAGCGTGCGCAAAGACTTTGCGCCGGCGCTAAATCTCTCGTGAAGTTGGGGCGAGGCGCAGTTCGCGCTGCGCCCGGGCGCAACCCGCCTAGCGCCCGACATCTACTCCTCCTAAGGCGCTAACTGCTGGCGCAGCCAACTGAATTTCTAGGCCATAGTGCCTTTGTAAAAGTAACATCAAATAAGACAGGAAAAATGATTAAATATGTAACTAATTGAGATAGCTAGAAAACAAGCAACCACCCTAGTTGAAGTGTCTTTAATTTACATGTAGTAAATATGATACCTGCAGAACACTTTGAAGATATGACTTCAATAGATGACACCAAGCAATCACATGGTTTTTGTATTGAACTTGGAACACCACGGAGTCACAATGTCTGTGGTTATGACCAGTTAAGCCAATATTAAGAATTGAATGAAAGAACTTCGATAAGAATGGCATCAAATAAAGACTACTGTCATAGTGTTTTATGATAAGTTTTTGGAACACCTAAAGGTAGAGACATAATTATGCATGCAGCAGCTAAATTGACAGTAAGAATAGAAAGAAATCAACAGAAAGAATGACTTAGAGATAATTAGCTTACATCAGCAGAAAACTTCAAAGGATTTACTACTGCAAAAAGGATATAAAAATTGACCTTTTCAAATGGGAAAACAGAAGTCGCTGGAAGGGCAAGCGTTTCTCAACTTCACAGGCACGCTCTGTGGGGGCGATTTTAACTCAGGTGCGGGATGGTGTCGTGTTATCCGAATTTCGTGTTTCCCACTCAAATCTAAATGGATGTGGGAGATTGATGCAATTTTAACTTAAGTGGCCAATTGATTTCCAATATGTGGGAAGCCTTTGCAAATGGGTTTTTCATGACTGAAAGTCCCCTCCGATGATGTCATCATTGCTGCTGCATTTAAGGTCCACAGCAAGCCTTGCTTCTTCTGCAGCCTGCCAAGCTTCTTGACTGTGCAGTGTGAGGGAGCTGTAGCAAAAATGCCATCACTTCGTTAATGTACATAAAATTTCTGATGGCAAATGTTGCAGTTGTATCGTCTTTCATTTCACTAGTGGGACTTCCACATTGAGGGCTTAGGCATACTTGCAACTGTCAATATGGTGGTCAGAGTGCTAGGAATCCTCTGGTTCTTGGCCATTGTCAAAGCTCCGGTAAGAAGCTGCGAGGCAAAAGTGTTTGTTTGACTAGGCTAAGCAAATCTGGCCAGGATGAGTGCATTCCTTGCATCCCAGGCAGCAATGTTCTCGCGTTATGCTGCCGCTGGTTGATGGGCCTCTGCAGGATGTTCGTTTTTGCCCTCCTCCTCCTCCTCCTCCTCATCTGAGGAGGATATGTGAGGAGCCACTTGGTCCTCAGGAATCTGCAAGCCACGACGCTGTGCCATGTTGTGAAGTGCACAGCAAACCACGACGATTCTGGAGACCCTAGCTGCTGAGTACTGCAGGGCTCCACCTGATCTATCCAGGCATCTGAAGCGCATCGTCAGCAAACCAATGGTTTGCTCGATAATGGATCTGGTGGAAATGTGGCTGGAGTTGTAGCGCTCCTCAGCTCGTTGGCTGGCCTTCTCAACGGCGTCATTAGCCACGTCCTCAGGGGATAGCCCTTGTCTCCAAGTAGCCATCCATTAAGTTGGTCTGGCAGACTGAATAGCAGAGGCACACTAGACTGGCACTGTATGAAGGAGTCATGGCAACTGCCAGGGTACATGGCACAAACATGCAAAATTTCCTTCTTGTGATCACACACCAGCTGAATGTTGAGGGAGTGGAAGCCCTTGTGGTTGACAAAAATACCTGGATTGCGATGGGGTGCCCTAAGGGCCACATGTGTGCAGTCAACGATGCCCTGCACCCTTGGAAAGCCTGCCAGATTAGCTAATCCAACCGCTCGTGCCGTGACACTTGCTCGATCCTTGGAGAAATGGATGTGATTATGCGCGAGGGCAAAGAGGGCATCGGTTACCTCCGTGATGCAGTGTGTGCGGCCGCCTGGGAGATGCCGCTGATGTCTGCTGCTGATCCCTGGAATGAGTCTGATGCAAAAAAGTTGATTACGGTGGTGACTTTGATGGCCACTGGTAATGCGTGTCCACCTGGTCCTCTGGGCTGCAGGTCTTGCTGTAGCATTGCGCAGATGTCAGTCACTACCTCTCGCAAAAGTCGGAGCCGCCTTTGGCACTGCTGCTCAGACATGTTGAGATAGCTGACCCTGTGTCTGTAGACCCTGTTTGGTGGGTATCTCCTTGGACGGGCTTCCAGGTGCTGGCCCCTTCTGGCCTGTGCAGCCTCAGGTGGGTGAGCAGCAGCCTGGCGCTCCTGCTGCTGCTGCTGTTGCTGGTGCTGCTGTTGTTCCTGGTTCTGCTGGTGCCGCTGCTGGTGCTCGAGCTCCTCTAATGCCCAGATGGGAAGGAAATAGATGGCTCCCATGCTTCTGGTATATGCCTCCATTGTGGAAGCGCTGAGTGAAGGTGGTGAGAGGGGTTTCCCAGGAGGTCACAATGTAGATGGGTGTGAGGCTCCAACCTTCCACAGGTGTGGTTAAGCCTTCTAAAAGTTGCCCCAGGCCTGAGACCACTAAGTCCTGCCACCTGCAAATGATGGCTGATCAAATCTCCTCTTTAATGGTTGACCTGCAGTTGATAGTCAGCAATCCAATAGTGCTCCTGCCAGGTTTCACATTCATGTTTCCCACCAGGCGTGTTTTACGTGGGAAAAGGGTTAAATTTGCAAGGGCCTGTTAAAATAGGATTATAGAGGCCATTTAGTGGTTATTAAGGGCCTTAAAGACCAGTCCCGCCTGTTGGATGTGGGACGGAGTCGGGACTATCAGACACGCCTGAGTTAAAATTGCTCGGAGTCAGAAACCAGGCGGGGGGGGGTTCCCGCCCGCCAGTTTTTGCAATTTGAACTCCCCGCACGCCTCCAAGCCCGACTCCACGGCTCAGTGAAAACCGAGCCCTGTAAGTTTTTAACTTTGAGTCTCAGGTAATCAAGGTATTTGAGTTTGGTGGATATTCTGGATTAAGAATAAGTAGAAGTGTGGAAATGTAACGAAGTTAAGATTTGTGAATAAGGATCTCTGATAAAAAATGTAAGTTATTTGTTTTTGAACTGTTAATGTTGCGATTGAATTAACAGCTGTTAACTGTATGTCGGCTCTTAAATAAATCTATATCTTTTTAGAATTGTCTCACGTAGTATTTCTGTATCAATCTCGCGAACTCAATTTCTGTACACTCTTTTGTAAGGAGTTGCAGAATTCTGGGGGGCATTATGGACCCTCATAATATCCGGAAGGTTACAGTCTAGTTAAACTTATTAAAAGTGCTATCCGGAGGATGGTAACATCTTCACGACGTTTCTTTCCTTTAGGGAGAGATAGTCTGAACCTTTAGACCCAATTAAGCGTCTTATAGAATTCGGCTATCTTTAACTTTAGTTGAAGGTGAACGTCTGGGGAATACGCCTGATCTGGGGTAGCCCAAAAATGGCTAGGACTTGTAATTATCCCTTCAATCTGGCTATCAGACTCACAGTCTTTATTAGGCTGAGCTTTAGTGTGAGATCCCTGGATTCAGCCTCTATCTCTTGCCCACTTGTAATTAATTGACTAACAGCTGGCAGAATGTGGGTTTCGATTGTAAACAGCAGTTCCTCAGGTGCACAGACTGCCATGTTCCCATAGCACAGAACAAGTGTGCTCTTGGCTTTATCCAAATCCACATCAGTCTTGATCCTAAATCTGTTGGAATTTGCAAAATCCTCCAGGCTACTGAGCATATCATCAAGGTGTGCCATGGCTGTTCCCTCTCTCCGCACCGTCACTGTGTGGGGGACTACGGTCTCCCGTGTAAAGAAATAGGCAACACAGCGAGCTACAAGAAATAGGTCTTTAATCCAACTCTCACAATACAGTACTGCTTTTGTGAAGCCCGCGAACCTGTGATGACTCACGGATTGGTCACCTGCTGGAACCTGATTGGTTTTCCTTCTATCAGCAGCAGGCAAGTCTGAACGTGCCTTATTCCTCTCAGCTTGCAACTGTCTTGCGGGGGGAGGGGAATACAGCAGTTAAAAGGGGATTATACAGGTTTATCAACATACACACAGTGTTTCCCCAATGTGGCAACGCCACATACGCCCCCCCAGAATCCTCGTTAACTGTAAAAGTCAGTCTCTGCGGAGGTTTGACTAAACGGCCGTAGCGGCTGTAGTAGCCATCTGGCGTGTGAGGAGGGCTGTCTGGGAGGTCGGCCGGTTGGTTCTTTGGCTGGTCTGGCGGCTGGTCTGCCGGTGGGCTGGCTGGACGGGTTGCCGGCGAAGGTGGGGCGGCGGCCGGGAAGTAAGGTTCTGGCGTGTCTTGGTCCTCTTGTGGGGCCGCCGCCAACGCGGGAGGTCTGCCCCGCCGTGGGGGAAGAGCCAGCTGAAACGGGAAGCTGAGGTCCAGGTGCGCCGGTTTGAGGCGGTCTACTGAAATAAGGTCCGGCTTCCCGCCGACATCGATAAGAAAAGCTTTGTCCCCCATCTCCAATACTGGGAAGGGGCCGGTGTATGGTGCCTGCAGCGGGCCTCTGTGCGCGTCCCGGCGCACGAAGACGAACTCCGCATGTCGTAAGTCTCGAGGCACGTAGGACAGCTGCGGGCCGTGTTGCGAAGTGGGCACTGGACGGAATTGCTGGGCCGCGTCCTGGTGCAGGGAAAGCTGTCTGGCGGCCAACCACGGCTCCGTTGTCAGGGGCAGGAAGTCGCCTGGTACTCTGAGCGGTTGGCCGTAGACCATCTCGGCCGCAGAGGTGCGGAGGTCCTCTTTGGGCACGGTACGCAATCCCAGGAGAACCCAGGGTAGTTTGTCGATCCAGCTGGTGTCGGCCAGGCTGGCGCGGAGGGAGGCTTTCAAAGAACGATGAAAGCGCTCGCAGAGCCCGTTGGCCTGCGGGTGGTAGGCTGTTGTCCTGTGCAACTTGGTGCCGAGGCCGGCGATGATGGCATTCCACAAGTGGGAGGTGAACTGGGGGCCTCTGTCCGAGGATATGTCGGTCGGCACGCCGAACCGGGCCACCCATGTCGAGACGAATGCTCCCGCGACGTCGGTCGTGGTGGTGGAGGCGAGGGGAACCACTTCGGGCCATCTGGTGGTGCGGTCGACAATCGTGAGCAGGTGTGTAAAACCGTGCGACGGCGGCAAGGGGCCTACCAGATCGACGTGGACGTGGTCGAAACGCCTCTCGGGCACCGGGAAACACTCCAATGGCGCCTTGGTGTGCTGCTGGACCTTAGCGCGCTGACACGGCACGCATGTGTTGGTCCAGTCTCTCACTTCTTTGTGGAGTCCAGGCCAGACAAACTTGGCGGACATAAGTTTCTGAGACGCACGCATCCCTGGATGTGAAAGGCTGTGGATGATGTCGAAAACTCGCTTGCGCCAGGCAGATGGAACGACCGGCCTAGGCGAGGGGACTGAGACGTCGCACAGGAGGGTTGTGCCGGCTGCGTGGAAGTGGATGTCGGCCAGGGTGAGGCTGGTAGTTGACGTCCTGAGGGCCTGGATCTCCGCGTCGGCAGCCTGGTCTCTCGCCATGCTGGCGTAGTCGACGCCCAGGTGCACTGCGTGAAGCGAGGGTCTTGAGAGGCAGTCGGCCACCAAATTGTCCTTGCCGGCGACGTGGCGGATGTCCGTGGTGAACTCCGAGATGAAGTTGAGTTGGCGCTGTTGGCGCGCGGACCAGGGTTCGGTTACTTTGGCCATGGCGAAAGTGAGCGGCTTGTGGTCCACGAATGCGGTGAACGGCCGGCCTTCCAGAAGGAAACGGAAGTGCCGGATTGCCAGGAACAGGGCCAGAAGCTCTCTGTCGAACGTGCTGTAGGCCTGCTCGTTCTTGCGCAGCTGTCGGCTGAAAAATGCCAGCGGCTGCCACGCGCCTTCGATCCACTGTTGCTGGACGGCGCCGATGGCATAATCCGAGGCGTCCGTGGTGAGGGCGGTCTTGGCACCCGGGATGGGGTGGGCCAGTAGTGTGGCGTTGGTCAAGGCGCTTTTGGTCTGGTGGAAGGCTGTCGCCATCTCGCTGGACCAGGTGAGTTGCTCTTTGCCCGTTTTGCCCCTGGTGGCTTCGTAGAGGGGGCGCATGAGTGCGGCGGCCTTGGGCACGAACCGGTGATAGAAATTGACCATCCCCAAAAGTTCCTGCAGCGCCTTAACCGAGGTGGGCTGGGGAAAGTCCGCCACCGCCTGCACCTTGGAAGGTAGGGGAATGGCTCCCCTTGGCGAGATTCTGTGGCCGAGAAAGTCAATTTGGGCTGCTCTGAACTGGCATTTGGCCGGGTTAACGATTAGCCCGTGGTGGCTGAGGCGCTGGAAAAGGGAGCGCAAATGCGCGGTGTGCTCGGCCTTGCTGGTACTGGCCACGAGGATATCGTCCAGATAGACGAACAGGAAGCTCAGGTCCCGTAGGACGGAGTCCATGAGCCGTTGGAAGGCCTGTGCGGCGTTCTTAAGCCCGAAGGGCATGCGCATGAACTCAAACAGTCCGAAGGGGGTGATGACCGCCGTCTTCTGGACGTCTGCGTGGTGGACGGGGACCTGATGGTAGCCGCGAATCAGGTCGACCTTGGAAAAGATGGACTTTCCTGCTAGGTGTGCCGAGAAGTCTTGGATGTGCGGAATGGGGTATCTATCGGGCGTGGTGGCGTCGTTGAGCCATCTGTAGTCGCCGCAGGGGCACCAGCCACCACCCGGCTTGGGCACAATGTGAAGGGGGGACGACCAAGGGCTGTTCGAGCGGCGGATGATGCCCAGTTTTTCCATCGTGGCGAATTCTTCCTTGGCCACCGCCATCTTGGCTGGGTCCAGGCATCTGGCTCGAGCGAACACTGGTGGTCCCGTAGTGGCGATGTGGTGCTCGACCCCATGCTTGGCTGCCGCGGCTGAGAAGGTCGGTTGTGTGAGCCTCGGGAAATCTGCGAGTAGGCGGGCATAGTCGTCATGCGCTGGGGCGGAGCAGGACCCGACGAGGGCCGGGCTGTTGCTCTGCTGGCAGGCCAGTGAAGCGAAAGTTGCTGCGTCGATCGTGAAGCAAAAGTTGCTGCGTCGATCAGGCGCCTGTCGCGGATGTCGACCAGGAGTCTGTGGGCGCAAAGAAAATCGGCGCCCAGCAAAGGATGTGCCACCGAGGCCATCACAAAATCCCACGTAAATTGCTGGCCATTGAAACAAACCTCGGCCCGTCGCTTTCCGAAAGTAGCGATGGCTGCGCCATTTGCCGCCACGTGGGCTGGGCCGCTGCGGCCTGCCTGGATGTCGAGCTGGGAGGCAAGAATTATGCTGCATTGGGCTCCGGTGTCGCAAAGGAATCTGTGCCCTGAAAGAGAGTCGGTTATGTACAGCAATTTACCTGCGGTGCCGATGGCCATCGTGGCGGCGGGGGTGCAGTCGAGCGGGCCTAGGCGGCGGCGCGGGGCTGGTGCGTTGGGTCGGGCGGCCATCTTGGTTTGATCGAAAGAGCAGGGTGCTCTGCAGCGTTGGGCCTTGTGGCCGAAATGCGCATGGTAGTAGCATAGTTCTGCGGCCTGGCGTGGCGGCGCGCGCTCGATGGTGTCGGGGAGCCTCGCGGCTGCACAGCCGAGTTGGGCGACGGCAAAAACTTTGTCCGCGGCGGCTGCCAGTTGTACGCAGTCCGTGATTGGGGACCCCGCGAGGGCAGTCTGTACCTGCTGAGGAAGCAGGCTGAGGAAAAGGGCCCGAAACAAAAAGCACTGCGGTTCAGAGCCCAGGAGCGCAAGCATCCGGCTCATCAACTGGGTCGGGGTAGAATCGCCGAGGCCTGGTAGTGAGAGAAGCCTGCGGGCCCTCTCCTCCTTGGACAGGCCATAAGCCTGCAGCAAGCGGCCCTTAATGGTTGAGTACTTGCCGGTCTGTGGTGGGTTCCCCAGTAGGTCGAGAAATTTGGCGGCGGTAGAGCTTGCTAGTGCTGAGACTACGTGGAGGTACCTTTCTTCATCGCCTTGAACCCTGCGAAGGGTGAATTGGGCCTCCGAGTGCGCGAACCAAGCTGGTGCTTGGTGTTCCCAGAAGGTGGGGAGCTTCAAGGACGTGGCACCGGCCGACATCAGGCTGCTGCTGGTTGCCATCGGGTTGTTGCTGGCCTCTGTAGGGCTGCGTGAGTCGGGGGCTTCGGCCGCCGACATTCGGGGTCACCAATGTGGGGGACTACGGTCTCCCGCGTAAAGAAATAGGCAACACAGCGAGCTACAAGAAATAGGTCTTTAATCCAACTCTCACAATACAGTACTGCTTTTGTGAAGCCCGCGAACCTGTGATGACTCACGGATTGGTCACCTGCTGGAACCTGATTGGTTTTCCTTCTATCAACAGCAGGCAAGTCTGAACGTGCCTTATTCCTCTCAGCTTGCAACTGTCTTGCGGGGGAGGGGAATACAGCAGTTAAAAGGGGATTATACAGGTTTATCTACATACACACAGTGTTTCCCCAGTGTGGCAACACTGTGCTGCACACTCAGTAGCATTTGGCAAAGCTCCTCCCTCACGTTCTTAGTGCAGGTCTGGTGGAGCATTGTCCCAAGAGATTTATAGAAAAAGCCCTTGTGGGGAAAGATGGTTTGTGCCAATATGTTCCCATATTTCATTTGCGAACTGACATGTCCATTCCTTGTCATCAATGCTATTCAGAATTATGCACAAGACCAGCAATAATTTCTCTTCCCATTGATATTGGGCCAGAGACTCCTCTGAATTCTCCAGTAAATCGTTAACTAATGCTGGAAGCTCCTCTTCTAACCACCTCACTGTTGCTGGGTGGATATTGAGGCTCAGTACTTGCATTAGCCTCAGTGCCACACAGCTCCTTGGCCTCCTCCCTGATATGGGTATCAAGACATGACGAGGAGCCAGGTCAGCAGTGCCAGGGCTTGAGGGAGATTGGCATCTTCATTGTAAATAATGCCGGCTTGCAGTTTCTTTTTCCCAATATGTGGATGAGCTTCCACAATTCAGATCTTCAATTCAGAGGACTCCCTCTTGAGCCACACCTTGAACAACAGACTATCAATAGCGTTGATCTTGGTGGAGAAAGACTCCTTTGTCATGGTAGGGTCTGAGGCTTGCTCCACATTTCCCAGGCAGATCAGGATGCTCTTGCTAAAACTTCCCATTGCTGAGGCGAATACAGACTTCAGCCTTTCCATTCCATTGAGAACTGGAATAATGCTCCCTAAAATAGATTTTACTAAAGGCACCGTGCCGTACACATTTTCTGTTGACATCTTTGTTAAGGTCTTCACCATGTACCCATGCGGAAGATGCCCTTGTTTGAAATTCTTTGTTGTCAACTGGACAACTTCATGAATAAACTTGAAGCCCCTGGTAACCAGGAGATTGCATGTAGCTTCCTGGCTGTCAGCTTGAGCTCCTGTTAACATCATCATCCCCAGTGCAGCCAAAGAGATAACGTTCTCAGCTACTGCTTGGCTAATTTGATCAAGGATGTCCTTGATAATTATCACCATGCTCTCCAATATTACAACCCCCATGGAGCTGTCTGCATGGTGTGTTGGCACAGATAGTCATGGCAGCTCATTAGCCCTATTTCTGGGTGCGGACAGCCCAGTATCTGGAGCCTCTTTGATATTTTCTGCTGGCAGCTTTCATCTTCCTCAGCAATCATCTTCACGAGGGCAGCTGAGAATGATTCCACATTGATTCCACTTTAGCAGTCTTTCCACAGCCCACTGGAAATGTATAATTGCTCCCTTAAGTATAAGCGATTATTACTGCCCTCTCACTATGCTTTCCGATACAGTCTCAGCAGCTCTGTCCTATTCTTTATTCTAAATTTTTCTTCAATATGAATATATGTTTTAACCAAATAATTTCAGTGAGTAATGATCAATTAAAGGATGTCTTTGTTCACTCACTGACAGTGGATGACTCTTTTCTGTCTGACTTCTTTCTCTTCAATAATTAACACCGTTCCGATGCACAATGTTTGCAATCTGCTCTAAGAGCATAAGCACATAAGAATTAGGAGCAGGAGTAGGCCATACGGCCCCTTGAGCCTGCTCCACCATTCAATAAGATCACGGCTGATCTTCGACCTCAACTCCATTTTCCTGCCTTATCGCCATATCCCTTAATTCCTCTGGAGTCCAAAAATCTATCTCTCTCAGTCTTGAATATACTCAAAAACTCAGCATTCACAGCCCTCTGGGGCAGAGAATTCCAAAGATTCACAACCCTATGAGTGAAGAAATTCCTCCTCATCTCAGTCTTAAATGGCCGACCCCTTATCCTGAGACTATGCCCCCTAGTTCTAGACACTCCAGCCAGGGGAAACAACCTCTCAGCATCTACCCTGTCAATCCCCTTCAGAATTTTGTATGTTTCAATGAGATCACCTCTCATTCTTCTAAACTCCAGAGAGTATCGACCCATTCTACACAATCTCTCCTCATAGGACAACCCTCTCATCCCAGGGATTAATCTAGTGAACCTTCGTTGCACCTCCTCTGAGGCAAAGAGATCCTTCCTTAGACAAGGAGACCAAAACTGTGCACAGTACTCCAGGTGTGGTCTCACCAAGGCCCTGTACAATTGTAGCAAGATTTCCTTACTCTTATACTCCAACCCCCTTGCAAAAAGGCCAACATGCTATTTGCCTTCCTAATTGCTTGCTGTACCTGCATGTTAACACGCTGTGTATCTTGCACGAGGACACCCAAATCTCTCTGAACACCAACATTTAATAGTTTCTCACCATTTAAAAAATATTCTCTTTTTCTATTCTTCCTCCCAAAATGAATAACCTCACATTTCCCCACATTATACTCCATCTGCCACCTTATTGCCCACTCACTTAGTCTATCTGTATCCCTTTGCAGGCTCTTTGTGTCCTCCTCACATTTTACTTTTCCACCTAGCTTTGTACCATCAGCAAACTTGGATATATTGCACTCGGTCCCTTCATCTAAGTCATTAATATAGATTGTAAATAGCTGAGGCCCAAGCACTGATCCTTGCAGCACCCCACTAGTTACGGCCTGCCAATCTGAAAATGACCCGTTTATCCCGACTGTTTGTTTTCTGTCTGTTAGCTAATCCTTTATCCATGTTAATACCTTACCCCCAACACCATGTGCCCTTATGTTGCTTAACAAACTTTTATGTGGCACCTTATCGAATGCCTTTTGGAAATCCAAATATACTACATCCACTGGTTCCCCTTTATCTATCCTGCTAGTTACATCCTCAAAAAACTCGAATAAATTTGTCAAACATGATTTACCTTTCATAAAACCATGTTGACTCTGTCTAATTATATTACGATTTTCTAAGTGCCCTGTTACCACTTCCTTAATAACGGATTCCAGCACTTTCCCAATGACTGATGTCAGGCTGACATCCCTGTAGTTCTCGGTTTTCTCTCTCCCTCTTTTCTTGAATAGCAGGGTTGTAGGAATGTCTAGTTCCTATCCAAAAGACTGAGGTCCACTCAGGCGATCAAATAAACGAGGTTTAATGAAAACTAACAGAGTTTAATGGATAATAACTACAGGAGAACATTGAATATAGGTCTAGTCAGTTTGGAGGCTCCACGAGGACTGCTTGGGCGGTCCCGTGGCTGACGTCATGACGTCATCACGTTTTTCCCGCCGGTGGGGGATCACGTGATGAACAGCGTGACGTCATCGCGTTTACCTGCGCTATTAAAATGATCGCGCTCTGTACATGTAAACAGTGAAAACAAAGATACAGACTCAGGCTGTAGCTAACATATTATTAAAGGGAATTATATACAATTGATCGGAGTCCCTTAGTGGCTCTGCCACATGCGCACCCCCCCCAGAATTGTCTTTAATAGCAAAAGTAAAACGGCGAGGAGGCCTGACAAGCCTGTCAGATCGACTTCTGTAGCCTTGAAGTGGAAGCTGATGGACGGCGGGCAAGCTGGCAGGCGGTTGCATTTGATCTGGCACGGCGACTGTGGGCGGTCGGCCATGTTTCGGCGGTTGTGCGATCTCGACTGGGCGGTCAAGGTCCAAGTGAGCCGGCTTCAACCGGTCAACCGAAATGCGGTCCGGTTTACCTCCGACGTCGACCGAAAAAGTTTTGTCTCCCGGCTCTATCACGCGGAAAGGACCAGTGTAAGGGGGTTTGAGCGGATCCCGATGAGCGTCGTGGCGGATAAACACATAGTCGGCGTTCTTCAGCTCAGCTGGGACGTGGGAGCTCTGCAAGCCGTGATGTGATGTAGGCACTGGAGCGAAACTTCTGGCCGCCTCCTGGTGGCTGATGAGCTGCTGGGATGCGGACCATGGCTCTGTTGGAGTCAGAAGGAAATCCCCTGGTACGCGTGATGGCTGGCCATATACGAGCTCTGCCGAGGACGATTGAAGATCTTCTTTAGGCGCCATACGAAGACCCAAAAGGACCCATGGAAGCCTGTCCACCCAGCCCGCGCCTTGAAGGCTGGCTCGCAGTGCGGCTTTGAGCAACCTGTGGAATCGTTCGCACAGGCTGTTCGCCTGTGGATGGTAGGCAGTGGTGCGATGTAGCTTGACGCCGAGCCCCTGAGCCACAGCGTTCCAGAGCTCCGAAGAAAACTGCGGCCCACGATCAGACAAGATGTCCGCCGGTACCCCGAAACAAGCAACCCAAGAGGAGATGAATGCCCTGGCGACGTCAGTGGAAGTGGTGGATGACAAAGGAACCGCCTCCGGCCATCGAGTGGTGCGGTCCACCATTGTAAGAAGATGAGTAAACCCATGCGAAGGCGGAAGTGGCCCCACCAGGTCCACATGCACATGATCAAACCTACGTTCCGGAACAGTGAAAGTGGCCAATGGAGTCTTGACGTGACGCTGCACCTTGGCCTTTTCGCAGACCACGCAGGTGTTGGCCCAGTCGCGAGCATCCATGTGCATGCCCCGCCACACGAATTTGGATGACATCAGCCATTGCGAGGCCTTCATGCCAGGGTGCGACAACCCGTGTATGGTGTCAAAAACTTTTCGGCGCCAGGCGACCGGCACGATAGGGCGAGGATCTCCTACGTAGACGTCGCAGAGTAGCGTAGTGCCTGCGGCATGGAATTTGACGTCAGCCGCTTGGAGGCTAGAGGGGTTGGTTCTGTAAGACTGGGCTTCTGGATCCGAGGCTTGATCCGCAGCCATGAGGGCATAGTCGATGCCGAGCTGGACTGCATGAGCGGTCGCGTGGGAGAGGCAATCCGCCACCAGGTTGTCTTTACTGGACACATGCTGAATGTCAGTGGTGAATTCTGAGATAAACGTCAACTGACGTTGTTGCCGAGCTGACCACGGTTCGGCGGTCTTGGCCATAGCGAACGTTAGTGGCTTATGGTCCACAAAAGCCATGAACGGACGTCCCTCCAACAAGAACCGGAAATGGCGGATGGCCAGAAAAAGGGCCAGCAACTCCCGGTCGAACGTGCTGTACTTCTGTTCGTTTCGCCGTAGTTGATGGCTGAAAAACGCCAGCGGTTGCCACGTCCCCTGCACCCACTGTTTCTGCACTGCGCCGATGGCGTAGTCTGACGTGTCGGTGGTAAGGGCGATGGTGGCACCTGGCAGTGGGTGCGCCAGCATGGTTGCATTGGCTAAGGCACCTTTTGTGTCGATGAACGCCCGGTCCATGTCGACCGTCCAGCTAATCGGATCCTTGCCGGACTTGCCCTTGAGGGCCTCGTACAGGGGCTGCATGAGCAGAGCTGCATTAGGGATGAACCAGTGATAAAAATTTACCATCCCGAGGAACTCCTGCAGGGCCTTGACGGTCTGCGGGCGCGGGAACGCAGTAACTGCCTCCACCTTCATTTGCAGGGGAATTGTGCCGTCCGATGTGATGCGATGGCCTAAGAAATCAATCTGCTGCAGGCCGAACTGGCACTTGGCCAGGTTGATGATCAAGCTGTGTTGACTGAGGCGTCTAAAGAGGGTGCGCAAATGGCAGATGTGCTCCTCTTTATTAGGGCTGGCGATGAGGATGTCGTCGAGGTAGACGAATAGAAACTTGAGGTCCCGAAGCACGGAGTCCATCAAGCACTGGAAAGCCTGTGCAGCGTTCTTCAATCCAAACGGCATCTGCAGAAATTCAAACAGGCCGAATGGGGTGATGACTGCAGTTTTCGGGACGTCTTGCGGGTGTACGGGGACCTGGTGGTAGCCACGGACAAGGTCGACTTTTGAAAAAATGGTATTTCCTGCCAAATGGGCAGAGAAATCCTGAATATGAGGGATCGGGTACCGATCAGGAGTAGTGGCGTCATTCAGGCATCGGTAGTTGCCGCAAGGCCGCCATCCGCCGCCAGGTTTCAGAACAATGTGGAGAGGCGAAGACCAGGGACTATTCGACCGGCGAATAATCCCTAGCCGCTCCATCGTGTCGAACTCCGCTTTCGTAGCCGTGAGCTTGCCAGGTTCGAGGCACCGGGCCCGCGCGTAGACCGGGGAGCCAGTAGTGGTGAATGTGGTAAACCACTGTTATACCTGTCTGTGTCTGTATGTGTATTCCACTAGGTACAGGTCTGGACATGCCTCGGCTGACTCCTCCCACTATTCCTGGTATATAAGTACGAAGTCACACGACACCAGGTTATAGTCCAACAGCTTTATTTGAAATCACAAGCTTTCGGAGCACTGCTCCTTCTTCAGGTGAAGTGGAGAAATGCCACTTCACCTGAAGAAGGAGCAGCACTCCGAAAGCTTGTGATTTCAAATAAAGCTGTTGGACTATAACCTGGTGTCGTGTGACTTCTTACATTTGTCCACCCCAGTCCAACTCCGGCATCTCCACACCATGGTATATAAGTGACTACCTCCCAGTCCCTTAGTATTCTGGACAGGTCGACCACTCGAGACAAGACCTTCATTCTTTAGTTAATAAAAGCCTGATTGTTACTCGCTCAACCTCAGTCTTTTGAGTAATTGATGGCGCATCAGTGATGTGATGTTCGACACCATATTTCGTAGCCGTGGAAGAGAAAGTGGGTCTGGTCAGGTCTGGGAAATCTCCAAGGAGGCGAGTGAAGTCATCCGGAGGTGGGAACGCACAGGAGACAGTGCGCGACACGGTGTTACCGCGGTGGCCGGGATGGAGTGAAAAGTGGCCGCATTGATCAACTGGCAGTGCCGTACATCCACCAGGAGGTTGTTGGCGCACAAAAAATCTGCACCGAGAATGGCTTGAGAGACTTTGGCCGTGATGAAATCCCAGTAAAACCGCTGGCCGCCGAAGCACACCTGGACCCGCCGTCTTCCGAAGGTCCGAATGGCCCCGCCATTAGCCGCCTCGAGGGAGGGGCCGTGCCCCCCGGCTTGTAGATCAAGATTTGACGCGGGTAGGATGCTACACTGCGCCCCAGTGTCGCAGAGGAAATGTCGACCAGATAGGGAGTCGGTGATGAAGAGGAGTTTTCCCGAATTACCGATTGCCATCGCAGCCGCGGGGCGCTCGTTATAACCGGTCCTCTTTCGACAGGGTGGCTGCTGTTTTTTTTGAGCGAAAAGCTGCAGGGAGGGCGGCAGCACTTTGCTTTCGCGCCAAAACGGGCGTGTGGTAGAAGCACAACCCCGCAGGTGGAGGGGCTGGAGCAGCGTCTGTGGGGGATGGGCGCCTCGTGGCAGCGCAGTACTGCTGTGTCACCGCGAAGATCTTATCCGCTTCGGCAGCCAGCTCTGCGCAGTCTGTGACTTCCGACCTGGCTAGGGCAGCCTGAACTTGCTCCGGTAGCTGGCTGAGGAATAGCTCCGTGAAGAGGAAGAATTCCGGTTCGGAGCCCAGGAGCGTGAGCATTTGGCTCATGAGAGCGGACGGCTTGGAGTCCCCGAGGCCGGGCATAGCGAGCAGCCGGTGGGCGTGCTCCGACTTCGTGAGCCCGAAGGCCTGTAACAACCATGCCTTTATCGTTTCATACTTGCGATCTTCTGGTGGATTACCAAGCAGGCTGACGATCCACGAGGCTGTGGCGCTGTCGAGGGCGGAGACCACGTAATAGTAACGGGTCTGATCTGCAACGATGTTCCTGATTGCGAACTGGGCTTCAGCCTGGATGAACCACGCGGCTGGCTGTTGCTCCCAGAACTGTGGTAGCTTCAAAGCAATGGCGTTTGATTCCATGTTCAGTAACATCTGCGACAACCGTTCGCAAAAGTCGGAGTCACCAATGTAGGAATGTTTAGTTCCTATCCAAAAGACTGAGGTCCACTCAGGCGATCAAATAAACGAGGTTTAATGAAAACTAACAGAGTTTAACGGATAGCTACAGGAGAACATCGAATATAGGTCTAGTCAGTTTGGAGGCTCCACAAGGACTGCTTGGGCGGTCCCGTGGCTGACGTCATGACGTCATCACGTTTTTCCCGCCGGTGGGGGATCACGTGATGAACAGCGTGACGTCATCGCGTTTACCCGCGCTATTAAAGTGATCGCGCTCTGTACATGTAAACAGTGAAAACAAAAATACAGACTCAGGCTGTAGCTAATATATTATTAAAGGGAATTATATACAATTGATCGGAGTCCCTTAGTGGCTCCGCCACAGGGTTACATTTTCTACCTTCAAATCCGCTGGGACCTTTCCTGAATCTAGGGAATTTTGGAAGATCACAACCATACATCCACTATCTCTGCAGCCACCTCTTTTAGAACCCTAGGATGTAGGCCATCAGGTCCACGGGATTTGTCGGCTGTTAGTCCAATTAGTTTCACAAGTACTTTTTCTCCACTGATATTAATTACTTTAAGTTCCTCGCTCTCATTAGCCCCTTGGTTCCCCACTATTTTTGGTTTACTTTTTGTGTCTTCTACTGTGAAAAAAAATATTTGTTTAAAGTCTCTGCCATCTCCTTGTTCCCCAATATAATTTTTCCTGTCTTAGCCTCTAAGGGACCAACATTCACTTTTGCTACTCTCTTTGTTTTTAAATACTTGTAGAAGCTCTTACAATCTTTTTTATATTTCTTGCTAATTTACTCTCATTCTATTTTCTCCTTTTAATCAATATTTTCGTCATCCTGTGTCGGTTTCTAAAGCTCTCTCAATCCTCAGGTTTACTACTATTCTTTGCAACATTATAAGCCTGTTCTTTTAAGCTAATACTATCCTTAACTTCTTTAGTTAGCCACGCATGGAACACTTTGCCCATGGAGTTTTCATTTCTCAGTGGAATGTATACTCATTGAGAATTTTGCAATATTTCTTTGAATGATTGCCATTGCTTATCTACTGTTGTACCTTTTATTCAAATTTCTCAATCTTTCCTAGAGGATCCTTTGCTATAAGTTTACTAATTAACCCCGTCTTATTACACAAAACAAGATCTAAAATAGCCTGTTCCCTGATTGGTTCTATGGCGTATTGTTCTAGGAAACTGTCTCGAATGCATTCCATGAACTCGTCCTCCAGACTACCTTTGCCAATTTGATTTGCCCAATCTATATGCAGATTAAAGTACCCCCATGATTATTGTATTACCTTTGTTACAAGCTCCTATTATTTCTTGATTAATACAGGAGACTTTGTTATATCCGGCACTGACGGGACCGAGCTGTTGCCAATCTATCAAAACTGGCGGACATACCAGCGTTAATGTTGAAGCATACGGAGGTTTTCATCTGAAGTCAATGGGAATCAAGGGAATCAAGGGGAAAACTCTCCATTGGTTGGAATCATACCTAGCACAAAGGAAGTTGGCTGTGGTTGTTGGAGGTCATTCATCTCAATCACATGACATCACTGCAGGAGTTCCTCAGGGCAGTGTCCTAGGCCCAACCATCTTCAGCTGTTTCATCAATGACCTTAATCCGTGTCCATATGCAGCAAGACCTGGACAACATTCAGACTTGGGCTGACAAGTGGCAAGTAACATTCGCACCACACAAGTGCCAGGCAATGACCATCTCCAACAAGCGAGACTCTAACCATCTCCCCTTGACATTCAATGGCATTACCATCACTGAATCCCCCACTATCAACATCCTGGGGGTTACCATTGATCAAAAACTGAACTGGACCAGCCATATAAATACTGTGGCTACAAGAGCAGGCCAGAGGCTGGGAATTCTGCGGTGAGTGTCTCACCTCCTGACTCCCCAAAGCCTTTCCACCATCTACAAGGCACAAGTCAGGAGTGTGATGGAATACTCTCCACTTACCTGGATGAGTGCAGCTCCAATAACACTCAAGAAGCTTAACACCATTCAGGATAAAGCAGCCCGCTTGATTGGCACTCCATCCACCACCTTCAACATTCACTCCCTCCACCACCGGCGCACTGTGGCTGCAGCGTGTACCATCTACAAGATGCACTGCAGCAACTCGCCAAAGCTCCTTCAACAGCACCTTCCAAACCCGTGACCTCTACCACTTAGAAGGACAAGGGCAGCAGACCCATGGGAACATCACCACCTACAAGTTCCCCTCCAAGCCACACACCATCCTGACTTGGACCTGTATCGCCGTTCCTTCACTGTCGCTGGGCCAAAATCCTGGAACTCCCTTCCTAACAGCATTGTGGGTGTACCTACACCATATGGACTGCAGCGGTTCAAGAAGGTGGCTCACCACCATCTTCTCAAGGGCAATTAGGGATGGGCACTAAATGCAGGCCTAGCCAGCGACGCCCACATCCCATCAATGAATTTAAAAAAAATCTGACAACAAACACTGTTGCTTAGCAACAGCTTCTACACAGTCGGCCCATACCTTAGAAGCATCTCTGTAGCTTAGCAACAGCTTCAGAGAGACTTTGCAGGGCCTGACTGTTGAAAAAAAAGCCACGAGAAGAAAAAAAAGCCACGAGAAGAAAAAAAACCTAACAAAATGGCTCCTGATTTCTGCCGGTAGATCGAGGTTTCCGGACATACAACCTCCGGATAAACCAAAGTTTCCTGTACTCTGTCCAATGGTATAGCTACTTTTAGGGGGCCTATAAACTACTCCCACCACTGTTCTCTGCCCCTTGTTATTTCTTATCTCCACCCATACTGATTCTACTTCCTGATCTTCTGAGCCAAGATCCTTCTCACTACTGTTCTTACGTCATCCTTAATTATCAGGGCTAACCCCTCACCCCCTCCTGTTCCAGTCTGCCTGTCTTTTCAATAAGTCAAGTACCCTGGAACCATGTCTCTGTACTAGCTATTAGATCATACCCATTTATCACTATTATTATCACTCCGTAATCTTCCAAGATTTGGATAGATTTGATGAACACACTTGTCTTTAAGCTCTCCCCTCATTGCTCTCTCATGCACAAATGCACAGTTTGTACCAATTTGCTGTATTTCGTGCACCCCTCTGGTTTCTGTGTTTTCATGGCACTGGCAACTTTCGTGGTGGCCATGAATTTCTAGGCATTTGCTTTTCCAATGCTTGGATTTAAAGTCCCAAGACACTGTGATGAAATATTCCATTCATCACTCATCAGTATTTCTCTGCCTGTGACTGTGGTTGGTTTCAGTTTCATTTCCATTGTATTGTACTGTGTGTAGGGCTCCGCCCATACCTGGCTCCTATGTAAGCTGGCCCAGCCTGCAGCACATCCAGTACGGCAGACCTCTGGATGGAAGATACATTCTCCTCTGTGTGTTACCTTCTAAGTCAATAAAAGCCTTGTTTTGTTTCGCTAACATCGAGTCTCGGATTTATTGAGGCACATCAGACACATTGCTTGAGGGGGAAGGTAAAAGACTTACATCCAAACGCAATTAAAATGACTTTTTTCTCCTTTGTACAACCATCAAGCCTGGGCATAATTTGTTTGTGAAATTAAAATTGAATAGGTTAAATTGATATGATTTGCTGTTCAGGCACTCGGGTTGGGAAAGTTCTCTGAAGCTTAAGGGGGTAATCAAATTTTATTTTTGAAAAGGTCCATTCTACGTGGTTCTGTCCAAACTGTGTGTTAAGAAAGAAGTCTTTGGGGAGACTGTTGTGTTAAAAGTAACTAACATCCCTCATCTTGCAGACTATATTACTCTCTGGAATTACAATATTATGAGGAAAAGAAGATCCAATAAGAAGTTAAATGGTAATGATCATATTGTATTGAATAATAAGGTTTCTCCAGAGCTCCTGAATGAGATGGAATGTTAATATAATGGGAATTTTTTCTAAAATCATTTTCCTAGTTGATCATCGGTTAATTTCAGGAACCCGAACAAGGGTTAGGAAAACATTTGTGATGCATCCCTGAGTAATATGAGCATGATACCTGAAAAGATTTCAATTCTGTGTCAATGTACATTCCATTGAAAGTCAGGGAAGTGTAGGTGAGAATCATTAATTGATAGGTTTCTCTTGGAGATATTTGTGTCTTTGAACAATGAGGAACATGTATTTGCTAGCCTGGCCACTACCCTAGACATTGGGACCATCCAGGGCAGATGAGAAAAAACCTCTGATCTTTTAATAAGATAACTTAAAAGCCCAGGAATGGCTTGTATCTGATGTCAAGCACCAGTGTGTGTGCAAATGTGACATATTGCACATGAGGCAACTAGCATGCAGAAATGCATGGTGAAGATGCACTGAAGAATGGGTCTCAGACATGCTCAGTTATTTGACAACAGCACAATATTAAATGGTTAATGTGGCTCAGGGGAGGGAGACAACTTTTAATCAAGGCACTGACTCATACTCCATAGTGAAATTACTTTTAATGAAACAATATAGAGTTAAACACACTGTGGCATTTGAATTATAAGTAAAGAGGGACATAAGATTTGGATTTCTAAAATTCAGGTTTGAATTCTTTTGCAGAACCATGAAATTGGAATAACTGAAAGCTTGTGGGAAATGTTACTGAGCAAGAATATCCACAAGATGTACTGTATAATGGAAAGGAGAGCTGGGGAGTCTTTTAAGTCCATGATTGCTTGATATTATGGTACATTGTAGCTTTACCCAGATAACATCTGGGTAATGTCTCCCACAGAGAGAAGAATTGGTGGGAGTGTGAGAACGAGGGTTCACACTACCTGGGTACCTCGCTATTCTTTCTGCGCAGTCTGTGAGACCAGCACACGATGAGTTAAATGCTGAGCATGGGTTGTGAATTGTGTAAGGGGATATTAAGGCAAATGTATCTCCATAGATCAGAGGGTTGACTTGCGTGCCTATCAGGTCGGGGATCAGGTCACTTGTGTTTATGGTAATAAAATGAATGGGAAGTTTATGACGGCCATCAGGTCGCTTGTGTTTATGGAAGTGCATGTTTCTTGGGTTTATGATATTCTGTTAGCATTTCTATGCATCTTTGATGTACCATGATTTATTGGTAGAATGCGTGAAATGTAGTGATCAAAGGTAAAGAATGGTATAAGAACTGTGAGGGAACAATGTTTAGCAGCTCACACTGGAATTGTGGATATAATGTAATGTCTCAGCAGCTTGCTCTCATACTGGAATGGTGTAGTGTGGAAAGGCCTGAGCTCTCAGACTGGAATGGTGTAGTGTGGAAAGGCCTGAGCTCTCAGACTGGAATGGTGTAGTGTGGAAAGGCCTGAGCTCTCAGACTGGAATGGTGTAATGTGGAAAGGCCTGAGCTCTCAGACTGGAATGGTGTAGTGTGGAAAGGCCTGAGCTCTCATACTGGTTTTGTGAAGTAGGAGAAGACCCGTGCGCTCTCACTGGAGTGGTGTAGTGTGATGTCTCACCAGAGCCCATACTGGTTGTGGTTAGTATGATGTTTCAATAAAGTCCGGATCCTGCATTGCCACACTGAGCATGTGCATAATCTGGTGTTTAAAGTAACGAGATGAAAAAGAACAAAAAAACAGTCCAACATCGACCACCTCAAGTTTCTCAGCCACACATCCTCCCTGCTTTCCTCCTTCAGCCTCTGTACTCAGTGAATCTTCATCCTCAGTCATTTCAATCTCCATCTCAACTCTCCTTATCCTTTCTCCTCTGATTTTACTGCCCTCCTGTTGCCCCTTAAACACTCCCACCCATCACGGCTACGCCCTCTACTTTGCCATCTCTCCTGGCCTCACTACTTCCATGGTCTCAATCATGGACAAGGCCACCATCATTGGCCAATTCATTGTATCACCCATAACCCCCTACCACCTTCCAGCCCCATTTCCATCTGCGCCCACCCCTTGGGAAAAAAACTCTCTCTTACAGGAACATTCGGAACAGGAGGAGGCCATTCAGCCCCTCGGTTTTTCTCCACCATTCAATTAGATCACGGCTGGTCTGTACCTCAACTCCATTTACCCACCTTTGCTCCATGTGCCTTCATACCCTTACCTAACAAAAATATCTATCTCAATCTTGAAATCTCCAATTATCCTAAAATCCACAGTCTTTTGTGGGAGAGAGTTCCAGATTTCTACTACCCTATTTGTTAAAAAATGATTTCACTCCTGAATGGCTTGGCAGCTATTCAGACTCATGACTATAACTCTCCACTCACTGACCAATGACACATGTCCCATTATGTAGCACCTCTACAGATACAGGACTGTACAGCCTAGAAATGTTGTTGCGTAGCGCCCGTTGTTCGGGCATTATGGGTGCCGAATTGGGATTAAAATGGCAACCGAGCAGCGAGCGCACACTTCTGGTGCGGGCCGTGCCAGATGCCACCTTGATGAGGGTGGTAGGGCGGCTGTTAGGCACGTGCGCTAGGAGTATGGTAAATAGGCAGATCATGACATCAATCAGTGTGCAATGCCGATTTGTTGCCAGCGCTGCCATTTTCGTCATCATCGTTTGAGCTAACGCCCTCTCTAAACCTTGCACAGCTGAACATGCTTTCAGCAGCAGGACGGCCTCCCACCAGTGATATTTAAAGGGATCATCAACAACTTGCAGGTAACTTGCTTTTTGATTCCACTGGCTCTGTGTAAGTTTGTGGAGCTGTTTGGAGCTTTCTGGAGTTATTTAAAGTTGGTGAGGTGACAGGAAGTGGTGCTGCAAATGCCAAAGGCCTTGCTTCTGAATTCAAGGGTTCTGGTCAGACCACTTGCTCGAAGTCATGGGTGCTCTAGTTGTCAGCCCCCTTGGCCTGCAGCATGACAGGGAGATGGGGCAGAGGCAGTGAAGAGGACAAGCTGCTCGCAGAGGGAGGAGGAGGAGGGGGAGGAGAGCTCTCAGCAGGAGGCCTTACCCACCTAGGATCTCCCGAGAGCAATTCTCTTACCTCAGCCTGAGCCAGGAGCAGTGTGTGAAGCATCTGCGCTTTACGAAGGAGGTACTCACGGAACTCTGCCACCTCTTGCAACCAGACCTGCAGCCTCACACCAGGGCAAGGACAGCACTGCCAGTGGCTGTGAAGGCGACCATGGCCCTGAATTTCCTTGCGTCAGGATCCTTCCAGGCTGGAGCAGGTGACATCTGTAACAGCTCCCAGTTCGTCATCCACTGCTGCATAAGAGAGGTGATAGACGCTCTTTATGCCAGGAGAGGGGACTTCATTGTCTTCTCTCTGACCAGAGCGAAGCAGATAGCGCATGCACGTGGCTTTGCCAGGATAGCGGAGTTCCCCATGGTGCAGGGCGCCATCGATTGCATGCACGTGGCTTTGCGGGCACTGTATATAAATGCTGAGATGTACCGCAACTGCAAAGGTTACCGCTCCCTGTATGTGCAGTTGGTGTGCGACCATCACGATGGCAGTATCCTGGCAGCAGTCATGATGTTTTTATTCTGTGCCAATCCACTGTTCCCTTTGTCTTTGAGTCAGCAAGACAAACCAAAGGGCTCTCTCTTGACCACCTAGCTTATGACTCCGCTCCACAACCCAACCACACGTGGGCAACATGCGTACAACAAGAGCCATGCTGCCACAAGAAACATCATAGAGTAGACCATAGGCGTCCTTAAACAATGCTTCCACTGCCTGGACCGCTCTGGAGGAGCCCTGCAGTACTCACACATAAAAAGATCTAGAGAGGTTAAGAGGTCAGAGAGAGGGGTCCAGAACGAGAATTCTGAAAGCGGGAGAAAGGGTCCGCTGTGAAGGGGGGAAGACACCTGGCCAAAGAAGTGGGCACAGAGACGAAGGCAATGGAAAAAGGGCTTGGCACTGTGCCAAGCTCGAAATTTGTTGAGATGGGGGCGTAAGAGGGTGAAGCTCAGGCCTCTCTCGATCTTTTCATTGCTAACTGCCAGCATGACATCAGCCGTCTCAATTTCTCTGCTCCCCTCACTCACTCCAACCTCTTTGAGCCAGAAAGACAAACCAAAGGGCTCTCCCTTGACCACCTGGCTCATGACTCCGCTCCACAACCCAACCACACGCGGGCAACATGCGTACAACGAGAGTCATGCTGCCACACGCAACATCATAGAGCAGACCATTGGCATCCTTAAACAATGCTTCCACTGCCTGGACCACTCTGGAGGAGCCCTGCAGAACTCACACGTGTGTCCCTATTCATTGTGGTCTGCTGTATCCACCACAACCTGGCCATCATGAGGGCACAGCCCTTGCCATCAGGGATACGGGCACCAGCTCAGGAGCAGGAGGAGGAGGAGGAGGCGGAAGAGGAGGTGGCGAATGAGGAGGAGGCGGAAGAGGAGGAGGAGAAGGAGAAAGAGAAGGTGGAGGAAGAGGCGGGGCGGAAGAAGAAGAGGCGGATGAGGAGGAGGCAGAAGTGGAAGGAAGGAGGCAACCTTGACAACCCCTTTCTGGTCATGACACCAGGATTGAATCATCTGCCTGCGGTACAATTGAATGCCACCCCATGTGGCAGTCATGGTTGAATAGCAAGCTGTGAGATGTGGGTGTGAATCTTGTGTTTTGATTTCTTTTTGGGTTCAATAAAGACTCATTTCTGAAAGAGAATGTTGTTTAATCTAAAGTCTTGTTCAAGAGTTTCTACAGCTTTTTACAGAACACACTATGCTGTGATGCATCTAGAATGAAACTGAAATAAAACTCCCCTGGACTGCTTGTCTCTCACATGACCTCTGCTGGTCAGGCACAAGTAATCAAAAACACAGACAAATATGCTGTAAGGCATAAGTAATCAAACACAGACAAATATCATCACTATTTGCTGATATCATTACATCTTGCAGCGGTGGTAGTGTGTGCAGATGAGATGAAGCTATGGATGTGAGGTATGAGTCATGTTCGGTAGAGATTGTTGGTAGATGAGTGATAGGGGTGTGGTGCATTGAGCAGTGTGTGAGGCTAATGGAGCAGGTGGTGGGATATGGCATTTGAAAATGAATTCACTGAACTTGACCACGCGTGTGAGGCCATTAAACTTCTTCCTGCACTGAGTCCAATTCCTTGGGGCTATACTTCTGGCATTGACCACATTGGCTTTCTGCTCCCACTGCACTATCGTCTGTTGCCTGGAGGGCCTCCTGGCCCCCTGTGGGAAGAGGACCTCTCTCCTGGAGTTGACCTCCTGGGCCAATGCCTCCAGTCCTGCCTTGAAGAACCTTGGCGCCCTTTCTCTGGCCCATTGAAGCATTTCTCAGTCTTCTTTTTCTGACAGCAGCCTTCACAATCACTTCCACCACCTGTTGCAGGCAGAAGGAACCTCCCCTTTAAGAGGTGCAGACTGCCTTTAAGTTGTGCAGGCTAGCTTTAATTGGAGCTAGCCTCGCATGTTTTGGGACCCCTGCTGAGCTTTCAGCCACTCAGCAGCGCATTCAGTGCTCGACTGAACACTACAATCATGCAGAGTAGCAGGCAACACAAATTTTATGTGCTGCCTGCAGTCCTCCAAACAGGCGTGGGTTCCATCGCATCGCATCGCAATCCCCGCGCCCATTTTCGGGGGCTACTGAATTTCTAGGCCTACATCTCTACTCGCTCACTGACCAATGACACATACATTCATAGATTCATAGAATCATAAAGCACGGAAGGAGACCATTCGACCCATCGTGCCTGAGCCGGCTCTTTGAAAGAGCTACCCAATTGGTCCCACTTCCCTGAGTTTTCCCCATAGCCCTGCAAAATATTTCCCTTCTAGTGTTTATCCAATTCAATTTTGAAAGTTACTATTGAATCTTCTTCCACCAACCTTTCAAGCAATGCATTCCAGATCACAACAATTCACTGTGTAAAAAATATTTTCATGTCGCCTCTCGCTCTAGTTCAGTGTTTGGAAGGGAGGTTCCAGAAGGAGATTTTCTCATTCCCATCCCCCATCCCCACTTTTCTATTTGAATTTCGGGTGTTATGAGCTACAGCTCCGTCATCCTGTTCATCAACAACATATTAGTGCCGTACCAGTAACTCGAGTAAGGGGAGTGGAATGTTAGTTCACGGTTATCAACCTTTGCTTGGACCAAAAAGTCACTTCCAGTACCATACCATGGATCTAGCAATTTGAAGTCACATGGCAAACATATTCCCTGCTGAAAATTAAACAAACATTAACATCAAGCCCCCTCCCCTTGCCCCCTCCCTCCATCCATCTAGCAGCAGTTGGTATTAACTTAGGGTTGTGAATTCAAGTCCCTCTTCACGACTAGAGTCCATAATCTAAATGGTCTGACACTTTCAGTGGGGTATTACCAGGGGGGCTGCATTTCAGGGGTCATGCTCCCTGAGGCCTATTTGCCTGTTTTGGTGGGCATCGAGATAACAGCACTGTTTCAAGTCAAACAGAAACCTGTCACATCCTCAAAGAGTGTCAAAGCCCTTCACAGCCACAAATAACCACTTTTATATAAGCAAACAGCAAACTCCTGTAATCAAGGGAACTGAGTGGCCAGCTAACCTGTTCTTGGGGTGTTGGTTGACTGGGAAAATGTTAACTAGCACATAAGCAAACCTCCACAGCTCCTCTTCCAATTATTGCACCTGAAATGGCAAATGGGGCCACAGTTTAATATCTCATCCAAAACAGTGGGTAGAAATTGGTCCTCATTTCTGCCTCCAAAGTGGGCATAAACAGGGGGGGGGAAATTTCAGAGGGCTTTACTTTGTGTCAAGGACACCTCAAATGCATCTGGCTTTGTATTAGCATCATAAAATACCCCAGCATATGATAGAGAGAGGCCCAAAGGCTGTTTAAGGACCCCACAGTAACACCGGTCAGCGTTGAGCAGCGCTGGCTCCAGGCCTGCTTAGCTTGGTTTTGCTGGGATTGCTACAACTGCCAACAGAAGTTAAACTTTCTATTTAAACTTAGCTTTCTCTGGAGTGGTTGCTCCCGGCTCCACACGCTCCTGAGGGCTGCTGCTGGTCCGCAATCGGCAATCTATTTATCAATTTATGGGGGTACGGTAGCATTGTGGTTATGTTATTGGACTAGTGAATCCAGAGGCCTGGACTAATGATCCGGAGATGTGAGTTCAAATCCCACCACAGCAATTTAAATTCAGTTAATTAAATAAATCTGGATTAAAAAGCAAACATTGGTAATGGTGACCATGAAACAACTAATATCCTTTAGAGAAGGAAACCTTACCCAGTCTGGCCTATATGTGACTTCAGACCCGCAGCAATGTGGTTGACTCTTAACTGCCCTCTGAAATGGCCCAGCAAGCCACTCAGTTGTAACAAACCGCTATGAAAATGTATAATAAGAAAACAATTGGACGGACAACCCGGCATCGACCTAGGCATCGGACTCAGTCACAACAATGCCCCAGTCGACCCTATAAAGTCCTCCTCACAAACATTGGGGAACTTGTGCCAAAATTGGGAGAGCTGTCCCACAAACTAATCAAATAACAGCCTGATATAGTCATACTGACAGAATCATACCTTTCAGCCAACGTCCCAGACTCCTCCGTCACCATCAGGTAGGACAGACCCACCAGGGGTGGTGGCACCGTGGTATACAGCCGGGAGGGAGTGGGCCTGGGAGTCCTCAACATTGACTCCGGACCCCATGAAATCTCATAACATCAGGTCAAACATGGGCAAAGAAACCTCCTGCTGAGTACCACCTACCACCCTCCCTCAGTTGATGATTCAGTACTCCTCCATGTTGAAGCCACTTGGAAGAAGCACTGAGAGTAGCAAGGGCACAGAATGTAGTCTGGGTGGGGGACTTCAATGGCACCACTTGTGCAGGAAGAAGCCAAATAACCCATTCAGAAAAAGACACCATTCTATGAAAGAATTCTGGCCTTATTAAAACATGACACACTGGGTCTGGAAATCTAGGAACCGAACGATGAAATAGCTGTGAAAGTATTCGGGCTATAGAGATAAGATAAGTTGTTGACACTGAATCAATAACCTTATTGAAACAGAAGGTTAAAGGATCCGGTAGGCTGAACCTTTTGGAATAAAACAATGGTTCACCCTGTACAAGGTGTTCTAATTTACACTTCGTAAAGAAGCACATAAAAGTAAGAAACATCTGCCTTCATAAAAATGACATCAAGTAAAACACACACCTGCCGTTACACCGTTTTTTATGGTAAACTTAGAACACCTAGAGAAGAGACATAATTCTGTAATGCTACCAGCTGAGGTGACTGTAAGAATTGCAGGGGTCAGCTGAAAAATGACTAGAGATAATTAGCTTACATCAGCAGAAAACCTTAAAGGAAATACCACTGGAAAAGTGTATAAATATTGAACTCTCAAATGGGATAGTAGACTCGCTTTAAAGGGGCAAAGTGATACTCGACGTCAGAGGTGGCTCTGTAAGTCTCAAACTCTTTGTACCTCGGGGATCAAAGGTATTTGATTTTGGTGGATATCCTGTAGAAAACTAAGAACTGTAAAACTGCAGCGAAGTTAAGATTTGAGAGTAAGGTTCTCTGATAATAGGATTGTAAGCATTCTCTTTTTGGAACTGTTAATGTTGTGATTGACTCACCAACTGTAAATTGCATGTCGGTTCTTTAATAAATCTATATATTTTTAGAATTGTCTCACATAAGACTTCTGTATCAAACTCGCGAACTCAATCTCTGTACACTCTTTGGTGAGGAGTTGCAGAATTCTGGCGGAGATTTCTGGATCCTCATAATATCCGGAATGATAGAGTCTAGCTAAACTTATTAAAAGTGCTATCTGGAGGATGGTAATATTTTCAGGTTGTTCCTTTCCTTTAGTGAGAGATAGTCTGGACCTTTAGACCCAATTAAGCGTCTTTAGGATTCGGCTGCCTCAAACTTTAGTTGAAAGTGAACGTCTGAGGAATACGCCTAATCCGGGGTAGCCCTAAAGGGGCTAGGACTAGTAAGTCTCCCTTCACGCTACTGATCGAGCTGGCAAAGTCCTGAAGGACCAGCGAGGCCCGAGAGCACTCGGAGCAGCGGGAGCAGAGGAGCAGCAGCCGGGTATAAAAACCCACGACCAGCGAGGCCCGAGAGCACTCAGAGCAGCGGGAGCAGAGGAGCAGCAGCCGGGTATAAAAACCCACGACCAGCGAGGCCCGAGAGCACTCGGAGCAGCGGGAGCAGAGGAGCAGCAGCCGGGTATAAAAACCCACGACCAGCGAGACCCGAGAGCACTCGGAGCAGCGGGAGCAGAGGAGCAGCAGCCGGGTATAAAAACCCACGACCAGCGAGGCCCGAGAGCACTCGGAGCAGCGGGAGCAGAGGAGCAGCAGCCGGGTATAAAAACCCACGACCAGCGAGGCCCGAGAGCACTCGGAGCAGCGGGAACAGAGGAGCAGCAGCCGGGTATAAAAACCCACGACCAGCGAGGCCCGAGAGCACTCGGAGCAGCGGGAGCAGAGGAGGAGCAGCTGGGTATAAAAACCCACGACCAGCGAGGCCCGAGAGCACTCGGAGCAGCGGGAGCAGAGGAGCAGCAGCCGGGTATAAAAACCCACGACCAGCGAGGCTTACCAACTCCGCAGCGGGGAGAGAGGTAAAAAAATAGTCAGTGTGTGACGTCACCAGGGAGCAGGTAAGTGATTGGTTGGTGAGTATTTCTCTTTTTTAAACTTTAACTCTGTAGTTTATCGTTACTAGGGTCTTTTCTGGTGTAGCAGGTACTGTTGGTAGACTATACAAGAGCCTTAGAGATATCTTTAATTGGTGATAGTAAATTAATTTAAATTAATTAAGGGGAAAGTCATGCCAGGAGAGCCCAGCCCCGTGATGTGCTCCTCCTGCTCCATGTGGGAATTCAGGGGCACTGCCCCTGGTGACTACGTGTGCAGGAAATGCATCCATCTGCAGCTATTAGCAGACCGCATTGAGGAGCTGGAGCTGCGGGTGGATGGGTTGTGGAGCATTCACGAGGCTGAGAAGTTCGTGGATAGCACGTTTAGTGAGTTGGTCACACCGCAGGGAAGGGCTGCACAGGAAGAAAGGAAATGGGTGACCACCAGGCGGAGCAATAGAAGTAGGCAGGTAGTGCAGGAAACCCCTGTGACCATTCCCCTCTCAAACAAGTATACCGTTTTGGATACTGTTGGGGGGAATGACTCACCAGGGGAAGGCAGCAGCAGCCAGCTTCCTGGCACTGGGGGTGCTCCTGCTGCCCAGGAGGGGAGGAAAAAGAGTGGGAGAGCAATAGTCGTAGGGGATTCTATAGTAAGGGGAACAGATAGGCGTTTCTGTGGCCGTAGACGTGAATCCAGGATGGTTTGTTGCCTCCCTGGTGCCAGGGTCAAGGATGTCACTGAACGGCTGCAGGGCATTCTGGAGGGGGAGGGTGAACAGCCAGAGGTCGTGGTCCACATTGGTACCAACGACATAGGTAAAAAGAGGGATGAGGTCCTGCAGCAAGAATTTAGGGAGCTAGGGGCAAGATTAAGGAGCAGGACCTCAAAGGTTGTAATCTCTGGATTACTCCCGGTGCCACGTGCTAGTGAGTATAGGAATAGGAGGATAGAACAGATGAATGCGTGGCTAAAGGGATGGTGCAGGAGGGAGGGCTTTAGTTTCCTGGATCACTGGGTCTGCTTCTGGGAAAGGTGGGACTTGTACAAGTCGGACGGTTTACACCTGAACCAGAGGGGAACCAATATCCTTGCGGGGAGGTTTGCTAGCACTGCTGGGGGGGGGTTTAAACTAATTCGGCAGGGGGATGGGATACAGAGTGGAGCTATAGTAGGGGGTGATGTACAGCCAAATAAGGAGGAAAAAACAAGTCAGCAGGGAAGGCAGAGCAAAGATGTGAAGGCAAAAGGGAATATGGCAGGGCTGGAAGGCATTTATTTTAATGCAAGGAGTCTTGCAAATAAGGTGGATGAACTGAAGTTGTTGTTGAACACATGGGAGTACGATATTGTTGCTATCACGGAGACATGGTTGAGGGAGGGTCAGGACTGGCAGCTAAATATTCCAGGGTATAGAATCTTCAGGCGAGACAGAGGGGGGTGTAAAAGGGGAGGGGGTGTTGCAATATTAATTAAGGAGTCTATTACTGCTGTAAGGAGGGATGATATATTAGCGGGTTCCTCTAATGAGGCCATATGGGTAGAACTTAAAAACAAAAAGGGGTCAAGCACCTTGCTGGGAGTGTACTATAGGCCCCCAAACAGTCAGGGGGAGATAGAGGAACAGATATGCAGGCAGATATCAGAAAAGTGTGAAAATAATACGGTAGTAATAGTGGGGGATTTCAACTTCCCCAATATAAATTGGGATAGTCAGAGTGTGAAAGGCTTGGAGGGAGCAGAATTCTTAAAGTGCATCCAGGAAAGCTTTTTGAGCCAACATGTAGAAAGTCCGACAAGAGAGGGGGCGGTACTGGACCTAATTCTAGGGAATGTAGCCGGGCAGGTGGTGGAAGTGTCTGTAGGAGAGCATTTTGGCGATAGTGACCACAATTCGGTGAGATTTAAGGTGGTCATGGAAAAAGACAAAGACGGCCCGGAAATCAGGGTTCTAAATTGGGGGAAGGCCGATTTTAATAAGATAAGACAGGATCTGGCAAAAGTGGACTGGGAGCAGCTACTTCTAGGAAAATCCACATCAAAACAGTGGGAGGCTTTCAGAAGGGAAATAGAGAGAGTACAACACCAACATGTTCCTGTAAAGGTCAAGGGTGGGACCAACAAGCAAAGGGAACCTTGGATGACAAAGGCTATACAAAAATGCATTAGGAAAAAAAGGGGGGCTTTTGGCAGTTACAAAAGACAAAAGACGGTGGAAGCCCTAGAGGAGTATAGGAGGTGCAGGGGCATACTTAAAAAGGAAATTAGGAGGGCGAGGAGGGGCCATGAAATAACACTGGCGAGCAAAATAAAGGAAAATCCTAAGATGTTTTATAAGTATATTAAGGGCAAGAGGATAACCAGGGAAAGGGTAGGGCCCATTAGGGACCAAAGTGGCAAGCTGTGTGTAGAGCCAGATGAAGTAGGTGGAGTTTTAAATGAATTTTTTGCCTCAGTGTTCACTATGGAGAAAGACGATGTAGATATAGAAGTCAGGCAAGGGGACTGTGACATACTTGAACATATTAGCATCGAGAGGGAGGAGGTACTCGCGGTTTTAGCAGGCCAAAAAGCGGATAAATCCCCAGGCCCGGACGAGATGTATCCCAGGCTGTTGTGTGAGGCAAAGGAGGAGATTGCAGGGGCTCTGACACAAATTTTCAGAACCTCTCTGGCCACAGGGTATGTACCAGAGGACTGGAGAACAGCTAATGTAGTACCATTGTTCAAGAAGGGTAGCAGGGATAAACCAGGGAATTACAGGCCAGTGAGCCTAACATCTGTGGTAGGGAAATTATTGGAAAAAATTCTGAGGGACAAAATTAGTCTCCACTTGGAGAGGCAAGGATTAATCGGGGATAGTCAGCATGGCTTTGTCAAGGGTAAATCATGTCTGACCAATCTGATTGAATTTTTTGAGGGGGTGACTAGGTGTGTGGATGAGGGAAATGCTGTGGATGTGGTTTACATGGACTTCAGTAAAGCTTTTGACAAGGTCCCGCATAGGAGACTGGTCAAGAAGGTAAGAGCCCATGGGATCCAGGGGGCCTTGGCGCGTTGGATCCTAAACTGGCTGAGTGGCAGGAGGCAGAGGGTGATGGTCGAAGGTTGCTTTTGTGACTGGAAGCCTGTGTCCAGTGGGGTACCTCAGGGATCGGTGCTGGGTCCCTTGCTGTTTGTGATCTACATTAATGATTTGGATGAGAATGTAAAGGGTATGATCAGTAAGTTCGCAGATGACATGAAAATTGGTGGGGTGGTAAATTGCGAGGAGGAAAGCCTCCGGCTACAGGACAATATTAACGGGTTGGTCAGATGGGCGGAAAAGTGGCAAATGGAATTTAACCCGGAAAAGTGCGAGGTGATGCATTTTGGACGGACAAATAAGGCAAGGGAATACACAATGAGTGGTAGGACCCTAGGAAGTACAGAGGGTCAGAGGGACCTTGGTGTACATGTACAAAATTCCCTGAAGGCAGCGGAACAGGTAGATAAGGTGGTTAAAAAGGCTTATGGGATACTTGCCTTCATTAGCAGAGGCATAGAATATAAGAGCAGGGAGGTTATGATAGAGCTGTACAAAACGCTGGTGAGGCCACAGCTGGAGTACTGTGTACAGTTCTGGTCGCCTCACTATAGGAAGGATGTGATTGCTTTGGAGAGGGTGCAGAGAAGATTCACCAGGATGTTACCTGGGATGGAGCGCCTCAGCTATGAAGAGAGACTGGACAGGCTGGGGTTGTTTTCCTTGGAGCAAAGAAGGCTGAGGGGGGACCTGATTGAGGTGTACAAAATGATGAGGGGCATAGATAGGGTAGATAAAGAGGAACTTTTCCCCTTAGTAGGGGGGTCAATAACAAGGGGGCACAGATTCAGGGTAAGGGGCAGGAGATTTAGGGGGGATTTGAGGAGGAACTTTTTCACCCAGAGGGTGGTTGGAAGCTGGAACTCACTGCCTGAAAGGGTGGTAGAGGCAGGAACCCTCACAACATTCAAGAAGCATTTGGATGAGCACTTGAAATGCCATTGCATACAAGGCTATGGACCAAATGCTGGAAAATGGGATTAGACTGGACAGGGAGGGACGGGCGGCGCAGACACGATGGGCCGAAGGGCCTCTTTCTGTGCTGTAAAACTCTATGACTCTATGACTCTATGACATAGCTGCTGGACTAGGCTTGCAGCAAGTGGTGAATGAATCAACATGAGGAAAAAACCGACTTGACCTTGTCTTCACCAATGTAACTGTGGGAGATGCATCTGTCCATAACAGTATTGGTAAGAGTGACCACCGCACAGTCATTGTGGAGACAAAGCCCTGTGTGTTGTGTGGCACTACAACTGTGCTAAATGCAATAGATTCAGAACAGATCTAGCAGCTCAAAACTGGACATCTATGAGGCACTGTGGGCCATCAGCAGCAGCAGAATTGCATTCCACTTTAATCTGTAACCTCATGGCCTCATGCTACTATTACTATCAAACCAGGGGGCCAACCCTGGTTCAATGAGGAGTGTAGAAGAGCATGCCAGGAGCAGCACCAGGCGTACCTAAAAATGAGGTGCCAACTCGGTAAAGCTACAACACAGGATTACATGCATGCTAAACAGCAGAAGCAGCATACTATAGACAGGGCTAAATGATCCCACAACCAAAGGATCAAATCAAAGCTCTGCAGTCCAGTCATGAATGGTGGTGGACAATTAAACAACTGACAGGAGGAGGAGGCTCCATGATTATCTCCATCCTCAATGATGGCGGAGCCCAGCACATGAGTGCAAAAGACAAGGCTGAAGCGTTTGCAACCAACTTCAGACAGAAGTGCCAAGTGGATGATCCATCTCGGACTAATTCTGAGATACCCACCATCTATGGCAATCTTCAGCCAATTCAATTCACTCCATGTGATATCAAGAAACAGCTGAGTGAACTGGATACAGCAAAGGGTATGGACCCCGACAACATCCCAGCTGTAGTGATGAAGACTTGTGCTCCAGAACTAGTTGCGCCTCTAGCCAAGCTGTTCCAGTACAGCTACAACACTGGCTACTATCTGACAATGTGGAAAACTGTCCACAAAAAGCAGGACAAATCCAATCCGGCCAATTACCGCCCCATCAGTCTACTCATAAGTGATGGAAGGTATCGTCGACAATGCTATTAAGCAACAATGACTCACCAATAACCTACTCATTGATGCCCAGTTTGGGTTCTGCCAGGACCACTCAGCTCCACCTCATTTTGGTCTTGCTCTACACATAGTCAAAAGAGTTGAATTCCAGAGGTGAGGTGAGAGTGACTGCCCTTGACATCAAGGCAGCATTTGACCGAGTGTGGCATCAAGGAGCCCTAGTAAAATTTAAGTCAATGGAAATCAGGAGGAAGACTCTCTAGTGGCTGGAGTCATACCTAGCACAAAGGAAGATGGTTGTGCTTGGTGGTGTCCAATCAACTCAGCCCCAGGATATCGCTGCAGGAGTTCCTCAGGGCAGTGTCCTAGGCCCAACCATCTTCAGCTACTTCATCAATGATCTTCCCTCCAACATAAGGTCAGAAGTGGGGATGTTCGCTGATGATTGCACAGTGTTCAGTTCCATTCGCAACTCCTCAGATAATGAAGCAGTCCATGCCCGCAAGACCTGGATGACATACAGTACTTGGATATACTTGCATTGGCGGCAGTTCAGAAAAGGTTCACTAGGTTGATTTCTGGGATGAAGGGGTTGTCTTATGAAGAAAGGTTGAGCAGGTTGGGCCTATACTCATTGAAGTTTAGAAGAATGAGTGGATATCATATTGAAACATTTAGGCCTAGAAATTCAGTGGGCTGCGCCACCCGTTAGCGCCCAAAGAGGGCACATAGTGGGTTTTACGCCACTGGCCACGCCTCCCGCTAAATTTAGTGGGACGCTAATGGCGGCGCTAGCCGTTAGCGCTGCGCCGCTACCGATGACGTCATCGGAGTGCGCAGCGCCCCGCTGCCGCCCCGATCGCGAAATTTGGTAGCGCCCCCTGCTTTAACGCCGGTCGCAATTTGCGACCGGTTCAGGGGGGCCTACCTGCGGCGGTAGAGGCGCGGAGGTGCGGGGCAGCCATTTTCTTTGCTGGCTGCCTGCCAGCACCTCTTCAGTCCGCCGGCCCCGGCCTCCTGAGCCCTCCCCCCCCCCGTGTTGTGCCGGCTGTGTCCCAGGAGCCCGGCACTTCTCCTCGGTGCCGGGCTCTTTTGCCGGCACTCGCGATCGCTGATCGTGCTGCAGCAGGCCCCTCCCCTTTAAGAAGGGGAGGAAGGCCTGCAGTACTGCAGCGTGTGGCGCTGCAGCACGTTGCGCAGCAATTTTCAGTTGCAGCGCCCCAAGAGGGATGCGGGGCACCTCGAGTAGCGCTGCGCTTCCGTCTGGGGCGCTGAAACTGAATTTCCGGTGGGCGTTCGCGACTCCTTCTGGGGCGGTACTTCCGGCGCCCTGGCGAGACTTGTGCCCCAAACGGGGCGCCAGCGAATTTCTAGGCCATAAGATTCTGAGGGGGATTGACAGGGTAGATGTAGGGAGGATGTTTCCCCTTGTGGGGGATCTAGAACTAGGGGTCATAGTTTCAGAATAAGGGGTCACCCATTTAAGACACAGATGAGAAGGAATTTCTTCTCTCAGAGGGTCGTGAATCTTTGGCATTCTCTACCCCAGAGAGCTGTGGAGGTTGAGTCATTGAACATATTCAAGGCTGAGATAGACAGATTTTTGAACTACAGGTGAGTCAAGGGTTATGGGGAACAGGCAGAAACGTGGAGTTGAGGCCAAGATCAGATCAGCCCTGATCTTATTGAATGGCGGAGCAGGCTCGAGCAGCCGAATGGCCTACTCCTGCTTCTATTTCTTATGTTCTTATATGTTCTTATACAGACTTGGGCTGATAAGTGGCAAGTAACATTCGCCACACAAGTGCCAGGCAATGACCATCTCCAGCAAGAGAGTCTAGCCACCTCCCCTAGACATTCAATGGCATTACTATCGCCGAATCCCACACCATCAACATCCTAGGGGTTACTATTGACTAGAAACTTAACTGGACCAGCCGCATAAATACTGTGGCAACAAGAGCAGGTCAGAGGCTGGGTATTCTGTGGCGACTGTCTCACCTCCTGACTCCCCAAAGCCGTTCCACCATCTACAAGGCACAAGTCAGGAGTGTGATGGAATACTCTCCACTTGCCTGGATGAGTGCAACTCCAACAACACTCAAGAAGCTCAACACCATCCAGGGCAAAGCAGTCCACTTGATTGGCACCCATTCCACCACAATAAACATTCACTCTCTTCACCACCGGCGTACCGTGGCTGCAGTGTGTACCATCTACAAGCTGCACTGCAGCAACTCACCAAGGCTTCTTTGGTAGCACCTCCCAACTCCTCGATCTCTACCACCTGGAAGAATGAGGGCAGCAGTCGCATGGGAACACCATCATCTCCATGTTCTCCTCCAAGTTATACACCATCCTGACTTGGAAGTATATCGCCGATCCTTCATCATCGCTGGGTTAAAATCATGGAACTCCCTCTGTAACAGCACTCTGGGAGTACCTTCACCACACAGAATGCAGTGGTTCAAAAAAGTGGCTAACCACCACCTTCTCAAGGGCAATTAGGAATGGGCAATAAATGCTGGCATTGCCAGCGACGCCCACATCCCAGGAATGAATAAAAAAATATATAGTGTGAGGGACCACAGTATAGTATGAGACACTGGATTACACTGTGAGACTACTGGGTATAGTGTGAAATGCCAGGGTATAGTGCGAGAGCTCAGGGTATAGCATGAAACCTCAGGGTGTAGAGTGAGACCCAGGAAGTAATGTGAGGGACCAGGATATAGTGTGAGGAACCAGAGTAGAGTGTGAGGGACTAGAGTATAGTGTGAAGGGCCAGAGCATAGTGTGAGGGACCGTTGTATAGTGTAAGGGACCAGGGTATTATTATGTCCGTGTATAATTGAGACACGGACTGCAGGAGTTGATTATAACAAGTCTTTACTGAATGGAGACAACCTGGAAACTGAAACTACAGAAGCCTGCTAGGGCCTTTTATACAGGGGTGGTCACTGACGGTACTGCAGTCTGAGACCAGTTATTCCCTTAAAGGTACATACACAACAATTCCTCCCCTTTTAGATAAACAGTACATAACATTCATTTAACAACTAAATAATAACTAATTACAATTACGGTTGCTAGATACATTGGTTGAAGTTAAGCAATTATAAGTTCAGTCTTTGAGGAGGCTTCCTGATTCTGTCTGGATAACGCCTCTTTGGGATATCAGGTTCTTCTGGCAAGGTTGAGTCGGGATCAATGCCGTTGTTTGGTTCGTCTGCTTCCAATATCACCGATTCTGCGGTAGATGCAATTGGTACTTCGGTTTCATCGCCAGTTGTATCAGATCATGGTGTGGAGTTGACGTTTTCCAGTGACTCTAGAATCTGGTCAGCATGGCATCTTACAATGCTCTTTCCAACGTCCACGGTATACATTAGAGGTCCTTGCCATGTACCGATCGTTCCTGGCTGCCATTTCTCTGTGCGGTAGTCCCGGGCCAAAACTGGTTGACCTATCTTAAAACTCCTGGTCGGCCTTTCATTCATATTCTGAAACTGCCTGTTCTCCACATCTCTTCTGACGTTTGGCTTAACCAAATCCAAGCGGCATCGTAGTCTTCGATTGAAGAACATCATGGCTGGAGTTTGGTTGGTAACCGCATGTGTCGCATTCCGGTAGGCAAACAAGAAGTTATCCACCTTGTGTTGTAGGGGTATATCTTCATTACACATTGCCTTGATAGCCTTCTTGAATGTTTGAACAAACCTCTCAGCCAATCCATTAGTGGCTGGATGATATGGGGCAGATGTGTAATGCTTAACACCATTGTTCTTTAAGAACCTCCGGAACTCTTCAGACACAAACTGTGGTCCATTGTCAGAGCAAATCTGTTCAGGCAGCCCATTCCTGGTGAATATGGTTCGTAAGACTGTGATAGTTTTTTCTGTGGTGGTTGAGGACATTTTTATTACCTCTGGCCACTTTGAATGTGCATCCACCGCAATTAAAAACATCGAATCCATAAAGGGACCAGCAAAATAAATGTGCACCCTTTGCCATGGAGATGAGGGCCACTCCCATGGATGTAGAGGGGCTTGTGGTGGGGCGTTTTGGACCTTTTGGCATCCTGTACAGCTCTTGGTCATCTCTTCGATTTCTCTATCGATTCCCGGCCACCACACAAACGCTCTGGCTAAGTTCTTCATTTTTACCCCTCCCAGATGACCCTCATGAAGCTCATTGAGCACTCTATCCTTCAATTTGGGTGGAATTACTACTCTGGATCCACACATCAAGGTTCCTCTGCACACTGACAGCTGTTCTCTTCTCGGCGAGAATGCTGGCAGCAGTGGTTCGCCATGTGCTGGCCATCCTTTCACTGTTAAATCATAGACCCAGGAGAGTGTCGGGTCATTTCGTGTTTCCTTTTCTATGTTTGCATTCGTCACAGGGGGACATTCGACTATAGTCGAGTGGAACAACTCCACTGGATCCACTGCCAGTTCTTCTTCCACTATCGGCAACGGTAGGCGCGACAATCCATCAGCATTCCCATGCTGTTTAGTTCCTTTGTACTCGATGTCATATTGGTGTGCCCCTAGGAAAAGGGACCACCTCTGTAGCCGTTGTGCCGTCATTATCGGTACGCCCTTCTGAGGGTTGAAAATGGAGACGAGAGGTTGATGATCAGTTAGTAGAGTAAATTTCTGACCGTGCAGGTAGTGATTGAAATTCTTCACCCCCCCACACCAGGCTGAGGGCCCCTCTGTCAATCTGGGCGTAGTTACGCTCAGCTGAAGTTAACGAGCGTGATGCAAAAGCTATCGGCCTCTCTGAACCATCAAGGAATTTATGTGACAGTACCACCCCAACACCGTAGGGAGACGCATCACACGCCAGTCTTATCGGTAGTGATGGGTTGTAGTGAGCCAATACTTCTCTTGAAGTGATTAGGTCCTTACTCTTCTGAAAGGCCCGCTTACATTCATCGCTCCATTTCCATGCTACTCCCGTTCGTAGTAGGGCGTTCAGTGGATGCAGAATTGTGGACAAATTCGGCAAAAACTTATGGTAGTAATTCACCAATCCGAGGAATGACTTCAGTTGCGACACATTTTCAGGCGCTGGAGCCTTAACTACCGCTTCAATTTTGTCAGGGGACTTATGCAACCCCTCTTCATCAATCACGTGGCCACAATACGATATCTGTTTCTTAAAAAACTCGCACTTAGGGCGATTGGCTCGTAGCCCATGTTCACGTAGTCTAGTGAGCACCTGCTCTAGGTTGGCAAGGTGTTCACTGTCATCTTCACCTGTCACTAGGATGTCGTCCAAGTAACACTGAGTCCCCGGAATCCCTTGCAGGACTTGTTCCATCGCTCTTTGCCATATCGCCGGAGCTGATGCTACTCCGAATACCAGTCGATTATACTGGCAAAGACCTTTGTGAGTGTTTATCGTGAGATACTTCCTAGAGGACTCTTCAACCTCCATCTGCAAATATGCTTGTGCTAGATCAATTTTTGTAAAACGCTTCCCTCCAGATAGTGAGGCGAAGATATCTTCTATCCTTGGAAGAGGATATTGTACTGTGTGAAGGACTGGGTTCACCGTCACCTTGAAGTCCCCACAGATGCGAACCTTCCTTGGCTCCTCAGACTTATTGTTTAACGTTTTCTTCATGACAGGAACGATGGGTGTCGCCCACTCGCTCCAGTCTACCTTAGATAACACGCCTGCCTTCTCCAGATTCTCCAGCTCTGCCTCGACGGCTGGGCAAATTACATATGGTACTGGTCTTGCTTTGAAAAACTTGGGAATTGCATTCTCCTCTATTTTTATCGAGGCAGTTACGCCTTTAAGAGTACCCAGTTCTTGTTGAAATACCTCTTTGGCGTCAGCTAAGATTGTTGACAATTGTCCAGGAGTGACGTCGTCATCCTTTTTACCAGCCACCGTCAGTGCCTGAATGGAGTGCCAGTCTAAACTTATCTTTCTGATCCATTCACGTCCCAATAATGGTGGTCCACCATCTTGCAGAATGTAGAGATACAATTTCTGTATTTTCTTGCCGTTGTATTCGACAGGCACCCTTATTTTTCCTCTGGGGTATACTTTTTGCCCCGTATACATCCTCAAGACAATGGATGTCTCTCTCAAGGGTATGTGGGAGAACAGCCGCTCGTAGTCTCGTCGATTCATGACGGTTAGAGCTGATCCTGTATCCAATTCCATTTTGACTTGGGACCCTGCTATCGTGAGGGTGACCCAAATGGTTCGGTGATCCTTTTTTGCGATTACGTTGTGAAGTCTGAGACAGCTTAGTCTCTTGTTCCTGGATTCACTATCGCTCATCTGGTCTTCGGAACTACTGTCCGTTATCTTTTGTACTTTCCTGTACGGTTCCTTAGTAGCCTTTTTATTGTCATTGGTCTTCTTCCCAGACCTGCAAACTCGTGCAATGTGTCCCATCTTTCCGCATTGCCTGCATATTTTGTCCTTGGACCAGCAGTCATAGAGTCATAGTCATAGAGTCATAGAGTAATACAGCACGGATAGAGGCCCTTCGGCCCATCGTGTCCATGCCGGCCATCAAGCCCTGTCTAATCTAATCCCATATTCCAGCATTTGGCCCGTAGCCTTGTATGCTATGGCATTTCAAATGCTCATCCAAATGCTTCTTAAATGTTGTGAGGGTTTCTGCCTCCACAACCCTTTCAGGCAGTGAGTTCCAGACTCCAACCACCCTCTGGGTGAAAAAGTTCTTTCTCAAATCCCCTCTAAACCTCCCGCCCTTTACCTTGAATCTATGCCCCCTAGTTATTGACCCCTCTACTAAGGGGAAAAGCTCCTCAGCATCCATCCTATCTATGCCCCTCACAATTTTGTACACCTCAATCATGTCCCCCCTCAGCCTCCTCTGCTCCAAGGAAAACAAACCCAATCTGCCCAGTCTCTCTTCATAGCTGAAGCGCTCCAGCCCTGGTAAAATCCTGGTGAACCTCCTCTGCACCCTCTCTAACGCGATCACATCTTTCCTGTAGTGTGGCGACCAGAACTGCACACAGTATTCCAGCTGTGGCCTAACCAGTGTTTTATACAGCTCCATCATAACCTCCTTGCTCTTATATTCAATGCCTCGGCTAATGAAGGCAAGTATCCCATATGCCTTTTTTACCACCTTATCCACCTGTTCCGCCGCCTTCAGGGATCTGTGTACCTGCACACCCAGATCCCTCTGACCCTCCGTCTTGCCTAGGGTCTTTCCCTTCATTGTGTATTCCCTTGCCTTGTTAGACCCCCCAAAGTGCATCACCTCGCACTTTTCCGGGTTAAATTCCATTTGCCACTGTTCCGCCCATCTGACCAACCCATCTATATCGTTCTGCAGACTGAGGCTACCCTCCTCGCTATTTACCACCCTACCAATTTTAGTATCATCCGCGAATTTACTGATCATACCCTTTACATTCATATCCAAGTCATTAATGTAGACCACAAACAGCAAGGGACCCAGCACCGATCCCTGTGGTACCCCACTGGCCACAGGTTTCCAGTCACAAAAACAACCTTCGACCATCACCCTCTGCCTTCTGCCACTGAGCCAGTTTTGTATCCAATGTGCCAAGGCACCCTGGATTCCATGGGCTCTTACCTTCTTGACCAGTCTCCTGTGCGGGACTTTATCGAAGGCCTTACTGAAATCCATGTATACCACATCCACTGCGTTACCCTCATCCACACACCTAGTCACCCCCTCAAAAAATTCAATCAAATTAGTCAGACATGATCTTCCCTTGACAAAGCCATGTTGACTATCCCTGATTAATCCTTGCCTCTCCAAGTGGAGACAAATTTTGTCCCTCAGGATTTTTTCCAGTAATTTTCCTACCACTGATGTTAGGCTCACTGGCCTGTAGTTCCCCGGTTTTTCCCTACTACCCTTCTTGAATAATGGTACTACATTAGCGGTTCTCCAGTCCTCTGGCACATCCCCTGTGGCCAGAGAGGTCCTGAATATATGTGTTAGAGCCCCCGCAATCTCCTCCTTTGCCTCACACAGCAGCCTGGGGTACATTTCATCCGGGCCTGGGGATTTATCCATTTTTAGGCCAGCTAAAACCGCCAATACCTCCTCCCTCTCGATGTTAATATGTTCGAGCATATCACAGTCCCCCCGCCCTATTTCTATGTCTACATCGTCCTTCTCCATAGTGAAAACAGATGCAAAAAATTCATTTAGAACCCCTCCTACATCTTCCGGCTCCACACACAGATTGCCACTTTTGTCCCTAATGGGCCCTATTTTTTCCCTAGTTATCCTTTTACCCTTAATATACTTATAAAACATCTTCGGATTTTCCTTTATTTTGCTCGCCAGTGTTATTTCATGGCCCCTCCTTGATCTCCTAATTTCTTTTTTAAGTATCCCCCTGCACTTTTTGTACTCCTCTAGGGCTTCCTCCGTCTTTAGCCTTTTGTATCTACCAAAAGCCCTCCTTTTTTTCCTAATCCATTCCCGTATATCCCCTGACATCCACGGTTCCCTGTGGTTTTTGGAACCACTCTTGACCTTTATGGGAACATGTTGCCCTTGTATGATCTCAATCTCCCTTCTGAAAGCCTCCCATTGCTCCGATGCGGATTTTCCTACAAGTAGCTGATCCCAGTCCATTTTGGCCAGATCCTGCCTTATCCTATTAAAATCGGCCTTCCCCCAATTTAGAACCTTTATTTCCGGCCCATCCCTGTCCTTTTCCATGACCACCTTAAATCTTACCATATTATGGTCACTATCACCAAAGTGCTCACCTACTAGCACTTTTTCCACTTGGCCGGCCACATTCCCTAGAATTAGGTCCAGTACCGCCCCCTCTCTTGTAGGACTTTCTACATGCTGGCTCAAAAAGCTCTCCTGGATGCACTTTAAGAATTCTACACCCTCTGAGCCTTTCACACTTTGACTATCCCAGTTAATATTGGGGAAGTTGAAATCCCCCATTATTATTACCCTATTATTTGCACATTTCTCTGAGATTTGCCTACATATCTGTTCCTCTATCTCCCCCTGACTGTTTGGAGGCCTATAGTACACTCCCAGCAAAGTGCTTGCCCCCTTTTTGTTTTTAAGCTCCACCCATATGGCCTCATTAGAGGACCCTGCTAATATATCATCCCTCCTTAGTGCAGTAATTGACTCCTTAATTAATATTGCGACATCCCCTCCTCTTATACCTCCCCCTCTGTCTCGCCTGAAGATTCTGTACCCCGGAATATTGAGCTGCCAGTCTTGCCCCTCCCTCAACCATGTCTCCGTGATAGCAACAATATCATACTCCCATGTGTTTATCAACACCTTCAGTTCATCCACCTTATTTGCAAGACTCCTTGCATTAAAATAGATGCCATCCAGCCTTGCCCTTATATATTTGCCCTGTCTACCAAGCTGACTTGTTTTTTCCTCCATAATTGGCAGCACATCCCCCCCTATTTCAGCTCCCCTCTGTATCCCATCCCCCTGCCAAGTTAGTTTAAACCTCCCCCGACAGTGCTAGCAAACCTCCCCGCAAGGATATTTGTCCCGCTCTGGTTCAGGTGCAACCCGTCCGACTTGTACAAGTCCCACCTTTCCCAGAAGCAGGCCCAGTGATCCAGGAAAGTAAAACCCTCCCCCCTACACCAACTCTTTAGCCACGCATTCATCTGCTCTATCCTCCCATTCCTATACTTACTAGCACGTGGCACTGGGAGTAATCCAGAGATTACACCCTTTGAGGTCCTGCCCTTTAATCTGTTACCTAGCTCCCTAAATTCTTGATGCAGGACCTCATCCCTCATTTTACCTATGTCGTTGGTACCAATGTGGACCACGACCACTGGCTGTTCACCCTCCCCCTCCAGAATGCCCTGCAGCCGCTCAGTGACATCCTTGACCCTGGCACCAGGGAGGCAACAAACCATCCTGGAGTCACGTTTGCGGCCACAGAAACGCCTATCTGTTCCCCTTACTATAGAATCCCCTACCACTATTGCTCTCCCACTCTTTTTCCCCCCCTCCTGGGCAGCAGGAGCATCCCCAGTGCCAGGAAGTTGGCTGCTGCTGCCTTCCCCTGGTGAGTCATCCCCCTCAACAGTATCCAAAGCGGTATACCTGTTTGAAAGGGGGATGTCCGCAGGGGTTCCCTGCACTACCTGCCTGCCTTTGTTGCTCCGCCTGATGGTCACTCCCTGTGCTGCCCTACCCTGAGGCGTGCACAACTCGCTAAACGTGGTATCCACGAGCCTCTCAGCATCGCGCATGCTCCACAACCCATCCACCCGCAGCTCGAGCGCCGCAATGCGGTCTACAAGTAGCTGCAGCTGGATGCATTTCCCGCACACATGGTCGTCAGGGACACTGGCAGCGTCCCTGATTTCCCACATGGAGCAAGAGGAGCAGAACACGGGTCTGAGCTCTCCTGCCATGACTTACTCCTTTAATTAATTTAAAAATTAATTCAATACCCCAGTTACAGGTATACTCTAGGGCGCTTTATTTACCAACTGTCCCCACTACACCTTAATCCTGAGAAATTTAACACCACAGAATTCAAGCTCTGGTCATGGTTTGTTCTGCCGCAGCGATAACATTTTGCAAATCCCCGTGTCATTTCGTGGGTGCCGTATTCCTGTGGCTTTTGTTGTATTTCCGCAGCTCCCCTTGCTGCTGCTTCGTACGATACTGCCACGCTGAAAGCCTTATCTAGCGTCAGCTCTTTCTCTGAGAGTAACCTCTTCTGGGTTCCTTCACTCACGAGTCCACAGACAAATTTGTCCCGTAAGGTATCTGCCAGCCCTGCCCCGAACTGGCAGTGCTTTGATAGCTTGCGTAGTTCCGTAAGGTAATCAGCATTGCTCTCATTTTTATGCTGATTTCTCCTGTGGAATTTAAATCTTTCTGCTATCAGCAGCGGTGTAGGATTTAGGTGTTCCTGTAGGATAGCAACAATTTCGTTAAAACTCTTCGCCTTCGGTTTGGCTGGAGTAATCAGGTCCCGCAATAGGCCGTACGTTCTTGCGCCCATTAAATTTAGCAATACCGATGCCTTTTTCTCATCGGCTATTTCGTTTGCCTCGCAATATTCCTCGACTCTTTCCACATACGTGGTGCAGTCTTCTATTGCATTATCGAAGGCAGTGATATCGCCAGTCTTTGGCATCTTGAAAATCTAAGATGGCGCCTCCCGCGCTTTGCCTTCGTCCCCGATGGCTCAAAATGGCGCCTCCCGCGCTTTTCCTTCTTCCCCGCCGAGTTAAGATGGCGCCTCCCGCGCTTTCCCGCCACTGCCGCTGCTGCCAACGCTGTTGCTGGCGATTATATTTATTTTACTACCCTGTAATGGCGACGCCCTACGGTCTTCGCGCCTCCCCGATCACTGCTGCCAACGCCGCTCTCCGTGGTATTTATATTTTTCTATCGCGCTTCAATATTTGCTCCGTTAATTGAAGAACCGTTCCCGTCGTGGAGCGAACCCTCTGGGACACTTCCCTCCCTCTCCTTAGGTCCGAACGCTGCCCGGCTGTGAAGCACCGGCCGCGCCCTGTGTGCTCCACCCTCTCTCTCTCTCTTTGCTTCCCGACTCACTGTCGGCCCCGTTGCAGAGCCACCCGATCGAGCTCTAGCCCGCCGCAGCCCAGGAACGATCAGTGCACTACCTGCCACCAGCCCGATTAGCTGGGAAACCACAGACTGGAGACCAAGCCTGGCTCTCGACAGTCTCTCCTGCACTTTTCAATTCGATGATTTGGAGGGCGGTTGCCCACGGTCGACGCCCGTTTCTCGAGTTTCTTTGGATTTTTTTTTTTTTCTTTCTTCTGGCTTTGACCTTCAATAACGTCGTCTGAGGTGCTGCCAAGTTGCAGGTAAGTTCGTTTCTTACTCGTCGCCAGTATTATGTCTGTGTATAATTGAGACACGGACTGCAGGAGTTGATTATAACAAGTCTTTACTGAATGGAGACAACCTGGAAACTGAAACTACAGAAGCCTGCTAGGGCCTTTTATACAGGGGTGGTCACTGCTGGTACTGCAGTCTGAGACCAGTTATTCCCTTAAAGGTACATACACAACACCCTGGTCCCTCACACTATACCCTGGTCTCTCACACTATACACTGGTCCCTCACACTATACCCTGGGATCCCTCACATTATACCCTGGTCCCTCACACTTTATCCTGCTCCCTCACACTATACCGTGGTCCGTCACACTATACCCTGGACCCTCACAATATAGCCTGGCCCCTTACACTGTACCCTGGTACCTCACACTATACCCTGGTCCCTCACACTAAACCCTGGGGTTCCTCACACTATACCCTGGTCTCTCACACTATTTCCTGGTCCCTCACAATATACCCTGGTTCCTCACACTATAGCCTGGCCTGTCACATTATACCCTGGTCCCTCACACTACACCCTGGCCCTTCACATGATACCCTGATCCCTCACACTATACCCAGGTCCCTCACTCTATACCCTGGTCCCTCACACTATACCCTGGGCCCTCACACTATAACCTGGGGTCTCTCACACTACACCCTTGTCACTAACACTATACCCTGGTCCCTCACACTATTCCCTGGTCCCCCACGCTATACCCGGTTCCCTCACACTATACCTCGGTCCCTCTCACTATACCCTGGTTACTCACACTATACCCTGGTCGCTCACATAGAAACATAAAAGATAGGAGCAGGAATAGGCCATTTGGCCCCTCGAGCCTGCTCCGCCATTCAATGCGATCATGGCTGATCATCCAAATTCAGTACCCTGTCCCTGCTTTCTCCCCATATCCCGTGATCCCTTTAGCCTTAAGAAATATATTTAACTCTGTTGTGTATGTAATATGTGTGCTACTTTGAACCTATGGACAGGACTGCACTACTTGTAGGGCGTAGTGATACGCAGTACCACTCCTGGCCATAGGGGTATAAATAGTACTGTGGGTACTGATCTCCCCTCAGTTCCCGCCTGTGGGCATGAAGTAAAGACCTACGTGCAGTCCCTACCTCCAACCAGTAAAGACCTGTTTGAGTTATACGTTTAAGTCTTTGTGTTAATTGTTCAATACAATACACATACTTAACACTGGCGACGAGTCGGTTCGAACCCTGCGGCAGTTATTCCACGGCGGCTTCGTCCAAAGACAGGACGTTGAAGAGAGGTTTCAATCCTCAACACCCCACTCAAAACTGAAGGGCAGCAGAAATCCTGACAGCTTCCAGCGACTGGATGCGACAGGCATTAGGACCCTGAAGCCTCCATAACCTCGTGGGTAAGCCAGAGCCCGGGAGGGAGCGAGCAAGAGACGCGCGAGCGGGTGAGCCAGAGGCCGGGAGCCGCTTCAAGTGCGAGGCGCAGCGCGGGCCAGCGATCGGGACCAAAGATAAGGGCCGCACTCGGACTGAAAGGCGCGGCGGCTGCAGAAGCTCAAGGTGCGAGAGCCGCGGTGCACAGCGCGGGCTATCGATCGCGGCGAAGATAAGGGCTGCACTCGGGGGCTGAAGGGAGACGGCGTCGGGGGACGGGTGAAGACCGCCAAGCGCGGGAAAACCACCATTTTGTGGGCGGAGGACGACGGCAAGAGCGGGAAGCCGCCATCTTTGATAACAAGTAAAGAAAATAAAATCTGAGAAATTGCAAATCTACAATGCCTAAACATGGGAATATTAGCACCTTTGATAGTGACCTCGAAGATTGGGCCATATATGTTGAAAGAGTAAAAAATTATTGTAAGGCCAATAAAATTCGTGACCAAGATAAAGCTCTAACATTATTAAATTTAATGGGTGCAAAGACATACGGGCAATTGAAACACCTGTTATCACCAGATGAACCGGCGGATAAGACGTTCGATGAGATTGTTACTGTCCTGAAAGATCATCTAAACCCCACGCCGCTGATGCTAGCGGAACGATTTAAATTTTACGACAGAAGGCAGCTACAGCATGAAAGCAATGCTGAATATTTGCTGGAATTGCGTAAATTAGCGAAATATTGCCAGTTTGGAACGGGACTGACAGATGCACTACGAGACAAATTTGTGTGTGGTTTATTTAAACAGGATACACTAAAGCGACTGCTCGAGGAGAATGAGCTGACGCTTGAGAAGGCGGTCACTATGGTAGCAGCACACGAAGCCGCAGCGAGAGGCACGGCAGTAATGCAGCTACGGTCACCGGAGCTCAGTGCACACAAATTGGGTGTGAGTTCTGGCAAATGTTATCGTTGTGGAAAGACAACGCATGATCAGAACCAGTGTTGGTTTAAAAACCAAGAATGTAGAACTTGTGGTAGGCTTGGACATATAACTAGAGTATGCAGGTCAGGGAAGAAGACCAGCAACAAGAAGTCACCGCAAGGAAAATACGCAAAGGTACACAAGGTGACCGAACAGGAGTCCGATTCAGATGCTAGCAGTAATGAACTGGCTAGCCTAAGAGTACTCAACGCTGGTAAGGGTGCAGACCTCCAGACAATTTGGGTCACTCTTCAGATAGAAGGAGTCCAAGTAAAACTGGAATTGGACACTGGATCGGCATTGATGGTCATAAATAAGAAAGATTACGGAAAGTTATTCCAACATATTCCCCTACAGGATACGGGGATTATATTGAAAACATACACGGGGCAAAGAGTGTACCCCATCGGGAAAATAGAGGTTGCAGTGGTCCACAAGGGCGAAGACAGTCAAATAATGGACTTATATGTGATATCTGAAGGAGGTCCTCCACTACTAGGACGGGAGTGGATTAGGAAAATGAATATGGACTGGCATTTCCTACAAACAATAACGAGTGAGAACTCGGTGAAGATAGTCGGCCCAGACTCTGGAACGGATGATGGTAAGCCCAACTCAGGTGCAAAAGACAAAGTTTCAGCACAGAATTCCACTGAGCAACAACAACATAGTTTAACTGTGGATTCTGAGTCTGGCAAGTCTACTGATGTGCCCATTTCTGAGGGACACCGGGCTCGAACTCAACTCCATTTCAAACTACAACAGCAATTAGAACAAATGCTTCGCCGTTTTGAGCAAGAGTTGAATGCAACGAAAGAGTTCTTGGATATAGAGTTGGAGAATCTGGAAAGACAACAGAAGCAGCTGATGGAGAAAATGGAGCAGGAGCACACAAAACGTCTGATGTCAGAGGAGTTAACGGTCAGCCAACTCCTGCATATGCTGAAGGACAGGACTCTGAAATGGGAAAAACTTGAACACGAACTTCAATATTCAAACGAAAGGGGTTCGGAGCTCTCAAAGGTTATTGGAAGAGCTGAGGTGGCAACACAGACTGAGATGACTGCAACAGAGCAGCCCTTGGATGCCAAAAGTACGCTGACTCACGTCAACGTAGAACAACAGACCGCTGAAACAGCTGCTCCGGTAGAGGGATTGAATAGTCCGATCAATCAATCTCCAAAAGAAGTTGAAGTAGTAAAATCTCAAATGAGGTCATTAGTAAACGACTTGCTGAAAGCCCAGAAAAAGCTGGATGAAGAGGTACGCATGAAGAAGTCTCTTCAGGAAAGATGTCTGGACTTGGAACAAAAGCTGGCTAACGCCCAGCTGGGTATGGAGGAAATAGAAGACCCTCTCGCTGGCCTAGATCAGGACGACACCGAATATTACTATGTCCTGTCCTGCCCAACTTGTAACTTCGACTCCCACCATACAGAAATCATGGAGGAGCACCGAAAGTCTACGGAACATCGGGAGAAGGTGGCTCTACTACGGAAAAAGGAGGAAGAGAAGGAGGAACTGCGCATGCAGCTGGCAGCTGACAGTGGAGCCCAGAGAGTCTCCAAGAAGCAGAAAAGGAAAAATCGAAACAGAAGATGACCCATCTGAACCATTATTACCTCTATCAGATCACACACGTGGTCCCTCCGAAAGGAGCCAATTCAGTTCGGAAGTTCAAACTGTTAAATCCATGGAAGGACTATTGAATGAGTCACTCCAGCAACGTGAACCGACTACACCACAGAGATTGAATCTGTGAACTGTTTTCCGCAGAGACTGAATCTGTGATCTGTTTTGACATGAAGTTATCTATGTATCTATGTTATTCTGTTATGTAAACCTGAAGTTATATATGTATATATGTTATTACGTTATGTTAAATGGGGAGATGACTGTAAAGCTAAGAAGGGAGGAATGTTGTGTATGTAATATGTGTGCTACTTTGAACCTATGGACAGGACTGCACTACTTGTAGGGCGTAGTGATACGCAGTACCACTCCTGGCCATAGGGGTATAAATAGTACTGTGGGTACTGATCTCCCCTCAGTTCCCGCCTGTGGGCATGAAGTAAAGACCTACGTGCAGTCCCTACCTCCAACCAGTAAAGACCTGTTTGAGTTATACGTTTAAGTCTTTGTGTTAATTGTTCAATACAATACACATACTTAACAAACTCTTTCTTGAATATATTTAATGAATTGGCCTCTACTGCCTTCTGTGGTAGAGAATTCCACAGGTTCACCACTCTCTGCGTAAAGAAATTCCTCCTCATTTCCGTCCTAAATGGCTTACCCCTTATCCTTAGACTGTAACCCCTGGTTCTGGACTCCCTGACCATCGGGAACATCCTTCCTGCATCTGGTCTGTCCAGTCCTGTCAGAATTTTATAAGTTTCAATGAGATCCCCTCTCATTCTTCTAAACTCCAGCGAGTTATAAGCCCAATCGACCCAATTTCTCCTCATACGTCATTCCTGCCATCCCAGGTATCAGCCTGGTGAATCTTCGCTGAACTCCTTCCATGGCAAGAACATCCTTCCTCAGATAAGGTGACCAAAACTGCACACAATACTCAAGATGTGGTCTCACCAAGGCCCTGTACAACTGTAGCAAGACATCCTTGTTCCTTTACTCAAACCCTCTTGCTACGAAGGCCAACATACCATTTGCCTTCTTAACCGCCTGCTGCACCTGCATGCTTACCTTCAGTGACTGCTGCACAAGGACACCCAGGTCTCGTTGCACTTCCCCTTCTCCCAATCTATTGCTATTCAGATAATAATCCGCCTTCCTGTTTTTGACACCAAAGTGGATAACCTCGCATTTATCCACGTTATATTGCATCTGCCATGCTTCTGCCCAATCACCCAACCTGTCCAAATCATATTGTAGTTTTTTGGCATCCACCTCACAGCACACACATCCACCCAGCTTTGTGTCATCTGCAAATTTGGAGATATTACATCTAGTTCCCTTGTCTCGATCATTAATATATATTGTGAATAGCTGGGGTCCAAGGACCGATCCCTGCAGTACCCCACTAGTCATTGCCTGCCACTCGGAAAAAGACCCGTTTATTCCAACTCTTTGCTTTCTGGCTGCCAGCCAGTTCTCTATCCAAGTCAATACCTTGCCCCCAATCCCATGTGCCTTAACTTTACATGCTAATCTCTTATGTGGGACCTTATCGAAAGCCTTCTGAAAGTCCAAATACACCACATCCACTGATTCTCCCTTATCTATTTTAGTAGTTGCATCCTCAAAAAATTCCAGTAAGTTAGTCAAGCACGATTTACCTTTCGTAAATCCATGTTGACTTTGTCCAATCCTGTCACCGCTTTCCAAGTGATCTGCTATTACATCTTTTATAATGGACTCTAGCATTTTCCCCACTACCGATGTCAGGCTTACCGGTCTGTAATTCCCTGTTTTCTCTCTACCACCTTTTTTGAATAGTGGGGTAACATTAGCTACCCTCCAATCCATGGGTACTGTTCCAGATTCCATTGAATGTTGGAAGATGATCAGCAATGCATCTACTCTTTCTGGGGCCACTTCCTTAAGTACCCTAGGATGTAGATTATCAGGCCCTGGGGATTTATCGGCCTTCAATCCCATCAATTTCCCGAACACCATTTCCCTACAAATACTGATTTCATTCAGTTCCTCCCTTTCATCAGACCCTATGTTCCCCGGCATTTCTGGGAGGTTATTTGTGTCCTCCTTTGTGAAGACAGAACCAAAATATGTATTTAATTGGTCTGCCATTTCTTTGTTCCCCATTATAAATTCCCCTGGTCCCTCACACTTTACCCGGGTCCCTCACACGATACCCTGGTCCCTCACATTATACCCTGGTCCCTCACACAATTCACTGCTCCCTCACACTATACCTAGTCCCTCACACTATACCCTGGGGTCCCTCACACTATACCCTGGTCCCTCACACTATACACTGGTCCCTCACAATATATCCTGGTGTCTCAAACTATACACTGTTCCCTCACACTGTACCCTGTCCCTCACGCTATACCATGGTCTCTCACATTATACCCTAGGGTCTCAGACTATACCTGTTGTGTATGTACCTTTAAGGGAATAACTGGTCTCAGACTGCAGTACCAGCAGTGACCACCCCTGTATAAAAGGCCCTAGCAGGCTTCTGTAGGTTCAGTGTCCAGGTTGTCTCCATTCAGTAAAGACTTGTTATAATCAACTCCTGCAGTCCGTGTCTCAATTATACACGGACATAATACTGGCGACGAGTAAGAAACTAACTTACCTGCAACTCGGCAGCACCTCAGACGACGTTATTGAAGGTCGAAGCCAGAAGAAAGAAAAAAAAATATTCCAAAGAAACTCGAGAAACGGGCGTCAACCGTGGGCAACCGCCCTCCAAATCATCGAATTGAAAAGTGCAGGAGAGCCAGGCTTGGTCTCCAGTCTGTGGTTTCCCAGCTAATCGGGCTGGTGGCAGGTAGTGCACTGATCCTTCCTGGGCTGCGGCGGGCTAGAGCTCGATTGGGTGGCTCTGCAACGGGGCTGGGCAGCGAGTCGGGAAGCAGAGAGAGAGAGAGGGTGGAGCACACAGGGCGCGGCCAGTGCTTCGCAGCCGGGCAGCGTTCGGACCTAAGAAGAGGGAGGGAAGTGTCCCAGAGGGTCCGCTCCACGACGGGAACGGTTCTTCAATTAACGGAGCAAATATTGACGCGCGATAGAAAAATAAAAATACCACGGTTGCGGCGTTGGCAGCAGCGATCGGGGAGGCGCGAAGACCGTAGGGCATCGCCATTACAGGATAGTAAAATAAATATAATCGCCAGCAGCAGCGTTGGCAGCAGCGGCAGCGGCGGGAAAGCGCGGGAGGCGCCATCTTAACTCGGCGGGGAAGAAGGAAAAGCGTGGGAGGCACCATTTTGATCCATCGGGGACGAAGGCAAAGTGCGGGAGGCGCCATCTTAGATTTTCAAGATGCCAAAGACTGGCGATATCACTGCCTTCGATAATGCAATAGAAGACTGCACCACGTATGTGGAAAGAGTCAAGGTATATTGCGAGGCAAACGAAATAGCCGATGAGAAAAAGGCATCGGTATTGCTAAATGTAATGGGCGCAAGAACGTACAGCCTATTGCGGGACCTGATTACTCCAGCCAAACCGAAGGCGAAAGAGTTTTAACGAAATTGTTGCTATCCTACAGGAACACCTAAATCCTACACCGCTGCTGATAGCAGAAAGATTTAAATTGCACAGGAGAAATCAGCATAAAAATGAGAGCAATGCTGATTACCTTACGGAACTACGCAAGCTATCAAAGCACTGCCAGTTCGGAGCAGGACTGGCAGATACCTTACGGGACAAATTTGTCTGTGTACTCCTGAGTGAAGGAACCCAGAAGAGGTTACTCTCAGAGAAAGAGCTGACGCTAGATAAGGCTTTCAGCGTGGCAGTATCGTACGAAGCAACAGCAAGGGGAGCTGCGGAAATACAGCAAAAGCCACAGGAATACGACACCCACGAAATGACATGGGGATTTGCAAAATGTTATCGCTGCGGCAGAACAAACCATGACCAGATGGGCTGCTGGTCCAAGGACAAAATATGCAGGCAATGCGGAAAGATGGGACACATTGCACGAGTTTGCAGGTCTGGGAAGAAGACCAACGACAACAAAAAGGCTACTAAGGAACCGTACAGGGAAGTACAAAAGATGACGGACAGCTTTTGCATCACGCTCGTTAACTTCAGCTGAGCGTAACTACGCCCAGATTGACAGAGGGGCCCTCAGCCTGGTGTGGGGGGGTGAAGAAGTTCAATTACTACCTGCACGGTCAGAAATTTACTCTACTAACTGATCATCAACCTCTCGTCTCCATTTTCATACCTCAGAAGGGCGTACCGATAATGACGGCACAACGGCTACAGAGGTGGTCCCTTTTCCTAGGGGCACACCAATATGACATCGAGTACAAAGGAACTAAACAGCATGGGAATGCTGATGGATTGTCGCGCCTACCGTTCCCGACGGTGGAAGAAGAACTGGCAGTGGATCCAGTGGAGTTATTCCACTCAACTATAGTCAAATGTCTCCCTGTGACGAATGCAAACATAGAAAAGGAAACACGAAATGACCCGACACTCTCCTGGGTCTATGATTTAACGGTGAAAGGATGGCCAGCACATGGCAAACCACTGCTGCCAGCATTCTCGCCGAGAAGAGAACAGCTGTCAGTGTGCAGAGGAACCTTGATGTGTGGATCCAGAGTAGTAATTCCACCCAAATTGAAGGATAGAGTGCTCAATGAGCTTCATGAGGGTCATCTGGGAGGGGTAAAAATGAAGAACTTAGCCAGAGTGTTTGTGTGGTGGCCGGGAATCGATAGAGAAATCGAAGAGATGACCAAGAGCTGTACAGGATGCCAGAATGTCCAAAACGCCCCACCACAAGCCCCTCTACATCCATGGGAGTGGCCCTCATCTCCATGGCAAAGGGTGCACATTGATTTTGCTGGTCCCTTTATGGACTCGATGTTTTTAATTGCGGTGGATGCACATTCAAAGTGGCCAGAGGTAATAAAAATGTCCTCAACCACCACAGAAAAAACTATCAAAGTCTTACGAACCATATTCACCAGGAATGGGCTGCCTGAACAGATTTGCTCTGACAATGGACCACAGTTTGTGTCTGAAGAGTTCCGGAGGTTCTTAAAGAACAATGGTGTTAAGCATTACACATCCGCCCCATATCATCCAGCCACTAATGGATTGGCTGAGAGGTTTGTTCAAACATTCAAGAAGGCTATCAAGGCAATGTGTAATGAAGATATACCCCTACAACACAAGGTGGATAACTTCTTGTTTGCCTACCGGAATGCGACACATGCGGTTACCAACCAAACTCCAGCCATGATGTTCTTCAATCGAAGACTATGATGCCGCTTGGATTTGGTTAAGCCAAACGTCAGAAGAGATGTGGAAAACAGGCAGTTTCAGAATATGAATGAAAGGCCGACCAGGAGTTTTAAGACAGGTCAACCAGTTTTGGCCCGGGACTACCGCACAGAGAAATGGCAGCCAGGAACGATCTGTACATGGCAAGGACCTCTAATGTATACCGTGGACGTTGGAGAGAGCATTGTAAGACGCCATGCTGACCAGATTCTAGAGTCACTGGAAAACGTCAACTCCACACCACAATCTGATACAACTGGCGATGAAACCGAAGTACCAATTGCATCTACCGCAGAATTGGTGATATTGGAAGCAGACAAACCAAACAACGGCATTGATCCCGACTCAACCTTGCCAGAAGAACCTGATATCCCAAAGAGGCGTTATCCAGACAGAATCAGGAAGCCTCCTCAAAGACTGAACTTATAATTGCTTAACTTCAACCAATGCATCTAGCAACCGTAATTGTAATTAGTTATTATTTAGTTGTTAAATGAATGTTATGTACTGTTTATCTAAAAGGGGAGGAATTGTTGTGTATGTACCTTTAAGGGAATAACTGGTCTCAGACTGCAGTACCGTCAGTGACCACCCCTGTATAAAAGGCCCTAGCAGGCTTCTGTAGTTTCAGTTTCCAGGTTGTCTCCATTCAGTAAAGACTTGTTATAATCAACTTCTGCAGTCCGTGTCTCAATTATACACGGACATAATACAGGTTATATTGTGAGCGACCAGGGTATAGTGTGAGTGACCCTAGGGTATAGACTGAGGCAACAGGGTATAGTCTGAGGGACCAGGGTAAACTGTGAGAGACAAGGGAATAGTGTGAGGGGCCAGGGGATATTGTGAGGGACCAGGGTATAGTGTGAGGGACCAGGGTATACTGTGAGGGACCAGGGTACAGTGTGAGGGGCCAGGGTATAGTGTGAGGGGCCAGGGTATAGTGTGATGGACCAGGGTATAGTGTGAGGGGCCAGGGTACAGTGTGAGGGACCAGGGTACACTGTGAGGGACCAGGGTACAGTGTGAGGGGCCAGGGTATAGTGTGATGGACCAGGGTATAGTGTGAGGGGCCAGCGTATAGTATGAGGGGCCTGGGGATAGTGTGAGGGACATGGGTATAGTGTGAGGGGCCAGGGGATAGTGTGAGTGACCAGGGTATAGTGTGAGTGACCAGGGTTTAGTGTGAGGGGCCAGCGTATAGTGTGAGGGACCAGGGTATAGTGTGAGGGACCAGGGTATAGTGTGAGGGACCAGGATATAGTGTGAGGGACCAGGGTATAGTGTGAGGGAGCAGGGTATAGTGTGAGGGATATGGGTATAGTGTGAGGGGCCAGGGTATAGTGTGAGGGACCAGGATATAGTGTGAAGGGACCCCAGGGAATAGTGTGAGGGGCCAGGGTATAGTGTGAGGGACCAGGATATAGTGTGAAGGGACCATGGTATAGTGTGAGGGACCAGGATATAGTGTGAGGGACCAGGGTATAGTGTGAGGGACCATAGTATAGTGTGAGGGACCAGGTTATAGTGTGAGGGACCAGGGTATAGTGTGAGGGTCCAGGGCATAGTGTGAGGGACCAGGTTATAGTGTGAGGGACCAGGGTATAGTGTGAGGGTCCAGGGCATAGTGTGAGGGACCAGGGTATAATGTGATGGACCAGGGTTAGTGTGAGGCACCAGGGTATAGTTTGAGGGACCAGGGCATAGTGTGAGGGACCAGGGTTTAGTGTGAGGGACCAGGGTTAGTGTGAGGGACCAGGGTATAGTGTGAGGGACCAGGGTATAGTGTGAGGGACCAGGGTATAGTCTGACGGGCCAGGGTATAGTGTGAGACCCCGGGGTATAGTGTGAGTGAACCCAGGGTATCATGTGAGGGGCCAGGGTATATTGTGAGGGACCAGAGTATAGTGTGAGGGACCAGGGTATAGTGTGAGGGGCCACGGTATAGCATGAGGGACCAGGGTATAGTGTGAGGGAACAGGGTATAGTGTGAGGGACCAGGGTATCGTGTGAGGGACCAGGGTATAGTGTGAGGGACCAGGGTATAGTGTGAGGGACCAGGGTATAGTGTGAGGGATCAGGGTATAGTGTGAGGGAACAGGGTATCATGTGAGGGAGCAGGGTATAGTGTGAGGGACCAGGGTATAGTGTGAGGGACCAGGGTATAGTGTGAGGGACCATGGTATAGTGTGAGACCCCGGGGTATATTGTGAGTGCACCCAGGGTATCGTGTGAGACCCCAGGGTATAGTGTGAGGGACCAGGGTATCGTGTGAGTGACCAGGGTATCGTGTTAGGGACAAGGGTATAGTGTGAGAGAACTGGGTATAGAGTGAGGGACCAGGGTATCATGTGAGGGGCCAGGGTATCGTGTGAGGGACCAGGGTATATTGTAAGGGACCAGAATATAGTGTGAGGGACCAGGGTTTAGTGTGAGGAACCCCAGGGTATTGTGTGAGGGGCCAGGGTATAGTGTGAGAGACCCCAGGGTATAATGTGAGACACCAGGGTATATTGTGAGGGACCAGTGTATCGTGTGAGGGACAGGGTATAGTGTGTGTTGTGTCGGTACCTTTCTACCTAGACACAATTTAGGACTCAGAACTCAGAGATTCAAACATGAAGTGCTTTATTGGAAGGAAAGGAAGTTCTGGAAAGTTCCGAACAAAGAGAGCTAAACTTAACCGAGAGAATACCCAACCATTTATCTCCTGTGACAGCGCCACCACAGGTGGGAGGAGAACACACAATAGAACACACAATACATAACATTTCCTCCCCTCTTAAATGGAAGGTCCACATTATTCCTCAATAGGTAAGTTACTTTCAATACACTCAACTAACCTAAGGTAGAGGTAGACTGCCTCAAATCCTGACTTTACCCTGGGGTTTATTCTGCCCCAGTCTTGTGGGTAAGTCACTAAGCCTACAGATCCAAGCGTCTTGGAGGCCGCCGCTCTCTGACAGGATACCGGCGGTCATCGCTGGCTTCCACAGCAGTAGGCATTGACACAGGCCTGGATGGAGAAGGTGCCTGTGTCAGTCGAAAGTTTGGAGTTTGCACAGGTGGAACAGTCTCTTTGACTTCCTGTGTTGGAGAAGAGCACTGTGGCAAAGGATGCTGGTTTGCGGTATCATTCGGAAACAGTTCAGGCCAACCAGCCGTTGGAGCCTCTGTGGCTGTCTCTGCTCCTAGCAACAGTTGATCTGTGTGTCTTCTCCAGACGACGTCCTCAGCAGTCTCAACCGTGTAAGACACAGGGCCCATCTGCGCGATCACCGTAGCAGGAACCCATTTCGGTCCAGTATTGTAGTTTCGAGCTAGGACGTGCTCTCCCGGATGAAACCATCTCTCCTTGGCTCTTTTCTCTCTCTTTTCAACTTGAGCTTGTTGTTGACGATGGACAACCTGCTCTGCCCTTGGAGGTTTGAATAAGTCAAAACTTGTCCGCAACTGCCTCTTCATCATGAGCGAAGCGGGGGAACTTTTGGTTGTGGCATGCGGCTCGTTCCTGTAGGACAACAGGAAGCTGTTCAGACGTTGGTGGATTGAGCCCTGACCTTGCGATGCCTTCAAGGCGTGCTTCAAAGTTTGCACGAACCTTTCTGCCTGGCCGTTAGTCGAGGGATGATAGGGCGCTGACCTGATGTGTTGGACACCATTCCCATGCAGGAAGGTTGCAAACTCCTGTGATACAAATTGTGGACCATTGTCACTTACGAGTTGTTCCGGTGAGCCATAACGGCTGAACATCTCACCAAGTTTCTCAATTGTTTTCTCTGCCATGGTAGACCTCATCGCAGCGACCTCCGGCCACTTGCTACGAGCGTCCACAACCACCATAAACATCTTCCCTTCGAAAGGACCGGCGAAGTCCACATGTACTCGCTGCCACACTTCTGCAGGCCAATCCCAGGGGTGTAGGGTTGCCAGCTGTGGAACACTCCGGACCCTTTCACATGGGGAACATGTTTTGGCTTTCTCCTCAATATTCCCATCGAGACCTGGCCACCAGAAGCAGCTTCTTGCCATTTCCTTCATCCGAACCATCCCACTGTGGCCTGTATGAAGTTGTTGCAGTATATTTTCCCTCAGAGGTGGCGGAATGATGACACGGCGTCCCCAAAGAAGACAACCTGCCTGGACGGAGAGCTCATTTCTTTTTGAAACGTAAGGTTTCAAACTAGGAGAATCTCCTATCGCTCTCCCTCGAATGACATTGTCCATTACCTCAGACAGGACTGGATCGTTGCGGGTGTACCTTTGCACCTGAACTGCAGTGACAGGTGCTCCCTCCACTTGTCTAAAGTAGAAGATGTCTATCTGACGAGGCTCTGGGGGAGTAACAGGCAAGGGTAGCCTCGAGAGACCGTCTGCGTTGCCGTGCAAGTCTGATTTGCGATATTTGATGTCGTATGTGTGCCCTGACAACAGTAAAGCCCACCTTTGCATCCTGCTTCCAGCAAGAGACGGAATTCCGGTGTGGGGCCCGAAGATTGAAGTCAATGGACGGTGGTCTGTCAGGAGTGTGAACCTTCTCCCAAACAGGTACTGATGAAATTTTCGAATTCCAAAAACGATTCCCAAGGCCTCGCGCTCGATCTGCGCATAGTTACTCTCGGCCTTGTTCAAGGTGCGTGATGCGAAGGCGATAAGTTTCTCTTCACCCGAAGGCATGATGTGGGATATGACTGCTCCCACAACATATGGTGATGCATCACATGCTAGCTGCACGGGTAGCTTTGGGTCAAAGTGTGTCAGGACCTCCGAATTCAGCAATGCTTTCTTTGCTTGGACGAAAGCTTCGTTGCACAGTTCAGTCCATTCCCATGTTTTGCCTTGACATAGCAACTGATGTAACAGCTTCAGCAATGTTGCTAAGTCTGGAATAAACTTCCCGTAGTAGTTAAGTAGCCCCAGAAATGAACATAACTGGCTCACATTCTGGGGTGCTGGGGCCTCCACGATCGCCTTGACCTTTGGCGGCGCCTTATGCAGGCCAGTAGCGTCAATCACATGCCCCAGGTACTCAACTGAAGACTGAAAGAATTCACATTTGTCTTTACAAACTCTGAGTCCGTACTCTTTCAGTCGTTGTAGTGTCGCATCCAAGTTCAGAAGATGATCCTTCTCATTTGTCCCAGTGACAAGGATGTCGTCCAGGTAGCACTGGACTTCTGGCAGTCCACTCAAAATCTGATCCATTGCCCTTTGGAATAGAGCAGGGGCCGAAGTAATTCCAAACGGAAGGCGGCAGTACCTGTATAGCCCCTTGTGTGTCACAATTGTCAGCAGCTCCTTTGATTTGTCATCGACATGCATTTGTAGATAAGCCTGGCATAAGTCTATTTTGCTGAACTTTTGCCCTCCGGCCAGGCCCGTAAAAAGATCATCAATGAGGGGAAGAGGGTACTGTTCCACAGACAGCACCGGGTTAATAGTCACTTTAAAATCCCCGCAGATTCGAACAGATCCATCCTTTTTCAGGACAGGAACAATGGGTGTGGCCCATTTGCTCACGCTCACAGGCTCCAGGACTCCATTCTCGACTAAGGCCTCCAAGTTAGCCTCAACTTTTGGCCTAATTGCATAGGGTACAGGTCGGGCTTTGTGAAACTTCGGCTTGCTGTCAGGTTTAAAGTCCAGTCTCACGCTGATCTTTTTCATGCTCCCAAGTTCCCCATTAAAGAGTTCTGCATGTTTGTTTAACACTGCAGTCAGACCTGACTCCCCTTTTGACATCATGCGGACTGCAGGCCAGTCCAGCGTGATTTTCTCTAGCCACACACGTCCTAGTAGCGATGGGTAATTTCCCTTTACCACATATAGTGGCAGTTTTGCAGTCTGTCCGTTCAATTTAACTGTCACCTCAATGACGCCTCTCATGGCCACAGGTTCGCCGGTATACGTCTTTAGCACAATGTTTGTTGGCTGAAGGGTAAGATGCTTTAGCATTTTGTTGTAGACAGTGTCTGAAACAAGGGACACAGCCGCGCCTGTGTCCACCTCCATCCGCACTGATTGTCCCTCCACCAGCGGTGACACCCAGTAGCCATTTGAACCACCTGCAACCGTCAGTATGTGCACCTCTTCCTCCTCAGAGGTGTCGCTCCCCTCTGTTTTGCTTGTTCCATCATACTGCACTGAATGAACACTCTTTTTCCTCTCTTGTCCAAATACAGACATTTTGCTTCCATGCTTCCCAGCTCTGTCTGTTCTTTTTTTACCTCTACAGGCGCGTTCAATGTGACCCTTTTTGCCACAATTTCGGCATTCCAGCTCCGTACACCAGCAGTCATTAGCGTGATGGCCCGTTTTCCCACAACGGTAAATGTGCCGTTCCGCGCACCTTTAGGCTCAGACGGCACCTTGTGAACTCTCCCTGTTGAACTCAGCTGGTGAGCCTCCTTTTCCACCATCTCCATGGAGACACTAACTTCAATGGCCTTTTCAAGAGAAAGGTTGTCCTCAGCAAGAAGGCGCTTCTGTGTGGCTGCATTTTGCAGACCACACACAAGTCTGTCTCTAATGGTGTCATTCAGCACCTCCTTGAACTGGCAGTGTTCCGACAACCTTTTTAAAGCAGCAATAAACATCGTCACTGATTCCCCCTCCTCTTGATTCCGTTTGTGAAATCTAAATCTCTCAGCAATAACCAGAGGTTTTGGTGAAAAATGTGCTCCAAGATTTTCCACTAGTTGCTTATATGTTTTAGTTCCTGGCTTATCTGGCTGCACAAGGCTGCAAAGTAAATTGAAAGTCTTCGGCCCGATTACACTCAAAAAGGTAGGCACGACCTTTTCATTTGCCACCGCATTCGCCAATACAAAATAGTCAAAACGTTCCGTATATGCGCTCCATTACTCCACATTTTCATCAAAATCACCGATGTTTCCTAATATAGTAGCCATCTCACGTTTCAAATCAAATTTTCTGTTTACTCACTGCACCCGTAACGTACGCAGATTCATCCGCTCCTCGTTACCACTTGTTGTGTCGGTACCTTTCTACCTAGACACAATTTAGGACTCAGAACTCAGAGAGTCAAACATGAAGTGCTTTATTGGAAGGAAAGGAAGTTCTGGAAAGTTCCGAACAAAGAGAGCTAAACTTAACCGAGAGAATACCCAACCATTAATCTCCTGTGACAGCGCCACCACAGGTGGGAGGAGAACACACAATAGAACACACAATACATAACAGTGTGAGGGACAGGGTATAGTGTGAGAGACCATGGTAGAGTGTTAGGGACCAGGGTATATTGTGAGGGACCAGGGTACAGTGGGAGGGACCAGGGTATAGAGTGAGGGACCAGGGTATAGTGTGAGGGACCAGGGTATAGAGTGAGGGACCAGAATATAGTGTGAGGGCCAAAGGGTATAGTGTGAGGGGCCAGAGTATAGTGTGAGGGACAAGGTATAGAGTGAGGGACCTGGGTATAGTGTGAGAGTCCAGGGTATAGTGTGAGGGACCAGGATATAGTCTGAGGGACCAGGGTATAGTGTGAAGGACCAGGATATAGTCTGAGGGACCAGGGTATAGTGTGAGGGACCAGGGTATAGTGTGAGGGACGAGGGAATAGTGTGAGGGACCAGGGTATAGTGTGAGAGACCAGGGTATAGTGTGAGAGACCAGGGTATAGTGTGAGGGACCAGGGTATAGTGTGAGGGTCCAGGGTATAGTGTGAGAGACCAGGGTATAGTGTGAGAGACCAGGGTATAGTGTGAGGGACCAGGGTATAGTGTGAGGGACCAGGGAATACTGTGAGCGACCTGGGTATCGTGTGAGGGACCAGGGTACAGTGTGAGGGACCAGGGTACAGTGTCAGCGAACAGAGAATAGTGTGAGGGACCAGAATATAGTGTGAGGGCCAAAGGGTATAGTGTGAGGGGCCAGAGTTTAATATGAAGGGACCCCAGGGTATAGTGTGAGGGCCCAGGGTATAGTGTGAGTGACAGGGTATAGTGTGAGGGCAGGGTATATAGTGAGAGACCAGGGTATAGTGTGAGGTACCAGGGTATAGTGTGAGGGACCAGAGTATAGTGTGAGTGACAAGGGTATCGTGTAAGAGACCAGGGTATAGTGTGAGAGACACCAGGATATAGTGTGAGTGACCAGGGTATAGTGTGAGACCAGGGTATAATGTGAGGGACCAGGGTATATTGTGAGGGACCAGGGTATAGTGTGAGGGACCAGGGTATAGTGTGAGGGACCAGGGTATAGTGTGAGGGGCCAGGGTATAGTGTGAGGGACCAGGGTATAGTCTGAGGGGCCACAGTATAGTTTGAGGGGCCAGGGTATATTTTGAGCGACAAAGGTATAGCGTGAGCCACCAGGGGATAGTGTGAGGGACCAGGGTATAGTGTGAGGGACCAGAGTATAGTGTGAGGGACCACAGTATAGTTTGAGGGGCCAGGGTATAGTGTGAGGGACCAGGGTATAGTCTGAGGGGCCAGGGTATAGTGTGAGGTACCAGAGGATCGTGTGAGGGACCAGGGTATAGTGTGAGGGACCCCAGGGTATAGTGTGAGGGACAAGGGTATAGTGTGAGAGACCAGGGTATAGTCTGAGGGACATGGGTATAGTGTGAGCGACCACGGTATAGAGTGAGGGACCAGTGTATAGTGTGAGGAGCACCAGGGTATTGTGTGAGGGATCAGGGTTTAGTGTGAGGGACCAGGGTATAGTGTAAGAGGCCAGGCTATATTGTGAAGGTCCAGGGTATAGTGTGAGGGACCAGGGTATAGTGTGAGGGACCAGGGTTTAGTGTAAGACTCCAGGGTACAGTGGGAGGGACCAGGGTATAGTGTGAAGGGCCAACATATAGTGTGAGGGATCAGGGTATAGAGTGAGGGACCAAGGTATAGTGTGAGGGTCCAGGGTGGAGTGTGAGGGACCAGGATTTATTTTGAGGGACCAGGGTATAGTGTGAGTTCCCAGGGTGTAGTGTTTCGGACCAGGGTATAGTGTGAGAGACCAGGGTATAGTGTGAGAGACCAGGGTATAGTGTGAGGGACCCGGATATAGTGTGAGGGACCAGTATATAGTATGAGGGGCCAGGGTATGGTGTGAGGGACCAGGATATAGTGTGAGAGACCAGGGTATAGTGTGAGGGACCCTGATATAGTGTGAGGGACCAGTATATAGTATGAGGGGCCAGGGTATGGTGTGAGTGACCAGGCTATAATGTGAGAGACCAGGGAAAATTGTGAGACACAAGGGAATAGTGTGAGGCCCCAGGGTATTGTGTGAGGGTCTAGAGTATAGTGTGAAGGGACCACAGTGTATAGTGTGAGGGACCAGGTTATAGTGTGAGGGACCAGGGTATAGTGTGAGGGACCAGGTTATAGTGTGAGGGACCAGGGTATAGTGTGATGGACCAGGGTATAGTGTGAGGGACCAGGGTAAACGTGAGTGACCAGGGTATAGTATGAGTGACCAAGGTACAGTGTGAGTGACCAGGGTATAGTGTGATGGACCAGGGTATAGCGTGAGGGGCCAGGGTATAGTGTGAGTGACCAGGGTACAGTGTGAGGGACCAGGGTATAGTATGAGGGACCAGGGTATAGTGTGAGGGACCAGGGTATAGTGTGAGGGACCAGGGTATAGTGTGAGCGACCAGGGTATAGTGTGAGGGACCAGGGTATAGTGTGAGGGACCAGGGTATCGTGTGAGGGACCAGGGTATAGTGTGAGGGACCAGGGTATAGTGTGAGGGACCAGGGTATAGTGTGAGGGACCAGGGTATAGTGTGAGGGGCCACGGTATAGCATGAGGGACCAGGGTATAGTGTGAGGGAACAGGGTATAGTGTGAGGGACCAGGGTATCGTGTGAGGGACCAGGGTATAGTGTGAGGGACCAGGGTATAGTGTGAGGGACCAGGGTATAGTGTGAGGGATCAGGGTATAGTGTGAGGGAACAGGGTATCATGTGAGGGAGCAGGGTATAGTGTGAGGGACCAGGGTATAGTGTGAGGGACCATGGTATAGTGTGAGGGACCAGGGTATAGTGTGAGGGACCAGGGTATAGTGTGAGGGACCAGGGTATAGTGTGAGGGACCAGGGTGTAGTGTGAGGGACCAGGGTATAGTGTGAGGGGCCACGGTATAGTGTGAGGGACCAGGGTATAGTGTGAGGGACCAGGGTATCATGTGAGGGACCAGGGTATCGTGTGAGGGACCAGGGTATAGTGTGAGGGACCAGGGTATAGTGTGAGGGACCACGGTATAGTGTGAGGGACCAGGGTATCGTGTGAGGGACCAGGGTATAGTGTGAGGGACCAGGTATAGTGTGAGGGACCAGGGTATAGTGTGAGGGACCACGGTATTGTGTGAGGGACCAGGGTATAGTGTGAGGGACCAGGGTATAGTGTGAGGGACAGGGTATAGTGTGAGTGACCAGGGTATAGCGTGAGGGACCAGAGTATAGTGTGAGGGACCAGGGTATAGTGTGAGGGACCAGAGTATAGTGTGAGGGACCAGGGTATAGTGTGAGGGACCAGAGTATAGTGTGAGGGACCAGAGTATAGTGTGAGGGACCAGGGTATAGTGTGAGGGACCAGAGTATCGTGTGAGGGACCAGAGTATAGTGTGAGGGACCAGGGTATAGTGTGAGGGACCAGAGTATAGTGTGAGGGACCAGGGTATAGTATGAGGGACCAGAGTATAGTGTGAGGGACCAGTGTATAGTGTGAGGGACCAGAGTATAGTGTGAGGGACCAGGGTATAGTGTGAGGGACCAGAGTATAGTGTGAGGGACCAGAGTATAGTGTGACGGACCAGGGTATAGTGTGAGGGACCAGAGTATAGTGTGAGGGATCAGAGTATAGTGTGAGGGACCAGGGTATAGTGTGAGGGACCAGAGTATTGTGTGAGGGACCAGAGTATAGTGTGAGGGACCAGGGTGTAGTGTGAGGCACCAGGGTATAGTTTGAGGGACCAGGGTATAGTGTGAGGGACATGGGTATTGTCATAAATCTCATCATCGAGAAACTTCCTGTGAAATAACACTGGACGGCCAGCTGGTGGCGCCGTCCAAGGAGTATAAATACTCGGGCGTTGGCCCCAGCTTGCCAGGGACATTTTGTAAGACAAGGAGCTAGTGGATACAACTAGACTTCCATGTTCTGAAACAAGTTGATTAAAGTCTTGCTTTATGATCAAACCAAGTGCGTAGAGAGTTTTATTTCGTCAATTTAATCAACTTGTTATTGACTCCACGCTTTGGGTGATTTCGGGAACAGCCAGCTACGTCTCGAACCGTAGTAGGGAACTCAGACAAGTAATCGATCCATCATGGAGAAACTACTCAGCCCCGTCCGTCTTGACCTGGACCCGAATTCACTTACAGCTGCTAAGGTATGGAAACACTGGTATCGTACTTTCAGCAACTTCCTCAGGGTGTGTGGTGAAAATGTTCCTGATAAATTAGAAATACTTGCTAATTACGTATCCCCTCATGTGTTTGATTATATCAAAGACTGTGAAGACTATGACGCCGCTATCCAAATAGTACAGCAGCTATATGTCAAGTCCCCAAATGAAATTTTTTCTCGGCATCTCCTGGCCACAACTCGAAACAACCCGGGGAATCACTTGACGAATTCCTTCAGAAACTTCGCAGACTCAGCAAGGATTGTAATCTTAAAGCTGTTACAGCTGAGCAGTACCAGGAGGAGTTAATTCGTGATTCCTTTATTAATGGGATTGCCATGGTGTGGAGATGCCGGTGTTGGACTGGGGTGGACAAATGTAAGAAGTCACACAACACCAGGTTATAGTCCAACAGTTTTGTTTGAAATCACAAGCTTTCGGAGTGCTGCTCCTTCATCAGGTGAAGTGGAGAGATGCATAAAGACACAGCTTATATAGTCAGAGAATAATGCCAGATGATTACAGGTAATCTTTCTAACTGCCATTTATCACACCTCGGCAGAGAGATAATCACAGCAATCAAAGGTGTGAATGGTGTCCAAACAGGTTAGTCAGGAAAACCTTATATCAAAGAATAATGAGGTGGGGTCACAAGGGGTCAAATGTTGCAGATGCTGGGGTCTGTATGAAAAACAGAAAACAGACAAAAAAACATTTGTTTTGCTGGAAATCACAGCAGGTCCGGCCGCATCTGTGTAGAGAGAACAAGCCAATGACGACTCGAGTCTGGGTGACCCTACGTCAGGTGGGGTTACATGTAGAGTGACATGAACCCAAGTTCCCGGTTGAGGCCGCCCTCATGAGTGCGGAACTTGGCTATCAGTTTCTGCTCGATGATTTTGCGTTGTCGTGTGTCTCGAAGGCCGCCTTGGAGAATGCTTACCCGAAGATCGGAGGCTGAATGTCCTTGACTGCTGAAGTGTTCCCCGACTGGGAGGGAACACTCCTGCCTGACGATTGTTGCGCGGTGTCCGTTCATCCGTTGTCGCAATGTCTGCATGGCCTCGCCGATGTACCATGCTCCGGGGCATCCTTTCTTGCAACGTATGAGGTAGACAACTTTGGCCGAGTCACATGAGTATGTACCATGTACCTGGTGGGTGGTGTCCTCACATGTGATGATGGTATCTGTGTTGATGATCTGGCATGTCTTGCAGCGGTTGCTGTGGCAGGGTTGTGTGGTGTCGTGGTCGCTGTTCTCCTGAAAGCTGGGTAATTTGCTGCGAACGATGGTCTGTTTGAGGTTAGGCGGCTGTTTGAAGGCGAGTAGTGGAGGCGTGGGGATGGCCTTAGTGAGGGGTTCGTCGTCATCGATGACATGTTGAAGGCTGCGAAGAACATGGCGTAGTTTCTCCGCTCCGGGGAAGTACTGGACGACGAAGAGTACTCTGTTGGTTGTGTCCCGTGTTTGTCTTCTGAGGAGGTCGATGCGATATTTTGCTGTGGCCCGTCGGAACTGTCGATCGACGAGTCGAGCGTCATATCCCGTTCTTACGAGGGCGTCTTTCAGCGTCTGTAGGTGTCCATCGCGTTCCTCCTCGTCTGAGCAGATCCTGTGTATTCACAGGGCTTGTCCATAGGGGATGGCTTCTTTAACGTGGTTAGCGTGGAAGCTGGAGAAGTGGCGCATCCTGAGGTTGTCCGTGGGCTTGCGGTACAGTGAAGTGCTGAGGTGTCCATCTTTGATGGAGATTCGTGTGTCCAAGAATGAAACCGATTCTGAGGAGTAGTCCATGGTGAGTTTGATGGTGGGATGGAACTTGTTGATGTTATCGTGTAGTCTTTTCAATGATTCTTCGCCGTGGGTCCATAGGAAGAAAATGTCGTCGATGTATCTGGTGTATAGCGTTGGTTGGAGGTCCTGTGCAGCGAAGAAGTCTTGCTCGAACTTGTGCATGAAGATGTTGACGTATTGGGGTGCGAATTTGGTCCCCATGGCTGTTCCGTGTGTTTGGGTAAAGAACTGGTTGTCGAAGGTGAAGACATTGTGGTCAAGGATGAAGCGGATGAGTTGTGGGATGGCGTCTGGAGATTGGCTGTTGTTGGTGTTGAGTACTGAGGCTCTCGCAGCGATGCCGTCATTGTGGGGGATACTGGTGTAGAGTGCCGAGACGTCCATCATGGCGAGGAGTGTTCCTGGGTCAACTGGTCCGTGGGTGCTGAGTTTCTGTAAGAAGCCTGTAGTGTCGCAACAGAAGCTGGGGGTTCCCTGTACGATGGGTTTCAGGATGCCCTCGACGTATCCAGAGAGGTCCTCACACAGGGTTCCGTTGCCTGATACAATAGGACGTCCGGGTGTGTTGGCTTTATGTATCTTTGGGAGGCAGTAGAAGTCTCCCACGCGGTGAGTACGTGGGATGATAGCGCGTAGGATGCTTTGAAGGTCTGGATCGAAGGTCTTGATCAGTCTGTTGAGTTGGCGGGTGTGTTCTTTGGTCGGATCTGCGGGTAACTGTCTGTAGTGTTCCTGGTTGTCCAGTTATCGGTATGCTTCTTTGCAATCGTCCGTTCTGTTCTGTATGACGATGGCTCCTCCTTTGCCTGCTGGTTTGATGACGATGTTGCGGTTGGTCTTGAGAGCGTGGATGGTGTTGCGTTGTGTTCGGGTGACATTCTGGACTGTCTTGTGAGTGTGGCTGATGAATCTGGCATTGATGCATCTCCTGACAGCTTGAGCATACATGTCAAGCTTAGGGCAGCGACCCTCCGGAGGGGTCCAATTTGACTCTTTCTTCTTCGGTTGCTGCACTGCGGATCCCTCTGTCCACTGTTCTGGATCATTGGTAGTCTCATTGGGTTCGCTGCTGACATCTTGGGATTTGTGGAAGAATTCCCGGAGCCTCATTCTCCTGATGAATTCCTCTGCGTCTGCCGTGAGACCAATGAGGTCCATTTTGGTGGTGGGGCAGAAATTGAGCCCTCGGCTGAGAACTTCAGTTTCGTCTGGTTGAAGGGTGTGGTCGGACAAGTTGATGATGGACTTCCCTGTGGTTTCAACCGTGGTACCTGGGGAGGTTTGGTTGCTGCTGGTGTTGATACCGAGTTTCTCAAGCTTCCTGTTCTTGGTGTGCATGCAGGCAGTGTAGTTCCGTTGCCTCGTCTGTTTGGCAGTATCTCATAGCTGGTCTGCTGTGTCCTGAGCATAGGCTGAGAACATGGACTCTATCTCGGTTTCGAGGTTGCGGTGTCTGCTGTAGAGCTGGTGTACGAGATGGTTGAGGAGTGTGCGAGAGGTACGACGGCAGAGTCTCTCAGCATAGTCTGTGTTGTAGGTCGACTTGATGTGGGTTCGTGATCTGTAGTCCTTTCGGGATCTTGTCTGCTTTCTTGCATCTCTGCAGAAACTTGATGTCTGTGTCGATATGCGCGATCTTCTTGGAGATTCTCTCCACTTTGAGCCGGCAGTTTGTGGTGTCGATAGTAGCCATGGTGTGGAGATGCCAGTGTTGGACTGGGGTGACAAATGTAAGAAGTCACACAACACCAGGTTATAGTCCAACAGTTTTGTTTGAAATCACAAGCTTTCGGAGCGCTGCTCCTTCGTCAGGTGAAGTGGAGAGATGCATAAAGACACAGCTTATATAGTCAGAGAATAATGCCATATGGTTACAGGTAATCTTTCTAACTGCCATCTATCACACCTCGGCAGAGAGATAATCACAGCCATCAAAGGTGTGAATGGTGTCCAAACAGGTTAGTCAGGAAAACATTACATCAAAGAACAATGAGGTGGGGTCACAAGGGGTCAAATGTTGCAGATGCTGGGGTCTGTATGAAAAACAAAAAACAGACAAAAAAACATTTTTTTTGCTGGAAATCACAGCAGGTCCGGCCGCATCTGTGTAGAGAGAACAAGCCAACGACGACTCAAGTCTGGGTGACTTCTTCACTGCACAGGACCTCCAGCCAAAGCTATACACCAGATATATCGACGACATTTTCTTCCTATGGACCCACGGCGAAGAATCACTGAAAAGACTACACGATAACATCAACAAGTTCCATCCCACCATCAAACTCACCATGGACTACTCCTCAGAATCAGTCTCATTCCTGGACACACAAATCTCCATCAAAGACGGACACCTCAGCACTTCACTCTACCGCAAGCCCACGGACAACCTCAGGATGCTCCACTTCTCCAGCTTCCACCCTAACCACGTTAAAGAAGCCATCCCCTATGGACAAGCCCTGTGAATACACAGGATCTGCTCAGACGAGGAGGAACGCGATGGACACCTACAGACACTGAAAGACGCCCTCGTAAGAACGGGATATGACGCTTGACTCGTCGATCCACAGTTCCGACGGGCCACAGCGAAAAATCGCAACGACCTCCTCAGAAGACAAACACGGGACACAACCAACAGAGGACCCTTTGTCATCCAGTACTTCCCCGGAGCGGAGAAACTACGTCATGTTCTTCGCAGCCTTCAACATGTCATCGATGACGACGAACCCCTCACTAAGGCCATCCCCACGCCTCCACTACTCGCTTTCAAACAGCTGCCTAACCTCAAACAGACCATCGTTCGCAGCAAATTACCCAGCTTTCAGGAGAACAGCGACCACGACACCACACAACCCTTCCACAGCAACCGCTGCAAGACATGCCAGATCATCAACACAGATACCATCATCACACGTGAGGACACCACCCACCAGGTACATGGTACATACTCATGTGACTCGGCCAACATTGTCTACTTCATACGTTGCAGGAAAGGATGCCCCGGAGCATGGTACATCGGCGAGACCATGCAGACACTGCGACAACAGATGAACGGACACCGCGCAACAATCGCCAGGCAAGAGTGTTCCCTCCCAGTCGAGGAACACTTCAGCAGTCAAGGACATTCAGCCTCCGATCTTCGGGTAAGCATTCTCCAAGGCGGCCTTCGAGACACACAACAACGCAAAATCGTCGAGCAGAAACTGATAGCCATATTCCGCACTCATGAGGACGGCCTCAACCGGGATCTTGGGTTCATGTCACGCTACATTGGAGGCAACGGCTATTTCAGCTTTCAACCTCCTCGAGCGACAACTGGAAAAAGCCACGCTTCGTTCCATTGATGAAAATCTTCCTTCGTGGTCAAGTGCGATGCATCGGATGTGGCGATCTCTGCTACCTTGAATCAAGGTGGTCGACCCGTTGCATTTCTGTCCAGAACTTTGCAGGGTAGCGAGCTCCATTATCCTCCTGTCGAGAAGGAGGCTACGGCCATCATCGAAGCGGTACGTAAATAGAGTCATTTTCTCGCTCGTCGCCATTTCACGCTTATAACCGATCAGCACTCCGTGGCCTTTATGCTGGATAACTGGAAACGCACTAAGATCAAGAATAACAAAATACAACTCTGGAGGATGGAATTGGCCGTCTTTGGATACACCATACATCATCGACCCGGCAAAGAGGATGTGGCCCCGAATACCCTCACACGGGCATTCTGCTCTTCTATGTCAACTTCGACTCTGGCGGATCTTCATACTGACTTATGCCATCCTGGCGTTAATGTTGCACTTCGTGCAATCTAAAAATCTCCCATTTTCTACGGAAGATGTGAAAAGAACGTGCTCCCCCTGTAAAATTTGTGCGGAGTTAAAATCACAATTCTTCCATTCATCGGATGGCTCGTTCATACACACTATGCAGCCTATGCAGCGACTCAGCATTGACTTTAAAGGGCTATTGCCTTCCTCAATGCGGAACACCTACTTACTGACTATGGTGGATGAATATTCACGCTTTCCTTTTGCTTTCCCCTGTCCCAATATGCTTACTTCCACAGTGATAAAATGCCTTGATCAAGTCTTTTCCCTTTGCGGTACGGCCAATTTCATCCACTCTGATCGGGGTCCCTCCTTCATGTCAAGCGAACTCAAAAGTTATCTCTCCCAATGGGGAATCGCCACAAGTAAAACGACACCGGACCATCCCATCGGTAACAGACAGGTTGAGAGATACAACGCTATCATTTGGAACGCTGTTCGTCTTGCGCTGAAGTCACGCAATCTACCAGACCAGCAGTGTGAAACTATGCTCCCTGATGCGTTGTATTCCATCAGGTCTCTGCTTTCTACTTCTACCAATGTCACACCTCACGAGCGATTCTTCAGCTTCCAGCGTCGCTCCACCCATGGGACATCTCTACCGTCATGGTAGGCAGCTCCTGGCCCCGTGCTGCTGCGAAGATTCGTCCGATCGTCAAAAACCGATCCTTTAGTCGACGAGGTAGATCTTTCAGACATCAACCCCACGTGCTGTACCCGGATGGCCAGGAGTCCACCGTTTCGCTCCGGGACCTAGCTCCCTGTCCGGCCGGTTCCGCACACTCGACTGATGAAGGGGCCCGTGGGGATGAGGCCGACACTCTGCGCTCCCCCGAGGATGACGCCCTACCTGGGACATCGAGGGATCTGCCGGCTGCCCCGTTGCATCTGCTCGCGGAGCCGACCGCTCCCTGTGGGATGGCCACCCCGGTCCAGGACGCCGGTCAATCTCCGGCTAACCAACGGGACGAAGCCAGTTCTGCGCTTGTGGGGACCCACACCCGGAGTCACGATCTCCCCAGCCTTCTTGGGTTGATCAGAGCAACACGGGCCCTGTCGATCCACCGACATGGATCAAGCGGTCCAGGGACCAAGACACTGTCTGGGAAGACGTGCCTTCTGGCCACAAACAAAAATCTAAAAGACTGCGGCTATTCGTGGTCCGCCTAATCCATAAAGAGGAAGTCGTTGCACTTCCAAATCTTTTAGGCCGGAAGAATATCATAAATCACATCATCGAGAAACTACCTATGAATTAACACTGGACGGCCAGCTGGTGGCGCCGTCCAAGGAGTATAAATACTCGGGCGTTGGCCCCAGCTTTCCAGGGACATTTTGTAAGACAAGGAGCTAGTGAAATATAACTAGACTTCCATGTTCTGAAACAAGTTGATTAAAGCCTTGCTTTATGCTCAAACCAACTGCGCAGAGAGTTTTATTACATCAGGTACAGTGTGAGGGACCAGGGTGTAGTGTGAGGGACCAGGGTATAGTGTGAGGGACCAGGGTATAGTGTGAGGGACCAGGGTATAGTGTGAGGGACCAGGGTATAGTGTGAGGGACCAGGGTATAGTGTGAGGGACCAGGGTATAGTGTGAGGGACCAGGGTATAGTGTGAGGGACCAGGGTATAGTGTGAGGGACCAGGGTATAGTGTGAGGGACCAGATTATAGTGTGAGGGACCAGATTATAGTGTGAGGGACCAGGGTGTAGTGTAAGGAACCAGGGCATAGTGTGAGTGACCAGGGTATAGTGTGAGGGACCAGGGTATAGTGTGAGGGACCAGATTATAGTGTGAGGGACCAGATTATAGTCTGAGGGACCAGGGTATAGTGTGAGGGATCAGGGTATAGTGTGAGGGACCAGATTATAGTGTGAGGGACCAGATTATAGTGTGAGGGACCAGGGTATAGTGTGAGGGACCAGGGTATTGTGGTGAGGGACCAGATTTTAGTGTGAGGGACCAGGGTATAGTGGTGGGACCAGGGTATAGTGTGAGGGACCAGGATATAGTGTGAGGGACCAGGGTATCGTGTGAGGGACCAGATTATAGTGTGAGGGACCAGGGTATAGTATGAGGGACCAGGGTATAGTGTGAGAGACCAGGGTATAGTGTCAGGGACCAGGGTATAGTGTGAGGGACCAGATTATAGTGTGAGGGACCAGGGTAAAGTGTGAGGGACCAGGGTATAGTGTGAGGGACCAGATTATAGTGTGAGGGACCAGATTATAGTGTGAGGGACCAGATTATAGTGAGAGGGACCAGATTATACTGTGAGGGACCAGGGTATAGTGTGAGGGACCAGGGTATAGTGTGAGGGACCAGATTATAGTGTGAGGGACCAGATTATAGTGTGAGGGACGAGATTATTTTGTGAGGGACCAGATTATAGTGTGAGGGACCAGATTATAGTGTGAGGGACCAGGGTATAGTGTGAGGGACCAGGGTATAGTGTGAGAGATCAGGGTATAGTGTGAGGGAACAGATTATAGTGTGAGGGACCAAGTTATAGTGTGAGGGACCAGATTATAGTGTGAGGGACCAGATTATACTGTGAGGTACCAGATTATAGTGTGAGGGACCAGATTATAGTGTGAGGGACCAGATTATAGTGTGAGGGACCAGATTATAGTGTGAGGGACCAGGGTATAGTGTAAGGGACCAGATTATAGTGTGAGGGACCAGGGTACAGTGTGAGAGACCAGGGTATAGTGTGAGGGACCAGGGTATAGTGTGAGCGATCAGGGTATAGTGTGAGGGATCAGATTATAGTGTGAGGGAGCAGATTATAGTGTGAGGGACCAGATTATAGTGTGAGAGACCAGATTATAGTGTGAGGGACCAGGATATAGTGTGAGGGACCAGATTATAGTGTGAGGGACCAGATTATAGTGTGAGGGACCAGATTATAGTGTGAGGGACCAGGGTATAGTGTGAGGGACCAGGGTATAGTGGGAGGGACACGGGTATAGAGTGAGGGACAAGGGTATAGTGTGAGGGACCAGGGTACAGTGTGAGGGACCAGGGTATAGTGTGAGGGACAAGGGTACAGTGTGAGGGACAAGGGTATAGTGTGAGGGACCAGGGTATAGTGTGAGGGACCAGATTATAGTGTGAGGGATCAGATTATAGTGTGAGGGACCAGGGTATAGTGTGAGGGACCAGATTATAGTGAGAGGGACCAGATTATAGTGTGCGGGACCAGATTATAGTGTGAGGGACCAGATTATAGTGTGAGGGACCAGACTATAGTGTGAGGGACCAGGGTATAGTGTGAGGGACCAGGGTATAGTGTGAGGGACAAGGGTATAGTGTGAGGGACAAGGGTATAGTATGAGGGACCAGGATATGGTGTGAGGGACAAGGGTATAGTGTGAGGGACAAGGGTATAGTGTGAGGGACCAGGGTATAGTGTGAGGAACCCCTGGGTATAGTGTGAGGGACCAGGGTATAGTGTGAGGGACCAGGGTATAGTGTGAGGGACCAGGGTATACTGTGAGGGAGCAGATTATATTGTGAGGAACCAGGGTATAGTGTGAGGGACAAGATTATAGCGTGAGGGACCAGATTATAGTGTGAGGGACCAGATTATAGTGTGAGGGACAAGGGTATAGTGTGAGGGACCAGGGTATAGTGTGAGGGACCAGATTATAGCGTGAGGGACCATGGTATAGTGTGAGGGACTAGGGTATAGTGTGAGGGAGCAGATTATAGTGTGAGGGTCCAGATTATAGTGTGAGGGACCAGGGTGTAGTGTGAGGGACCAGAGTATAGTGTGAGGGACCAGGGTATAGTGTGAGGGACCAGGGTATAGAGTGAGGGACCAAGGTATAGTGTGAGCGACCAGGGTATAGTGTGAGGGACCAGATTATAGTCTGAGGGACCAGATTATAGTGTGAGGGACCAGATTATAGTGTGAGGGAACAGATTATAGTGTGAGGGACCAGGGTATAGTGTGAGGGACCAGATTATAGTGTGAGGGACCAGATTATAGTGTGAGGGACCAGGGTATAGTGTGAGGGACCAGGGTATAGTGGGAGGGGCAAGGGTATAGAGTGAGTGACAAGGGTGTAGTGTGAGGGACCAGGGTACAGTGTGAGGGACCAGGGTATAGTGTGAGGGACAAGGGTATAGTGTGAGCGACCAGGGTAGAGTGTGAGGGACCATATTATAGTGTGAGGGACCAGATTATAGTGTGAGGGACCAGATTATAGTGTGAGGGACCAGATTATAGTGTGAGGGACCAGGATATAGTGTGAGGGACCAGATTATAGTGTGAGGGACCAGATTATACTGTGAGGGAACAGGGTATAGTGTGAGGGACCAGGGTATAGTGGGAGGAACAAGGGTATAGAGTGAGGGACAAGGGTATAGTGTGGGGGACCAGGGTACAGTGTGAGGGACCAGGGTATAGTGTGAGGGACAAGGGTATAGTGTGAGGGACAAGGGTATAGTGGGAGGGATCAGGGTATAGTGTGAGGGACCAGATTATAGTGTGAGGGATCAGATTATAGTGTGAGGGACCAGGGTATAGTGTGAGGGACCAGATTATAGTGAGAGGGACCAGATAATAGTGTGCGGGACCAGATTATAGTGTGAGGGACCAGATTATAGTGTGAGGGACCAGGGTGTAGGGTAAGGAACCAGGGTATAGTGTGAGGGACCAGGGTATAGTGTGAGGGACCAGGCTATAGTGTGAGGGACCAGATTATAGTGTGAGGGACCAGATTATAGTCTGAGGGACCAGGGTATAGTGTGAGGGACCAGGGTATAGTGTGAGGGACCAGATTATAGTGTGAGGGACCAGATTATAGTGTGAGGGACCAGGGTAGAGTGTGAGGGACCAGGGTATAGTGGTGAGGGACCAGATTATAGTGTGAGGGACCAGATTATAGTGTGAGGGACCAGGGTATAGTGTGAGGGACCAGGGTATCGTGTGAGTGACCAGATTATAGTGTGAGGGACCAGGGAATAGTATGAGGGACCAGGGTATAGTGTGAGAGACCAGGGTATAGTGTGAGGGACCAGGGTATAGTGTGAGGGACCAGATTATAGTGTGGGGGACCAGATTATAGTGTGAGGGACGAGATTATTTTGTGAGGGACCAGATTATAGTGTGAGGGACCAGGGTGTAGGGTGAGGGACCAGATTATAGTGTGAGGGACCAGGGTAAAGTGTGAGGGAACAGGGTATACTGTGAGGGACCAGATTATAGTGTGAGGGACCAGATTATAGTGTGAGGGACCAGATTATAGTGAGAGGGACCAGATTATAGTGTGAGGGACCAGGGTATAGTGTGAGGGACCAGGGTATAGTGTGAGGGACCAGATTATAGTGTGGGGGACCAGATTATAGTGTGAGGGACGAGATTATTTTGTGAGGCACCAGATTATAGTGTGAGGGACCAGGGTGTAGGGTGAGGGACCAGATTATAGTGTGACGGAGCAGACTATAGTGTGAGGGATCGGATTATAGTGTGAGGGACCAGATTATAGCGTGAGGGACCAGGGTATAGTGTGAGGGACCAGGGTATAGTGTGAGAGACCAGGGTATAGTGTCAGGGACCAGGGTATAGTGTGAGGGACCAGATTATAGTGTGAGGGACCAGGGTAAAGTGTGAGGGACCAGGGTATAGTGTGAGGGACCAGATTATAGTGTGAGGGACCAGATTATAGTGTGAGGGACCAGATTATAGTGAGAGGGACCAGATTATACTGTGAGGGACCAGGGTATAGTGTGAGGGACCAGGGTATAGTGTGAGGGACCAGATTATAGTGTGAGGGACCAGATTATAGTGTGAGGGACGAGATTATTTTGTGAGGGACCAGATTATAGTGTGAGGGACCAGATTATAGTGTGAGGGACCAGGGTATAGTGTGAGGGACCAGGGTATAGTGTGAGAGATCAGGGTATAGTGTGAGGGAACAGATTATAGTGTGAGGGACCAGGTTATAGTGTGAGGGACCAGATTATAGTGTGAGGGACCAGATTATACTGTGAGGTACCAGATTATAGTGTGAGGGACCAGATTATAGTGTGAGGGACCAGATTATAGTGTGAGGGACCAGATTATAGTGTGAGGGACCAGGGTATAGTGTAAGGGACCAGATTATAGTGTGAGGGACCAGGGTACAGTGTGAGAGACCAGGGTATAGTGTGAGGGACCAGGGTATAGTGTGAGCGATCAGGGTATAGTGTGAGGGATCAGATTATAGTGTGAGGGAGCAGATTATAGTGTGAGGGACCAGATTATAGTGTGAGAGACCAGATTATAGTGTGAGGGACCAGGATATAGTGTGAGGGACCAGATTATAGTGTGAGGGACCAGATTATAGTGTGAGGGACCAGATTATAGTGTGAGGGACCAGGGTATAGTGTGAGGGACCAGGGTATAGTGGGAGGGACACGGGTATAGAGTGAGGGACAAGGGTATAGTGTGAGGGACCAGGGTACAGTGTGAGGGACCAGGGTATAGTGTGAGGGACAAGGGTACAGTGTGAGGGACAAGGGTATAGTGTGAGGGACCAGGGTATAGTGTGAGGGACCAGATTATAGTGTGAGGGATCAGATTATAGTGTGAGGGACCAGGGTATAGTGTGAGGGACCAGATTATAGTGAGAGGGACCAGATTATAGTGTGCGGGACCAGATTATAGTGTGAGGGACCAGATTATAGTGTGAGGGACCAGACTATAGTGTGAGGGACCAGGGTATAGTGTGAGGGACCAGGGTATAGTGTGAGGGACAAGGGTATAGTGTGAGGGACAAGGGTATAGTATGAGGGACCAGGATATGGTGTGAGGGACAAGGGTATAGTGTGAGGGACAAGGGTATAGTGTGAGGGACCAGGGTATAGTGTGAGGAACCCCTGGGTATAGTGTGAGGGACCAGGGTATAGTGTGAGGGACCAGGGTATAGTGTGAGGGACCAGGGTATACTGTGAGGGAGCAGATTATATTGTGAGGAACCAGGGTATAGTGTGAGGGACAAGATTATAGCGTGAGGGACCAGATTATAGTGTGAGGGACCAGATTATAGTGTGAGGGACAAGGGTATAGTGTGAGGGACCAGGGTATAGTGTGAGGGACCAGATTATAGCGTGAGGGACCATGGTATAGTGTGAGGGACTAGGGTATAGTGTGAGGGAGCAGATTATAGTGTGAGGGTCCAGATTATAGTGTGAGGGACCAGGGTGTAGTGTGAGGGACCAGAGTATAGTGTGAGGGACCAGGGTATAGTGTGAGGGATCAGGGTATAGAGTGAGGGACCAAGGTATAGTGTGAGCGACCAGGGTATAGTGTGAGGGACCAGATTATAGTCTGAGGGACCAGATTATAGTGTGAGGGACCAGATTATAGTGTGAGGGAACAGATTATAGTGTGAGGGACCAGGGTATAGTGTGAGGGACCAGATTATAGTGTGAGGGACCAGATTATAGTGTGAGGGACCAGGGTATAGTGTGAGGGACCAGGGTATAGTGGGAGGGGCAAGGGTATAGAGTGAGTGACAAGGGTGTAGTGTGAGGGACCAGGGTACAGTGTGAGGGACCAGGGTATAGTGTGAGGGACAAGGGTATAGTGTGAGCGACCAGGGTAGAGTGTGAGGGACCAGATTATAGTGTGAGGGACCAGATTATAGTGTGAGGGACCAGATTATAGTGTGAGGGACCAGATTATAGTGTGAGGGACCAGGATATAGTGTGAGGGACCAGATTATAGTGTGAGGGACCAGATTATACTGTGAGGGAACAGGGTATAGTGTGAGGGACCAGGGTATAGTGGGAGGAACAAGGGTATAGAGTGAGGGACAAGGGTATAGTGTGGGGGACCAGGGTACAGTGTGAGGGACCAGGGTATAGTGTGAGGGACAAGGGTATAGTGTGAGGGACAAGGGTATAGTGGGAGGGATCAGGGTATAGTGTGAGGGACCAGATTATAGTGTGAGGGATCAGATTATAGTGTGAGGGACCAGGGTATAGTGTGAGGGACCAGATTATAGTGAGAGGGACCAGATAATAGTGTGCGGGACCAGATTATAGTGTGAGGGACCAGATTATAGTGTGAGGGACCAGGGTGTAGGGTAAGGAACCAGGGTATAGTGTGAGGGACCAGGGTATAGTGTGAGGGACCAGGCTATAGTGTGAGGGACCAGATTATAGTGTGAGGGACCAGATTATAGTCTGAGGGACCAGGGTATAGTGTGAGGGACCAGGGTATAGTGTGAGGGACCAGATTATAGTGTGAGGGACCAGATTATAGTGTGAGGGACCAGGGTAGAGTGTGAGGGACCAGGGTATAGTGGTGAGGGACCAGATTATAGTGTGAGGGACCAGATTATAGTGTGAGGGACCAGGGTATAGTGTGAGGGACCAGGGTATCGTGTGAGTGACCAGATTATAGTGTGAGGGACCAGGGAATAGTATGAGGGACCAGGGTATAGTGTGAGAGACCAGGGTATAGTGTGAGGGACCAGGGTATAGTGTGAGGGACCAGATTATAGTGTGGGGGACCAGATTATAGTGTGAGGGACGAGATTATTTTGTGAGGGACCAGATTATAGTGTGAGGGACCAGGGTGTAGGGTGAGGGACCAGATTATAGTGTGAGGGACCAGGGTAAAGTGTGAGGGAACAGGGTATACTGTGAGGGACCAGATTATAGTGTGAGGGACCAGATTATAGTGTGAGGGACCAGATTATAGTGAGAGGGACCAGATTATAGTGTGAGGGACCAGGGTATAGTGTGAGGGACCAGGGTATAGTGTGAGGGACCAGATTATAGTGTGGGGGACCAGATTATAGTGTGAGGGACGAGATTATTTTGTGAGGCACCAGATTATAGTGTGAGGGACCAGGGTGTAGGGTGAGGGACCAGATTATAGTGTGACGGACCAGACTATAGTGTGAGGGATCGGATTATAGTGTGAGGGACCAGATTATAGCGTGAGGGACCAGGGTATAGTGTGAGGGACCAGGGTATAGTGTGAGGGACCAGGGTAGAGTGTGAGGGATCAGGGTATAGTGTGAGGGACCAGATTATAGTGTGAGGGACCAGATTATAGTGTGAGGGATCAGATTATAGTGTGAGGGACCAGATTATACTGTGAGGTACCAGATTATAGTGTGAGGGACCAGATTATAGTGTGAGGGACCAGATTATAGTGTGAGGGACCAGATTATAGTGTGAGGGACCAGATTATAGTGTGAGGGACCAGGGTATAGTGTAAGGGATCAGATTATAGTGTGAGGGAACAGGGTACAGTGTGAGAGACCAGGGTATAGTGTGAGGGACCAGGGTATAGTGTGAGCGACCAGGGTATAGTGAGAGGGAGCAGATTATAGTGCGCGGGAACATATTATAGTGTGAGGGACCAGATTATAGTGTGAGGGACCAGGGTATAGTGTGAGGGACCAGGGTATAGTGTGAGGGACAAGGGTATAGTGTGAGGGACAAGGGTATAGTGTGAGGGACCAGGGTATAGTGTGAGGGACAAGGGTATAGTGTGAGGGACAAGGGTAAAGTGTGAGGGACAAGGGTATAGTGTGAGGGACAAGGGTATAGTGTGAGGGACAAGGGTATAGTGTGAGGGAGCAGGGTATAGTGTGAGGGACCAGGGTATAGTGTGAGGGACCACGGTATAGTGTGAGGGACCAGGGTATAGTGTGAGGGACCAGGGTACAGTGTGAGGGACCAGGGTATAGTGTGAGAGACCAGGGTATAGTGTTAGGGACCAGGGTATAGTGTGAGGGATCAGATTATAGTGTGAGTGACCAGGGTATAGTGTGAGGGACCAGGGTATAGTGTGAGGGGCCAGGGTATAGTGTGAGGGTCCAGGGTATAGTGTGAGTGACCAGGGTATAGTGTGAGGGATCAGGGTATAGTGTGAGGGACCAGGGCATAGTGTGAGGAACCCCTGGGTATAGTGTGAGGGACCAGGGTATAGTGTGAGGGACCAGGGTATAGTGTGAGGGACCAGGGTATAGTGTGAGGGACCAGGGTATAGTGTGAGGGAACAGGGTATACTGTGAGGGACCAGGGTATAGTGTGAGGGACCAGTGTATAGTGTGAGAGCCCAGGATATAGTGTGAGGGACCAGGGTATAGTGTGAGGGACCAGATTATCGTGTGAGTGACCAGGGTTTAGTGTGAGGGACCAGGGTATAGTGTGAGGAACCCCTGGGTATAGTGTGAGGGACCAGGGTATAGTGTGAGGGACCAGGGTATAGTGTGAGGGCCCAGAGTATAGTGTGAGGGACCAGGATATAGTGTGAGAGACCAGGGTATAGTGTGAGGGACAAGATTATAGTGTGAGTGAACAGGGTATAGTGTGAGGGACCAGGGTATAGTGTGAGGGACCAGGGTATAGTGTGAGGGACCAGATTATAGTGTGAGTGAACAGGGTATAGTGTGAGGGACCAGGGTATATTGTGAGGGACCAGGGTATAGTGGGAGGGACAAGGTTATAGAGTGAGGGACAAGGGTATAGTGTGAGGGACCAGGGTACAGTGTGAGGGACCAGGGTATAGTGTGAGTGGCAAGGGTATAGTGTGAGGGACCAGGGTATAGTGTGAGGGACCAGATTATAGCGTGAGGGATCAGATTATAGTGTGAGGGACCAGATTATAGTGTGAGGGACAAAGGTATAGTGTGGGAGACCAGGGTATAGTGTGAGGGATCAGATTATAGTGTGAGGGTCCAGATTATAGTGTGAGGGACCAGGGTGTAGTGTGAGGGACCTGGGTATAGTGTGAGGGACCAGATTATAGAGTGAGGGACCAGATTATAGTGTGAGGGACCAGATTATTGTGTGAGGGACCAGATTATAGTGCGAGGGACCAGGATATAGTGTGAGGGACCAGATTATAGTGTGAGGGGCCAGATTATAGTGTGAGGGACCAGGGTATAGTGTGAGGGACCAGGGTATAGTGGGAGGGACAAGGGTATAGAGTGAGGGACAAGGGTATAGTGTGAGGGACCAGGGTGCAGTGTGAGGGACCAGGGTATAGTGTGAAGGACAAGGGCATAGTGTGACGGACAAGGGTTTGTGTGAGGGACCAGATTATAGTGTGAGGGACCAGATTATAGTGTGAGGGTCCGGATTATAGTGTGAGGGACCAGATTATAGTGAGAGGGACCAGATTATAGTGTGAGGGAACAGATTATAGTGTGAGGGACCAGATTATAGTGTGAGGGACCAGGGTATAGTGTGAGGGACCAGGGTATAGTGTGAGGGACAAGGGTATAGTGTGAGGGACAAGGGTATAGTGTGAGGGACCAGGGTATTGTGTGAGGGACAAGGGTATAGTGTGAGGGACAAGGGTATAGTGTGAGGGACAAGGGTATAGTGTGAGGGACAAGGGGATAGTGTGATGGACAAGGGTATAGAGTGAGGGACCAGGGTATAGTGTGAGGGACCAGGGTATAGTGTGAGGGACCAGGGTATAGTGTGAGGGACCAGGGTATAGTGTGAGAGACCAGGGTATAGTGTTAGGGACCAGGGTATAGTGTGAGGGATCAGATTATAGTGTGAGTGACCAGGGTGTAGTGTGAGGGACCAGGGTACAGTGTGAGGGGCCAGGATATAGTGTGAGGGACCAGGGTATAGTGTGAGGGACCAGGGTATAGTATGAGGGATCAGGGTATAGTGTGAGGGACCAGGGCTTGTGTGAGGAACCCCTGGGTATAGTGTGAGGGACCAGGGTATAGTGTGAGGGACCAGGGTGTAGTGTGAGGGACCAGGGTATAGTGTGAGGGGCCAGGGTATAGTGTGAGGGAACAGGGTATAGTGTGAGGGACCAGGGTATAGTGTGAGGGACCAGTGTATAGTGTGATAGCCCAGGGTATAGTGTGAGGGACCAGGGTATAGTGTGAGGGACCAGATTATAGTTTGAGTGACCAGGATTTAGTTTGCGGGACCAGGGTATAGTGTGAGGAACCCCTGGGTATAGTGTGAGGGAGCAGGGTATAGTGTGAGGGATCAGGGTATAGTGTGAGCGACCAGAGTATAGTGTGAGGGACCAGGATATAGTGTGAGAGGCCAGGGTATAGTGTGAGGGACCAGGGTATAGTGTGAGGGACCAGATTATACTGTGAGTGAACAGGGTATAGTGTGAGGGACCAGATTATAGTGTGAGGGACCAGGGTATAGTGTGAGGGACCAGGGTATCGTGTGAGTGACCAGATTATAGTGTGAGGGACCAGGGAATAGTATGAGGGACCAGGGTATAGTGTGAGAGACCAGGGTATAGTGTGAGGGACCAGGGTATAGTGTGAGGGACCAGGGTATAGTGTGAGGGGCCACGGTATAGTGTGAGGGACCAGGGTATAGTATGAGGGATCAGGGTATAGTGTGAGGGACCAGGGTATAGTGTGAGGGACCAGGGTATAGTGTGAGGAACCCCTGGGTATAGTGTGAGGGACCAGGGTATAGTGTGAGGGACCAGGGTATAGTGTGAGGGCCCAGAGTATAGTGTGAGGGACCAGGATATAGTGTGAGAGACCAGGGTATAGTGTGAGGGACAAGATTATAGTGTGAGTGAACAGGGTATAGTGTGAGGGACCAGGGTATAGTGTGAGGGACCAGGGTATAGTGTGAGGGAGCAGATTATAGTGTGAGTGAACAGGGTATAGTGTGAGGGACCAGGGTATATTGTGAGGGACCAGGGTATAGTGGGAGGGACAAGGTTATAGAGTGAGGGACAAGGGTATAGTGTGAGGGACCAGGGTACAGTGTGAGGGACCAGGGTATAGTGTGAGTGGCAAGGGTATAGTGTGAGGGACCAGGGTATAGTGTGAGGGACCAGATTATAGCGTGAGGGATCAGATTATAGTGTGAGGGACCAGATTATAGTGTGAGGGACAAGGGTATAGTGTGGGAGACCAGGGTATAGTGTGAGGGATCAGATTATAGCGTGAGGGTCCAGATTATAGTGTGAGGGACCAGGGTGTAGTGTGAGGGACCTGGGTATAGTGTGAGGGACCAGATTATAGAGTGAGGGACCAGATTATAGTGTGAGGGACCAGGGTAAAGTGTGAGGGAACAGGGTATACTGTGAGGGACCAGATTATAGTGTGAGGGACCAGATTATAGTGTGAGGGACCAGATTATAGTGAGAGGGACCAGATTATAGTGTGAGGGACCAGGGTATAGTGTGAGGGACCAGGGTATAGTGTGAGGGACCAGATTATAGTGTGGGGGACCAGATTATAGTGTGAGGGACGAGATTATTTTGTGAGGCACCAGATTATAGTGTGAGGGACCAGGGTGTAGGGTGAGGGACCAGATTATAGTGTGACGGACCAGACTATAGTGTGAGGGATCGGATTATAGTGTGAGGGACCAGATTATAGCGTGAGGGACCAGGGTATAGTGTGAGGGACCAGGGTATAGTGTGAGGGACCAGGGTAGAGTGTGAGGGATCAGGGTATAGTGTGAGGGACCAGATTATAGTGTGAGGGACCAGATTATAGTGTGAGGGATCAGATTATAGTGTGAGGGACCAGATTATACTGTGAGGTACCAGATTATAGTGTGAGGGACCAGATTATAGTGTGAGGGACCAGATTATAGTGTGAGGGACCAGATTATAGTGTGAGGGACCAGATTATAGTGTGAGGGACCAGGGTATAGTGTAAGGGATCAGATTATAGTGTGAGGGAACAGGGTACAGTGTGAGAGACCAGGGTATAGTGTGAGGGACCAGGGTATAGTGTGAGCGACCAGGGTATAGTGAGAGGGAGCAGATTATAGTGCGCGGGAACATATTATAGTGTGAGGGACCAGATTATAGTGTGAGGGACCAGGGTATAGTGTGAGGGACCAGGGTATAGTGTGAGGGACAAGGGTATAGTGTGAGGGACAAGGGTATAGTGTGAGGGACCAGGGTATAGTGTGAGGGACAAGGGTATAGTGTGAGGGACAAGGGTAAAGTGTGAGGGACAAGGGTATAGTGTGAGGGACAAGGGTATAGTGTGAGGGACAAGGGTATAGTGTGAGGGAGCAGGGTATAGTGTGAGGGACCAGGGTATAGTGTGAGGGACCACGGTATAGTGTGAGGGACCAGGGTATAGTGTGAGGGACCAGGGTACAGTGTGAGGGACCAGGGTATAGTGTGAGAGACCAGGGTATAGTGTTAGGGACCAGGGTATAGTGTGAGGGATCAGATTATAGTGTGAGTGACCAGGGTATAGTGTGAGGGACCAGGGTATAGTGTGAGGGGCCAGGGTATAGTGTGAGGGTCCAGGGTATAGTGTGAGTGACCAGGGTATAGTGTGAGGGATCAGGGTATAGTGTGAGGGACCAGGGCATAGTGTGAGGAACCCCTGGGTATAGTGTGAGGGACCAGGGTATAGTGTGAGGGACCAGGGTATAGTGTGAGGGACCAGGGTATAGTGTGAGGGACCAGGGTATAGTGTGAGGGAACAGGGTATACTGTGAGGGACCAGGGTATAGTGTGAGGGACCAGTGTATAGTGTGAGAGCCCAGGATATAGTGTGAGGGACCAGGGTATAGTGTGAGGGACCAGATTATCGTGTGAGTGACCAGGGTTTAGTGTGAGGGACCAGGGTATAGTGTGAGGAACCCCTGGGTATAGTGTGAGGGACCAGGGTATAGTGTGAGGGACCAGGGTATAGTGTGAGGGCCCAGAGTATAGTGTGAGGGACCAGGATATAGTGTGAGAGACCAGGGTATAGTGTGAGGGACAAGATTATAGTGTGAGTGAACAGGGTATAGTGTGAGGGACCAGGGTATAGTGTGAGGGACCAGGGTATAGTGTGAGGGACCAGATTATAGTGTGAGTGAACAGGGTATAGTGTGAGGGACCAGGGTATATTGTGAGGGACCAGGGTATAGTGGGAGGGACAAGGTTATAGAGTGAGGGACAAGGGTATAGTGTGAGGGACCAGGGTACAGTGTGAGGGACCAGGGTATAGTGTGAGTGGCAAGGGTATAGTGTGAGGGACCAGGGTATAGTGTGAGGGACCAGATTATAGCGTGAGGGATCAGATTATAGTGTGAGGGACCAGATTATAGTGTGAGGGACAAAGGTATAGTGTGGGAGACCAGGGTATAGTGTGAGGGATCAGATTATAGTGTGAGGGTCCAGATTATAGTGTGAGGGACCAGGGTGTAGTGTGAGGGACCTGGGTATAGTGTGAGGGACCAGATTATAGAGTGAGGGACCAGATTATAGTGTGAGGGACCAGATTATTGTGTGAGGGACCAGATTATAGTGCGAGGGACCAGGATATAGTGTGAGGGACCAGATTATAGTGTGAGGGGCCAGATTATAGTGTGAGGGACCAGGGTATAGTGTGAGGGACCAGGGTATAGTGGGAGGGACAAGGGTATAGAGTGAGGGACAAGGGTATAGTGTGAGGGACCAGGGTGCAGTGTGAGGGACCAGGGTATAGTGTGAAGGACAAGGGCATAGTGTGACGGACAAGGGTTTGTGTGAGGGACCAGATTATAGTGTGAGGGACCAGATTATAGTGTGAGGGTCCGGATTATAGTGTGAGGGACCAGATTATAGTGAGAGGGACCAGATTATAGTGTGAGGGAACAGATTATAGTGTGAGGGACCAGATTATAGTGTGAGGGACCAGGGTATAGTGTGAGGGACCAGGGTATAGTGTGAGGGACAAGGGTATAGTGTGAGGGACAAGGGTATAGTGTGAGGGACCAGGGTATTGTGTGAGGGACAAGGGTATAGTGTGAGGGACAAGGGTATAGTGTGAGGGACAAGGGTATAGTGTGAGGGACAAGGGGATAGTGTGATGGACAAGGGTATAGAGTGAGGGACCAGGGTATAGTGTGAGGGACCAGGGTATAGTGTGAGGGACCAGGGTATAGTGTGAGGGACCAGGGTATAGTGTGAGAGACCAGGGTATAGTGTTAGGGACCAGGGTATAGTGTGAGGGATCAGATTATAGTGTGAGTGACCAGGGTGTAGTGTGAGGGACCAGGGTACAGTGTGAGGGGCCAGGATATAGTGTGAGGGACCAGGGTATAGTGTGAGGGACCAGGGTATAGTATGAGGGATCAGGGTATAGTGTGAGGGACCAGGGCTTGTGTGAGGAACCCCTGGGTATAGTGTGAGGGACCAGGGTATAGTGTGAGGGACCAGGGTGTAGTGTGAGGGACCAGGGTATAGTGTGAGGGGCCAGGGTATAGTGTGAGGGAACAGGGTATAGTGTGAGGGACCAGGGTATAGTGTGAGGGACCAGTGTATAGTGTGATAGCCCAGGGTATAGTGTGAGGGACCAGGGTATAGTGTGAGGGACCAGATTATAGTTTGAGTGACCAGGATTTAGTTTGCGGGACCAGGGTATAGTGTGAGGAACCCCTGGGTATAGTGTGAGGGAGCAGGGTATAGTGTGAGGGATCAGGGTATAGTGTGAGCGACCAGAGTATAGTGTGAGGGACCAGGATATAGTGTGAGAGGCCAGGGTATAGTGTGAGGGACCAGGGTATAGTGTGAGGGACCAGATTATACTGTGAGTGAACAGGGTATAGTGTGAGGGACCAGATTATAGTGTGAGGGACCAGGGTATAGTGTGAGGGACCAGGGTATCGTGTGAGTGACCAGATTATAGTGTGAGGGACCAGGGAATAGTATGAGGGACCAGGGTATAGTGTGAGAGACCAGGGTATAGTGTGAGGGACCAGGGTATAGTGTGAGGGACCAGGGTATAGTGTGAGGGGCCACGGTATAGTGTGAGGGACCAGGGTATAGTATGAGGGATCAGGGTATAGTGTGAGGGACCAGGGTATAGTGTGAGGGACCAGGGTATAGTGTGAGGAACCCCTGGGTATAGTGTGAGGGACCAGGGTATAGTGTGAGGGACCAGGGTATAGTGTGAGGGCCCAGAGTATAGTGTGAGGGACCAGGATATAGTGTGAGAGACCAGGGTATAGTGTGAGGGACAAGATTATAGTGTGAGTGAACAGGGTATAGTGTGAGGGACCAGGGTATAGTGTGAGGGACCAGGGTATAGTGTGAGGGAGCAGATTATAGTGTGAGTGAACAGGGTATAGTGTGAGGGACCAGGGTATATTGTGAGGGACCAGGGTATAGTGGGAGGGACAAGGTTATAGAGTGAGGGACAAGGGTATAGTGTGAGGGACCAGGGTACAGTGTGAGGGACCAGGGTATAGTGTGAGTGGCAAGGGTATAGTGTGAGGGACCAGGGTATAGTGTGAGGGACCAGATTATAGCGTGAGGGATCAGATTATAGTGTGAGGGACCAGATTATAGTGTGAGGGACAAGGGTATAGTGTGGGAGACCAGGGTATAGTGTGAGGGATCAGATTATAGCGTGAGGGTCCAGATTATAGTGTGAGGGACCAGGGTGTAGTGTGAGGGACCTGGGTATAGTGTGAGGGACCAGATTATAGAGTGAGGGACCAGATTATAGTGTGAGGGACCAGATTATTGTGTGAGGGACCAGATTATAGTGCGAGGGACCAGGATATAGTGTGAGGGACCAGATTATAGTGTGAGGGGCCAGATTATAGTGTGAGGGACCAGGGTATAGTGTGAGGGACCAGGGTATAGTGGGAGGGACAAGGGTATAGAGTGAGGGACAAGGGTATAGTGTGAGGGACCAGGGTGCAGTGTGAGGGACCAGGGTATAGTGTGAAGGACAAGGGCATAGTGTGACGGACAAGGGTTTGTGTGAGGGACCAGATTATAGTGTGAGGGACCAGATTATAGTGTGAGGGTCCAGATTATAGTGTGAGGGACCAGATTATAGTGAGAGGGACCAGATTATAGTGTGAGGGAACAGATTATAGTGTGAGGGACCAGATTATAGTGTGAGGGACCAGGGTATAGTGTGAGGGACCAGGGTATAGTGTGAGGGACAAGGGTATAGTGTGAGGGACAAGGGTATAGTGTGAGGGACCAGGGTATAGTGTGAGGGACAAGGGTATAGTGTGAGGGACAAGGGTATAGTGTGAGGGACAAGGGTATAGTGTGAGGGACAAGGGGATAGTGTGATGGACAAGGGTATAGAGTGAGGGACCAGGGTATAGTCTGAGGGACCAGGGTATAGTGTGAGGGACCAGGGTATAGTGTGAGGGACCAGGGTATAGTGTGAGAGACCAGGGTATAGTGTTAGGGACCAGGGTATAGTGTGAGGGATCAGATTATAGTGTGAGTGACCAGGGTGTAGTGTGAGGGACCAGGGTACAGTGTGAGGGGCCAGGGTATAGTGTGAGGGACCAGGGTATAGTGTGAGGGACCAGGGTATAGTATGAGGGATCAGGGTATAGTGTGAGGGACCAGGGCATAGTGTGAGGAACCCCTGGGTATAGTGTGAGGGACCAGGGTATAGTGTGAGGGACCAGGGTGTAGTGTGAGGGACCAGGGTATAGTGTGAGGGACCAGGGTATAGTGTGAGGGAACAGGGTATAGTGTGAGGGACCAGGGTATAGTGTGAGGGACCAGTGTATAGTGTGATAGCCCAGGGTATAGTGTGAGGGACCAGGGTATAGTGTGAGGGACCAGATTATAGTTTGAGTGACCAGGATTTAGTTTGCGGGACCAGGGTATAGTGTGAGGAACCCCTGGGTATAGTGTGAGGGAGCAGGGTATAGTGTGAGGGATCAGGGTATAGTGTGAGCGACCAGAGTATAGTGTGAGGGACCAGGATATAGTGTGAGAGGCCAGGGTATAGTGTGACGGACCAGGGTATAGTGTGAGGGACCAGATTATACTGTGAGTGAACAGGGTATAGTGTGAGGGACCAGATTATAGTGTGAGGGACCAGGGTATAGTGTGAGGGACCAGGGTATCGTGTGAGTAACCAGATTATAGTGTGAGGGACCAGGGAATAGTATGAGGGACCAGGGTATCGTGTGAGAGACCAGGGTATAGTGTGAGGGACCAGGGTATAGTGTGAGGGACCAGATTATAGTGTGGGGGACCAGATTATAGTGTGAGGGACGAGATTATTTTGTGAGGGACGAGATTATAGTGTGAGGGACCAGGGTGTAGGGTGAGGGACCAGATTATAGTGTGAGGGACCAGGGTAAAGTGTGAGAGACCAGGGTATAGTGTGAGGGACCAGGGTAAAGTGTGAGGGAACAGGGTATACTGTGAGGGACCAGATTATAGTGTGAGGGACCAGATTATAGTGTGAGGGACCAGATTATAGTGAGAGGGACCAGATTATAGTGTGAGGGACCAGGGTATAGTGTGAGGGACCAGGGTATAGTGTGAGGGACCAGATTATAGTGTGGGGGACCAGATTATAGTGTGAGGGACGAGATTATTTTGTGAGGGACCAGATTAAAGTGTGAGGGACCAGGGTGTAGGGTGAGGGACCAGATTATAGTCTGACGGACCAGATTATAGTGTGAGGGATCGGATTATAGTGTGAGGGACCAGATTATAGCGTGAGGGACCAGGGTATAGTGTGAGGGACCAGGGTATAGTGTGAGGGACCAGGGTAGAGTGTGAGGGATCAGGGTATAGTGTGAGGGACCAGATTATAGTGTGAGGGACCAGATTATAGTGTGAGGGATCAGATTATAGTGTGAGGGACCAGATTATACTGTGAGGTACCAGATTATAGTGTGAGGGACCAGATTATAGTGTGAGGGACCAGATTATAGTGTGAGGGACCAGATTATAGTGTGAGGGACCAGATTATAGTGTGAGGGACCAGGGTATAGTGTAAGGGATCAGATTATAGTGTGAGGGAACAGGGTACAGTGTGAGAGACCAGGGTACAGTGTGAGGGACCAGGGTATAGTGTGAGCGACCAGGGTATAGTGAGAGGGACCAGATTATAGTGTGCGGGAACATATTATAGTGTGAGGGACCAGATTATAGTGTGAGGGACCAGGGTATAGTGTGAGGGACCAGGGTATAGTGTGAGGGACAAGGGTATAGTGTGAGGGACAAGGGTATAGTGTGAGGGACCAGGGTATAGTGTGAGGGACAAGGGTATAGTGTGAGGGACAAGGGTAAAGTGTGAGGGACAAGGGTATAGTGTGAGGGACAAGGGTATAGTGTGAGGGACAAGGGTATAGTGTGAGGGAGCAGGGTATAGTGTGAGGGACCAGGGTATAGTGTGAGGGACCAGGGTATAGTGTGAGGGACCAGGGTATAGTGTGAGAGACCAGGGTATAGTGTTAGGGACCAGGGTATAGTGTGAGGGATCAGATTATAGTGTGAGTGACCAGGGTATAGTGTGAGGGACCAGGGTATAGTGTGAGGGGCCAGGGTATAGTGTGAGGGTCCAGGGTATAGTGTGAGTGACCAGGGTATAGTGTGAGGGATCAGGGTATAGTGTGAGGGACCAGGGCATAGTGTGAGGAACCCCTGGGTATAGTGTGAGGGACCAGGGTATAGTGTGAGGGACCAGGGTATAGTGTGAGGGACCAGGGTATAGTGTGAGGGACCAGGCTATAGTGTGAGGGAACAGGGTATACTGTGAGGGACCAGGGTATAGTGTGAGGGACCAGTGTATAGTGTGAGAGCCCAGGATACAGTGTGAGGGACCAGGGTATAGTGTGAGGGACCAGATTATCGTGTGAGTGACCAGGGTTTAGTGTGAGGGACCAGGGTATAGTGTGAGGAACCCCTGGGTATAGTGTGAGGGACCAGGGTATAGTGTGAGGGACCAGGGTATAATGTGAGGGACCAGGGTATAGTGTGAGGGACCAGGGTATAGTGTGAGGGACCAGGTTATAGTGTGAGGGACCAGGGTAGAGTGTGAGGGATCAGGGTATAGTGTGAGGGACCAGATTATAGTGTGAGGGACCAGATTATAGTTTGAGGGATCAGATTATAGTGTGAGGGACCAGATTATACTGTGAGGTACCAGATTATAGTGTGAGGGACCAGATTATAGTGTGAGGGACCAGATTATAGTGTGAGGGACCAGATTATAGTGTGAGGGACCAGGGTATAGTGTAAGGGATCAGATTATAGTGTGAGGGAACAGGGTACAGTGTGAGAGACCAGGGTATAGTGTGAGGGACCAGGGTATAGTGTGAGCGACCAGGGTATAGTGAGAGGGACCAGATTATAGTGTGCGGGAACATATTATAGTGTGAGGGACCAGATTATAGTGTGAGGGACCAGGGTATAGTGTGAGGGACCAGGGTATAGTGTGAGGGACAAGGGTATAGTGTGAGGGAGAAGGGTATAGTGTGAGGGACCAGGGTATAGTGTGAGGGACAAGGGTATAGTGTGAGGGACAAGGGTAAAGTGTGAGGGACAAGGGTATAGTGTGAGGGACAAGGGTATAGTGTGAGGGACAAGGGTATAGTGTGAGGGAGCAGGGTATAGTGTGAGGGACCAGGGTATAGTGTGAGGGACCACGGTATAGTGTGAGGGACCAGGGTATAGTGTGAGGGGCCAGGGTATAGTGTGAGGGTCCAGGGTATAGTGTGAGTGACCAGGGTATAGTGTGAGGGATCAGGGTATAGTGTGAGGGACCAGGGCATAGTGTGAGGAACCCCTGGGTATAGTGTGAGGGACCAGGGTATAGTGTGAGGGACCAGGGTATAGTGTGAGGGACCAGGGTATAGTGTGAGGGACCAGGGTATAGTGTGAGGGAACAGGGTATACTGTGAGGGACCAGGGTATAGTGTGAGGGACCAGTGTATAGTGTGAGAGCCCAGGATATAGTGTGAGGGACCAGGGTATAGTGTGAGGGACCAGATTATCGTGTGAGTGACCAGGGTTTCGTGTGAGGGACTAGGGTATAGTGTGAGGAACCCCTGGGTATAGTGTGAGGGACCAGGGTATAGTGTGAGAGACCAGGGTATAGTGTGAGGGACAAGATTATAGTGTGAGTGAACAGGGTATAGTGTGAGGGACCAGGGTATAGTGTGAGGGACCAGGGTATAGTGTGAGGGACCAGATTATAGTGTGAGTGAACAGGGTATAGTGTGAGGGACCAGGGTATATTGTGAGGGACCAGGGTATAGTGGGAGGGACAAGGTTATAGAGTGAGGGACAAGGGTATAGTGTGAGGGACCAGGGTACAGTGTGAGGGACCAGGGTATAGTGTGAGTGGCAAGGGTATAGTGTGAGGGACCAGGGTATAGTGTGAGGGTCCAGATTATAGCGTGAGGGATCAGATTATAGTGTGAGGGACCAGATTATAGTGTGAGGGACAAGGGTATAGTGTGGGAGACCAGGGTATAGTGTGAGGGATCAGATTATTGCGTGAGGGTCCAGATTATAGTGTGAGGGACCAGGGTGTAGTGTGAGGGACCTGGGTATAGTGTGAGGGACCAGATTATGGAGTGAGGGACCAGATTATAGTGTGAGGGACCAGATTATTGTGTGAGGGACCAGATTATAGTGCGAGGGACCAGGATATAGTGTGAGGGACCAGATTATAGTGTGAGGGGCCAGATTATAGTGTGAGGGACCAGATTATAGTGTGAGGGACCAGGGTATAGTGTGAGGGACCAGGCTATAGTGTGAGGGAACAGGGTATACTGTGAGGGACCAGGGTATAGTGTGAGGGACCAGTGTATAGTGTGAGAGCCCAGGATACAGTGTGAGGGACCAGGGTATAGTGTGAGGGACCAGATTATCGTGTGAGTGACCAGGGTTTAGTGTGAGGGACCAGGGTATAGTGTGAGGAACCCCTGGGTATAGTGTGAGGGACCAGGGTATAGTGTGAGGGACCAGGGTATAATGTGAGGGACCAGGGTATAGTGTGAGTGGCAAGGGTATAGTGTGAGGGACCAGGGTATAGTGTGAGGGTCCAGATTATAGCGTGAGGGATCAGATTATAGTGTGAGGGACCAGATTATAGTGTGAGGGACAAGGGTATAGTGTGGGAGACCAGGGTATAGTGTGAGGGATCAGATTATTGCGTGAGGGTCCAGATTATAGTGTGAGGGACCAGGGTGTAGTGTGAGGGACCTGGGTATAGTGTGAGGGACCAGATTATGGAGTGAGGGACCAGATTATAGTGTGAGGGACCAGATTATTGTGTGAGGGACCAGATTATAGTGCGAGGGACCAGGATATAGTGTGAGGGACCAGATTATAGTGTGAGGGGCCAGATTATAGTGTGAGGGACCAGGGTATAGTGTGAGGGACCAGGGTATAGTGGGAGGGACAAGGGTATAGAGTGAGGGACAAGGGTATAGTGTGAGGGACCAGGGTGCCGTGTGAGGGACCAGGGTATAGTGTGAAGGACAAGGGCATAGTGTGACGGACAAGGGTTTGTGTGAGGGACCAGATTATAGTGTGAGGGACCAGATTATAGTGTGAGGGTCCAGATTATAGTGTGAGGGACCAGATTATAGTGAGAGGGACCAGATTATAGTGTGAGGGAACAGATTATAGTGTGAGGGACCAGATTATAGTGTGAGGGACCAGGGTATAGTGTGAGGGACCAGGGTATAGTGTGAGGGACAAGGGTATAGTGTGAGGGACAAGGGTATAGTGTGAGGGACCAGGGTATAGTGTGAGGGACAAGGGTATAGTGTGAGGGACAAGGGTATTATGTGAGGGACAAGGGTATAGTGTGAGGGACAAGGGGATAGTGTGATGGACAAGGGTATAGAGTGAGGGACCAGGGTATAGTGTGAGGGACCAGGGTATAGTGTGAGGGACCAGGGTATAGTGTGAGGGACCAGGGTATAGTGTGAGAGACCAGGGTATAGTGTTAGGGACCAGGGTATAGTGTGAGGGATCAGATTATAGTGTGAGTGACCAGGGTGCAGTGTGAGGGACCAGGGTACAGTGTGAGGGGCCAGGGTATAGTGTGAGGGACCAGGGTATATTGTGAGGGACCAGGGTATAGTATGAGGGATCAGGGTATAGTGTGAGGGACCAGGGCATAGTGTGAGGAACCCCTGGGTATAGTGTGAGGGACCAGGGTATAGTGTGAGGGACCAGGGTGTAGTGTGAGGGACCAGGGTATAGTGTGAGGGACCAGGGTATAGTGTGAGGGAACAGGGTATAGTGTGAGGGACCAGGGTATAGTGTGAGGGACCAGTGTATAGTGTGATAGCCCAGGGTATAGTGTGAGGGACCAGGGTATAGTGTGAGGGACCAGATTATAGTTTGAGTGACCAGGATTTAGTTTGCGGGACCAGGGTATAGTGTGAGGAACCCCTGGGTATAGTGTGAGGGAGCAGGGTATAGTGTGAGGGATCAGGGTATAGTGTGAGGGACCAGAGTATAGTGTGAGGGACCAGGATATAGTGTGAGAGGCCAGGGTATAGTGTGAGGGACCAGGGTATAGTGTGAGGGACCAGATTATACTGTGAGTGAACAGGGTATAGTGTGAGGGACCAGATTATAGTGTGAGGGACCAGGGTATAGTGTGAGGGACCAGGGTATCGTGTGAGTGACCAGATTATAGTGTGAGGGACCAGGGAATAGTATGAGGGACCAGGGTATAGTGTGAGAGACCAGGGTATAGTGTGAGGGACCAGGGTATAGTGTGAGGGACCAGATTATAGTGTGGGGGACCAGATTATAGTGTGAGGGACGAGATTATTTTGTGATGGACCAGATTATAGTGTGAGGGACCAGGGTGTAGGGTGAGGGACCAGATTATAGTGTGAGGGACCAGGGTAAAGTGTGAGGGAACAGGGTATACTGTGAGGGACCAGATTATAGTGTGAGGGACCAGATTATAGTGTGAGGGACCAGATTATAGTGAGAGGGACCAGATTATAGTGTGAGGGACCAGGGTATAGTGTGAGGGACCAGGGTATAGTGTGAGGGACCAGATTATAGTGTGGGGGACCAGATTATAGTGTGAGGGACGAGATTATTTTGTGAGGGACCAGATTATAGTGTGAGGGACCAGGGTGTAGGGTGAGGGACCAGATTATAGTGTGACGGACCAGATTATAGTGTGAGGGATCGGATTATAGTGTGAGGGACCAGATTATAGCGTGAGGGACCAGGGTATAGTGTGAGGGACCAGGGTATAGTGTGAGGGACCAGGGTAGAGTGTGAGGGATCAGGGTATAGTGTGAGGGACCAGATTATAGTGTGAGGGACCAGATTATAGTGTGAGGGATCAGATTATAGTGTGAGGGACCAGATTATACTGTGAGGTACCAGATTATAGTGTGAGGGACCAGATTATAGTGTGAGGGACCAGATTATAGTGTGAGGGACCAGATTATAGTGTGAGGGACCAGATTATAGTGTGAGGGACCAGGGTATAGTGTAAGGGATCAGATTATAGTGTGAGGGAACAGGGTACAGTGTGAGAGACCAGGGTATAGTGTGAGGGACCAGGGTATAGTGTGAGCGACCAGGGTATAGTGAGAGGGACCAGATTATAGTGTGCGGGAACATATTATAGTGTGAGGGACCAGATTATAGTGTGAGGGACCAGGGTATAGTGTGAGGGACCAGGGTATAGTGTGAGGGACAAGGGTATAGTGTGAGGGAGCAGGGTATAGTGTGAGGGACCAGGGTATAGTGTGAGGGACCACGGTATAGTGTGAGGGACCAGGGTATAGTGTGAGGGACCAGGGTATAGTGTGAGGGACCAGGGTATAGTGTGAGAGACCAGGGTATAGTGTTAGGGACCAGGGTATAGTGTGAGGGATCAGATTATAGTGTGAGTGACCAGGGTATAGTGTGAGGGACCAGGGTATAGTGTGAGGGGCCAGGGTATAGTGTGAGGGTCCAGGGTATAGTGTGAGTGACCAGGGTATAGTGTGAGGGATCAGGGTATAGTGTGAGGGACCAGGGCATAGTGTGAGGAACCCCTGGGTATAGTGTGAGGGACCAGGGTATAGTGTGAGGGACCAGGGTATAGTGTGAGGGACCAGGGTATAGTGTGAGGGACCAGGGTATAGTGTGAGGGAACAGGGTATACTGTGAGGGACCAGGGTATAGTGTGAGGGACCAGTGTATAGTGTGAGAGCCCAGGATATAGTGTGAGGGACCAGGGTATAGTGTGAGGGACCAGATTATCGTGTGAGTGACCAGGGTTTAGTGTGAGGGACCAGGCTATAGTGTGAGGAACCCCTGGGTATAGTGTGAGGGACCAGGGTATAGTGTGAGGGACCAGGGTATAGTGTGAGGGCCCAGAGTATAGTGTGAGGGACCAGGATATAGTGTGAGAGACCAGGGTATAGTGTGAGGGACAAGATTATAGTGTGAGTGAACAGGGTATAGTGTGAGGGACCAGGGTATAGTGTGAGGGACCAGGGTATAGTGTGAGGGACCAGATTATAGTGTGAGTGAACAGGGTATAGTGTGAGGGACCAGGGTATATTGTGAGGGACCAGGGTATAGTGGGAGGGACAAGGTTATAGAGTGAGGGACAAGGGTATAGTGTGAGGGACCAGGGTACAGTGTGAGGGACCAGGGTATAGTGTGAGTGGCAAGGGTATAGTGTGAGGGACCAGGGTATAGTGTGAGGGACCAGATTATAGTGTGAGGGACAAGGGTATAGTGTGGGAGACCAGGGTATAGTGTGAGGGATCAGATTATAGCGTGAGGGTCCAGATTAAAGTGTGAGGGACCAGGGTGTAGTGTGAGGGACCTGGGTATAGTGTGAGGGACCAGATTATAGAGTGAGGGACCAGATTATAGTGTGAGGGACCAGATTATTGTGTGAGGGACCAGATTATAGTGCGAGGGACCAGGATATAGTGTGAGGGACCAGATTATAGTGTGAGGGGCCAGATTATAGTGTGAGGGACCAGGGTATAGTGTGAGGGACCAGGGTATAGTGTGAGGGACAAGGGTATAGTGTGGGGGACAAGGGTATAGTGTGAGGGACCAGGGTATAGTGTGAGGGACAAGGGTATAGTGTGAGGGACAAGGGTATAGTGTGAGGGACAAGGGTATAGTGTGAGGGACAAGGGGATAGTGTGATGGACAAGGGTATAGAGTGAGGGACCAGGGTATAGTGTGAGGGACCAGGGTATAGTGTGAGGGACCAGGGTATAGTGTGAGGGACCAGGGTATAGTGTGAGAGACCAGGGTATAGTGTTAGGGACCAGGGTATAGTGTGAGGGATCAGATTATAGTGTGAGTGACCAGGGTGTAGTGTGAGGGACCAGGGTACAGTGTGAGGGGCCAGGGTATAGTGTGAGGGACCAGGGTATAGTGTGAGGGACCAGGGTGTAGTATGAGGGATCAGGGTATAGTGTGAGGGACCAGGGCATAGTGTGAGGAACCCCTGGGTATAGTGTGAGGGACCAGGGTATAGTGTGAGGGACCAGGTTGTAGTGTGAGGGACCAGGGTATAGTGTGAAGGACCAGGGTATAGTGTGAGGGAACAGGGTATAGTGTGAGGGACCAGGGTATAGTGTGAGGGACCAGTGTATAGTGTGATAGCCCAGGGTATAGTGTGAGGGACCAGGGTATAGTGTGAGGGACCAGATTATAGTTTGAGTGACCAGGATTTAGTTTGCGGGACCAGGGTATAGTGTGAGGAACCCCTGGGTATAGTGTGAGGGAGCAGGGTATAGTGTGAGGGATCAGGGTATAGTGTGAGGGACCAGAGTATAGTGTGAGGGACCAGGATATAGTGTGAGAGGCCAGGGTATAGTGTGAGGGACCAGGGTATAGTGTGAGGGACCAGATTATACTGTGAGTGAACAGGGTATAGTGTGAGGGACCAGGGTATAGTGTGAGGAACCACTGGGTATAGTGTGAGGGACCAGGGTATAGTGTGAGGGACCAGGGTATAGTGTGAGGGACCAGGGTATAGTGTGAGGGACCAGATTATCGTGTGAGGGACCAGGGTATAGTGTGAGGGACCAGGGTATGGTGTGAGGGACCAGATTATAGCGTGAGGGACAAGATTATAGTGTGAGGGACCAGATTCTCGTGTGAGGGACAAGGGTATAGTGTGAGGGACCAGGGTATAGTGTGAGGGACCAGATTATATTGTGAGGGTCCAGATTATAGTGTGAGGGACCAGGGTGTAGTGTGAGGGACCAGGGTATAGTGTGAGGGACCAGGGTATAGTGTGAGGGACCAGGGTATAGAGTGAAGGACCAAGGTATAGTGTGAGCGACCAGGGTATAGTGTGAGGGACCAGATTATAGTGTGAGGGACCAGATTATAAAAACCGGAGAGAGGCGAGGCCCGAGACCAGTCGGGAGCAGCGGGAGCAGCGAGGAGGAGCTCGGGAGAAAACCCGGCGACCAGCGAGGCCCGAGACCAGTCGGGAGCAGTGATTCAGAGCCGGTATAAAAACCGGAGAGAGGCGAGGCCCGAGACCACAGCTGGGGCAGTCGGGAGAGCAGGAGGCCAGTAACTGGTGAGTTTAAAAGCTCACCTTTCGCGGGCTTTTTCTTTCACAGCTGGTGCAGACGGGAGAGCAGGAGGCCAGTAACTCTTATATAGGTGGAGCTGTTGCTAAACCCGAAACACTACAGTGTAGTGTCTCCCACCCTTCCACCTCCTCTAACCTTTTAGGGGTTAGGGGAAGTTGAAAAGGTAGGTTCAATTTATTTTATTTCAGGAGCCTAACCTAGGTGGAGAAGGTTCCAGGACAGGAGGCGGCAGTGAAAATACAACACCAGAAAACAGGTAGGTGACTGGTTGGTGAGTACTTTCACAAACTTATTCTAAGTAGAATTCAATAGTTAAGCTAAATCGTAGTAAATAAAAGGGTATTGTAAGGGTTAAGTCATGGAAGGGCAGCTCGGACCCGTGTCATGCTTCTCCTGTGCCATGTGGGAAATCAGGGACACTGTCCCTGACAACTATGTGTGCAGGAAGTGTGTCCAGCTGCAGCTCCTAGCAGACCGCATGGCGGCGCTGGAGCTGCGAATGGACTCACTCTGGAGCATACGCGATGCTGAGGATGTTGTGGATAGCACATTCAGTGAGTTGGTCACACCGCAGGTAAAGGCTAGCTCAGACAGTAAATGGGTGACCAAAAGGCAGGGTAAAGGCAGGAAGGTAGTGCAGGAGTCACCTGCGGTCATCTCCCTCCAAAACAGGTTTACCGTTTTGGGTACTGTTGGGGGAGATGACTTATCAGGGGAAGGCACCAGCAGCCAGGTTCAGGGCACCATGACTGGCTCTGCTGCACAGAAGGGTGGGAAAAAAAGGGATAGGGCTATAGTGATAGGGGATTCAATTGTAAGGGGGATAGATAGGAGTTTCTGTGGCCGAGACCGAGACTCCAAGATGGTATGTTGCCTCCCTGGTGCAAGGGTCAAGGATGTCTCGGAGCGGGTGCAGAGCATTCTGAAGGGGGAGGGGGATCAGCCAGTTGTCGTGGTACATGTAGGTACCAACGATGTAGGTAAAAAGAGGGAGGAGGTCCTACAAGCTGAATTTAGGGAGTTAGGAGCTAAATTGAAAAGTAGGACCTCAAAGGTAGTAATCTCTGGATTGCTACCAGTGCCACGAGCTAATAAGTTTAGAGAGAGTAAGATAGATAAGCTAAATACGTGGCTTGAGCAGTGGTGCAAGGGAGAGGGATTTAAATTCTTGAGGCATTGGAACCAGTTCTTGGGGAGGAGTGACCTGTACCAAGGGGACGGTCTACACCTGAGCTGTGAGGGAGCCGATGTCCTCGGGGTAATATTTTCTAGGGCGGTTCGGGAGGATTTAAACTAATTTGGCAGGGGGATGGGAACCTAGATAGTGGAAAAGAGGGAAGTCATATGAAGTCAGAAATAGATGGTAGAAAGGTGAGAAGCAATAAGCAAAGGAGAGAAACACAAAGGGCCAAACTAATTCATAATGAGAGTGTGAAAAAAGCAAGCCTGAAGGCTTTGTATCTTAATGCTAGAAGCATTAGGAACAAGGTGGATGAATTAGTTGTGGAAATAGAGGTAAACAAGTATGATTTGATTGGGATTACAGAAACGTGGCTGCAGGGTGGGCAAGGCTGGGAACTTAACATCCAGGGATATACAATATTTAGGAAGGATCGGCAAAAAGGTAGGGGAGGTGGGGTAGCATTGCTGGTAAAGGAGGGGATTAATGCAATGGAAAGGAAGGATATTAACTCGGATGAAACGGAATCTGTATGGGTAGAAATGAGAAATAGCAAGGGGAGGAAAACGTTAGTGGGTGTGATATATAGGCCTCCAAATAGTAATATGGAGGTGAGGGAAGGCATAAAAAGGGAAATTAGAGAAGCGTGCGATAAGAGCACAGCTGTCATCATGGGTGACTTTAATTTACATATTGATTGGACTACCCAAATTAGTAAAAATTCTGAGGAGGAGGAATTCCTGGAATGTTTTCGGGACGGTTATCTGGACCAATATGTCGAGGAGCCGACTCGAGATCAGGCCATTTTAGACTGGGTATTGTGCAATGAGAAGGGACTTATCAACAATCTTCTTGTACGAGGCCCCTTGGGTCAGAGCGATCATAATATGATCGAGCTCTCAGTCGAGATGGAGAGTGAGGAAATTGCATCAGAGACTAAGGTCCAGAACTTAAATAAAGGGAATTACGAGGGTATGAGACGGGAATTGGGTAAGATTGATTGGGTGGTGTTTCTGGGGGGATTGACAGTGGATAGACAATGGCAAGCATTCAAAGATAGAATGGAAGAATTCCAGAACATGTTTATACCGGTTTGGCATAAAAATAAACCTAAAAAGGTGGCTCAACCGTGGATAACGAGGGAAATTAGGGACAGCATAAAATCAAAAAAAAGGGCATATCAACTGGCAAAAAAAAGCACCAGACCGGAAGATTGGGGGCAGTACAGGATACAGCAAAAGAGGACAAAGGGATTAATCAGGAAGGGGAAAATAGAATACGAAAGTAAACTTGCAGCAAACATAAAGACAGACTGCAAAAGCTTTTATCGGTATATCAGGAGGAAAAGACTGGTAAAATCCCAAGTCGGTCCCTTGCAGTCCGATTCGGGAGAATATATAATGGAGAATAAGGAAATGGCAGACCAATTAAACTCATACTTTGGTTCTGTATTCACAAAGGAGGACACAAATAACCTCCCAGGAATATCGGCAAACATAGGGACTAATGAGAGGGAGGAGCTGACAGAAATTAGTATCTCTAGGGATATGGTGTTGGGTAAGTTGAGGGGACTGAAGGCCGACAAATCCCCGGGGCCTGATAAACTACATCCTAGGGTACTTAAGGAGGTGGCCCTGGAGATAGCAGATGCTCTAAGGATCATCTTCCGGAACTCCATTGACTCGGGAACAGTACCCGTGGATTGGAGGGTAGCTAATGTTACCCCAATATTTAAAAAGGGGGGTAGAGAGAAAGCAGGGAATTATAGACCAGTAAGCCTTACATCGGTTGTGGGCAAAATGCTAGAGTCCATTATTAAGGATAAAATAGCGGAGCACTTGACAAATGGGGAAAGGATCGGACAGAGTCAACATGGATTTACAAAGGGTAAATCGTGTTTGACTAATCTGCTGGAATTTTTTGAGGAAGTAACTGGTAAAATAGATGGGGGAGAGCCAGTGGATGTGGTGTACCTTGACTTCCAGAAAGCCTTCGATAAGGTTCCACACAAAAGATTATCATGCAAAATTAAGGCTCATGGGATTGGGGGCAAAGTATTAACGTGGATAGAGAACTGGCTGGCGGATAGAAAACAGAGAGTTGGAATAAACGGCTCGTTTTCGGAGTGGCAGGCAGTGACCAGCGGGGTGCCGCAAGGATCTGTCCTGGGACCCCAGCTGTTCACAATATATATAAATGATCTGGATCAGGGAATTGGATGCAATATTTCTAAATTCGCTGACGACACTAAACTAGGAGGAGGGGTGGGCTCTGATGAGGATGTCAGGAGGCTACAGTGCGATTTGGACAGGTTGGGGGAATGGGCGGATACGTGGCAGATGCACTATAATGTGGATAAATGCGAGGTTATCCACTTTGGGGGTAAAAACAGGAGGGTAGATTATTATCTAAATGGCAATAGATTGGGAGATGGGGAAGTGCAGAGGGACCTGGGTGTTCTTGTGCACCAGTCACTGAAGGAGAGCATGCAGGTGCAACAGGCGATTAAGAAGGCAAATGGTATGTTGGCCTTCATATCAAGGGGGTTCGAGTATAGGAATAGGGATACCTTACTACAGCTGTACAAGGTGCTGGTGAGACCGCATCTGGAGTATTGTGTACAGTTTTGGTCGCCCCATCTGCGGAAGGATGTTCTTGCCATGGAAAGAGTGCAGCGGCGATTCACCAGGCTGATACCTGGAATGGCGGGAATGACCTACGAGGAGAGATTGAATAGTTTGGGCTTGTACTCACTGGAGTTTAGAAGATTGAGAGGGGATCTCATCGAAACATATAAAATTATGGCAGGCCTGGACAGGCTGAATTCAGAGAGAATGTTTCCAATGGCAGGGGAGCACAGAACCAGGGGCCACAGTCTAAAAATAGCGGGCAAATCATTTAAAACAGAGATGAGGAAGAATTTCTTCACTCAAAGAGTGGTGAGCCTGTGGAATTCCCTGCCACAGAGGGCTGTGAAGGCTAATTCAATAAATATTTTCAAGAGAGAATTGGATATATTTCTGAAGGCTAAGGGGATTAAGGGTTACGGAGAAAAGGCGGGGACGGGGTACTGAACTGGTAAGATCAGCTAAGATCTCAGATGAAGATCAGCCATGATCTCATTGAATGGCGGAGCAGGCTCGAAGGGCCGAATGGCCTACTCCTGTTCCTATCTCTATGTTTCTATAGTGTGAGGGACCAGATTATAGTGTGAGGGACCAGATTATAGTGTGAGGGACCAGGATATAGTGTGAGGGACCAGATTATAGTGTGAGGGACCAGATTATAGTGTGAGGGACCAGGGTATAGTGTGAGGGACCAGGGTATAGTGGGAGGGACCAGATTATAGTGTGAGGGACCAGGGTATAGTGTGAGGGACCAGGGTATAGTGTGAGGGACCAGATTATAGTCTGAGGGACCAGGGTATAGTCTGAGGGACCATGGTATAGTGTGAGGGACCAGATTATAGTGTGAGGGACCAGATTATAGTGTGAGGGACCAGGGTATAGTGTGAGGGACCAGGGTATAGTGGTGAGGGACCAGATTATAGTGTGAGGGACCAGATTATAGTGTGAGGGACCAGGGTATAGTGTGAGGGACCAGGGTATAGTGAGAGGGACCAGATTATAGTGTGCGGGAACATATTATAGTGTGAGGGACCAGATTATAGTGTGAGGGACCAGGGTATAGTGTGAGGGACCAGGGTATAGTGTGAGGGACAAGGGTATAGTGTCAGGGACAAGGGTATAGTGTGAGGGACCAGGGTATAGTGTGAGGGACAAGGGTATAGTGTGAGGGACAAGGGTAAAGTGTGAGGGACAAGGGTATAGTGTGAGGGACAAGGGTATAGTGTGAGGGACAAGGGTATAGTGTGAGGGAGCAGGGTATAGTGTGAGGGACCAGGGTATAGTGTGAGGGACCACGGTATAGTGTGAGGGACCAGGGTATAGTGTGAGGGACCAGGGTATAGTGTGAGGGACCAGGGTATAGTGTGAGAGACCAGGGTATAGTGTTAGGGACCAGGGTATAGTGTGAGGGATCAGATTATAGTGTGAGTGACCAGGGTATAGTGTGAGGGACCAGGGTATAGTGTGAGGGGCCAGGGTATAGTGTGAGGGTCCAGGGTATAGTGTGAGTGACCAGGGTATAGTGTGAGGGATCAGGGTATAGTGTGAGGGACCAGGGCATAGTGTGAGGAACCCCTGGGTATAGTGTGAGGGACCAGGGTATAGTGTGAGGGACCAGGGTATAGTGTGAGGGACCAGGGTATAGTGTGAGGGACCAGGGTATAGTGTGAGGGAACAGGGTATACTGTGAGGGACCAGGGTATAGTGTGAGGGACCAGTGTATAGTGTGAGAGCCCAGGATATAGTGTGAGGGACCAGGGTATAGTGTGAGGGACCAGATTATCGTGTGAGTGACCAGGGTTTAGTGTGAGGGACCAGGGTATAGTGTGAGGAACCCCTGGGTATAGTGTGAGGGACCAGGGTATAGTGTGAGGGACCAGGGTATAGTGTGAGGGCCCAGAGTATAGTGTGAGGGACCAGGATATAGTGTGAGAGACCAGGGTATAGTGTGAGGGACAAGATTATAGTGTGAGTGAACAGGGTATAGTGTGAGGGACCAGGGTATAGTGTGAGGGACCAGGGTATAGTGTGAGGGACCAGATTATAGAGTGAGTGAACAGGGTATAGTGTGAGGGACCAGGGTATATTGTGAGGGACCAGGGTATAGTGGGAGGGACAAGGTTATAGAGTGAGGGACAAGGGTATAGTGTGAGGGACCAGGGTACAGTGTGAGGGACCAGGGTATAGTGTGAGTGGCAAGGGTATAGTGTGAGGGACCAGGGTATAGTGTGAGGGACCAGATTATAGTGTGAGGGACAAGGGTATAGTGTGGGAGACCAGGGTATAGTGTGAGGGATCAGATTATAGCGTGAGGGTCCAGATTAAAGTGTGAGGGACCAGGGTGTAGTGTGAGGGACCTGGGTATAGTGTGAGGGACCAGATTATAGAGTGAGGGACCAGATTATAGTGTGAGGGACCAGATTATTGTGTGAGGGACCAGATTATAGTGCGAGGGACCAGGATATAGTGTGAGGGACCAGATTATAGTGTGAGGGGCCAGATTATAGTGTGAGGGACCAGGGTATAGTGTGAGGGACCAGGGTATAGTGGGAGGGACAAGGGTATAGAGTGAGGGACAAGGGTATAGTGTGAGGGACCAGGGTGCAGTGTGAGGGACCAGGGTATAGTGTGAAGGACAAGGGCATAGTGTGACGGACAAGGGTTTGTGTGAGGGACCAGATTATAGTTTGAGGGATCAGATTATAGTGTGAGGGTCCAGATTATAGTGTGAGGGACCAGATGATAGTGAGAGGGACCAGATTATAGTGTGAGGGATCAGATTATAATGTGAGGGACCAGATTATAGTGTGAGGGACCAGGGTATAGTGTGAGGGACCAGGGTATAGTGTGAGGGACAAGGGTATAGTGTGAGGGACAAGGGTATAGTGTGAGGGACCAGGGTATAGTGTGAGGGACAAGCGTATAGTGTGAGGGACAAGGGTATAGTGTGAGGGACAAGGGTATAGTGTGAGGGACAAGGGGATAGTGTGATGGACAAGGGTATAGAGTGAGGGACCAGGGTATAGTGTGAGGGACCAGGGTATAGTGTGAGGGACCAGGGTATAGTGTGAGGGACCAGGGTATAGTGTGAGAGACCAGGGTATAGTGTTAGGGACCAGGGTATAGTGTGAGGGATCAGATTATAGTGTGAGTGACCAGGGTGTAGTGTGAGGGACCAGGGTACAGTGTGAGGGGCCAGGGTATAGTGTGAGGGACCAGGGTATAGTGTGAGGGACCAGGGTATAGTATGAGGGATCAGGGTATAGTGTGAGGGACCAGGGCATAGTGTGAGGAACCCCTGGGTATAGTGTGAGGGACCAGGGTATAGTGTGAGGGACCAGGTTGTAGTGTGAGGGACCAGGGTATAGTGTGAAGGACCAGGGTATAGTGTGAGGGAACAGGGTATAGTGTGAGGGACCAGGGTATAGTGTGAGGGACCAGTGTATAGTGTGATAGCCCAGGGTATAGTGTGAGGGACCAGGGTATAGTGTGAGGGACCAGATTATAGTTTGAGTGACCAGGATTTAGTTTGCGGGACCAGGGTATAGTGTGAGGAACCCCTGGGTATAGTGTGAGGGAGCAGGGTATAGTGTGAGGGATCAGGGTATAGTGTGAGGGACCAGAGTATAGTGTGAGGGACCAGGATATAGTGTGAGAGGCCAGGGTATAGTGTGAGGGACCAGGGTATAGTGTGAGGGACCAGATTATACTGTGAGTGAACAGGGTATAGTGTGAGGGACCAGGGTATAGTGTGAGGAACCACTGGGTATAGTGTGAGGGACCAGGGTATAGTGTGAGGGACCAGGGTATAGTGTGAGGGACCAGGGTATAGTGTGAGGGACCAGATTATCGTGTGAGGGACCAGGGTATAGTGTGAGGGACCAGGGTATGGTGTGAGGGACCAGATTATAGCGTGAGGGACAAGATTATAGTGTGAGGGACCAGATTCTCGTGTGAGGGACAAGGGTATAGTGTGAGGGACCAGGGTATAGTGTGAGGGACCAGATTATATTGTGAGGGTCCAGATTATAGTGTGAGGGACCAGGGTGTAGTGTGAGGGACCAGGGTATAGTGTGAGGGACCAGGGTATAGTGTGAGGGACCAGGGTATAGAGTGAAGGACCAAGGTATAGTGTGAGCGACCAGGGTATAGTGTGAGGGACCAGATTATAGTGTGAGGGACCAGATTATAGTGTGAGGGACCAGATTATAGTGTGAGGGACCAGATTATAGTGTGAGGGACCAGGATATAGTGTGAGGGACCAGATTATAGTGTGAGGGACCAGATTATAGTGTGAGGGACCAGGGTATAGTGTGAGGGACCAGGGTATAGTGGGAGGGACCAGATTATAGTGTGAGGGACCAGGGTATAGTGTGAGGGACCAGGGTATAGTGTGAGGGACCAGATTATAGTCTGAGGGACCAGGGTATAGTCTGAGGGACCATGGTATAGTGTGAGGGACCAGATTATAGTGTGAGGGACCAGATTATAGTGTGAGGGACCAGGGTATAGTGTGAGGGACCAGGGTATAGTGGTGAGGGACCAGATTATAGTGTGAGGGACCAGATTATAGTGTGAGGGACCAGGGTATAGTGTGAGGGACCAGGGTATCGTGTGAGTGACCAGATTATAGTGTGAGGGACCAGGGAATAGTATGAGGGACCAGGGTATAGTGTGAGAGACCAGGGTATAGTGTGAGGGACCAGGGTATAGTGTGAGGGACCAGATTATAGTGTGGGGGACCAGATTATAGTGTGAGGGACGAGATTATTTTGTGAGGGACCAGATTATAGTGTGAGGGACCAGGGTGTAGGGTGAGGGACCAGATTATAGTGTGAGGGACCAGGGTAAAGTGTGAGGGAACAGGGTATACAGTGAGGGACCAGATTATAGTGTGAGGGACCAGATTATAGTGTGAGGGACCAGATTATAGTGAGAGGGACCAGATTATAGTGTGAGGGACCAGGGTATAGTGTGAGGGACCAGGGTATAGTGTGAGGGACCAGATTATAGTGTGGGGGACCAGATTATAGTGTGAGGGACGAGATTATTTTGTGAGGGACCAGATTATAGTGTGAGGGACCAGGGTGTAGGGTGAGGGACCAGATTATAGTGTGAGGGATCGGACTATAGTGTGAGGGACCAGATTATAGCGTGAGGGACCAGGGTATAGTGTGAGGGACCAGGGTATAGTGTGAGGGACCAGGGTAGAGTGTGAGGGATCAGGGTATAGTGTGAGGGACCAGATTATAGTGTGAGGGACCAGATTATAGTGTGAGGGATCAGATTATAGTGTGAGGGACCAGATTATACTGTGAGGTACCAGATTATAGTGTGAGGGACCAGATTATAGTGTGAGGGACCAGATTATAGTGTGAGGGACCAGATTATAGTATGAGGGACCAGATTATAGTGTGAGGGACCAGGGTATAGTGTGAGGGACAAGGGTATAGTGTGAGGGACAAGGGTATAGTGTGAGGGACCAGGGTATAGTGTGAGGGACAAGGGTATAGTGTGAGGGACAAGGGTAAAGTGTGAGGGACAAGGGTATAGTGTGAGGGACAAGGGTATAGTGTGAGGGACAAGGGTATAGTGTGAGGGACCAGGGTATAGTGTGAGGGACCAGGGTATAGTGTGAGGGACCACGGTATAGTGTGAGGGACCAGGGTATAGTGTGAGGGACCAGGGTATAGTGTGAGGGACCAGGGTATAGTGTGAGAGACCAGGGTATAGTGTTAGGGACCAGGGTATAGTGTGAGGGATCAGATTATAGTGTGAGTGACCAGGGTATAGTGTGAGGGACCAGGGTATAGTGTGAGGGGCCAGGGTATAGTGTGAGGGTCCAGGGTATAGTGTGAGGGACCAGGGTATAGTGTGAGGGATCAGGGTATAGTGTGAGGGACGAGGGCATAGTGTGAGGAACCCCTGGGTATAGTGTGAGGGACCAGGGTATAGTGTGAGGGACCAGGGTATAGTGTGAGGGAAAAGGGTATAGTGTGAGGGACCAGGGTATAGTGTGAGGGAACAGGGTATACTGTGAGGGACCAGGGTATAGTGTGAGGGACCAATGTATAGTGTGAGAGCCCAGGATATAGTGTGAGGGACCAGGGTATAGTGTGAGGGACCAGATTATAGTGTGAGTGACCAGGGTTTAGTGTGAGGGACCAGGGTATAGTGTGAGGAACCCCTGGGTATAGTGTGAGGGACCAGGGTATAGTGTGAGGGACCAGGGTATAGTGTGAGGGCCCAGAGTATAGTGTGAGGGACCAGGATATAGTGTGAGAGACGAGGGTATAGTGTGAGGGACCAGATTATAGTGTGAGTGAACAGGGTATACACATGCTGAAGATGGGCTGCTGAGATTTTAGTGTTTTTAGTGTCCAAAGTGGGGAAAAAAAAGTTTCATTTCAGTTCAATTTTTAAAAAGGTTTTAAAATTAAATTTAGTTCTAGTTAAGTTAGTTTAGTTTAGGTTAGTTTAAGTTTAGATTAGTCTAGACAATGTAGAGAAGGAAAAGACCGCCAGAAAGACTACCAAAGAAAAAAAAAACCCAGAGGAAAATAGAGGAAAAAAAAAGCCAAAGCAAAAAAAAAAAAGAAACAAGAGAAGAACTACACAAACCAGTGAACGGCAGCCACACGGGGCTTCAGCAGCGGTGGTTGAGTCGGCGGCATCGGGACCGAGTTCGAGGAGGCGAGGTGACTCGGGCCGCAGCCCAGCGGTCCAGCAACCGGCACAGCCGAGGGGACTCGGGCCGCATCCCAGAAATCGGAACGCAGCCCGGCAACGGGCACAGCGGAGAGGACTCGGGCCGCATCCCAGAAATCGGCACAGCCGAGGAGATCCGGAACGCAGCCCGGCAATCGGCACAGCGGAGAGGACTCGGGCCGCATCGCAGAAATCGGCACAGCCGAGGAGATTCGGAACGCAGCCCGGAAATCCAGCAATCAGCACAGCCGAGGGGACTCGGGCCACAGCCCAACAATCCAGCACGGGAAAGGCCCGAGGAGCCAGGCCAGCAGGCACAGAGACCTCTGAGGAGAAGGAGAGCAACCAGAAGGCTCGCAACCAAGACCGTGAGTACAGGGCCCAGGGAGGGAGGCCCAGGGAAAGGCCCGAGGAGCCAGGCCGAAACAGAGGCCCAGAGACCTCTGAGGGGGAGGGGAACAGCCCGAAGGCACCGGGAAACAGTGGCTCACAGACTCAGACCTGAGAAGGGTGAACCCAGGAGCCGAGGCCCAGGGACCACGGGGTCGGAGAGGGGGACCGGGAAAGTTCGCGAACAGGGAGAGGGTAACACCAAACCCGGGGCCCCAGAAAAGCTTATTCTAAGATCAACAATACTTTACCAAAAATGAGCGAATCAGAAGATCCACAACAGCCCCGCTTCCAGATTCCCCCCAACACCACAAAAAAAGCTATAAAAACGATCAAGCATGCTCAGATGAGAGAAAAACCAGAAACCCTCTTTACTGACTGTTACAACAATGGGACAAAAAGTAACCTCATATTCTACTCAGATCAGCCAGCGGCTTGGATCAGAGCAATAAAATCACACTATACCAGTGTTAAGCTAAAAAATACCGCAAATGGGTCCATAATGAAAATTAACACACCAGGAGACAGTTCAATCACGACTGTCAACGCGTACAATACCGGAACAATATTAGTGCAAGGCAACCTCGACAAATTTGCAACGGCCTTCAGGACACTGAAAAGATCAACTACGAGGGGAATGAACAGCCCCAGAGTGGCCCGCACTCCCCCCAACATTGACAACTTACCAGGAGAAAATCTGCATGGTCAAGGGATGAACGAGCCACACAGTTCAAACCAGACACTAACCCCGGGGAACCACAGCCACACGATACAACTGACAAACCCCAGCATAACTACCACGGAGGAAGCCACACATAGTTCCCCTACCATTCCCAGCCCACCAAGAGAAGAGCAGCATAGCCAGGAAGTGAGTGAGCCTTCCAGGGCCGACCAGCTTAGCCAGGAAGTGAGTGAGCATTCCAGGGCCGACCAGACACATACCCCGGGATCACACAGCCAGATACAACCAAAAGATAAATTTTATCAATTAGAGATAGAGATGGTTAAACTTAGAGAGGAGGTCCTCAAATTGAATGACAAACAAAAGCAGGAGAGGGAGAGACACAAGAGAGAGCTGAATAGACTTGATAACCAGGTGAATCTACTTAAGAATCAGGTGAAAGAGCTGCAGGAAAAAGAAGAGAGCCATAGAGGAGAGAAAACACCATTAGACCAGCAACCAGAGACTAGAGATAAGACAAGACAGAGCCGGACGGAACGGCTGCACTCCCACACGGAACAAAAGCAACAGACACACAATACAAGGGGTGCCACACAGACCGACCAGCATGCTGACTCGCAATCTTCCCCCACCACCATGGAACCACAAGCGAGCCGCTCACAAGAGGTACGCACACACCAGACACCCCAGCCCAGCACACACACTATGAGTCCAGGCGAAAGCCACCAGACAGTAAACACAAACAAGGCTGACGTCGTAATACTCATAGACTCAAATGGGAAATTTCTATGGGAGAAAAAGCTCTTCCCTAGAAGTAAAGTAGAAAAGATTTGGTGCCCAACAACAGACAGAGCCATGGGATGGCTGACCAAAGCCAGATTAGGCTCCCCCCAACACATAATAATACACACGGGCACAAATGACCTAAAGGCCCAACAGAAAGAGGTAGCAACATCGCTCAGAGCAATGATTAGGAAGGCAAGCAGTACATTTCCAAACACTAGAATCACTGTTTCCACAATATTGCCGAGAACAGACTTCAACAACAACACAATTCATGAGATAAATGCCAGCATAGCAACAGAATGCGAATCAAACCACAACGTACACCTGGCCCAACACCCCACCCTCGATGAAGAATGTCTTTACGACCACGTCCACATCCAAAGGCAAAAAATATCGATCTTTGCTAAAGCCCTGAAGGACGTCGCTTTTAACCGGGTCCATACCCAGACTCCAAGAGGAGCCCCCCCCGACCACTAGAGATCAGCGGGGTACATATCAGGAACACTACAAAGACCACCACCACACCAACCGAGACCGGAGAGGATCCCCATGCAAAACAACATTATCAGACCTGCACCACTCCTGTCCCACAGGGGAATAGGACCGCTACCAGCCAGACAGAGGGAGAGATGCACAGGACGTACGCAATACCTCAGACAGAAACAATCCATTAAGAGACAATAAGCAGATGTGCAGCAGCATCTACTTCCGCCTTATGGATCAAGGACTAATTAATAGAAAGAACTGTAACCAAATTGTATTAACTTTTGTAGACAACTGGGGTGATCTTTTTTTTCCCCACACTTAGACACGACAAACACGTACCACTCTTTAACCTATCATAGAAAAAGATAAAACTTAACATGAAATCCTTATATATTTCGACCTGGAATATCCAAGGTCTACGCTCTTCACTGCGAGAAGTGAAGAGTAGGACCCCAGAGTTCATAGAGGAAACTAAAGATCTAGATATTATCATTTTACAGGAAACTTGGTATAAAAGAAAAGGACACACCGGCTGTCCCCAAGGGTACACTGAGCTAGTGGTCCCCTCCAATAAATTACCAAGTGTAACCCAAGGCAGAGACTCCGGAGGCATACTGATCTGGTTTAAAACAGAACTTAAGAATTACATCAAATTTATAAAAAAGGGCGAAAACCATATGTGGCTCAAACTTGAGAGGGAGATTATCTCAAACACCCAAGATGTTTACATTTGCGCACTTTATATCCCTCCAATCGATTCCCCGTACTACAAAGAAGACACCTTCTCCAACATGGAGGGGGAAATTATCCAATACCAGGCCCAGGGGAACGTGTTGATCTGTGGGGACCTCAATTCAAGAACGGGCGAAGAACCAGACTTCACCAATAATCAGGGAAACAATTACGTATTCGGGAATAACCACTTTGACATCCCTTCCCTTCCATACAGGCATAACTGCGACAAGCAGTCAAATACCAACGGTAAACAGCTACTACAGCTCTGTCGAAACCTGGGTCTGTACATTGTCAATGGTAGGTTCATAGGAGACCTCCTAGGAAGATCGACCTACTGCTCACCTCTTGGCTGCAGCACAGTAGACTATATGATTACAGACTTGGACCCATCCTCTTTCAGAGCATTCACAGTCAAACCACAAACAACACTGTCAGATCACAGTCAAATTACTATGTTTCTCAAAAAGACAGAAACAAACAACATAGAAACACAACCCAGTAAACTGTACAACACCAAAAAATCATACAGATGAGCCAAAAACGACACGGAAAAATACCAGAAAACAATTAGCAATGCATCAACTCAAGCTCTCTTAGACACCTTTCAGGATAACATATACACTCACAATAAAGAAGGCGTAAACCGGGCAGTTAGTAAACTAAACAATATTTTTGATAATTTGGCAACAAATGCAAACTTGAAAGCTCGCAAGAACAAACCCAAAACAAAAAACTATGAAAAATGGTTTGACCATGATTGCCATAACATGAGGAAAAAACTTAGAAAACTATCAAACCAAAAACACAGACATCCAGAAAACGAGGAATTACGCCTTACTTATTGTCAGACGCTAACACAATACAGAAACACACACAGGACCAAAAAAGAGCAATTTATTAAGAATACACTCAGCTCCATGGAGGAATCCATTGAGTCGAATTGTTTCTGGGACAACTTGAAAACACTACACAAAAAACAACACGACGATTTGTCCATTCAAAATGGGGACACATGGGTAAACCACTTTGAAAAATTATACCAGAAAAACACACTAGGACCAGAGCAACACCAAATACGCAAAAAACTTGAAAAGCTTGAAATGGCCATAAAAGATAACCAAAACCCGCTAGACGCCATAATAACAGAAAAAGAACTTCTTGAAAAACTCAAGGACCTGCGACCAGGAAAAGCTTGCGGGACAGACGGCATACTAAACGAGATGATTAAACACGCAGACGACAAACTGAAACTGGCTATCCTAAAACTCTTCAACTTGGTTCTGAGTGTCGGTTATTTCCCTGACATCTGGAACAAAGGACTCATAACACCCATATACAAAAGTGGGGACAAAATCGACCCAAACAACTATCGAGGCATCTGTGTAAACAGTAACCTGGGGAAGGTATTCTGTAGCATCATAAACAAAAGACTTATAAACTTCCTTGAAGAGCACAATGTCTTGAGTAAAAGCCAAATTGGATTCCTGCCAAACTATAGAACATCCGATCATATCTTCACCCTACAGACCCTAATTGACAAACACGTTCACCATAACAAAAGCAAAATCTACGCATGCTTTGTAGATTTCCAGAAGGCTTTCGACTCCATCTGGCATGACGGTTTATTCCTGAAACTTATCGAAAGCGGGGTAGGAGGTAAAACATATGATGTAATTAAATCAATGTATACAAACAATAAATGTGCAGTTAAAATTGGAGACAAACAAACAAAATACTTCCCACAGGGGCGGGGGGTGACGCAGGGCTCGCCAATCTCACCGACACTCTTTAATATTTACATTAATGGATTGGCAAAACTACTTGAACAATCTACAGCACCCGGCCTCACCCTATATGAATCCAAGGTTAAATTCCTCCTCTATGCCGACGACCTGGTTCTGCTGTCACCAACTAAGGAGGGTCTACAGCAGAACCTGGGCCTGCTGGAGTCGTACTGCCAGACTTGGGCCCTGACAATAAATCCCCAAAAAACCAAAGTCCTTGTGTTCCAGCAAAGATCCAAACAACATGGACCCACAATAAATTGCACAGTAGGAACAACCAAAATTGAACAAACCACTCACTACACATACTTGGGCTTAAAAATCAGTTCTACGGGAAACTTCAAACTGGCTGTGAATGAACTGAAAGAGAAAGCAAGAAGGGCTTTCTATGCCATCAAAAAATCAATCCAAATAGAAATCCCAATTAGCATTTGGCTCAAAATTTTCAAATCAGTAATTGAACCAATTGCACTCTATGGCAGTGAGGTCTGGGGACCACTAACACAACAAGATTTTGCAAAATGGGACAAACACCCAATTGAGATCCTACATGCGGAATTCTGTAAAAGTATCCTCCGGACTCAAAGGAAAACAGTAAACAACGCATGCAGGGCGGAACTAGGCCAATACCCATTAATAATCACTATCCAAAAAAGAGCCACCAAATTTTGGAATCACCTACAAATGAGCAACCCCCAATGCTATCACTACGACGCCCTGAAATGCCAAGAGCTGACCATAAAGAAGAATACCCTCAGTCAACTAGTCCTGGGACTCAATAAAGTAACTAATAACAATACTAACAATAACCAGCCCCAGGACAGTGACAGGGTAACACAAAGAATTCGACCCAACACAATCGTCGCTAAGCAAAAGGAAAAATATCTGTCATATTGGGCAGAAACAACAAAAACCCAAAGCAAACTCAATTGCTACTTGGCCCTAAACAGACAATACAACATAGCTGATTACCTGACCATGGTAAAGGATAACAAACTGAGAAGAACCTTGACAAGGTACAGACTTAGCGAACATAGCCTAGCGATCGAAAAAGGCAGACACAGGCAGACCAGGCTGCCAAGAGAAGACAGGATATGCTCTCACTGCAGTCAGGGAGTAGTTGAGACAGAGATGCACTTCCTCACAGCCTGTGGAAAATATCAGGGCATCAGAGAGAATTTCTATCAAAAATTCTCACAAATATGCCCTGAATTCAGAAATCTGACTGACAACCAAAAACTCCCATTCCTACTGGGGGAGGAGAGAAGCTGTGTAACACTGGCGGCACACTATGTTACAGCTTGCCATGAACAGAGGGACAACCAGTAAACTAAGACAAGAGTATATATAAACAAGGCGAAAATATATTTATAAACTCAGGGATATACCTGTTTATACACTGTATGAATGGAACCGCGTTTATGTGTTCAACCATAAATGTATTTTGATGCTTTGGCAACATAAGATGTACCTTATCATGCCAATAAAGCGATTTGTATTGTATTGTATTGTATTGTATAGTGTGAGGGACCAGGGTATAGTGTGAGGGACCAGGGTATAGTGTGAGGGACCAGATTATAGTGTGAGTGAACAGGGTATAGTGTGAGGGACCAGGGTATATTGTGAGGGACCAGGGTATAGTGGGAGGGAGAAGGTTATAGAGTGAGGGACAAGGGTATAGTGTGAGGGACCAGGGTACAGTGTGAGGGACCAGTGTATAGTGTGAGTGACAAGGGTATAGTGTGAGGGACCAGGGTATAGTGTGAGGGACCAGATTGTAGCGTGAGGGATCAGATTATAGTGTTAGGGACCAGATTATAGTGTGAGGGACAAGGGTATAGTGTGAGGGACCAGGGTATAGTGTGAGGGATCAGATTATAGCGTGAGGGTCCAGATTATAGTGTGAGGGACCAGGGTGTAGTGTGAGGGACCTGGGTATAGTGTGAGGGACCAGATTATAGTGTGAGGGACCAGATTATAGTGTGAGGGACCAGATTATTGTGTGAGGGACCAGATTATAGTGCGAGGGACCAGGATATAGTGTGAGGGACCAGATTATAGTGTGAGGAGCCAGATTATAGTGTGAGGGACCAGGGTATAGTGTGAGGGACCAGGGTATATTGGGAGGGACAAGGGTATAGAGTGAGGGACAAGGGTATAGTGTGAGGGACCAGGGTGCAGTGTGAGGGACCAGGGTATAGTGTGAAGGACAAGGGCATAGTGTGACGGACAAGGGTTTGTGTGAGGGACCAGATTATAGTGTGAGGGACCAGATTATAGTGTGAGGGTCCAGATTATAGTGTGAGGGACCAGATTATAGTGAGAGGGACCAGATTATAGTGTGAGGGAACAGATTATAGTGTGAGGGACCAGATTATAGTGTGAGGGACCAGGGTATAGTGTGAGGGACCAGGGTATAGTGTGAGGGACAAGGGTATAGTGTGAGGGACAAGGGTATAGTGTGAGGGACCAGGGTATAGTGTGAGGGACAAGGGTATAGTGTGAGGGACAAGGGTATAGTGTGAGGCACAAGGGTATAGTGTGAGGGACAAGGGGATAGTGTGATGGACAAGGGTATAGAGTGAGGGACCAGGGTATAGTGTGAGGGACCAGGGTATAGTGTGAGGGACCAGGGTATAGTGTGAGGGACCAGGGTATAGTGTGAGAGACCAGGGTATAGTGTTAGGGACCAGGGTATAGTGTGAGGGATCAGATTATAGTGCGAGTGACCAGGGTGTAGTGTGAGGGACCAGGGTACAGTGTGAGGGGCCAGGGTATAGTGTGAGGGACCAGGGTATAGTGTGAGGGACCAGGGTATAGTATGAGGGATCAGGGTATAGTGTGAGGGACCAAGGCATAGTGTGAGGAACCCCTGGGTATAGTGTGAGGGACCAGGGTATAGTGTGAGGGACCAGGGTGTAGTGTGAGGGACCAGGGTATAGTGTGAGGGACCAGGGTATAGTGTGAGGGAACAGGGTATAGTGTGAGGGACCAGGGTATAGTGTGAGGGACCAGTGTATAGTGTGATAGCCCAGGGTATAGTGTGAGGGACCAGGGTATAGTGTGAGGGACCAGATTATAGTTTGAGTGACCAGGATTTAGTTTGCGGGACCAGGGTATAGTGTGAGGAACACCTGGGTATAGTGTGAGGGACCAGGGTATAGTGTGAGGGATCAGGGTATAGTGTGAGGGACCAGAGTATAGTGTGAGGGACCAGGATATAGTGTGAGAGGCCAGGGTATAGTGTGAGGGACCAGGGTATTGTGTGAGGGACCAGATTATACTGTGAGTGAACAGGGTATAGTGTGAGGGACCAGGGTATAGTGTGAGGAACCACTGGGTATAGTGTGAGGGACCAGGGTATAGTGTGAGGGACCAGGGTATAGTGTGAGGGACCAGGGTATAGTGTGAGGGACCAGATTATCGTGTGAGGGACCAGGGTATAGTGTGAGGGACCAGGGTATAGTGTGAGGGACCAGATTATAGCGTGAGGGACAAGATTATAGTGTGAGGGACCAGATTATAGTGTGAGGGACAAGGGTGTAGTGTGAGGGACCAGGGTATAGTGTGAGGGACCAGATTATAGTGTGAGGGTCCAGATTATAGTGTGAGGGACCAGGGTGTAGTGTGAGGGACCAGGGTATAGTGTGAGGGACCAGGGTATAGAGTGAAGGACCAAGGTATAGTGTGAGCGACCAGGGTATAGTGTGAGGGACCAGATTATAGTGTGAGGGACCAGATTATAGTGTGAAGGACCAGATTATAGTGTGAGGGACCAGATTATAGTGTGAGGGACCAGGATATAGTGTGAGGGACCAGATTATAGTGTGAGGGACCAGATTATAGTGTGAGGGACCAGGGTATAGTGTGAGGGACCAGGGTATAGTGGGAGGGACCAGATAATAGTGTGAGGGACCAGGGTATAGTGTGAGGGACCAGATTATAGTCTGAGGGACCAGGGTATAGTCTGAGGGACCAGGGTATAGTGTGAGGGACCAGATTATAGTGTGAGGGACCAGATTATAGTGTGAGGGACCAGGGTATAGTGTGAGGGACCAGGGTATAGTGGTGAGGGACCAGATTATAGTGTGAGGGACCAGATTATAGTGTGAGGGACCAGGGTATAGTGTGAGGGACCAGGGTATCGTGTGAGTGACCAGATTATAGTGTGAGGGACCAGGGAATAGTATGAGGGACCAGGGTATAGTGTGAGAGACCAGGGTATATTGTGAGGGACCAGGGTATAGTGTGAGGGACCAGATTATAGTGTGGGGGACCAGATTATAGTGTGAGGGACGAGATTATTTTGTGAGGGACCAGATTATAGTGTGAGGGACCAGGGTGTAGGGTGAGGGACCAGATTCTAGTGTGAGGGACCAGGGTAAAGTGTGAGGGAACAGGGTATACTGTGAGGGACCAGATTAAAGCGTGAGGGACCAGATTATAGTGTGAGGGAGCAGATTATAGTGAGAGGGACCAGATTATAGTGTGAGGGACCAGGGTATAGTGTGAGGGACCAGGGTATAGTGTGAGGGACCAGATTATAGTGTGGGGGACCAGATTATAGTGTGAGGGACGAGATTATTTTGTGAGGGACCAGATTATAGTGTGAGGGACCAGGGTGTAGGGTGAGGGACCAGATTATAGTGTGACGGACCAGATTATAGTGTGAGGGATCGGATTATAGTGTGAGGGACCAGATTATAGCGTGAGGGACCAGGGTATAGTGTGAGGGACCAGGGTATAGTGTGAGGGACCAGGTTAGAGTGTGAGGGATCAGGGTATAGTGTGAGGGAACAGATTATAGTGTGAGGGACCAGATTATAGTGTGAGGGATCAGATTATAGTGTGAGGGACCAGATTATACTGTGAGGTACCAGATTATAGTGTGAGGGACCAGATTATAGTGAGAGGGACCAGATTATAGTGTGAGGGACCAGATTATAGTGTGAGGGACCAGGGTATAGTGTAAGGGATCAGATTATAGTGTGAGGGAACAGGGTACAGTGTGAGAGACCAGGGTATAGTGTGAGGGACCAGGGTATAGTGTGAGCGACCAGGGTATAGTGAGAGGGACCAGATTATAGTGTGCGGGAACAGATTATAGTGTGAGGGACCAGATTATAGTTTGAGGGACCAGGGTATAGTGTGAGGGACCAGGGTATAGTGTGAGGGACAAGGGTATAGTGTGAGGGACAAGGGTATAGTGTGAGGGACCAGGGTATAGTGTGAGGGACAAGGGTATAGTGTGAGGGACAAGGGTAAAGTGTGAGGGACAAGGGTATAGTGTGAGGGACAAGGGTATAGTGTGAGGGACAAGGGTATAGTGTGAGGGACCAGGGTATAGTGTGAGGGACCAGGGTATAGTGCGAGGGACCACGGTATAGTGTAAGGGACCAGGGTATAGTGTGAGGGACCAGGGTATAGTGTGAGGGACCAGGGTATAGTGTGAGAGACCAGGGTATAGTGTTAGGGACCAGGGTATAGTGTGAGGGATCAGATTATAGTGTGAGTGACCAGGGTATAGTGTGAGGGACCAGGGTATAGTGTGAGGGGCCAGGGTATAGTGTGAGGGTCCAGGGTATAGTGTGAGGGACCAGGGTATAGTGTGAGGGATCAGGGTATAGTGTGAGGGACGAGGGCATAGTGTGAGGAACCCCTGGGTATAGTGTGAGGGACCAGGGTATATTGTGAGGGACCAGGGTATAGTGTGAGGGAACAGGGTATAGTGTGAGGGACCAGGGTATAGTGTGAGGGAACAGGGTATACTGTGAGGGACCAGGGTATAGTGTGAGGGACCAGTGTATAGTGTGAGAGCTCAGGATATAGTGTGAGGGACCAGGGTACAGTGTGAGGGACCAGATTATAGTGTGAGTGACCAGGGTTTAGTGTGAGGGACCAGGGTATAGTGTGAGGAACCCCTGGGTATAGTGTGAGGGACCAGGGTATAGTGTGAGGGACCAGGGTATAGTGTGAGGGCCCAGAGTATAGTGTGAGGGACCAGGATATAGTGTGAGAGACCAGGGTATAGTGTGAGGGACCAGATTATAGTGTGAGTGAACAGGGTATAGTGTGAGGGACCAGGGTATAGTGTGAGGGACCAGGGTATAGTGTGAGGGACCAGATTATAGTGTGAGTGAACAGGGTATAGTGTGAGGGACCAGGGTATATTGTGAGGGACCAGGGTATCGTGGGAGGGACAAGGTTATAGAGTGAGGGACAAGGGTATAGTGTGAGGGACCAGGGTACAGTGTGAGGGACCAGGGTATAGTGTGAGTGACAAGGGTATAGTGTGAGGGACCAGGGTATAGTGTGAGGGACCAGATTGTAGCGTGAGGGATCAGATTATAGTGTGAGGGACCAGATTATAGTGTGAGGGACAAGGGTATAGTGTGAGGGACCAGGGTATAGTGTGAGGGATCAGATTATAGCGTGAGGGTCCAGATTATAGTGTGAGGGACCAGGGTGTAGTGTGAGGGACCTGGGTATAGTGTGAGGGACCAGATTATAGTGTGAGGGACCAGATTATAGTGTGAGGGACCAGATTATTGTGTGAGGGACCAGATTATAGTGCGAGGGACCAGGATATAGTGTGAGGGACCAGATTATAGTGTGAGGGGCCAGATTATAGTGTGAGGGACCAGGGTATAGTGTGAGGGACCAGGGTATAATGGGAGGGACAAGGGTATAGAGTGAGGGACAAGGGTATAGTGTGAGGGACCAGGGTGCAGTGTGAGGGACCAGGGTATAGTGTGAAGGACAAGGGTATAGTGTGACGGACAAGGGTATAGTGTGAGGGACCAGATTATAGTGTGAGGGACCAGATTATAGTGTGAGGGACCAGATTATAGTGTGAGGGACCAGATTATAGTGAGAGGGACCAGATTATAGTGTGAGGGAACAGATTATAGTGTGAGGGACCAGATTATAGTGTGAGGGACCAGGGTATAGTGTGAGGGACCAGGGTATAGTGTGAGGGACAAGGGTATAGTGTGAGGGACAAGGGTATAGTGTGAGGGACCAGGGTATAGTGTGAGGGACAAGGGTATAGTGTGAGGGACAAGGGTGTAGTGTGAGGGACAAGAGTATAGTGTGAGGGACAAGGGTATAGTGTGATGGACAAGGGTATAGAGTGAGGGACCAGGGTATAGTGTGAGGGACCAGGGTATAGTGTGAGGGACCAGGGTATAGTGTGAGGGACCAGGGTATAGTGTGAGAGACCAGGGTACAGTGTTAGGGACCAGGGTATAGTGTGAGGGATCAGATTATAGTGTGAGTGACCAGGGTGTAGTGTGAGGGACCAGGGTACAGTGTGAGGGGCCAGGGTATAGTGTGAGGGACCAGGGTATAGTGTGAGGGACCAGGGTATAGTAAGAGGGATCAGGGTATAGTGTGAGGGACCAGGGCATAGTGTGAGGAACCCCTGGGTATAGTGTGAGGGACCAGGGTATAGTGTGAGGGACCAGGGTGTAGTGTGAGGGACCAGGGTATAGTGTGAGGGACCAGGGTATAGTGTGAGGGACCAGTGTATAGTGTGATAGCCCAGGGTATAGTGTGAGGGACCAGGGTATAGTGTGAGGGACCAGATTATAGTTTGAGTGACCAGGATTTAGTTTGCGGGACCAGGGTATAGTGTGAGGAACCCCTGGGTATAGTGTGAGGGACCAGGGTATAGTGTGAGGGACCAGGGTATAGTGTGAGGGACCAGAGTATAGTGTGAGGGACCAGGATATAGTGTGAGAGGCCAGGGTATAGTGTGAGGGACCAGGGTATAGTGTGAGGGACCAGATTATACTGTGAGTGAACAGCGTATAGTGTGAGGGACCAGGGTATAGTGTGAGGAACCCCTGGGTATAGTGTGAGGGACCAGGGTATAGTGTGAGGGACCAGGGTAGAGTGTGAGGGACCAGGGTATAGTGTGAGGGACCAGATTATCGTGTGAGGGACCAGGGTATAGTGTGAGGGACCAGGGTATAGTGTGAGGGACCATATTATAGCGTGAGGGACAAGATTATAGCGTGAGGGACCAGATTATAGTGTGAGGGACAAGGGTATAGTGTGAGGGACCAGGGTATAGTGTGAGGGACCAGATTATAGTGTGAGGGTCCAGATTATAGTGTGAGGGACCAGGCTGTAGTGTGAGGGACCAGGGTATAGTGTGAGGGACCAGGGTATAGTGTGAGGGACCAGGGTGTAGAGTGAAAGACCAAGATATAGTGTGAGCGACCAGGGTATAGTGTGAGGGACCAGATTATAGTGTGAGGGACCAGATTATAGTGTGAGGGACCAGATTATAGTGTGAGGGACCAGATTATAGTGTGAGGGACCAGGATATAGTGTGAGGGAACAGATTATAGTGTGAGGGACCAGATTATAGTGTGAGGGACCAGGGTATAGTGTGAGGGACCAGGGTATAGTGGGAGGGACAAGGGTATAGAGTGAGGGACAAGGGTATAGTGTGAGGGACCAGGGTACAGTGTGAGGGACCAGGGTATAGTGTGAGGGACAAGGTTATAGTGTGAGGGACAAGGGTATAGTGTGAGGGACCAGGGTATAGTGTGAGGGACCAGATTATAGTGTGAGGGATCAGATTATAGTGTGAGGGACCAGGGTATAGTGTGAGGGACCAGATAATAGTGAGAGGGACCAGATTAAAGTGTGAGGGACCAGATTATAGTGTGAGGGACCAGATTATAGTGTGAGGGACCAGATTATAGTGTGAGGGACGAGGGTATAGTGTGAGGGACCAGGGTATAGTGTAAGGGACAAGGGTATAGTGTGAGGGGCAAGGGTATAGTGGGAGGGACAAGGGTACAGTGTGAGGGACAAGGGTATAGTGTGAGGGACAAGGGTATAGTGTGAGGGACAAGGGTATAGTGTGAGGGACCAGGGTTTAGTGTGAGGGACCAGGGTATAGTGTGAGGGACCAGATTATAGTGTGAGGGACCAGATTATAGTGTGAGGGACCAGGATATAGTGTGAGGGACCAGATTATAGTGTGAGGGACCAGATTATAGTGTGAGGGACCAGGGTATAGTGTGAGGGACCAGGGTATAGTGGGAGGGACCAGATTATTGTGTGAGGGACCAGGGTATAGTGTGAGGGACCAGGGTATAGTGTGAGGGACCAGATTATAGTCTGAGGGACCAGGGTATAGTCTGAGGGACCAGGGTATAGTGTGAGGGACCAGATTATAGTGTGAGGGACCAGATTATAGTGTGAGGGACCAGGGTATAGTGTGAGGGACCAGGGTATAGTGGTGAGGGACCAGATTATAGTGTGAGGGACCAGATTATAGTGTGAGGGACCAGGGTATAGTGTGAGGGACCAGGGTATCGTGTGAGTGACCAGATTATAGTGTGAGGGACCAGGGAATAGTATGAGGGACCAGGTACAGTGTGAGAGACCAGGGTATAGTGTGAGGGACCAGGGTATAGTGTGAGGGACCAGATTATAGTGTGGGGGACCAGATTATAGTGTGAGGGACGAGATTATTTTGTGAGGGACCAGATTATAGTGTGACGGACCAGGGTGTAGGGTGAGGGATCAGATTATAGTGTGAGGGACCAGGGTAAAGTGTGAGGGAACAGGGTACACTGTGAGGGACCAGATTATAGTGTGAGGGACCAGATTATAGTGAGAGGGACCAGATTATAGTGTGAGGGACCAGGGTATAGTGTGAGGGACCAGGGTATAGTGTGAGGGACCAGATTATAGTGTGGGGGACCAGATTATAGTGTGAGGGACGAGATTATTTTGTGAGGGACCAGATTATAGTGTGAGGGACCAGGGTGTAGGGTGAGGGACCAGATTATAGTGTGACGGACCAGATTATAGTGTGAGGGATCGGATTATAGTGTGAGGGACCAGATTATAGCGTGAGGGACCAGGGTTTAGTGTGAGGGACCAGGGTATAGTGTGAGGGACCAGGGTAGAGTGTGAGGGATCAGGGTATAGTGTGAGGGACCAGATTATACTGTGAGGTACCAGATTATAGTGTGAGGGACCAGATTATACTGTGAGGGACCAGATTATTATAGTGTGAGGGACCAGATTATAGTGTGAGGGACCAGATTATAGTGTGAGGGACCCAGGGTATAGTGTAAGGATCAGATTATAGTGTGAGGGAACAGGGTACAGTGTGAGAGACCAGGGTATAGTGTGAGGGACCAGGTATAGTGTGAGCGACAGGGTATAGTGAGCGGGACCAGATTATAGTGTGCGGGAACAGATTAGAGTGTGAGGGACCAGATTATAGTGTGAGGGACCAGGGTATAGTGTGAGGGACCAGGGTATAGTGTGAGGGACAAGGGTATAGTGTGAGGGACAAGGGAATAGTGTGAGGGACCAGGGTATAGTTTGAGGGACAAGGGTATAGTGTGAGGGACAAGGGTAAAGTGTGAGGGACAAGGATATAGTGTGAGGGACAAGGGTATAGTGTGAGGACAAGGGTATAGTGTGAGGGACCAGGGTATAGTGTGAGGGACCAGGGTATAGTGTGAGGGGACCAGGGTATAGTGTGAGAGACCAGGTATAGTGTTAGGGACCAGGGTATAGTGTGAGGCATCAGATTATAGTGTGAGTGTCCAGGGTATAGTGTGAGGGACCAGGGTATAGTGTGAGGGGCCAGGGTATAGTGTGAGGGTCCAGGGTATAGTGTGAGGGACCAGGGTATAGTGTGAGGGATCAGGGTATAGTGTGAGGGACCAGGGCATAGTGTGAGGAACCCCTGGGTATAGTGTGAGGGACCAGGGTATAGTGTGAGGGACCAGGGTATAGTGTGGGGGAACAGGGTATAGTGTGAGGGACCAGGGTATAGTGTGAGGGAACAGGTATACTGTGAGGGACCAGGGTATAGTGTGAGGGACCAGTGTATAGTGTGAGAGCCCAGGATATAGTGTGAGGGACCAGGGTATAGTGTGAGGGACCAGATTATAGTGTGAGTGACCAGGGATTAGTGTGAGGGACCAGGGTATAGTGTGAGGAACCCCTGGGTATAGTGTGAGGGACCAGGGTATAGTGTGAGGGATCAGGGTATAGTGTGAGGTCCCAGAGTATAGTGTGAGGGACCAGGATATAGTGTGAGAGACCAGGGTATAGTGTGAGGGACCAGATTATAGTGCGAGTGAACAGGGTATAGTGTGAGGGACCAGGGTATAGTGTGAGGGACCAGGGTATAGTGTGAGGGACCAGATTATAGTGTGAGTGAACAGGGTATAGTGTGAGGGACCAGGGTATATTGTGAGGGACCAGGGTATAGTGGGAGGGACAAGGTTATAGAGTGAGGGGACAAGGGTATAGTGTGAGGGACCAGGGTACAGTGTGAGGGACCAGGGTATAGTGTGAGTGACAAGGGTTTTGTGTGAGGGACCAGGGTATAGTGTGAGGGACCAGATTATAGCGTGAGGGATCAGATTATAGTGTGAGGGACCAGATTATAGTGTGAGGGACAAGGGTATAGTGTGAGGGACCAGGATATAGTGTGAGGGATCAGATTATAGCGTGAGGGTCCAGATTATAGTGTGAGGGACCAGGGTGTAGTGTGAGGGACCTGGGCATAGTGTGAGGGACCAGATTATAGTGTGAGGGACCAGATTATAGTGTGAGGGACCAGATTATTGTGTGAGGGACCAGATTATAGTGCGAGTGACCAGGATATAGTGTGAGGGACCAGATTATAGTGTGAGGGGCCAGATTATAGTGTGAGGGACCAGGTTATAGTGTGAGGGACCAGGGTATAGTGGGAGGGACAAGGGTATAGAGTGAGGGACAAGGGTATAGTGTGAGGGACCAGGGTGCAGTGTGAGGGACCAGGGTATAGAGTGAAGGACAAGGGTATAGTGTGACGGACAAGGGTATAGTGTGAGGGACCAGATTATAGTGTGAGGGACCAGATTATAGTGTGAGGGACCAGATTATAGTGTGAGGGACCAGATTATAGTGAGAGGGACCAGATTATAGTGTGAGGGAACAGATTATAGAGTGAGGGACCAGATTATAGTGTGAGGGACCAGGGTATAGTGTGAGGGACCAGGGTATAGTGTGAGGGACAAGGGTATAGTGTGAGGGACAAGGGTATAGAGTGAGGGACCAGGGTATAGTGTGAGGGATCAGGGTATAGTGTGAGGGACCAGGGTATAGTGTGAGGGACCAGGGTATAGTGTGAGAGACCAGGGTATAGTGTTAGGGACCAGGGTATAGTGTGAGTGATCAGATTATAGTGTGAGTGACCAGGGTGTAGTGTGAGGGACCAGGGTACAGTGTGAGGGGCCAGGGTATAGTGTGAGGGACCAGGGTATAGTGTGAGGGACCAGGGTATAGTATGAGGGATCAGGGTATAGTGTGAGGGATCAGGGCATAGTGTGAGGAACCCCTGGGTATAGTGTGAGGTACCAGGGTATAGTGTGAGGGACCAGGGTGTAGTGTGAGGGACCAGGGTATAGTGTGAGGGAACAGGGTTTAGTGTGAGGGACCAGGGTATAGTGTGAGGGACCAGTGTATAGTGTGATAGCCCAGGGTATAGTGTGAGGGACCAGGGTATAGTGTGAGGGACCAGATTATAGTTTGAGTGACCAGGATTTAGTTTGCGGGACCAGGGTATAGTGTCAGGAACCCCTGGGTATAGTGTGAGGGACCAGGGTATAGTGTGAGGGACCAGGGTATAGTGTGAGGGACCAGAGTATAGTGTGAGGGACCAGGATATAGTGTGAGAGGCCAGGGTATAGTGTGAGGGACCAGGGTATAGTGTGAGGGACCAGATTATACTGTGAGGGACCAGGGTATAGTGTGAGGGACCAGGGTATAGTGTGAGGGACCAGATTATAGTCTGAGGGACCAGGGTATAGTCTGAGGGACCAGGGTATAGTGTGAGGGACCAGATTATAGTGTGAGGGACCAGATTATAGTGTGAGGGACCAGGGTATAGTGTGAGGGACCAGGGTATAGTGGTGAGGGACCAGATTATAGTGTGAGGGACCAGATTATAGTGTGAGGGACCAGGGTATAGTGTGAGGGACCAGGGTATCGTGTGAGTGACCAGATTATAGTGTGAGGGACCAGGGAATAGTATGAGGGACCAGGTACAGTGTGAGAGACCAGGGTATAGTGTGAGGGACCAGGGTATAGTGTGAGGGACCAGATTATAGTGTGGGGGACCAGATTATAGTGTGAGGGACGAGATTATTTTGTGAGGGACCAGATTATAGTGTGACGGACCAGGGTGTAGGGTGAGGGATCAGATTATAGTGTGAGGGACCAGGGTAAAGTGTGAGGGAACAGGGTACACTGTGAGGGACCAGATTATAGTGTGAGGGACCAGATTATAGTGAGAGGGACCAGATTATAGTGTGAGGGACCAGGGTATAGTGTGAGGGACCAGGGTATAGTGTGAGGGACCAGATTATAGTGTGGGGGACCAGATTATAGTGTGAGGGACGAGATTATTTTGTGAGGGACCAGATTATAGTGTGAGGGACCAGGGTGTAGGGTGAGGGACCAGATTATAGTGTGACGGACCAGATTATAGTGTGAGGGATCGGATTATAGTGTGAGGGACCAGATTATAGCGTGAGGGACCAGGGTTTAGTGTGAGGGACCAGGGTATAGTGTGAGGGACCAGGGTAGAGTGTGAGGGATCAGGGTATAGTGTGAGGGACCAGATTATAGTGTGAGGGACCAGATTATAGTGTGAGGGATCAGATTATAGTGTGAGGGACCAGATTATACTGTGAGGTACCAGATTATAGTGTGAGGGACCAGATTATACTGTGAGGGACCAGATTATAGTGTGAGGGACCAGATTATAGTGTGAGGGACCAGATTATAGTGTGAGGGACCAGGGTATAGTGTAAGGGATCAGATTATAGTGTGAGGGAACAGGGTACAGTGTGAGAGACCAGGGTATAGTGTGAGGGACCAGGGTATAGTGTGAGCGACCAGGGTATAGTGAGCGGGACCAGATTATAGTGTGCGGGAACAGATTAGAGTGTGAGGGACCAGATTATAGTGTGAGGGACCAGGGTATAGTGTGAGGGACCAGGGTATAGTGTGAGGGACAAGGGTATAGTGTGAGGGACAAGGGAATAGTGTGAGGGACCAGGGTATAGTTTGAGGGACAAGGGTATAGTGTGAGGGACAAGGGTAAAGTGTGAGGGACAAGGATATAGTGTGAGGGACAAGGGTATAGTGTGAGGGACAAGGGTATAGTGTGAGGGACCAGGGTATAGTGTGAGGGACCAGGGTATAGTGTGAGGGACCAGGGTATAGTGTGAGAGACCAGGGTATAGTGTTAGGGACCAGGGTATAGTGTGAGGCATCAGATTATAGTGTGAGTGTCCAGGGTATAGTGTGAGGGACCAGGGTATAGTGTGAGGGGCCAGGGTATAGTGTGAGGGTCCAGGGTATAGTGTGAGGGACCAGGGTATAGTGTGAGGGATCAGGGTATAGTGTGAGGGACCAGGGCATAGTGTGAGGAACCCCTGGGTATAGTGTGAGGGACCAGGGTATAGTGTGAGGGACCAGGGTATAGTGTGGGGGAACAGGGTATAGTGTGAGGGACCAGGGTATAGTGTGAGGGAACAGGGTATACTGTGAGGGACCAGGGTATAGTGTGAGGGACCAGTGTATAGTGTGAGAGCCCAGGATATAGTGTGAGGGACCAGGGTATAGTGTGAGGGACCAGATTATAGTGTGAGTGACCAGGGATTAGTGTGAGGGACCAGGGTATAGTGTGAGGAACCCCTGGGTATAGTGTGAGGGACCAGGGTATAGTGTGAGGGACCAGGGTATAGTGTGAGGTCCCAGAGTATAGTGTGAGGGACCAGGATATAGTGTGAGAGACCAGGGTATAGTGTGAGGGACCAGATTATAGTGCGAGTGAACAGGGTATAGTGTGAGGGACCAGGGTATAGTGTGAGGGACCAGGGTATAGTGTGAGGGACCAGATTATAGTGTGAGTGAACAGGGTATAGTGTGAGGGACCAGGGTATATTGTGAGGGACCAGGGTATAGTGGGAGGGACAAGGTTATAGAGTGAGGGACAAGGGTATAGTGTGAGGGACCAGGGTACAGTGTGAGGGACCAGGGTATAGTGTGAGTGACAAGGGTTTTGTGTGAGGGACCAGGGTATAGTGTGAGGGACCAGATTATAGCGTGAGGGATCAGATTATAGTGTGAGGGACCAGATTATAGTGTGAGGGACAAGGGTATAGTGTGAGGGACCAGGATATAGTGTGAGGGATCAGATTATAGCGTGAGGGTCCAGATTATAGTGTGAGGGACCAGGGTGTAGTGTGAGGGACCTGGGCATAGTGTGAGGGACCAGATTATAGTGTGAGGGACCAGATTATAGTGTGAGGGACCAGATTATTGTGTGAGGGACCAGATTATAGTGCGAGTGACCAGGATATAGTGTGAGGGACCAGATTATAGTGTGAGGGGCCAGATTATAGTGTGAGGGACCAGGTTATAGTGTGAGGGACCAGGGTATAGTGGGAGGGACAAGGGTATAGAGTGAGGGACAAGGGTATAGTGTGAGGGACCAGGGTGCAGTGTGAGGGACCAGGGTATAGAGTGAAGGACAAGGGTATAGTGTGACGGACAAGGGTATAGTGTGAGGGACCAGATTATAGTGTGAGGGACCAGATTATAGTGTGAGGGACCAGATTATAGTGTGAGGGACCAGATTATAGTGAGAGGGACCAGATTATAGTGTGAGGGAACAGATTATAGAGTGAGGGACCAGATTATAGTGTGAGGGACCAGGGTATAGTGTGAGGGACCAGGGTATAGTGTGAGGGACAAGGGTATAGTGTGAGGGACAAGGGTATAGAGTGAGGGACCAGGGTATAGTGTGAGGGATCAGGGTATAGTGTGAGGGACCAGGGTATAGTGTGAGGGACCAGGGTATAGTGTGAGAGACCAGGGTATAGTGTTAGGGACCAGGGTATAGTGTGAGTGATCAGATTATAGTGTGAGTGACCAGGGTGTAGTGTGAGGGACCAGGGTACAGTGTGAGGGGCCAGGGTATAGTTTGAGGGACCAGGGTATAGTGTGAGGGACCAGGGTATAGTATGAGGGATCAGGGTATAGTGTGAGGGATCAGGGCATAGTGTGAGGAACCCCTGGGTATAGTGTGAGGTACCAGGGTATAGTGTGAGGGACCAGGGTGTAGTGTGAGGGACCAGGGTATAGTGTGAGGGAACAGGGTTTAGTGTGAGGGACCAGGGTATAGTGTGAGGGACCAGTGTATAGTGTGATAGCCCAGGGTATAGTGTGAGGGACCAGGGTATAGTGTGAGGGACCAGATTATAGTTTGAGTGACCAGGATTTAGTTTGCGGGACCAGGGTATAGTGTCAGGAACCCCTGGGTATAGTGTGAGGGACCAGGGTATAGTGTGAGGGACCAGGGTATAGTGTGAGGGACCAGAGTATAGTGTGAGGGACCAGGATATAGTGTGAGAGGCCAGGGTATAGTGTGAGGGACCAGGGTATAGTGTGAGGGACCAGATTATACTGTGAGGGACCAGGGTATAGTGTGAGGGACCAGGGTATAGTGTGAGGGACCAGATTATCTTGTGAGGGACCAGGGTATAGTGTGAGGGACCAGGGTATAGTGTGAGGGACCATATTATAGCGTGAGGGACAAGATTATAGTGTGAGGGACCAGATTATAGTGTGAGGGACAAGGGTATAGTGTGAGGGACCAGGGTATAGTGTGAGGGACCAGATTATAGTGTGAGGGTCCAGATTATAGTGTGAGGGACCAGGGTGTAGTGTGAGGGACCAGGGTATAGTATGAGGGACCAGGGTATAGTGTGAGGGACCAGGGTATAGAGGGAAGGACCAAGGTATAGTGTGAGCGACCAGGGTATAGTGTGAGGGACCAGATTATAGTGTGAGGGACCAGATTATAGTGTGAGGGACCAGATTATAGTGTGAGGGACCAGATTATAGTGTGAGGGACCAGGATATAGTGTGAGGGACCAGATTATAGTGTGAGGGACCAGATTATAGTATGAGGGACCAGGGTATAGTGTGAGGGACCAGGGTATAGTGGGAGGGACAAGGGTATAGAGTGAGGGACAAGGGTATAGTGTGAGGGACCACGGTAGAGTGTGAAGGACCAGGGTATAGTGTGAGGGACAAGGGTATAGTGTGAGGGACAAGGGTATAGTGTGAGGGACCAGGGTATAGTGTGAGGGACCAGATTATAGTGTGAGGGATCAGATTATAGTGTGAGGGACGAGGGTATAGTGTGAGGGACCAGATTATAGTGTGAGGGACAAGGGTATAGTGTGAGGGGCAAGGGTATAGTGGGAGGGACAAGCGTATAGTGTGAGAGACAAGGGTATAGTGTGAGGGACAAGGGTATAGTTTGAGGGACCAGGGTTTAGTGTGAGGGACCAGGGTATCGTGTGAGGGACCACGGTATAGTGTGAGGGACCAGGGTATAGTGTGAGGGACCAGGGAATAGTGTGAGGGTCCAGGGTATAGTGTGAGAGACCAGGGTATAGTGTTAGGGACCAGGGTAAAGTGTCAGGGATCAGATTATCGTGTGAGTGACCAGGGTATAGTGTGACGGACCAGATTATAGTGTGAGGGACCGGATTATAGTGTGAGGGACCAGATTATAGTGTGAGGGACCAGATTATAGTGTGAGTGACCAGGGATTAGTGTGAGGGACCAGGGTATAGTGTGAGGAACCCCTGGGTATAGTGTGAGGGACCAGGGTATAGTGTGAGGGACCAGGGTATAGTGTGAGGGCCCAGAGTATAGTGTGAGGGACCAGGATATAGTGTGAGAGACCAGGGTATAGTGTGAGGGACCAGATTATAGTGTGAGTGAACAGGGTATAGTGTGAGGGACCAGGGTATAGTGTGAGGGACCAGGGTATAGTGTGAGGGACCAGATTATAGTGTGAGTGAACAGGGTATAGTGTGAGGGACCAGGGTATATTGTGAGGGACCAGGGTATAGTGGGAGGGACAAGGTTAAAGAGTGAGGGACAAGGGTATAGTGTGAGGGACCAGGGTACAGTGTGAGGGACCAGGGTATAGTGTGAGTGACAAGGGTATAGTGTGAGGGACCAGGGTATAGTGTGAGGGACCAGATTATAGCGTGAGGGATCAGATTATAGTGTGAGGGACCAGATTATAGTGTGAGGGACAAGGGTATAGTGTGAGGGACCAGGGTATAGTGTGAGGGATCAGATTATAGCGTGAGGGTCCAGATTATAGTGTGAGGGACCAGGGTGTAGTGTGAGGGACCTGGGCATAGTGTGAGGGACCAGATTATAGTGTGAGGGACCAGATTATAGTGTGAGGGACCAGATTATTGTGTGAGGGACCAGATTATAGTGCGAGGGACCAGGATATAGTGTGAGGGACCAGATTATAGTGTGAGGGGCCAGATTATAGTGTGAGGGACCAGGGTATAGTGTGAGGGACCAGGGTATAGTGGGAGGGACAAGGGTATAGAGTGAGGGACAAGGGTATAGTGTGAGGGACCAGGGTGCAGTGTGAGGGACCAGGGTATAGTGTGAGGGACCAGATTATAGTGTGAGTGAACAGGGTATAGTGTGAGGGACCAGGGTATATTGTGAGGGACCAGGGTATAGTGGGAGGGACAAGGTTAAAGAGTGAGGGACAAGGGTATAGTGTGAGGGACCAGGGTACAGTGTGAGGGACCAGGGTATAGTGTGAGTGACAAGGGTATAGTGTGAGGGACCAGGGTATAGTGTGAGGGACCAGATTATAGCGTGAGGGATCAGATTATAGTGTGAGGGACCAGATTATAGTGTGAGGGACAAGGGTATAGTGTGAGGGACCAGGGTATAGTGTGAGGGATCAGATTATAGCGTGAGGGTCCAGATTATAGTGTGAGGGACCAGGGTGTAGTGTGAGGGACCTGGGCATAGTGTGAGGGACCAGATTATAGTGTGAGGGACCAGATTATAGTGTGAGGGACCAGATTATTGTGTGAGGGATCAGATTATAGTGCGAGGGACCAGGATATAGTGTGAGGGACCAGATTATAGTGTGAGGGGCCAGATTATAGTGTGAGGGACCAGGGTATAGTGTGAGGGACCAGGGTATAGTGGGAGGGACAAGGGTATAGAGTGAGGGACAAGGGTATAGTGTGAGGGACCAGGGTGCAGTGTGAGGGACCAGGGTATAGTGTGAAGGACAAGGGTATAGTGTGACGGACAAGGGTATAGTGTGAGGGACCAGATTATAGTGTGAGGGACCAGATTATAGTGTGAGGGACCAGATTATAGTGTGAGGGACCAGATTATAGTGAGAGGGACCAGATTATAGTGTGAGGGAACAGATTATAGTGTGAGGGACCAGATTATAGTGTGAGGGACCAGGGTATAGTGTGAGGGACCAGGGTATAGTGTGAGGGACAAGGGTATAGTGTGAGGGACAAGGGTATAGTGTGAGGGACCAGGGTATAGTGTGAGGGACAAGGGTATAGTGTGAGGGACAAGGGTATAGTGTGAGGGACAAGGGTATAGTGTGAGGGACAAGGGTATAGTGTGATGGACAAGGGTATAGAGTGAGGGACCAGGGTATAGTGTGAGGGACCAGGGTATAGTGTGAGGGACCAGGGTATAGTGTGAGGGACCAGGGTATAGTGTGAGAGACCAGGGTATAGTGTTAGGGACCAGGGTATAGTGTGAGGGATCAGATTATAGTGTGAGTGACCAGGGTGTAGTGTGAGGGACCAGGGTACAGTGTGAGGGGCCAGGGTATAGTGTGAGGGACCAGGGTATAGTGTGAGGGACCAGGGTATAGTATGAGGGATCAGGGTGTAGTGTGAGGGACCAGGGCATAGTGTGAGGAACCCCTGGTTATAGTGTGAGGGACAAGGGTATAGTGTGAGGGACCAGGGTGTAGTGTGAGGGACCAGGGTATAGTGTGAGGGAACAGGGTATAGTGTGAGGGACCAGGGTATAGTGTGAGGGACCAGTGTATAGTGTGATAGCCCAGGGTATAGTGTGAGGGACCAGGGTATAGTGTGAGGGACCAGATTATAGTTTGAGTGACCAGGATTTAGTTTGCGGGACCAGGGTATAGTGTGAGGGACCAGGGTATAGTGTGAGGGACCAGAGTATAGTGTGAGGGACCAGGATATAGTGTGAGAGGCCAGGGTATAGTGTGAGGGACCAGGGTATAGTGTGAGGGACCAGATTATACTGTGAGTGAACAGGGTATAGGGTGAGGGACCAGGGTATAGTGTGAGGAACCCCTGGGTATAGTGTGAGGGACCAGGGTATAGTGTGAGGGACCAGGGTATAGTGTGAGGGACCAGGGTATAGTGTGAGGGACCAGATTATCGTGTGAGGGACCAGGGTATAGTGTGAGGGACCAGGGTATAGTGTGAGGGACCATATTATAGCGTGAGGGACAAGATTATAGTGTGAGGGACCAGATTATAGTGTGAGGGACAAGGGTATAGCGTGAGGGACCAGGGTATAGTGTGAGGGACCAGAGTATAGTGTGAGTGTCCAGATTATAGTGTGAGGGACCAGGGTGTAGTGTGAGGGACCAGGGTATAGTATGAGTGACCAGGGTATAGTGTGAGGGACCAGGGTATAGAGGGAAGGACCAAGGTATATTGTGAGCGACCAGGGTATAGTGTGAGGGACCAGATTATAGTGTGAGGGACCAGATTATAGTGTGAGGGTCCAGATTATAGTGTGAGGGACCAGATTATAGTGTGAGGGACCAGGATATAGTGTGAGGGACCAGATTATAGTGTGAGGGACCAGATTATAGTGTGAGGGACCAGGGTATAGTGTGAGGGACCAGGGTATAGTGGGAGGGACAAGGGTATAGAGTGAGGGACAAGGGTATAGTGTGAGGGACCAGGGTACAGTGTGAGGGACCAGGGTATAGTGTGAGGGACAAGGGTATAGTGTGAGGGACAAGGGTATAGTGTGAGGGACCAGGGTATAGTGTGAGGGACCAGATTATAGTGTGAGGGATCAGATTATAGTGTGAGGGACCAGGGTATAGTGTGAGGGACCAGATTAAAGTGTGAGGGACCAGATTATAGTGTGAGGGACCAGATTATAGTGTGAGTGACCAGATTATAGTGTGAGGGACGAGGGTATAGTGTGAGGGACCAGGGTATAGTGTAAGGGACAAGGGTATAGTGTGAGGGGCAAGGGTATAGTGGGAGGGACAAGGGTATAGTGTGAGGGACAAGGGTATAGTGTGAGGGACAAGGGTATAGTGTGAGGGACAAGGGTATAGTGTGAGGGACCAGGGTTTAGTGTGAGGGACCAGGGTATAGTGTGAGGGACCAGGGAATAGTGTGAGGGTCCAGGGTATAGGCCATAAAAGATAACCAAAACCCGCTAGACGCCATAATAACAGAAAAAGAACTTCTTGAAAAACTCAAGGACCTGCGACCAGGAAAAGCTTGCGGGACAGACGGCATACTAAACGAGATGATTAAACACGCAGACGACAAACTGAAACTGGCTATCCTAAAACTCTTCAACTTGGTTCTGAGTGTCGGTTATTTCCCTGACATCTGGAACAAAGGACTCATAACACCCATATACAAAAGTGGGGACAAAATCGACCCAAACAACTATCGAGGCATCTGTGTAAACAGTAACCTGGGGAAGGTATTCTGTAGCATCATAAACAAAAGACTTATAAACTTCCTTGAAGAGCACAATGTCTTGAGTAAAAGCCAAATTGGATTCCTGCCAAACTATAGAACATCCGATCATATCTTCACCCTACAGACCCTAATTGACAAACACGTTCACCATAACAAAAGCAAAATCTACGCATGCTTTGTAGATTTCCAGAAGGCTTTCGACTCCATCTGGCATGACGGTTTATTCCTGAAACTTATCGAAAGCGGGGTAGGAGGTAAAACATATGATGTAATTAAATCAATGTATACAAACAATAAATGTGCAGTTAAAATTGGAGACAAACAAACAAAATACTTCCCACAGGGGCGGGGGGTGACGCAGGGCTCGCCAATCTCACCGACACTCTTTAATATTTACATTAATGGATTGGCAAAACTACTTGAACAATCTACAGCACCCGGCCTCACCCTATATGAATCCAAGGTTAAATTCCTCCTCTATGCCGACGACCTGGTTCTGCTGTCACCAACTAAGGAGGGTCTACAGCAGAACCTGGGCCTGCTGGAGTCGTACTGCCAGACTTGGGCCCTGACAATAAATCCCCAAAAAACCAAAGTCCTTGTGTTCCAGCAAAGATCCAAACAACATGGACCCACAATAAATTTCACAGTAGGAACAACCAAAATTGAACAAACCACTCACTACACATACTTGGGCTTAAAAATCAGTTCTACGGGAAACTTCAAACTGGCTGTGAATGAACTGAAAGAGAAAGCAAGAAGGGCTTTCTATGCCATCAAAAAATCAATCTAAATAGAAATCCCAATTAGCATTTGGCTCAAAATTTTCAAATCAGTAATTGAACCAATTGCACTCTATGGCAGTGAGGTCTGGGGACCACTAACACAACAAGATTTTGCAAAATGGGACAAACACCCAATTGAGATCCTACATGCGGAATTCTGTAAAAGTATCCTCCGGACTCAAAGGAAAACAGTAAACAACGCATGCAGGGCGGAACTAGGCCAATACCCATTAATAATCACTATCCAAAAAAGAGCCACCAAATTTTGGAATCACCTACAAATGAGCAACCCCCAATGCTATCACTACGACGCCCTGAAATGCCAAGAGCTGACCATAAAGAAGAATACCCTCAGTCAACTAGTCCTGGGACTCAATAAAGTAACTAATAACAATACTAACAATAACCAGCCCCAGGACAGTGACAGGGTAACACAAAGAATTCGACCCAACACAATCGTCGCTAAGCAAAAGGAAAAATATCTGTCATATTGGGCAGAAACAACAAAAACCCAAAGCAAACTCAATTGCTACTTGGTCCTAAACAGACAATACAACATAGCTGATTACCTGACCATGGTAAAGGATAACAAACTGAGAAGAACCTTGACAAGGTACAGACTTAGCGAACATAGCCTAGCGATCGAAAAAGGCAGACACAGGCAGACCAGGCTGCCAAGAGAAGACAGGATATGCTCTCACTGCAGTCAGGGAGTAGTTGAGACAGAGATGCACTTCCTCACAGCCTGTGGAAAATATCAGGGCATCAGAGAGAATTTCTATCAAAAATTCTCACAAATATGCCCTGAATTCAGAAATCTGACTGACAACCAAAAACTCCCATTCCTACTGGGGGAGGAGAGAAGTTGTGTAACACTGGCGGCACACTATGTTACAGCTTGCCATGAACAGAGGGACAACCAGTAAACTAAGACAAGAGTATATATAAACAAGGCGAAAATATATTTATAAACTCAGGGATATACCTGTTTATACACTGTATGAATGGAACCGCGTTTATGTGTTCAACCATAAATGTATTTTGATGCTTTGGCAACATAAGATGTACCTTATCATGCCAATAAAGCGATTTGTATTGTATTGTATTGTATTGTGAGAGACCAGGGTATAGTGTTAGGGACCAGGGTAAAGTGTCAGGGATCAGATTATAGTGTGAGTGACCAGGGTATAGTGTGACGGACCAGATTATAGTGTGAGGGACCGGATTATAGTGTGAGGGACCAGATTATAGCGTGAGGGACCAGATTATAGTGTGAGGGACCAGGATATAGTGTGAGGGACCAGATTATAGTGTGAGGGAACAGATTATAATGTGAGGGACCAGGGTATAGTGTGAGGGACCAGGGTATAGTGGGAGGGACAAGGGTATAGAGTGAGGGACAAGGGTATAGTGTGAGGGACCAGGGTACAGTGTGAGGGACCAGGGTATAGTGTGAGGGACAAGGGTATAGTGTGAGGGACAAGGGTATAGTGTGAGGGACCAGGGTATAGTGTGAGGGACCAGATTATAGTGTGAGGGATCAGATTATAGTGTGAGGGACCAGGGTATAGTGTGAGGGACCAGATAATAGTGAGAGGGACCAGATTAAAGTGTGAGGGACCAGATTATAGTGTGAGGGACCAGATTATAGTGTGAGGGACCAGATTATAGTGTGAGGGACGAGGGTATAGTGTGAGGGACCAGGGTATAGTGTAAGGGACAAGGGTATAGTGTGAGGGGCAAGGGTATAGTGGGAAGGACAAGGGTATAGTGTGAGGGACAAGGGTATAGTGTGAGGGACAAGGGTATAGTGTGAGGGACAAGGGTATAGTGTGAGGGACCAGGGTTTAGTGTGAGGGACCACGGTATAGTGTGAGGGACCAGGGTATAGTGTGAGGGACCAGGGTATAGTGTGAGGGTCCAGTGTATAGTGTGAGAGACCAGGGTATAGTGTTAGGGACCAGGGTAAAGTGTTAGGGATCAGATGAAAGTGTGAGTGACCAGGGTATAGTGTGAGGGACCAGGGTATAGTGTGAGGGGCCAGGGTATAGTGTGAGGGACCAGGGTATAGTGTGAGGGACCAGGGTATAGTGTGAGGGATCAGGGTGTAGTGTGAGGGACCAGGGTACAGTGTGAGGAACCCCTGGGTATAGTGTGAGGGACCAGCGTATAGTGTGAGGGACCAGGGTATAGTGTGAGGGACCAGGATATAGTGTGAGGGACCAGGGTATAGTGTGAGGGACCAGGGTATAGTGTGAGAGCCCAGGGTATAGTGTGAGGGACCAGGGTATAGTGTGAGGGACCAGATTATAGTGTGAGTGACCAGGGTATAGTGTGAGGGACCAGGGTATAGTGTGAGGAACCCCTGGGTATAGTGTGAGGGACCAGGGTATAGTGTGAGGGACCAGAGTATAGTGTGAGGGACCAGGGTATAGAGTGAGGGACCAGAGTATAGTGTGAGGGACCAGGATATAGTGTGAGAGACCAGGGTATAGTGTGAGGGACCAGGGTATAGTGTGAGGGACCAGATTATAGTGTGAGGGACCAGATTATAGTGTGAGGGACCAGATTATAGTGTGAGGGACCAGATTATAGTGAGAGGGACCAGATTATAGTGTGAGGGAACAGATTATAGTGTGAGGGACCAGATTATAGTGTGAGGGACCAGGGTATAGTGTGAGGGACCAGGGTATAGTGTGAGGGACAAGGGTATAGTGTGAGGGACAAGGGTATAGTGTGAGGGACCAGGGTATAGTGTGAGGGACAAGGGTATAGTGTGAGGGACAAGGGTATAGTGTGAGGGACAAGGGTATAGTGTGAGGGACAAGGGTATAGTGTGATGGACAAGGGTATAGAGTGAGGGACCAGGGTATAGTGTGAGGGACCAGGGTATAGTGTGAGGGACCAGGGTATAGTGTGAGGGACCAGGGTATAGTGTGAGGGACCAGATTATAGTGTGAGGGACCAGATTATAGTGTGAGGGACCAGATTGTAGTGTGAGGGACCAGGATATAGTGTGAGGGACCAGATTATAGTGTGAGGGAACAGATTATAATGTGAGGGACCAGGGTATAGTGTGAGGGACCAGGGTATAGTGGGAGGGACAAGGGTATAGAGTGAGGGACAAGGGTATAGTGTGAGGGACCAGGGTACAGTGTGAGGGACCAGGGTATAGTGTGAGGGACAAGGGTATAGTGTGAGGGACAAGGGTATAGTGTGAGGGACCAGGGTATAGTGTGAGGGACCAGATTATAGTGTGAGGGATCAGATTATAGTGTGAGGGACCAGGGTATAGTGTGAGGGACCAGATAATAGTGAGAGGGACCAGATTAAAGTGTGAGGGACCAGATTATAGTGTGAGGGACCAGATTATAGTGTGAGGGACCAGATTATAGTGTGAGGGACGAGGGTATTGTGTGAGGGACCAGGGTATAGTGTAAGGGACAAGGGTATAGTGTGAGGGGCAAGGGTATAGTGGGAAGGACAAGGGTATAGTGTGAGGGACAAGGGTATAGTGTGAGGGACAAGGGTATAGTGTGAGGGACAAGGGTATAGTGTGAGGGACCAGGGTTTAGTGTGAGGGACCACGGTATAGTGTGAGGGACCAGGGTATAGTGTGAGGGACCAGGGTATAGTGTGAGGGTCCAGTGTATAGTGTGAGAGACCCGGGTATAGTGTTAGGGACCAGGGTTAAGTGTTAGGGATCAGATGAAAGTTTGAGTGACCAGGGTATAGTGTGAGGGACCAGCGTATAGTGTGAGGGGCCAGGGTATAGTGTGAGGGACCAGGGTATAGTGTGAGGGACCAGGGTATAGTGTGAGGGATCAGGGTGTAGTGTGAGGGACCAGGGTACAGTGTGAGGAACCCCTGGGTATAGTGTGAGGGACCAGCGTATAGTGTGAGGGACCAGGGTATAGTGTGAGGGACCAGGATATAGTGTGAGGGACCAGGGTATAGTGTGAGGGACCAGGGTATAGTGTGAGAGCCCAGGGTACAGTGTGAGGGACCAGGGTATAGTGTGAGGGACCAGATTATAGTGTGAGTGACCAGGGTATAGTGTGAGGGACCAGGGTATAGTGTGAGGAACCCCTGGGTATAGTGTGAGGGACCAGGGTATAGTGTGAGGGACCAGAGTATAGTGTGAGGGACCAGGGTATAGAGTGAGGGACCAGAGTATAGTGTGAGGGACCAGGATATAGTGTGAGAGATCAGGGTATAGTGTGAGGGACCAGGGTATAGTGTGAGGGACCAGATTATAGTGTGAGGGACCAGATTATAGTGTGAGGGACCAGATTATAGTGTGAGGGACCAGATTATAGTGAGAGGGACCAGATTATAGTGTGAGGGAACAGATTATAGTGTGAGGGACCAGATTATAGTGTGAGGGACCAGGGTATAGTGTGAGGGACCAGGGTATAGTGTGAGGGACAAGGGTATAGTGTGAGGGACAAGGGTATAGTGTGAGGGACCAGGGTATAGTGTGAGGGACAAGGGTATAGTGTGAGGGACAAGGGTATAGTGTGAGGGACAAGGGTATAGTGTGAGGGACAAGGGTATAGTGTGATGGACAAGGGTATAGAGTGAGGGACCAGGGTATAGTGTGAGGGACCAGGGTATAGTGTGAGGGACCAGGGTATAGTGTGAGGGACCAGGGTATAGTGTGAGAGACCAGGGTATAGTGTTAGGGACCAGGGTATAGTGTGAGGGATCAGATTATAGTGTGACTGACCAGGGTGTAGTGTGAGGGACCAGGGTACAGTGTGAGGGGCCAGGGTATAGTGTGAGGGACCAGGGTATAGTGTGAGGGACAGGGATAGTATGAGGGATAGGTAGTGTGAGGGACCAGGGCATAGTGTGAGGAACCCCTGGGTATAGTGTGAGGGACCAGGGTATAGTGTGAGGGACCAGGGTGTAGTGTGAGGGACCAGGGTATAGTGTGAGGGAACAGGGTATAGTGTGAGGGACCAGGGTATAGTGTGAGGGACCAGTGTATAGTGTGATAGCCCAGGGTATAGTGTGCGGGACCAGGGTATAGTGTGAGGGACCAGATTATAGTTTGAGTGACCAGGATTTAGTTTGCGGGACCAGGGTATAGTGTGAGGAACCCCTGGGTATTGTGTGAGGGACCAGGGTATAGTGTGAGGGACCAGGGTATAGTGTGAGGGACCAGAGTATAGTGTGAGGGTCCAGATTATAGTGTGAGGGACCAGGGTGTAGTGTGAGGGACCAGGGTATAGTATGAGGGACCAGGGTATAGTGTGAGGGACCAGGGTATAGAGTGAAGGACCAAGGTATAGTGTGAGCGACCAGGGTATAATGTGAGGGACCAGATTATAGTGTGAGGGACCAGATTATAGTGTGAGGGACCAGATTATAGTGTGAGGGACCAGATTATAGTGTGAGGGACCAGGATATAGTGTGAGGGACCAGATTATAGTGTGAGGGACCAGATTATAGTGTGAGGGACCAGGGTATAGTGTGAGAGACCAGGGTATAGTGGGAGGGACAAGGGTATAGAGTGAGGGACAAGGGTATAGTGTGAGGGACCAGGGTACAGTGTGAGGGACCAGGGTATAGTGTGAGGGACAAGGGTATAGTGTGAGGGACAAGGGTATAGTGTGAGGGACCAGGGTATAGTGTGAGGGACCAGATTATAGTGTGAGGGATCAGATTATAGTGTGAGGGACCAGGGTATAGTGTGAGGGACCAGATAATAGTGAGAGGGACCAGATTAAAGTGTGAGGGACCAGATTATAGTGTGAGGGACCAGATTATAGTGTGAGGGACCAGATTATAGTGTGAGGGACGAGGGTATAGTGTGAGGGACCAGGGTATAGTGTAAGGGACAAGGGTATAGTGTGAGGGGCAAGGGTATAGTGGGAGGGACAAGGGTATAGTGTGAGGGACAAGGGTATAGTGTGAGGGGCAAGGGTATAGTGTGAGGGACAAAGGTATAGTGTGAGGGACCAGGGTTTAGTGTGAGGGACCAGGGTATAGTGTGAGGGACCACGGTATAGTGTGAGGGACCAGGGTATAGTGTGAGGGACCAGGGTATAGTGTGAGGGTCCAGGGTATAGTGTGAGAGACCAGGGTATAGTGTTAGGGACCAGGGTAAAGTGTCAGGGATCAGATTATAGTGTGAGTGACCAGGGTATAGTCGTGACGGGACCAGATTATAGTGTGAGGGACAAGAGAGAGATGTGAGGGACCAGATTATAGTGTGAGGGACCAGATTATAGTGTGAGGGACCAGGATATAGTGTGAGGGACCAGATTATAGTGTGAGGGACCAGATTATAGTGTGAGGGAGCAGGGTATAGTGTGAGGGACCAGGGTATAGTGGGAGGGACAAGGGTATAGAGTGAGGGACAAGGGTATAGTGTGAGGGACCAGGGTACAGTGTGAGGGACCAGGGTATAGTGTGAGGGACAAGGGTATAGTGTGAGGGACAAGGGTATAGTGTGAGGGACCAGGGTATAGTGTGAGGGACCAGATTATAGTGTGAGGGATCAGATTATAATGTGAGGGACCAGGGTATAGTGTGAGGGACCAGATAATAGTGAGAGGGACCAGATTAAAGTGTGAGGGACCAGATTATACTGTGAGGGACCAGATTATAGTGTGAGGGACCAGATTATAGTGTGAGGGACGAGGGTATAGTGTGAGGGACCAGGGTATAGTGTAAGGGACAAGGGTATAGTGTGAGGGGCAAGGGTATAGTGGGAGGGACAAGGGTATAGTGTGAGGGACAAGGGTATAGTCTGAGGGACAAGGGTATAGTGTGAGGGACAAGGGTATAGTGTGAGGGACCAGGGTTTAGTGTGAGGGACCAGGGTATAGTGTGAGGGACCACGGTATAGTGTGAGGGACCAGGGTATAGTGTGAGGGACCAGGGTATAGTGTGAGGGTCCAGTGAATAGTGTGAGAGACCAGGGTATAGTGTTAGGGACCAGGGTAAAGTGTCAGGGATCAGATGAAAGTGTGAGTGACCAGGGTATAGTGTGAGGGACTAGGGTATAGTGTGAGGGGCCACGGTATAGTGTGAGGGACCAGGGTATAGTGTGAGGGACCAGGGTATAGTGTGAGGGATCAGGGTGTAGTGTGAGGGACCAGGGTATAGTGTGAGGAACCCCTGGGTATAGTGTGAGGGACCAGGGTATAGTGTGAGGGACCAGGGTATAGTGTGAGGGACCAGGATATAGTGTGAGGGACCAGGGTATAGTGTGAGGGAACAGGGTATAGTGTGAGAGCCCAGGGTATAGTGTGAGGGACCAGGGTATAGTGTGAGGGACCAGGGTATAGTGTGAGGAACCCCTGGGTATAGTGTGAGGGACCAGGGTATAGTGTGAGGGACCAGGGTATAGTGTGAGGGACCAGGGTATAGTGTGAGGGACCAGAGTATAGTGTGAGGGACCAGGATATAGTGTGAGAGACCAGGGTATAGTGTGAGGGACCAGGGTATAGTGTGAGGGACCAGATTAAAGTGTGAGTGACCAGGGTGTAGTGTGAGGGACCAGGGTATAGTGTGAGGAACCCCTGGGTATAGTGTGAGGGACCAGGGTATAGTGTGAGGGACCAGGTTATAGTGTGAGGGACCAGGGTATAGTGTGAGGGACCAGATTATAGTGTGAGGGTCCAGATTATAGTGTGACGGACCAGGGTGTCGTGTGAGGGACCAGGGTATAGTGTGAGGGACCAGAGTATAGTGTGAGGGACCTGGGTATAGAGTGAGGGACCAGATTATAGCGTGAGCGACCAGATTATAGTGTGAGGGACCAGGGTATAGTGTGAGGGACCAGGGTATAGTGTGAGGGACCAGATTATAGTGTGAGGGACCAGATTATAGTGTGAGGGACCAGGGTATAGTGTGAGGGACCAGGGTATAGTGTGAGGGGCCAGATTATAGTGTGAGGGACCAGATTATAGTGTGAGGGACCAGATTATAGTGTGAGGGACCAGGGTATAATGTGAGGGACCAGATTATTGTGTGAGGGACCAGGGTATAGTCTGAGGGACCAGGGTATAGTGTGAGAGACCAGGGTATAGTGTGAGGGACCAGGGTATTGTGTGAGCGACCAGATTATAGTGTGAGGGACCAGGGTATAGTGTGAGGAACCAGGGTATAGTGTGAGGGACCAGATTATAGTGTGAGGGATCAGATTATACTGTGAGGGAGCAGATTATAGTGTGAGGGACCAGATTATAGTGTGAGGGACCAGATTATAGTGTGAGGGAGCAGATTATAGTGTGAGGGACCAGATTATAGTGTGAGGGACCAGATTATAGTGTGATGGACCAGGGTATTGTGTGAGGGACCAGATTATAGTGTGAGGGAACAGATTATAATGTGAGGGACCAGATTATAGTGTGAGGGACCAAATTATAGTGTGAGGGACCAGATTATCGTGTGAGGGACGAGGGGATAGTGTGAGGGACCAGATTATAATGTGAGGGACCAGATTATAGTGTGAGGGACCAGGGTATCGTGTGAGGGACCAGATTATAGTGTGAGGGACCAGGGTATAGTATGAGGGACCAGGGTATAGTTTGCAGGAGCAGGGTATTGTGTGAGGGACCAGGTTATTGTGTGAGGGACCAGATTATAGTGTGAGGGACCAGAGTATAGTGTGAGGGACCAGATTATAGTGTGAGGGACCAGGGTGTAGTGTGAGGGACCAGATTATACTGTGAGGGACCAGGGTATTGTGTGAGAGACCAGGGTATAGTGTGAGGGAACAGGGTATAGTGTGAGGGACCAGGGTATAGTGTGAGGGACCAGATTATAATGTGAGGGACCGGGTAGAGTGTGAGGGACCAGGGTATAGTGTGAGGGACCAGATTACAGTGTGAGGGACCAGGTTATAGTGTGTGGGACCAGATTATAGTGTGAGGGACCAGATTATAGTGTGAGGGACCAGGGTATAGTGTGAGGGACCAGATTATAGAGTGAGGGACCAGATTATAGTGTGAGGGACCAGGGTATAGTGTGAGGGACCAGGGTATAGTGGGAGGGACAAGGGTATAGTGTGAGGGTCAAGGGTATAGTGTGAGGGACCAGGGTACAGTGTGAGGACGAGGGTATTGTGTGAGGGGCAAGGGTATAGTGTGAGGGACAAGGGTATAGTGTGAGTGACCAGGGTATAGTGTGAGGGACCAGGGTATAGTGTGAGGGACCAGGGTACAGTGTGAGGGACCAGATTATAGTGTGAGGGTCCAGATTATAGTGTGACGGACCAGGGTGTTGTGTGAGGGACCAGGGTATAGTGTGATGGACCAGGCTATAGTGTGAGGGACCAGGGTATAGAGTTAGGGACCAGATTATAGTGTGAGCGACCAGATTATAGTGTGAGGGACCAGGGTATAGTGTGAGGGATCAGGGTATAGTGTGAAGTACCAGATTATAGTGTGAGGGACCAGATTATAGTGTGAGGGACCAGGGTATAGTGTGAGGGACCAGGGTATAGTGTGAGGGGTCAGATTATAGTGTGAGGGACCAGATTATAGTGTGGGAACAGATTATAGTGTGAGGGACCAGGGTATAATGTGAGGGACCAGATTATAGTGTGAGGGACCAGGGTATAGTCTGAGGGACCAGGGTATAGTGTGAGAGACCAGGGTATAGTGTGAGGGAGCAGGGTATAGTGTGAGGGACCAGGGTATAGTGGGAGGGACAAGGGTATAGAGTGAGGGACAAGGGTATAGTGTGAGGGACCAGGGTACAGTGTGAGGGCCCAGGGTATAGTGTGAGGGACAAGGGTATAGTGTGAGGGACAAGGGTATAGTGTGAGGGACCAGGGTATAGTGTGAGGGACCAGATTATAGTGTGAGGGATCAGATTATAATGTGAGGGACCAGGGTATAGTGTGAGGGACCAGATAATAGTGAGAGGGACCAGATTAAAGTGTGAGGGACCAGATTATACTGTGAGGGACCAGATTATAGTGTGAGGGACCAGATTATAGTGTGAGGGACGAGGGTATAGTGTGAGGGACCAGGGTATAGTGTAAGGGACAAGGGTATAGTGTGAGGGGCAAGGGTATAGTGGGAGGGACAAGGGTATAGTGTGAGGGACAAGGGTATAGTGTGAGGGACAAGGGTATAGTGTGAGGGACAAGGGTATAGTGTGAGGGACCAGGGTTTAGTGTGAGGGACCAGGGTATAGTGTGAGGGACCACGGTATAGTGTGAGGGACCAGGGTATAGTGTGAGGGACCAGGGTATAGTGTGAGGGTCCAGTGAATAGTGTGAGAGACCAGGGTATAGTGTTAGGGACCAGGGTAAAGTGTCAGGGATCAGATGAAAGTGTGAGTGACCAGGGTATAGTGTGAGGGACCAGGGTATAGTGTGAGGGGCCACGGTATAGTGTGAGGGACCAGGGTATAGTGTGAGGGACCAGGGTATAGTGTGAGGGATCAGGGTGTAGTGTGAGGGACCAGGGTATAGTGTGAGGAACCCCTGGGTATAGTGTGAGGGACCAGGGTATAGTGTGAGGGACCAGGGTATAGTGTGAGGGACCAGGATATAGTGTGAGGGACCAGGGTATAGTGTGAGGGAACAGGGTATAGTGTGAGAGCCCAGGGTATAGTGTGAGGGACCAGGGTATAGTGTGAGGGACCAGGGTATAGTGTGAGGAACCCTGGGTATAGTGTGAGGGACCAGGGTATAGTGTGAGGGACCAGGGTATAGTGTGAGGGACCAGGGTATAGTGTGAGGGACCAGAGTATAGTGTGAGGGACCAGGATATAGTGTGAGAGACCAGGGTATAGTGTGAGGGACCAGGGTATAGTGTGAGGGACCAGATTAAAGTGTGAGTGACCAGGGTGTAGTGTGAGGGACCAGGGTATAGTGTGAGGAACCCCTGGGTATAGTGTGAGGGACCAGGGTATAGTGTGAGGGACCAGGTTATAGTGTGAGGGACCAGGGTATAGTGTGAGGGACCAGATTATAGTGTGAGGGTCCAGATTATAGTGTGACGGACCAGGGTGTCGTGTGAGGGACCAGGGTATAGTGTGAGGGACCAGAGTATAGTGTGAGGGACCTGGGTATAGAGTGAGGGACCAGATTATAGCGTGAGCGACCAGATTATAGTGTGAGGGACCAGGGTATAGTGTGAGGGACCAGGGTATAGTGTGAGGGACCAGATTATAGTGTGAGGGACCAGATTATAGTGTGAGGGACCAGGGTATAGTGTGAGGGACCAGGGTATAGTGTGAGGGGCCAGATTATAGTGTGAGGGACCAGATTATAGTGTGAGGGACCAGATTATAGTGTGAGGGACCAGGGTATAATGTGAGGGACCAGATTATAGTGTGAGGGACCAGGGTATAGTCTGAGGGACCAGGGTATAGTGTGAGAGACCAGGGTATAGTGTGAGGGACCAGGGTATTGTGTGAGCGACCAGATTATAGTGTGAGGGACCAGGGTATAGTGTGAGGAACCAGGGTATAGTGTGAGGGACCAGATTATAGTGTGAGGGATCAGATTATACTGTGAGGGAGCAGATTATAGTGTGAGGGACCAGATTATAGTGTGAGGGACCAGATTATAGTGTGAGGGAGCAGATTATAGTGTGAGGGACCAGATTATAGTGTGAGGGACCAGATTATAGTGTGATGGACCAGGGTATTGTGTGAGGGACCAGATTATAGTGTGAGGGAACAGATTATAATGTGAGGGACCAGATTATAGTGTGAGGGACCAAATTATAGTGTGAGGGACCAGATTATCGTGTGAGGGACGAGGGGATAGTGTGAGGGACCAGATTATAATGTGAGGGACCAGATTATAGTGTGAGGGACCAGGGTATCGTGTGAGGGACCAGATTATAGTGTGAGGGACCAGATTATAGTGTGAGGGACCAGGGTATAGTATGAGGGACCAGGGTATAGTTTGCAGGAGCAGGGTATTGTGTGAGGGACCAGGTTATTGTGTGAGGGACCAGATTATAGTGTGAGGGACCAGAGTATAGTGTGAGGGACCAGATTATAGTGTGAGGGACCAGGGTGTAGTGTGAGGGACCAGATTATACTGTGAGGGACCAGGGTATTGTGTGAGAGACCAGGGTATAGTGTGAGGGAACAGGGTATAGTGTGAGGGACCAGGGTATAGTGTGAGGGACCAGATTATAATGTGAGGGACCGGGTAGAGTGTGAGGGACCAGGGTATAGTGTGAGGGACCAGATTACAGTGTGAGGGACCAGGTTATAGTGTGTGGGACCAGATTATAGTGTGAGGGACCAGATTATAGTGTGAGGGACCAGGGTATAGTGTGAGGGACCAGATTATAGAGTGAGGGACCAGATTATAGTGTGAGGGACCAGGGTATAGTGTGAGGGACCAGGGTATAGTGGGAGGGACAAGGGTATAGTGTGAGGGTCAAGGGTATAGTGTGAGGGACCAGGGTACAGTGTGAGGACGAGGGTATTGTGTGAGGGACAAGGGTATAGTGTGAGGGACAAGGGTATAGTGTGAGTGACCAGGGTATAGTGTGAGGGACCAGGGTATAGTGTGAGGGACCAGGGTACAGTGTGAGGGACCAGATTATAGTGTGAGGGTCCAGATTATAGTGTGACGGACCAGGGTGTTGTGTGAGGGACCAGGGTATAGTGTGATGGACCAGGCTATAGTGTGAGGGACCAGGGTATAGAGTTAGGGACCAGATTATAGTGTGAGCGACCAGATTATAGTGTGAGGGACCAGGGTATAGTGTGAGGGATCAGGGTATAGTGTGAAGTACCAGATTATAGTGTGAGGGACCAGATTATAGTGTGAGGGACCAGGGTATAGTGTGAGGGACCAGGGTATAGTGTGAGGGGTCAGATTATAGTGTGAGGGACCAGATTATAGTGTGGGAACAGATTATAGTGTGAGGGACCAGGGTATAATGTGAGGGACCAGATTATAGTGTGAGGGACCAGGGTATAGTCTGAGGGACCAGGGTATAGTGTGAGAGACCAGGGTATAGTGTGAGGGACCAGGGTATTGTGTGAGGGACCAGATTATAGTCTGAGGGACCAGGGTATAGTGTGAGGGACCAGGGTATAGTGTGAGGGACCAGATTATAGTGTGAGGGACCAGATTATACTGTGAGGGAGCAGATTATAGTGTGAGGGACCAGATTATAGTGTGAGGGACCAGATTATAGTGTGATGGACCAGGGTATAGTGTGAGGGACCAGATTATAGTGTGAGTGAGCAGATTAGAGTGTGAGGGACCAGATTATAGTGTGAGGGACCAGATTATAGTGTGATGGACCAGGGTATTGTGTGAGGGACCAGATTATAGTGTGAGGGAACAGATTATAGTGTGAGGGACCAGATTATAGTGTGAGGGACCAAATTATAGTGTGAGGGACCAGATTATAGTGTGAGGGACCAGGGGATAGTGTGAGGGATCAGATTATAGTGTGAGGGACCAGATTATAGTGTGAGGGACCAGGGTATAGTGTGAGGGACCAGATTATAGTGTGAGGGACCAGATTATAGTGTGAGGGACCAGGGTATAGTATGAGGGACCAGGGTATAGTTTGCAGGAGCAGGGTATTGTGTGAGGGACCAGGTTATTGTGTGAGGGAAAAGATTATAGAGTGAGGGACCAGAGTATAGTGTGAGGGACCAGATTATAGTGTGAGGGACCACGGTGTAGTGTGAGGGACCAGATTATAGTGTGAGGGACCAGGGTATTGTGTGAGAGACCAGGGTATAGTGTGAGGGAACAGGGTATAGTGTGAGGGACCACGGTATAGTGTGAGGGACCAGATTATAATGTGAGGGACCGGGTAGAGTGTGAGGGACCAGGGTATAGTGTGAGGGACCAGATTATAGTGTGAGGGACCAGGTTATAGTGTGTGGGACCAGATTATAGTGTGAGGGACCAGATTATAGTGTGAGGGACCAGGGTATAGTGTGAGGGACCAGATTATCGTGTGAGGGACCAGATTATAGTGTGAGGGACCAGGGTATAGTGTGAGGGACCAGGGTATAGTGGGAGGGACAAGGGTATAGTGTGAGGGTCAAGGGTATAGTGTGAGGGACCAGGGTACAGTGTGAGGACGAGGGTATTGTGTGAGGGACAAGGGTATAGTGTGAGGGACAAGGGTATAGTGTGAGGGACCAGGGTATAGTGTGAGGGAACAGATTATAGTGTGAGGGACCAGATTATAGTGTGAGGGACCAGGGTATAGTGTGAGGGACCAGATTATAGTGAGAGGGACCAGATTGTAGTGTGAGGGACCAGATTATAGTGTGAGGGACCAGATTATAGTGTGAGGGACCAGATTATAGTGTGAGGGACCAGGGTATAGTATGACGGACCAAGGTATAGTGTGAGGGATAAGGGTATAGTGTGAGGGACAAGGGTATAGTGTGAGGGACCAGGGTATAGTGTGAGGGACAAGGGTATAGTGTGAGGGACAAGGGTATAGTGTGAGGGACAAGGGTATAGTGTGAGGGACAAGGGTATAGTGTGAGGGACCAGGGTATAGTGTGAGGGACCAGGGTATAGTGTGAGGGACCAGGGTATAGTGTGAGGGACCAGGGTATAGTGTGAGGAACCCCTGGGTATAGTGTGAGGGACCAGGGTATAGTGTGAGGGACCAGGGTATAGTGTGAGGGACCAGGGTATAGTGTGAGGGACCAGGGTATAGTGTGAAGTACCAGATTATAGTGTGAGGGACCAGATTATAGTGTGAGGGACCAGGGTATAGTGTGAGGGACCAGGGTATAGTGTGAGGGGTCAGATTATAGTGTGAGGGACCAGATTATAGTGTGGGAACAGATTATAGTGTGAGGGACCAGGGTATAATGTGAGGGACCAGATTATAGTGTGAGGGACCAGGGTATAGTCTGAGGGACCAGGGTATAGTGTGAGAGACCAGGGTATAGTGTGAGGGACCAGGGTATTGTGTGAGGGACCAGATTATATTCTGAGGGACCAGGGTATAGTGTGAGGGACCAGGGTATAGTGTGAGGGACCAGATTATAGTGTGAGGGACCAGATTATACTGTGAGGGAGCAGATTATAGTGTGAGGGACCAGATTATAGTGTGAGGGACCAGATTATAGTGTGATGGACCAGGGTATAGTGTGAGGGACCAGATTATAGTGTGAGTGAGCAGATTATAGTGTGAGGGACCAGATTATAGTGTGAGGGACCAGATTATAGTGTGATGGACCAGGGTATTGTGTGAGGGACCAGATTATAGTGTGAGGGAACAGATTATAGTGTGAGGGACCAGATTATAGTGTGAGGGACCAAATTATAGTGTGAGGGACCAGATTATAGTGTGAGGGACCAGGGGATAGTGTGAGGGATCAGATTATAGTGTGAGGGACCAGATTATAGTGTGAGGGACCAGGGTATAGTGTGAGGGACCAGATTATAGTGTGAGGGACCAGATTATAGTGTGAGGGACCAGGGTATAGTATGAGGGACCAGGGTATAGTTTGCAGGAGCAGGGTATTGTGTGAGGGACCAGGTTATTGTGTGAGGGAAAAGATTATAGAGTGAGGGACCAGAGTATAGTGTGAGAGACCAGGGTATAGTGTGAGGGAACAGGGTATAGTGTGAGGGACCAGGGTATAGTGTGAGGGACCAGATTATAATGTGAGGGACCGGGTAGAGTGTGAGGGACCAGGGTATAGTGTGAGGGACCAGATTATAGTGTGAGGTACCAGGTTATAGTGTGTGGGACCAGATTATAGTGTGAGGGACCAGATTATAGTGTGAGGGACCAGGGTATAGTGTGAGGGACCAGATTATCGTGTGAGGGACCAGATTATAGTGTGAGGGACCAGGGTATAGTGTGAGGGACCAGGGTATAGTGGGAGGGTCAAGGGTATAGTGTGAGGGTCAAGGGTATAGTGTGAGGGACCAGGGTACAGTGTGAGGACGAGGGTATTGTGTGAGGGACAAGGGTATAGTGTGAGGGACAAGGGTATAGTGTGAGGGACCAGGGTATAGTGTGAGGGAACAGATTATAGTGTGAGGGACCAGATTATAGTGTGAGGGACCAGGGTATAGTGTGAGGGACCAGATTATAGTGAGAGGGACCAGATTGTAGTGTGAGGGACCAGATTATAGTGTGAGGGACCAGATTATAGTGTGAGGGACCAGATTATAGTGTGAGGGACCAGGGTATAGTATGACGGACCAAGGTATAGTGTGAGGGATAAGGGTATAGTGTAAGGGACAAGGGTATAGTGTGAGGGACCAGGGTATAGTGTGAGGGACAAGGGTATAGTGTGAGGGACAAGGGTATAGTGTGAGGGACAAGGGTATAGTGTGAGGGACAAGGGTATAGTGTGAGGGACCAGGGTATAGTGTGAGGGACCAGGGTATAGTGTGAGGGACCAGGGTATAGTGTGAGGGACCAGGGTATAGTGTGAGGAACCCCTGGGTATAGTGTGAGGGACCAGGGTATAGTGTGAGGGACCAGGGTATAGTGTGAGGGACCAGGGTATAGTGTGAGGGACCAGGGTATAGTGTGAGGGACCATGGTATAGTGTGAGGGAACAGGGTATAGTGTGAGAGCCCAGGGTATAGTGTGAGGGACCACGGTATAGTGTGAGAGACCTGATTATAGTGTGAGTGACAAGGGTATAGTGTGAGGGACCAGGGTATAGTGTGAGGGACCACGGTATAGTGTGAGGGACCAGATTATTGTGTGAGTGACAAGGGTATAGTGTGAGGGACCAGGGTATAGTGTGAGGAATCCCTGGGTATAGTGTGAGGGACGAGGGTATAGTGTGAGGGACCAGGGTATAGTGTGAGGGAACAGGGTATAGTGTGAGGACCAGGGTATAGTGTGAGGGACCAGGGTATAGTGTGAGAGACCTGATTATAGTGTGAGTGACCAGGGTATAGTGTGAGGGACCAGGGTATAGTGTGCGGAACCCATGGGTACAGTGTGAGGGACCAGGGTATAGTGTGAGGGAACAGGGTATAGTGTGAGGGACCAGGGTATAGTGTGAGGGACCAGGGTATAGTGTGAGGGATCAGATTATAGTGTGAGGGACCAGATTATAGTGTGAGGGACCAGGGTATAGTGTGAGGGACCAGATTATAGTGTGAGGGACCAGATTATAGTGTGAGGGACCAGGGTATAGTATGACGGACCAGGGTATAGTGTGAGGGATCAGATTATAGTGTGAGGGACCAGATTATAGTGTGAGGGACCAGGGTATAGTGTGAGGGACCAGATTATAGTGTGAGGGACCAGATTATAGTGTGAGGGACCAGGGTATAGTATGAGGGACCAGGGTATAGTTTGCAGGAGCAGGGTATTGTGTGAGGGACCAGGTTATTGTGTGAGGGAAAAGATTATAGAGTGAGGGACCAGAGTATAGTGTGAGGGACCAGATTATAGTGTGAGGGACCACGGTGTAGTGTGAGGGACCAGATTATAGTGTGAGGGACCAGGGTATTGTGTGAGAGACCAGGGTATAGTGTGAGGGAACAGGGTATAGTGTGAGGGACCAGGGTATAGTGTGAGGGACCAGATTATAATGTGAGGGACCGGGTAGAGTGTGAGGGACCAGGGTATAGTGTGAGGGACCAGATTATAGTGTGAGGGACCAGGTTATAGTGTGTGGGACCAGATTATAGTGTGAGGGACCAGATTATAGTGTGAGGGACCAGGGTATAGTGTGAGGGACCAGATTATCGTGTGAGGGACCAGATTATAGTGTGAGGGACCAGGGTATAGTGTGAGGGACCAGGGTATAGTGGGAGGGACAAGGGTATAGTGTGAGGGTCAAGGGTATAGTGTGAGGGACCAGGGTACAGTGTGAGGACGAGGGTATTGTGTGAGGGACAAGGGTATAGTGTGAGGGACAAGGGTATAGTGTGAGGGACCAGGGTATAGTGTGAGGGAACAGATTATAGTGTGAGGGACCAGATTATAGTGTGAGGGACCAGGGTATAGTGTGAGCGACCAGATTATAGTGAGAGGGACCAGATTGTAGTGTGAGGGACCAGATTATAGTGTGAGGGACCAGATTATAGTGTGAGGGACCAGATTATAGTGTGAGGGACCAGGGTATAGTATGACGGACCAAGGTATAGTGTGAGGGATAAGGGTATAGTGTGAGGGACAAGGGTATAGTGTGAGGGACCAGGGTATAGTGTGAGGGACAAGGGTATAGTGTGAGGGACAAGGGTATAGTGTGAGGGACAAGGGTATAGTGTGAGGGACAAGGGTATAGTGTGAGGGACCAGGGTATAGTGTGAGGGACCAGGGTATAGTGTGAGGGACCAGGGTATAGTGTGAGGGACCAGGGTATAGTGTGAGGAACCCCTGGGTATAGTGTGAGGGACCAGGGTATAGTGTGAGGGACCAGGGTATAGTGTGAGGGACCAGGGTATAGTGTGAGGGACCAGGGTATAGTGTGAAGTACCAGATTATAGTGTGAGGGACCAGATTATAGTGTGAGGGACCAGGGTATAGTGTGAGGGACCAGGGTATAGTGTGAGGGGTCAGATTATAGTGTGAGGGACCAGATTATAGTGTGGGAACAGATTATAGTGTGAGGGACCAGGGTATAATGTGAGGGACCAGATTATAGTGTGAGGGACCAGGGTATAGTCTGAGGGACCAGGGTATAGTGTGAGAGACCAGGGTATAGTGTGAGGGACCAGGGTATTGTGTGAGGGACCAGATTATATTCTGAGGGACCAGGGTATAGTGTGAGGGACCAGGGTATAGTGTGAGGGACCAGATTATAGTGTGAGGGACCAGATTATACTGTGAGGGAGCAGATTATAGTGTGAGGGACCAGATTATAGTGTGAGGGACCAGATTATAGTGTGATGGACCAGGGTATAGTGTGAGGGACCAGATTATAGTGTGAGTGAGCAGATTATAGTGTGAGGGACCAGATTATAGTGTGAGGGACCAGATTATAGTGTGATGGACCAGGGTATTGTGTGAGGGACCAGATTATAGTGTGAGGGAACAGATTATAGTGTGAGGGACCAGATTATAGTGTGAGGGACCAAATTATAGTGTGAGGGACCAGATTATAGTGTGAGGGACCAGGGGATAGTGTGAGGGATCAGATTATAGTGTGAGGGACCAGATTATAGTGTGAGGGACCAGGGTATAGTGTGAGGGACCAGATTATAGTGTGAGGGACCAGATTATAGTGTGAGGGACCAGGGTATAGTATGAGGGACCAGGGTATAGTTTGCAGGAGCAGGGTATTGTGTGAGGGACCAGGTTATTGTGTGAGGGAAAAGATTATAGAGTGAGGGACCAGAGTATAGTGTGAGAGACCAGGGTATAGTGTGAGGGAACAGGGTATAGTGTGAGGGACCAGGGTATAGTGTGAGGGACCAGATTATAATGTGAGGGACCGGGTAGAGTGTGAGGGACCAGGGTATAGTGTGAGGGACCAGATTATAGTGTGAGGGACCAGGTTATAGTGTGTGGGACCAGATTATAGTGTGAGGGACCAGATTATAGTGTGAGGGACCAGGGTATAGTGTGAGGGACCAGATTATCGTGTGAGGGACCAGATTATAGTGTGAGGGACCAGGGTATAGTGTGAGGGACCAGGGTATAGTGGGAGGGTCAAGGGTATAGTGTGAGGGTCAAGGGTATAGTGTGAGGGACCAGGGTACAGTGTGAGGACGAGGGTATTGTGTGAGGGACAAGGGTATAGTGTGAGGGACAAGGGTATAGTGTGAGGGACCAGGGTATAGTGTGAGGGAACAGATTATAGTGTGAGGGACCAGATTATAGTGTGAGGGACCAGGGTATAGTGTGAGGGACCAGATTATAGTGAGAGGGACCAGATTGTAGTGTGAGGGACCAGATTATAGTGTGAGGGACCAGATTATTGTGTGAGGGACCAGATTATAGTGTGAGGGACCAGGGTATAGTATGACGGACCAAGGTATAGTGTGAGGGATAAGGGTATAGTGTAAGGGACAAGGGTATAGTGTGAGGGACCAGGGTATAGTGTGAGGGACAAGGGTATAGTGTGAGGGACAAGGGTATAGTGTGAGGGACAAGGGTATAGTGTGAGGGACCAGGGTATAGTGTGAGGGACCAGGGTATAGTGTGAGGGACCAGGGTATAGTGTGAGGGACCAGGGTATAGTGTGAGGAACCCCTGGGTATAGTGTGAGGGACCAGGGTATAGTGTGAGGGACCAGGGTATAGTGTGAGGGACCAGGGTATAGTGTGAGGGACCAGGGTATAGTGTGAGGGACCATGGTATAGTGTGAGGGAACAGGGTATAGTGTGAGAGCCCAGGGTATAGTGTGAGGGACCACGGTATAGTGTGAGGGACCAGATTATTGTGTGAGTGACAAGGGTATAGTGTGAGGGACCAGGGTATAGTGTGAGGAATCCCTGGGTATAGTGTGAGGGACGAGGGTATAGTGTGAGGGACCAGGGTATAATGTGAGGGAACAGGGTATAGTGTGAGGACCAGGGTATAGTGTGAGGGACCAGGGTATAGTGTGAGAGACCTGATTATAGTGTGAGTGACCAGGGTATAGTGTGAGGGACCAGGGTATAGTGTGCGGAACCCATGGGTACAGTGTGAGGGACCAGGGTATAGTGTGAGGGAACAGGGTATAGTGTGAGGGACCAGGGTATAGTGTGAGGGACCATGGTACAGTGTGAGGGACCAGATTATAGTGTGAGGGACCAGGGTATAGTATGACGGACCAGGGTATAGTGTGAGGGACCAGATTATAGTGTGAGGGACCAGATTATAGTGTGAGGGACCAGATTATAGTGTGAGGGACCAGGGTGTAGTGTGAGGGACCTGGGCATAGTGTGAGGGACCAGATTAGAGTGTGAGGGACCAGGGTATAGTGTGAGGGACCAGGGTATAGTGTGAGGGACCAGATTATATTGTGAGGGACCAGATTATAGTGTGAGGGACCAGGGTATAGTGTGAGGGACCAGGGTATACTGTGAGGGACCAGATTATAGTGTGAGGGACCAGATGATAGTGTGAGGGACCAGTGTTTTGTGTGATGGACCAGGGTATAGGGTGAGGGACCAGACTATAGTGTGAGGGACCAGATTATAGTGTGAGGGACCAGGGTATAGTCTGAGGGACCAGGTTATAGTGTGAGGGTCCAGATTATAGTGTGAGGGACCAGGGTATAGTGTGAGGGACCAGGGTATAGTGTGAGAGACCAGGGTATAGTGTTAGGGACCAGGGTAAAGTGTGAGGGATCACATTATGGTGTGAGTGACCAGGGGATAGTGTGAGGGACCAGGGTATAGTGTGAGGGGCCAGGGTATAGTGTGAGGGACCAGGGTATAGTGTGAGGGACCAGGGTATAGTGTGAGGGATCAGGGTATAGTGTGAGGGACCAGGGTATAGTGTGAGGAACCCCTGGGTATAGTCTGAGGGACCAGGGTATAGTTTGAGGGATGAGGGTATAGTGTGAGGGACCAGGGTATAGTGTGAGGGACCAGGGTATAGTGTGAGGGACCAGGGTATAGTATGAGATCCCAGGGTAAAGTGTGAGGGACCAGGGTATAGTGTGAGTGACCAGATTATAGTGTGAGGGACCAGATTATAGTGTGAGGGACCAGATTATATTGTGAGGGACCAGATTATAGTGTGAGGGACCAGGATATAGTGTGAGGGACCAGATTATAGTATGAGGGACCAGATTATAGTGTGAGGGACCAGGGTATAGTGTGAGGGACCAGGGTATAGTGGGAGGGACAAGGGTATAGAGTGAGGGACTAGGGTATAGTGTGAGGGACCAGGGTACAGTGTGATGGATCAGGGTATAGTGTGAGGGACAAGGGTATATTGTGAGGGACAAGGGTATAGTGTGAGGGACCAGGGTATAGTGTGAGGAACCAGATTATAGTGTGAGGGATCAGATTATAGTGTGAGGGACCAGGGTGTAGTGTGAGGGACCAGATTAAAGTGAGAGGAACCAGATTAAAGTGTGTGGGGCCAGATTATAGTGTGAGGGACCAGATTATAGTGTGAGGGACCAGATTATAGTGTGAGGGACCAGGGTGTAGTGTGACGGACCAGGGTATAGTGTAAGGGACAAGGGTATAGTGTGAGGGACAAGGGTATAGTGTGAGGGACCAGGGTATAGTGTGAGGGACCAGTGTATAGTGTGATAGCCCAGGGTATAGTGTGAGGGACCAGGGTATAGTGTGAGGGACCAGATTATAGTTTGAGTGACCAGGATTTAGTTTGCGGGACCAGGGTATAGTGTGAGGAACCCTTGGGTATAGTGTGAGGGACCAGGGTATAGTGTGAGGGACCAGGGTATAGTGTGAGGGACCAGAGTATAGTGTGAGGATCCAGATTATAGTGTGAGGGACCAGGGTGTAGTGTGAGGGACCAGGGTATAGTATGAGGGACCAGGGTATGGTGTGAGGGATCAGGGTATAGAGTGAAGGACCAAGGTATAGTGTGAGCGACCAGGGTATAGTGTGAGGGACCAGATTATAGTGTGAGGGACCAGATTATAGTGTGAGGGACCAGATTATAGTGTGAGGGACCAGATTATAGTGTGAGGGACCAGGATATAGTGTGAGGGACCAGATTATAGTGTGAGGGACCAGATTATAGTGTGAGGGACCAGGATATAGTGTGAGAGACCAGGGTATAGTGGTAGGGACAAGGGTATAGTGTGAGGGACAAGGGTATAGTGTGAGGGACCAGGGTACAGTGTGAGGGACCAGGGTATAGTGTGAGGGACAAGGGTATAGTGTGAGGGACAAGGGTATAGTGTGAGGGACCAGGGTATAGTGTGAGGGACCAGATTATAGTGTGAGGGATCAGATTATAGTGTGAGGGACCAGGGTATAGTGTGAGGGACCAGATAATAGTGAGAGGGACCAGATTAAAGTGTGAGGGACCAGATTATAGTGTGAGGGACCAGATTATAGTGTGAGGGACCAGATTATAGTGTGAGGGATGAGGGTATAATGTGAGGGACCAGGGTATAGTGTAAGGGACAAGGTTATAGTGTGAGGGGCAAGGGTATAGTGGGAGGGACAAGGGTATAGTGTGAGGGACAAGGGTATAGTGTGAGGGACAAGGGTATAGTGTGAGGGACAAGGGTATAGTGTGAGGGACCAGGGTTTAGTGTGAGGGACCAGGGTATAGTGTGAGGGACCACGGTATAGTGTGAGGGACCAGGGTATAGTGTGAGGGACCAGGGTATAGTGTGAGGGTCCAGGGTATAGTGTGAGAGACCAGGGTATCGTGTTAGGGACCAGGGTAAAGTGTCAGGGATCAGATTATAGTGTGAGTGACCAGGGTATAGTGTGAGGGACCAGATTATAGTGTGAGGGACCAGATTATAGTGTGAGGGACCAGATTATAGTGTGAGGGACCAGATTATAGTGTGAGGGACCAGGATATAGTGTGAGGGACCAGATTATAGTGTGAGGACCAGATTATAGTGTGAGGGACGAGGGTATAGTGTGAGGGACCAGGGTATAGTGGGAGGGACAAGGGTATAGAGTGAGGGACAAGGGTATTGTGTGAGGGACCAGGGTACAGTGTGAGGGACCAGGGTATAGTGTGAGGGACAAGGGTATAGTGTGAGGGACAAGGGTATAGTGTGAGGGACAAGGGTATAGTGTGAGGGACCAGATAATAGTGAGAGGGACCAGATTAAAGTGTGAGGGACCAGATTATAGTGTGAGTGACCAGATTATAGTGTGAGGGACCAGATTATAGTGTGAGGCACGAGGGTATAGTGTGAGGGACCAGGGTATAGTGTAAGGGACAAGGGTATAGTGTGAGGGGCAAGGGTGTAGTGGGAGGGACAAGGGTATAGTGTGAGGGACAAGGGTATAATGTGAGGGACAAGGGTATAGTGTGAGGGACAAGGTTATAGTGTGAGGGACCAGAGTTTAGTGTGAGGGACCAGGGTATAGTGTGAGGGACCACGGTATAGTGTGAGGGACCAGGGTATAGTGTGAGGGACCAGGGTGTAGTGTGAGGGTCCAGTGTATAGTGTGAGAGACCAGGGTATAGTGTTAGGGACCAGGGTAAAGTGTCAGGGATCAGATGAAAGTGTGAGTGACCAGGGTATAGTGTGAGGGACCAGGGTATAGTGTGAGGGGCCAGGGTATAGTGTGAGGGACCAGGGTATAGTGTGAGGGACCAGGGTATAGTGTGAGGGATCAGGGTGTAGTGTGAGGGACCAGGGTATAGTGTGAGGAACCCCTGGGTATAGTGTGAGGGACCAGGGTATAGTGTGAGGGACCAGGGTATAGTGTGAGGGACCAGGATATAGTGTGAGGGACCAGGGTATAGTGTGAGGGACCAGGGTATAGTGTGAGAGCCCAGGGTATAGTGTGAGGGACCAGGGTATAGTGTGAGGGACCAGGGTATAGTGTGAGGAACCTCTGGGTATAGTGTGAGGGACCAGGGTATAGTGTGAGGGACCAGGGTATAGTGTGAGGGACCAGGGTATAGTGTGAGGGACCAGAGTATAGTGTGAGGGACCAGGATATAGTGTGAGAGACCAGGGTATAGTGTGAGGGACCACGGTATAGTGTGAGGGACCAGGGTATAGTGTGAGGGACCAGGGTATAGTGTGAGGGTCCAGGGTATAGTGTGAGAGACCAGGGTATAGTGTTAGGGACCAGGGTAAAGTGTCAGGGATCAGATTAAAGTGTGAGTGACCAGGGTATAGTGTGAGGGACCAGATTATAGTGTGAGGGACCAGATTATAGTGTGAGGGACCAGATTATAGTGTGAGGGACCAGATTATAGTGTGAGGGACCAGGATATAGTGTGAGGGACCAGATTATAGTGTGAGGGACCAGATTATAGTGTGAGGGAGCAGGGTGTAGTGTGAGGGACCAGGGTATAGTGGGAGGGACAAGGGTATAGAGTGAGGGACAAGGGTATAGTGTGAGGGACCAGGGTACAGTGTGAGGGACCAGGGTATAGTGTGAGGGACAAGGGTATAGTGTGAGGGACAAGGGTATAGTGTGAGGGACCAGGGTATAGTGTGAGGGACCAGATTATAGTGTGAGGGATCAGATTATAGTGTGAGGGACCAGGGTATAGTGTGAGGGACCAGATAATAGTGAGAGGGACCAGATTAAAGTGTGAGGGACCAGATTATAGTGTGAGGGACCAGATTATAGTGTGAGGGACCAGATTATAGTGTGAGGGACGAGGGTGTAGTGTGAGGGACCAGGGTATAGTGTAAGGGACAAGGGTATAGTGTGAGGGGCAAGGGTATAGTGGGAGGGACAAGGTTTTAGTGTGAGGGACAAGGGTATAGTGTGAGGGACAAGGGTATAGTGTGAGGGACAAGGTTATAGTGTGAGGGACCAGAGTTTAGTGTGAGGGACCAGGGTATAGTGTGAGGGACCACGGTATAGTGTGAGGGACCAGGGTATAGTGTGAGGGACCAGGGTATAGTGTGAGGGTCCAGTGTATAGTGTGAGAGACCAGGGTATAGTGTTAGGGACCAGGGTAATGTGTCAGGGATCAGATGAAAGTGTGAGTGACCAGGGTATAGTGTGAGGGACCAGGGTATAGTGTGAGGGGCCACGGTATAGTGTGAGGGACCAGGGTATAGTGTGAGGGACCAGGGTATAGTGTGAGGGATCAGGGTGTAGTGTGAGGGACCAGGGTATAGTGTGAGGAACCCCTGGGTATAGTGTGAGGGACCAGGGTATAGTGTGAGGGACCAGGGTATAGTGTGAGGGACCAGGGTATAGTGTGAGGGACCAGGGTATAGTGTGAGGGATCAGGGTGTAGTGTGAGGGACCAGGGTATAGTGTGAGGAACCCCTGGGTATAGTGTGAGGGACCAGGATATAGTGTGAGGGACCAGGGTATAGTGTGAGGGACCAGGATATAGTGTGAGGGACCAGGGTATAGTGTGAGGGACCAGGGTATAGTGTGAGAGCCCAGGGTATAGTGTGAGGGACCAGGGTATAGTGTGAGGGACCAGGGTATAGTGTGAGGAACCCCTGGGTATAGTGTGAGGGACCAGGGTATAGTGTGAGGGACCAGGGTATAGTGTGAGGGACCAGGGTATAGTGTGAGGGACCAGAGTATAGTGTGAGGGACCAGGATATAGTGTGAGAGACCAGGGTATAGTGTGAGGGACCAGGGTATAGTGTGAGGGACCAGATTATAGTGTGAGTGACCAGGGTGTAGTGTGAGGGACCAGGGTATAGTGTGAGGAACCCCTGGGTATAATGTGAGGGACCAGGGTATAGTGTGAGGGACCAGGGTATAGTGTGAGGGACCAGGGTATAGTGTGAGGGACCAGATTATAGTGTGAGGGTCCAGATTATAGTGTGACGGACCAGGCTGTCGTGTGAGGGACCAGGGGAAAGTGTGAGGGACCAGAGTATAGTGTGAGGGACCTGGGTATAGAGTGAGGGACCAGATTATAGCGTGAGCGACCAGATTATAGTTTGAGGGACCAGGGTATAGTGTGAGGGACCAGGGTATAGTGTGAGGGACCAGGGTATAGTGTGAGGGACCAGATTATAGTGTGAGGGACCAGATTATAGTGTGAGGGACCAGGGTATAGTGTGAGGGACCAGGGTATAGTTTGAGGGGCCAGATTATAGTGTGAGGGACCAGATTATAGTGTGAGGGACCAGATTATAGTGTGAGGGACCAGGGTATAATGTGAGGGACCAGATTATAGTGTGAGGGACCAGGGTATAGTCTGAGGGACCAGGGTATAGTGTGAGAGACCAGGGTATAGTGTGAGGGACCAGGGTATTGTGTGAGCGACCAGATTATAGTGTGAGGGACCAGGGTATAGTGTGAGGAACCAGGGTATAGTGTGAGGGACCAGATTATAGTGTGAGGGACCAGATTATACTGTGAGGGAGCAGATTATAGTGTGAGGGACCAGATTATAGTGTGAGGGACCAGATTATAGTGTGATGGACCAGGGTATAGTGTGAGCGACCAGATTATAGTGTGAGGGAGCAGATTATAGTGTGAGGGACCAGATAATAGTGTGAGGGACCAGATTATAGTGTGATGGACCAGGGTATTGTGTGAGGGACCAGATTATAGTGTGAGGGAACAGATTATAATGTGAGGGACCAGATTATAGTGTGAGGGACCAAATTATAGTGTGAGGGACCAGATTATAGTGTGCGGGACCAGGGGATAGTGTGAGGGACCAGATTATAATGTGAGGGACCAGATTATAGTGTGAGGGACCAGGGTATAGTGTGAGGGACCAGATTATAGTGTGAGGGACCAGATTATAGTGTGAGGGACCAGGGTATAGTATGAGGGACCAGGGTATAGTTTGCAGGAGCAGGGTATTGTGTGAGGGACCAGGTTATTGTGTGAGGGACCAGATTATAGTGTGAGGGACCAGAGTATAGTGTGAGGGACCAGATTATAGTGTGAGGGACCAGGTTGTAGTGTGAGGGACCAGATTATACTGTGAGGGACCAGGGTATTGTGTGAGAGACCAGGGTATAGTGTGAGGGAACAGGGTATAGTGTGAGGGACCAGGGTATAGTGTGAGGGACCAGATTATAATGTGAGGGACCGGGTAGAGTGTGAGGGACCAGGGTATAGTGTGAGGGACCAGATTACAGTGTGAGGGACCAGGTTATAGTGTGTGGGACCAGATTATAGTGTGAGGGACCAGATTATAGTGTGAGAGACCAGGGTATAGTGTGAGGGACCAGATTATAGTGTGAGGGACCAGATTATAGCGTGAGGGACCAGGGTATAGTGTGAGGGACCAGGGTATAGTGGGAGGGACAAGGGTATAGTGTGAGGGTCAAGGGTATAGTGTGAGGGACCAGGGTACAGTGTGAGGACGAGGGTATTGTGTGAGGGACAAGGGTATAGTGTGAGGGACAAGGGTATAGTGTGAGTGACCAGGGTATAGTGTGAAGTACCAGATTATAGTGTGAGGGACCAGATTATAGTGTGAGGGTCCAGGGTATAGTGTGAGGGACCAGGGTATAGTGTGAGGGGTCAGATTATAGTGTGAGGGACCAGATTATAGTGTGAGGGACCAGATTATAGTGTGAGGGACCAGGGTATAATGTGAGGGACCAGATTATAGTGTGAGGGACCAGGGTATAGTCTGAGGGACCAGGGTATAGTGTGAGAGACCAGGGTACAGTGTGAGGGACCAGGGTATTGTGTGAGGGACCAGATTATAGTCTGAGGGACCAGGGTATAGTGTGAGGGACCAGGGTATAGTGTGAGGGACCAGATTATAGTGTGAGGGACCAGATTATACTGTGAGGGAGCAGATTATAGTGTGAGGGACCAGATTATAGTGTGAGGGACCAGATTATAGTGTGAGGGAGCAGATTATAGTGTGAGGGACCAGATTATAGTGTGAGGGACCAGATTATAGTGTGATGGACCAGGGTATAGTGTGAGGGACCAGATTATAGTGTGAGGGAGCAGATTATAGTGTGAGGGACCAGATTATAGTGTGAGGGACCAGATTATAGTGTGATGGACCAGGGTATTGTGTGAGGGACCAGATTATAGTGTGAGGGAACAGATTATAGTGTGAGGGACCAAATTATAGTGTGAGGGACCAGATTATAGTGTGAGGGACCAGGGGATAGTGTGAGGGATCAGATTATAGTGTGAGGGACCAGATTATAGTGTGAGGGAGCAGGGTATAGTGTGAGGGACCAGATTATAGTGTGAGGGACCAGATTATAGTGTGAGGGACCAGGGTATAGTGTGAGGGACCAGGGTATAGTATGAGGGACCAGGGTATAGTTTGCAGGAGCAGGGTATTGTGTGAGGGACCAGGTTATTGTGTGAGGGAAAAGATTATATAGTGAGGGACCAGAGTATAGTGTGAGGGACCAGATTATAGTGTGAGGGACCACGGTGTAGTGTGAGGGAGCAGATTATAGTGTGAGGGACCAGGGTATTGTGTGAGAGACCAGGGTATAGTGTGAGGGAACAGGGTATAGTGTGAGGGACCAGGGTATAGTGTGAGGGACCAGATTATAATGTGAGGGACCGGGTAGAGTGTGAGGGACCGGGGTATCGTGTGAGGGACCAGATTATAGTGTGAGGGTCCAGGTTATAGTGTGTGGGACCAGATTATAGTGTGAGGGACCAGATTATAGCGTGAGGGACCAGGGTATAGTGTGAGGGACCAGATTATAGTGTGAGGGACCAGATTATAGTGTGAGGGACCAGGGTATAGTGTGAGGGACCAGGGTATAGTGGGAGGGACAAGGGTATAGTGTGAGGGTCAAGGGTATAGTGTGAGGGACCAGGGTACAGTGTGAGGACGACGGTATTGTGTGAGGGACAAGGGTATAGTGTGAGGGACAAGGGTATAGTGTGAGGGACCAGGGTATAGTGTGAGGGAACAGATTATAGTGTGAGGGACCAGATTATAGTGTGAGGGACCAGGGTATAGTGTGAGGGACCAGATTATAGTGAGAGGGACCAGATTGTAGTGTGAGGGACCAGATTATAGTGTGAGGGACAAGATTATAGTGTGAGGGACCAGATTATAGTGTGAGGGAGCAGGGTATAGTATGACGGACCAAGGTATAGTGTGAGGGATAAGGGTATAGTGTGAGGGACAAGGGTATAGTGTGAGAGACCAGGGTACAGTGTGAGGGACCAGGGTATTGTGTGAGGGACCAGATTATAGTCTGAGGGACCAGGGTATAGTGTGAGGGACCAGGGTATAGTGTGAGGGACCAGATTATAGTGTGAGGGACCAGATTATACTGTGAGGGAGCAGATTATAGTGTGAGGGACCAGATTATAGTGTGAGGGACCAGATTATAGTGTGAGGGACCAGGGTATAGTGTGAGGGACAAGGGTATAGTGTGAGGGACAAGGGTATAGTGTGAGGGACAAGGGTATAGTGTGAGGGACAAGGGTATAGTGTGAGGGACCAGGGTATAGTGTGAGGGACCTGGGTATAGTGTGAGGGACCAGGGTATAGTGTGAGGGACCAGGGTATAGTGTGAGGAACCCCTGGGTATAGTGTGAGGGACCAGGGTATAGTGTGAGGGACCAGGGTATAGTGTGAGGGACCAGGGTATAGTGTGAGGGACCAGGGTATAGTGTGAGGGACCATGGTATAGTGTGAGGGAACAGGGTATAGTGTGAGAGCCCAGGGTATAGTGTGAGGGACCACGGTATCGTGTGAGGGACCAGATTACAGTGTGAGTGACAAGGGTATCGTGTGAGGGACCAGGGTATAGTGTGAGGAATCCCTGGGTATAGTGTGAGGGACGAGGGTATAGTGTGAGGGACCAGAGTATAGTGTGAGGGAACAGGGTATAGTGTGAGAGACCAGGGTACAGTGTGAGGGATAAGGGTATAGTGTGAGGGACAAGGGTATAGTGTGAGGGACCAGGGTATAGTGTGAGGGACAAGGGTATAGTGTGAGGGACAAGGGTATAGTGTGAGGGACAAGGGTATAGTGTGAGGGACAAGGGTATAGTGTGAGGGACCAGGGTATAGTGTGAGGGACCTGGGTATAGTGTGAGGGACCAGGGTATAGTGTGAGGGACCAGGGTATAGTGTGAGGAACCCCTGGGTATAGTGTGAGGGACCAGGGTATAGTGTGAGGGACCAGGGTATAGTGTGAGGGACCAGGGTATAGTGTGAGGGACCAGGGTATAGTGTGAGGGACCATGGTATAGTGTGAGGGAACAGGGTATAGTGTGAGAGCCCAGGGTATAGTGTGAGGGACCACGGTATCGTGTGAGGGACCAGATTACAGTGTGAGTGACAAGGGTATCGTGTGAGGGACCAGGGTATAGTGTGAGGAATCCCTGGGTATAGTGTGAGGGACGAGGGTATAGTGTGAGGGACCAGGGTATAGTGTGAGGGAACAGGGTATAGTGTGAGGACCAGGGTATAGTGTGAGGGACCAGGGTATAGTGTGAGAGACCTGATTATAGTGTGAGTGACCAGGGTATAGTGTGAGGGACCAGGGTATAGTGTGCGGAACCCATGGGTACAGTGTGAGGGACCAGGGTATAGTGGGAGGGACAAGGGTATAGTGTGAGGGTCAAGGGTATAGTGTGAGGGACCAGGGTACAGTGTGAGGACGACGGTATTGTGTGAGGGACAAGGGTATAGTGTGAGGGACAAGGGTATAGTGTGAGGGACCAGGGTATAGTGTGAGGGAACAGATTATAGTGTGAGGGACCAGATTATAGTGTGAGGGACCAGGGTATAGTGTGAGGGACCAGATTATAGTGAGAGGGACCAGATTGTAGTGTGAGGGACCAGATTATAGTGTGAGGGACAAGATTATAGTGTGAGGGACCAGATTATAGTGTGAGGGAGCAGGGTATAGTATGACGGACCAAGGTATAGTGTGAGGGATAAGGGTATAGTGTGAGGGACAAGGGTATAGTGTGAGGGACCAGGGTATAGTGTGAGGGACAAGGGTATAGTGTGAGGGACAAGGGTATAGTGTGAGGGACAAGGGTATAGTGTGAGGGACAAGGGTATAGTGTGAGGGACCAGGGTATAGTGTGAGGGACCTGGGTATAGTGTGAGGGACCAGGGTATAGTGTGAGGGACCAGGGTATAGTGTGAGGAACCCCTGGGTATAGTGTGAGGGACCAGGGTATAGTGTGAGGGACCAGGGTATAGTGTGAGGGACCAGGGTATAGTGTGAGGGACCAGGGTATAGTGTGAGGGACCATGGTATAGTGTGAGGGAACAGGGTATAGTGTGAGAGCCCAGGGTATAGTGTGAGGGACCACGGTATCGTGTGAGGGACCAGATTATAGTGTGAGTGACAAGGGTATCGTGTGAGGGACCAGGGTATAGTGTGAGGAATCCCTGGGTATAGTGTGAGGGACCAGGGTATAGTGTGAGGGAACAGGGTATAGTGTGAGGACCAGGGTATAGTGTGAGGGACCAGGGTATAGTGTGAGAGACCTGATTATAGTGTGAGTGACCAGGGTATAGTGTGAGGGACCAGGGTATAGTGTGCGGAACCCATGGGTACAGTGTGAGGGACCAGGGTATAGTGTGAGGGAACAGGGTATAGTGTGAGGGACCAGGGTATAGTGTGAGGGACCATGGTACAGTGTGAGGGACCAGATTATAGTGTGAGGGACCAGGGTATAGTATGACGGACCAGGGTATAGCGTGAGGGACCAGATTATAGTGTGAGGGACCAGATTATAGTGTGAGGGACCAGGGTATAGTGTGAGGAATCCCTGGGTATAGTGTGAGGGACGAGGGTATAGTGTGAGGGACCAGGGTATAGTGTGAGGGAACAGGGTATAGTGTGAGGACCAGGGTATAGTGTGAGGGACCAGGGTATAGTGTGAGAGACCTGATTATAGTGTGAGTGACCAGGGTATAGTGTGAGGGACCAGGGTATAGTGTGCGGAACCCATGGGTACAGTGTGAGGGACCAGGGTATAGTGGGAGGGACAAGGGTATAGTGTGAGGGTCAAGGGTATAGTGTGAGGGACCAGGGTACAGTGTGAGGACGACGGTATTGTGTGAGGGACAAGGGTATAGTGTGAGGGACAAGGGTATAGTGTGAGGGACCAGGGTATAGTGTGAGGGAACAGATTATAGTGTGAGGGACCAGATTATAGTGTGAGGGACCAGGGTATAGTGTGAGGGACCAGATTATAGTGAGAGGGACCAGATTGTAGTGTGAGGGACCAGATTATTGTGTGAGGGACAAGATTATAGTGTGAGGGACCAGATTATAGTGTGAGGGAGCAGGGTATAGTATGACGGACCAAGGTATAGTGTGAGGGATAAGGGTATAGTGTGAGGGACAAGGGTATAGTGTGAGGGACCAGGGTATAGTGTGAGGGACAAGGGTATAGTGTGAGGGACAAGGGTATAGTGTGAGGGACAAGGGTATAGTGTGAGGGACAAGGGTATAGTGTGAGGGACCAGGGTATAGTGTGAGGGACCTGGGTATAGTGTGAGGGACCAGGGTATAGTGTGAGGGACCAGGGTATAGTGTGAGGAACCCCTGGGTATAGTGTGAGGGACCAGGGTATAGTGTGAGGGACCAGGGTATAGTGTGAGGGACCAGGGTATAGTGTGAGGGACCAGGGTATAGTGTGAGGGACCATGGTATAGTGTGAGGGAACAGGGTATAGTGTGAGAGCCCAGGGTATAGTGTGAGGGACCACGGTATCGTGTGAGGGACCAGATTATAGTGTGAGTGACAAGGGTATCGTGTGAGGGACCAGGGTATAGTGTGAGGAATCCCTGGGTATAGTGTGAGGGACGAGGGTATAGTGTGAGGGACCAGGGTATAGTGTGAGGGAACAGGGTATAGTGTGAGGACCAGGGTATAGTGTGAGGGACCAGGGTATAGTGTGAGAGACCTGATTATAGTGTGAGTGACCAGGGTATAGTGTGAGGGACCAGGGTATAGTGTGCGGAACCCATGGGTACAGTGTGAGGGACCAGGGTATAGTGTGAGGGAACAGGGTATAGTGTGAGGGACCAGGGTATAGTGTGAGGGACCATGGTACAGTGTGAGGGACCAGATTATAGTGTGAGGGACCAGGGTATAGTATGACGGACCAGGGTATAGCGTGAGGGACCAGATTATAGTGTGAGGGACCAGATTATAGTGTGAGGGACCAGATTATAGTGTGAGGGACCAGGGTGTAGTGTGAGGGACCTGGGCATAGTGTGAGGGACCAGATTAGAGTGTGAGGGACCAGGGTATAGTGTGAGGGACCAGGGTATAGTGTGAGGGACCAGATTATATTGTGAGGCACCAGATTATAGTGTGAGGGACCAGGGTATAGTGTGAGGGACCAGGGTATACTGTGAGGGACCAGATTATAGTGTGAGGGACCAGATTATAGTGTGAGGGACCAGGGTATAGTGTGATGGACCAGGGTATAGTGTGAGGGACCAGATTATAGTGTGAGGGACCAGATTATAGTGTGAGGGACCAGGGTATAGTCTGAGGGACCAATGTGGTAAACCACTGTCATACCTGTCTGTGTCTGTATGTGTATTCCATAGGTACAGGTCTGGACATGCCTCGGCTGACTCCTCCCACTAACCAGGTATATAAGTGACTACCTCCCAGTCCCTTAGTATTCTGGACGGGTCGACCACTCGAGACAAGACCTTCATTCTTTAGTTAATAAAAGCCTGATTGTTACTCGCTCAACTTCAGTCTTTTGAGTAATTGATGGCGCATCAACCAGGTTATAGTGTGAGGGTCCAGATTATAGTGTGAGGGACCAGATTATAGTGTGAGGGACCAGGGTATAGTGTGAGGGACCAGGGTATAGTGTGAGAGACCAGGGTATAGTGTTAGGGACCAGGGTAAAGTGTGAGCGATCACATTATAGTGTGAGTGACCAGGGGATAGTGTGAGGGACCAGGGTATAGTGTGAGGGGCCAGGGTATAGTGTGAGGGACCAGGGTATAGTGTGAGGGACCAGGGTATAGTGTGAGGGATCAGGGTATAGTGTGAGGGACCAGGGTATAGTGTGAGGAACCCCTGGGTATAGTGTGAGGGACCAGGGTATAGTGTGAGGGATGAGGGTATAGTGTGAGGGACCAGGGTATAGTGTGAGGGACCAGGGTATAGTGTGAGGGACCAGGGTATCGTGTGAGATCCCAGGGTATAGTGTGAGGGACCAGGGTATAGTGTGAGTGACCAGATTATAGTGTGAGGGACCAGATTATAGTGTGAGGGACCAGATTATATTGTGAGGGACCAGATTATAGTGTGAGGGACCAGGATATAGTGTGAGGGACCAGATTACAGTATGAGGGACCAGATTATAGTGTGAGGGACCAGGGTATAGTGTGAGGGACCAGGGTATAGTGGGAGGGACAAGGGTATAGAGTGAGGGACTAGGGTATAGTGTGAGGGACCAGGGTACAGTGTGATGGATCAGGGTATAGTGTGAGGGACAAGGGTATATTGTGAGGGACAAGGGTATAGTGTGAGGGACCAGGGTATAGTGTGAGGAACCAGATTATAGTGTGAGGGATCAGATTATAGTGTGAGGGACCAGGGTGTAGTGTGAGGGACCAGATTAAAGTGAGAGGAACCAGATTAAAGTGTGTGGGGCCAGATTATCGTGTGAGGGACCAGATTATAGTGTGAGGGACCAGATTATAGTGTGAGGGACCAGGGTATAGTGTGACGGACCAGGGTATAGTGTAAGGGACAAGGGTATAGTGTGAGGGACAAGGGTATAGTGTGAGGGACCAGGGTATAGTGTGAGGGACCAGTGTATAGTGTGATAGCCCAGGGTATAGTGTGAGGGACCAGGGTATAGTGTGAGGGACCAGATTATAGTTTGAGTGACCAGGATTTAGTTTGCGGGACCAGGGTATAGTGTGAGGAACCCCTGGGTATAGTGTGAGGGACCAGGGTATAGTGTGAGGGACCAGGGTATAGTGTGAGGGACCAGAGTATAGTGTGAGGGTCCAGATTATAGTGTGAGGGACCAGGGTGTAGTGTGAGGGACCAGGGTATAGTGTGAGGGACCAGGGTATAGTGTGAGGAACCCCTGGGTATAGTGTGAGGGACCAGGGTATAGTGTGAGGGACCAGGGTATAGTGTGAGGGACCAGGGTATAGTGTAAGGGACCAGGGTATAGTGTGAGGGACCATGATATAGTGTGAGGGAACAGGGTATAGTGTGAGAGCCCAGGGTATAGTGTGAGGGACCACGGTATCGTGTGAGGGACCAGATTATAGTGTGAGTGACAAGGGTATCGTGTGAGGGACCAGGGTATAGTGTGAGGAATCACTGGGTATAGTGTGAGGGACGAGGATATAGTGTGAGGGACCAGGGTATAGTGTGAGGGAACAGGGTATAGTGTGAGGACCAGGGTATAGTGTGAGGGACCAGGATATAGTGTGAGGGACCAGGGTATAGTGTGAGGGAACAGGGTATAGTGTGAGGGACCAGGGTATAGTGTGAGGGACCATGGTACAGTGTGAGGGACCAGATTATAGTGTGAGGGACCAGGGTATAGTATGACGGACCAGGGTATAGCGTGAGGGACCAGATTATAGTGTGAGGGACCAGATTATAGTGTGAGGGACCAGATTATAGTGTGAGGGACCAGGGTGTAGTGTGAGGGACCTGGGCATAGTGTGAGGGACCAGATTAGAGTGTGAGGGACCAGGGTATAGTGTGAGGGACCAGGGTATAGTGTGAGGGACCAGATTATATTGTGAGGCACCAGATTATAGTGTGAGGGACCAGGGTATAGTGTGAGGGACCAGGGTATACTGTGAGGGACCAGATTATAGTGTGAGGGACCAGATTATAGTGTGAGGGACCAGGGTATAGTGTGATGGACCAGGGTATAGTGTGAGGGACCAGATTATAGTGTGAGGGACCAGATTATAGTGTGAGGGACCAGGGTATAGTCTGAGGGACCAGGTTATAGTGTGAGGGTCCAGATTATAGTGTGAGGGACCAGATTATAGTGTGAGGGACCAGGGTATAGTGTGAGGGACCAGGGTATAGTGTGAGAGACCAGGGTATAGTGTTAGGGACCAGGGTAAAGTGTGAGCGATCACATTATAGTGTGAGTGACCAGGGGATAGTGTGAGGGACCAGGGTATAGTGTGAGGGGCCAGGGTATAGTGTGAGGGACCAGGGTATAGTGTGAGGGATCAGGGTATAGTGTGAGGGACCAGGGTATAGTGTGAGGAACCCCTGGGTATAGTGTGAGGGTCCAGGGTATAGTGTGAGGGACCAGGGTATAGTGTGAGGGACCAGGGTATAGTGTGAGGGACCAGGGTATAGTGTGAGGGACCAGGGTATCGTGTGAGATCCCAGGGTATAGTGTGAGGGACCAGGGTATAGTGTGAGTGACCAGATTATAGTGTGAGGGACCAGATTATAGTGTGAGGGACCAGATTATATTGTGAGGGACCAGGGTATAGTGTGAGGGACCAGATTACAGTATGAGGGACCAGATTATAGTGTGAGGGACCAGGGTATAGTGTGAGGGACCAGGGTATAGTGGGAGGGACAAGGGTATAGAGTGAGGGACTAGGGTATAGTGTGAGGGACCAGGGTACAGTGTGATGGATCAGGGTATAGTGTGAGGGACAAGGGTATATTGTGAGGGACAAGGGTATAGTGTGAGGGACCAGGGTATAGTGTGAGGAACCAGATTATAGTGTGAGGGACCAGGGTGTAGTGTGAGGGACCAGATTAAAGTGAGAGGAACCAGATTAAAGTGTGTGGGGCCAGATTATCGTGTGAGGGACCAGGGTATAGTGTGACGGACCAGGGTATAGTGTAAGGGACAAGGGTATAGTGTGAGGGACAAGGGTATAGTGTGAGGGACCAGGGTATAGTGTGAGGGACCAGTGTATAGTGTGATAGCCCAGGGTATAGTGTGAGGGACCAGGGTATAGTGTGAGGGACCAGATTATAGTTTGAGTGACCAGGATTTAGTTTGCGGGACCAGGGTATAGTGTGAGGAACCCCTGGGTATAGTGTGAGGGACCAGGGTATAGTGTGAGGGACCAGGGTATAGTGTGAGGGACCAGAGTATAGTGTGAGGGTCCAGATTATAGTGTGAGGGACCAGGGTGTAGTGTGAGGGACCAGGGTATAGTATGAGGGACCAGGGTATAGTGTGAGGGACCAGGGTATAGAGTGAAGGACCAAGGTATAGTGTGAGCGACCAGGGTATAGTGTGAGGGACCAGATTATAGTGTGAGGGACCAGATTATAGTGTGAGGGACCAGATTATAGTGTGAGGGACCAGATTATAGTGTGAGGGACCAGGATATAGTGTGAGGGACCAGATTATAGTGTGAGGGACCAGATTATAGTGTGAGGGACCAGGGTATAGTGTGAGAGACCAGGGTAGAGTGGGAGGGACAAGGGTATAGGGTGAGGGACAAGGGTATAGTGTGAGGGACCAGGGTACAGTGTGAGGGACCAGGGTATAGTGTGAGGGACAAGGGTATAGTGTGAGGGACCAGGGTATAGTGTGAGGGACCAGATTATAGTGTGATGGATCAGATTATAGTGTGAGGGACCAGGGTATAGTGTGAGGGACCAGATAATAGTGAGAGGGACCAGATTAAAGTGTGAGGGACCAGATTATAGTGTGAGGGACCAGATTATAGTGTGAGGGACCAGATTATAGTGTGAGGAACGAGGGTATAGTGTGAGGGACCAGGGTATAGTGTAAGGGACAAGGGTATAGTGTGAGGGGCAAGGGTATAGTGGGAGGGACAAGGGTATAGTGTGAGGGACAAGGGTATAGTGTGAGGGACAAGGGTATAGTGTGAGGGACAAGGGTATAGTGTGAGGGACCAGGGTTTAGTGTGAGGGACCAGGGTATAGTGTGAGGGACCACGGTATAGTGTGAGGGACCAGGGTATAGTGTGAGGGACCAGGGTATAGTGTGAGGGTCCAGGGTATAGTGTGAGAGACCAGGGTATAGTGTGAGGGACAAGGGTATAGTGTGATGGACAAGGGTATAGTGTGAGGGACCAGGGTATAGTGTGAGGGACCAGATTATAGTGTGAGGGATCAGATTATAGTGTGAGGGACCAGGGTATAGTGTGAGGGACCAGATAATAGTGAGAGGGACCAGATTATAGTGTGAGGGACCAGATTATAATGTGAGGGACCAGGATATAGTGTGAGGGACCAGATTATAATGTGAGGGACCAGGATATAGTGTGAGGGACCAGATTATAGTGTGAGGACCAGATTATAGTGTGAGGGACCAGGGTATAGTGTGAGGGACCAGGGTATATTGGGAGGGACAAGGGTATAGAGTGAGGGACAAGGGTATAGTGTGAGGGACCAGGGTACAGTGTGAGGGACCAGGGTATAGTGTGAGGGACAAGGGTATAGTGTGATGGACAAGGGTATAGTGTGAGGGACCAGGGTATAGTGTGAGGGACCAGATTATAGTGTGAGGGATCAGATTATAGTGTGAGGGACCAGGGTATAGTGTGAGGGACCAGATAATAGTGAGAGGGACCAGATTAAAGTGTGAGGGACCAGATTATAGTGTGAGGGACCAGATTATAGTGTGAGGGACCAGATTATAGTGTGAGGGACGAGGGTATAGTGTGAGGGACCAGGGTATAGTGTAAGGGACAAGGGTATAGTGTGAGGGGCAAGGGTATAGTGGGAGGGACAAGGGTATAATGTGAGGGGCAAGGGTATAGTGTGAGGGACAAGGGTATAGTGTGAGGGACAAGGGTATAGTGTGAGGGACCAGGGTTTAGTGTGAGGGACCAGGGTATAGTGTGAGGGACCACGGTATAGTGTGAGGGACCAGGGTATAGTGTGAGGGACCAGGGTATAGTGTGAGGGTCCAGTGTATAGTGTGAGAGACCAGGGTATAGTGTTAGGGACCAGGGTAAAGTGTCAGGGATCAGATGAAAGTGTGAGTGACCAGGGTATAGTGTGAGGGACCAGGGTATAGTGTGAGGGGCCACGGTATAGTGTGAGGGACCAGGGTATAGTGTGAGGGACCAGGGTATAGTGTGAGGGATCAGGGTGTAGTGTGAGGGACCAGGGTATAGTGTGAGGAACCCCTGGGTATAGTGTGAGGGACCAGGGTATAGTGTGAGGGACCAGGGTATAGTGTGAGGGACCAGGATATAGTGTGAGGGACCAGGGTATAGTGTGAGGGACCAGGGTATAGTGTGAGAGCCCAGGGTATAGTGTGAGGGACCAGGGTATAGTGTGAGGGACCAGGGTATAGTGTGAGGAACCCCTGGGTATAGTGTGAGGGACCAGGGTATAGTGTGAGGGACCAGGGTATAGTGTGAGGGACCAGGGTATAGTGTGAGGGACCAGAGTATAGTGTGAGGGACCAGGATATAGTGTGAGAGACCAGGGTATAGTGTGAGGGACCAGGGTATAGTGTGAGGGACCAGATTATACTGTGAGTGACCAGGGTGTAGTGTGAGGGACCAGGGTATAGTGTGAGGAACCCCTGGGTATAGTGTGAGGGACCAGGGTATAGTGTGAGGGACCAGGGTATAGTGTGAGGGACCAGGGTATAGTGTGAGGGACCAGATTATAGTGTGAGGGTCCAGATTATAGTGTGACGGACCAGGGTGTCGTGTGAGGGACCAGGGTATAGTGTGAGGGACCAGAGTATAGTGTGAGGGACCTGGGTATAGAGTGAGGGACCAGATTATAGCGTGAGCGACCAGATTATAGTGTGAGGGACCAGGGTATAGTGTGAGGGACCAGGGTATAGTGTGAGGGACCAGATTATAGTGTGAGGGACCAGATTATAGTGTGAGGGACCAGAGTATAGTGTGAGGGACCAGGGTATAGTGTGAGGGACCAGGGTATAGTGTGAGGGATCAAGGTGTAGTGTGAGGGACCAGGGTATAGTGTGAGGAACCCCTGGGTATAGTGTGAGGGACCAGGGTATAGTGTGAGGGACCAGGGTATAGTGTGAGGGAACAGGGTATAGTGTGAGGACCAGGGTATAGTGTGAGGGACCAGGGTATAGTGTGAGAGACCTGATTATAGTGTGAGTGACCAGGGTATAGTGTGAGGGACCAGGGTATAGTGTGCGGAACCCATGGGTACAGTGTGAGGGACCAGGGTATAGTGGGAGGGACAAGGGTATAGTGTGAGGGTCAAGGGTATAGTGTGAGGGACCAGGGTACAGTGTGAGGACGACGGTATTGTGTGAGGGACAAGGGTATAGTGTGAGGGACAAGGGTATAGTGTGAGGGACCAGGGTATAGTGTGAGGGAACAGATTATAGTGTGAGGGACCAGATTATAGTGTGAGGGACCAGGGTATAGTGTGAGGGACCAGATTATAGTGAGAGGGACCAGATTGTAGTGTGAGGGACCAGATTATAGTGTGAGGGACAAGATTATAGTGTGAGGGACCAGATTATAGTGTGAGGGAGCAGGGTATAGTATGACGGACCAAGGTATAGTGTGAGGGATAAGGGTATAGTGTGAGGGACAAGGGTATAGTGTGAGGGACCAGGGTATAGTGTGAGGGACAAGGGTATAGTGTGAGGGACAAGGGTATAGTGTGAGGGACAAGGGTATAGTGTGAGGGACCAGGGTATAGTGTGAGGGACCTGGGTATAGTGTGAGGGACCAGGGTATAGTGTGAGGGACCAGGGTATAGTGTGAGGAACCCCTGGGTATAGTGTGAGGGACCAGGGTATAGTGTGAGGGACCAGGGTATAGTGTGAGGGACCAGGGTATAGTGTGAGGGACCAGGGTATAGTGTGAGGGACCATGGTATAGTGTGAGGGAACAGGGTATAGTGTGAGAGCCCAGGGTATAGTGTGAGGGACCACGGTATCGTGTGAGGGACCAGATTATAGTGTGAGTGACAAGGGTATCGTGTGAGGGACCAGGGTATAGTGTGAGGAATCCCTGGGTATAGTGTGAGGGACGAGGGTATAGTGTGAGGGACCAGGGTATAGTGTGAGGGAACAGGGTATAGTGTGAGGACCAGGGTATAGTGTGAGGGACCAGGGTATAGTGTGAGAGACCTGATTATAGTGTGAGTGACCAGGGTATAGTGTGAGGGACCAGGGTATAGTGTGCGGAACCCATGGGTACAGTGTGAGGGACCAGGGTATAGTGTGAGGGAACAGGGTATAGTGTGAGGGACCAGGGTATAGTGTGAGGGACCATGGTACAGTGTGAGGGACCAGATTATAGTGTGAGGGACCAGGGTATAGTATGACGGACCAGGGTATAGCGTGAGGGACCAGATTATAGTGTGAGGGACCAGATTATAGTGTGAGGGACCAGATTATAGTGTGAGGGACCAGGGTGTAGTGTGAGGGACCTGGGCATAGTGTGAGGGACCAGATTAGAGTGTGAGGGACCAGGGTATAGTGTGAGGGACCAGGGTATAGTGTGAGGGACCAGATTATATTGTGAGGCACCAGATTATAGTGTGAGGGACCAGGGTATAGTGTGAGGGACCAGGGTATACTGTGAGGGACCAGATTATAGTGTGAGGGACCAGATTATAGTGTGAGGGACCAGGGTATAGTGTGATGGACCAGGGTATAGTGTGAGGGACCAGATTATAGTGTGAGGGACCAGATTATACTGTGAGGGACCAGGGTATAGTCTGAGGGACCAATGTGGTAAACCACTGTCATACCTGTCTGTGTCTGTATGTGTATTCCACTAGGTACAGGTCTGGACATGCCTCGGCTGACTCCTCCCACTAACCAGGTATATAAGTGACTACCTCCCAGTCCCTTAGTATTCTGGACGGGTCGACCACTCGAGACAAGACCTTCATTCTTTAGTTAATAAAAGCCTGATTGTTACTCGCTCAACTTCAGTCTTTTGAGTAATTGATGGCGCATCAACCAGGTTATAGTGTGAGGGTCCAGATTATAGTGTGAGGGACCAGATTATAGTGTGAGGGACCAGGGTATAGTGTGAGGGACCAGGGTATAGTGTGAGAGACCAGGGTATAGTGTTAGGGACCAGGGTAAAGTGTGAGCGATCACATTATAGTGTGAGTGACCAGGGGATAGTGTGAGGGACCAGGGTATAGTGTGAGGGGCCAGGGTATAGTGTGAGGGACCAGGGTATAGTGTGAGGGACCAGGGTATAGTGTGAGGGATCAGGGTATAGTGTGAGGGACCAGGGTATAGTGTGAGGAACCCCTGGGTATAGTGTGAGGGACCAGGGTATAGTGTGAGGGACGAGGGTATAGTGTGAGGGACCAGGGTATAGTGTGAGGGACCAGGGTATAGTGTGAGGGACCAGGGTATCGTGTGAGATCCCAGGGTATAGTGTGAGGGACCAGGGTATAGTGTGAGTGACCAGATTATAGTGTGAGGGACCAGATTATAGTGTGAGGGACCAGATTATATTGTGAGGGACCAGATTATAGTGTGAGGGACCAGGATATAGTGTGAGGGACCAGATTACAGTATGAGGGACCAGATTATAGTGTGAGGGACCAGGGTATAGTGTGAGGGACCAGGGTATAGTGGGAGGGACAAGGGTATAGAGTGAGGGACTAGGGTATAGTGTGAGGGACCAGGGTACAGTGTGATGGATCAGGGTATAGTGTGAGGGACAAGGGTATATTGTGAGGGACAAGGGTATAGTGTGAGGGACCAGGGTATAGTGTGAGGAACCAGATTATAGTGTGAGGGATCAGATTATAGTGTGAGGGACCAGGGTGTAGTGTGAGGGACCAGATTAAAGTGAGAGGAACCAGATTAAAGTGTGTGGGGCCAGATTATCGTGTGAGGGACCAGATTATAGTGTGAGGGACCAGATTATAGTGTGAGGGACCAGGGTATAGTGTGACGGACCAGGGTATAGTGTAAGGGACAAGGGTATAGTGTGAGGGACAAGGGTATAGTGTGAGGGACCAGGGTATAGTGTGAGGGACCAGTGTATAGTGTGATAGCCCAGGGTATAGTGTGAGGGACCAGGGTATAGTGTGAGGGACCAGATTATAGTTTGAGTGACCAGGATTTAGTTTGCGGGACCAGGGTATAGTGTGAGGAACCCCTGGGTATAGTGTGAGGGACCAGGGTATAGTGTGAGGGACCAGGGTATAGTGTGAGGGACCAGAGTATAGTGTGAGGGACCAGGTTATAGTGTGAGGGTCCAGATTATAGTGTGAGGGACCAGATTATAGTGTGAGGGACCAGGGTATAGTGTGAGGGACCAGGGTATAGTGTGAGAGACCAGGGTATAGTGTTAGGGACCAGGGTAAAGTGTGAGGGACCAGGGTATAGTGTGAGGGACCAGGGTATAGTCTGAGGGACCAGGTTATAGTGTGAGGGTCCAGATTATAGTGTGAGGGACCAGATTATAGTGTGAGGGACCAGGGTATAGTGTGAGGGACCAGGGTATAGTGTGAGAGACCAGGGTATAGTGTTAGGGACCAGGGTAAAGTGTGAGCGATCACATTATAGTGTGAGTGACCAGGGGATAGTGTGAGGGACCAGGGTATAGTGTGAGGGGCCAGGGTATAGTGTGAGGGACCAGGGTATAGTGTGAGGGACCAGGGTATAGTGTGAGGGATCAGGGTATAGTGTGAGGGACCAGGGTATAGTGTGAGGAACCCCTGGGTATAGTGTGAGGGACCAGGGTATAGTGTGAGGGACGAGGGTATAGTGTGAGGGACCAGGGTATAGTGTGAGGGACCAGGGTATAGTGTGAGGGACCAGGGTATCGTGTGAGATCCCAGGGTATAGTGTGAGGGACCAGGGTATAGTGTGAGTGACCAGATTATAGTGTGAGGGACCAGATTATAGTGTGAGGGACCAGATTATATTGTGAGGGACCAGATTATAGTGTGAGGGACCAGGATATAGTGTGAGGGACCAGATTACAGTATGAGGGACCAGATTATAGTGTGAGGGACCAGGGTATAGTGTGAGGGACCAGGGTATAGTGGGAGGGACAAGGGTATAGAGTGAGGGACTAGGGTATAGTGTGAGGGACCAGGGTACAGTGTGATGGATCAGGGTATAGTGTGAGGGACAAGGGTATATTGTGAGGGACAAGGGTATAGTGTGAGGGACCAGGGTATAGTGTGAGGAACCAGATTATAGTGTGAGGGATCAGATTATAGTGTGAGGGACCAGGGTGTAGTGTGAGGGACCAGATTAAAGTGAGAGGAACCAGATTAAAGTGTGTGGGGCCAGATTATCGTGTGAGGGACCAGATTATAGTGTGAGGGACCAGATTATAGTGTGAGGGACCAGGGTATAGTGTGACGGACCAGGGTATAGTGTAAGGGACAAGGGTATAGTGTGAGGGACAAGGGTATAGTGTGAGGGACCAGGGTATAGTGTGAGGGACCAGTGTATAGTGTGATAGCCCAGGGTATAGTGTGAGGGACCAGGGTATAGTGTGAGGGACCAGATTATAGTTTGAGTGACCAGGATTTAGTTTGCGGGACCAGGGTATAGTGTGAGGAACCCCTGGGTATAGTGTGAGGGACCAGGGTATAGTGTGAGGGACCAGGGTATAGTGTGAGGGACCAGAGTATAGTGTGAGGGACCAGGTTATAGTGTGAGGGTCCAGATTATAGTGTGAGGGACCAGATTATAGTCTGAGGGACCAGGGTATAGTGTGAGGGACCAGGGTATAGTGTGAGAGACCAGGGTATAGTGTTAGGGACCAGGGTAAAGTGTGAGGGACCAGGGTATAGTGTGAGGGACCAGGGTATAGTCTGAGGGACCAGGTTATAGTGTGAGGGTCCAGATTATAGTGTGAGGGACCAGATTATAGTGTGAGGGACCAGGGTATAGTGTGAGGGACCAGGGTATAGTGTGAGAGACCAGGGTATAGTGTTAGGGACCAGGGTAAAGTGTGAGCGATCACATTATAGTGTGAGTGACCAGGGGATAGTGTGAGGGACCAGGGTATAGTGTGAGGGGCCAGGGTATAGTGTGAGGGACCAGGGTATAGTGTGAGGGACCAGGGTATAGCGTGAGGGATCAGGGTATAGTGTGAGGGACCAGGGTATAGTGTGAGGAACCCCTGGGTATAGTGTGAGGGTCCAGGGTATAGTGTGAGGGACCAGGGTATAGTGTGAGGGACCAGGGTATAGTGTGAGGGACCAGGGTATAGTGTGAGGGACCAGGGTATCGTGTGAGATCCCAGGGTATAGTGTGAGGGACCAGGGTATAGTGTGAGTGACCAGATTATAGTGTGAGGGACCAGATTATAGTGTGAGGGACCAGATTATATTGTGAGGGACCAGATTATAGTGTGAGGGACCAGGACATAGTGTGAGGGACCAGATTACAGTATGAGGGACCAGATTATAGTGTGAGGGACCAGGGTATAGTGTGAGGGACCAGGGTATAGTGGGAGGGACAAGGGTATAGAGTGAGGGACTAGGGTATAGTGTGAGGGACCAGGGTACAGTGTGATGGATCAGGGTATAGTGTGAGGGACAAGGGTATATTGTGAGGGACAAGGGTATAGTGTGAGGGACCAGGGTATAGTGTGAGGAACCAGATTATAGTGTGAGGGACCAGGGTGTAGTGTGAGGGACCAGATTAAAGTGAGAGGAACCAGATTAAAGTGTGTGGGGCCAGATTATCGTGTGAGGGACCAGGGTATAGTGTGACGGACCAGGGTATAGTGTAAGGGACAAGGGTATAGTGTGAGGGACAAGGGTATAGTGTGAGGGACCAGGGTATAGTGTGAGGGACCAGTGTATAGTGTGATAGCCCAGGGTATAGTGTGAGGGACCAGGGTATAGTGTGAGGGACCAGATTATAGTTTGAGTGACCAGGATTTAGTTTGCGGGACCAGGGTATAGTGTGAGGAACCCCTGGGTATAGTGTGAGGGACCAGGGTATAGTGTGAGGGACCAGGGTATAGTGTGAGGGACCAGAGTATAGTGTGAGGGTCCAGATTATAGTGTGAGGGACCAGGGTGTAGTGTGAGGGACCAGGATATAGTGTGAGAGACCAGGGTATAGTGTGAGGGACCAGGGTATAGTGTGAGGGACCAGATTATACTGTGAGTGACCAGGGTGTAGTGTGAGGGACCAGGGTATAGTGTGAGGAACCCCTGGGTATAGTGTGAGGGACCAGGGTATAGTGTGAGGGATCAGATTATAGTGTGAGGGACCAGGGTATAGTGTGAGGGACCAGATTATAATGTGAGGGACCAGGATATAGTGTGAGGGACCAGATTATAATGTGAGGGACCAGGATATAGTGTGAGGGACCAGATTATAGTGTGAGGACCAGATTATAGTGTGAGGGACCAGGGTATAGTGTGAGGGACCAGGGTATAGTGGGAGGGACAAGGGTATAGAGTGAGGGACAAGGGTATAGTGTGAGGGACCAGGGTACAGTGTGAGGGACCAGGGTATAGTGTGAGGGACAAGGGTATAGTGTGATGGACAAGGGTATAGTGTGAGGGACCAGGGTATAGTGTGAGGGACCAGATTATAGTGTGAGGGATCAGATTATAGTGTGAGGGACCAGGGTATAGTGTGAGGGACCAGATAATAGTGAGAGGGACCAGATTAAAGTGTGAGGGACCAGATTATAGTGTGAGGGACCAGATTATAGTGTGAGGGACCAGATTATAGTGTGAGGGACGAGGGTATAGTGTGAGGGACCAGGGTATAGTGTAAGGGACAAGGGTATAGTGTGAGGGGCAAGGGTATAGTGGGAGGGACAAGGGTATAATGTGAGGGGCAAGGGTATAGTGTGAGGGACAAGGGTATAGTGTGAGGGACAAGGGTATAGTGTGAGGGACCAGGGTTTAGTGTGAGGGACCAGGGTATAGTGTGAGGGACCACGGTATAGTGTGAGGGACCAGGGTATAGTGTGAGGGACCAGGGTATAGTGTGAGGGTCCAGTGTATAGTGTGAGAGACCAGGGTATAGTGTTAGGGACCAGGGTAAAGTGTCAGGGATCAGATGAAAGTGTGAGTGACCAGGGTATAGTGTGAGGGACCAGGGTATAGTGTGAGGGGCCACGGTATAGTGTGAGGGACCAGGGTATAGTGTGAGGGACCAGGGTATAGTGTGAGGGACCAGGGTATAGTGTGAGGAACCCCTGGGTATAGTGTGAGGGACCAGGGTATAGTGTGAGGGACCAGGGTATAGTGTGAGGGACCAGGATATAGTGTGAGGGACCAGGGTATAGTGTGAGGGACCAGGGTATAGTGTGAGAGCCCAGGGTATAGTGTGAGGGACCAGGGTATAGTGTGAGGGACCAGGGTATAGTTTGAGGAACCCCTGGGTATAGTGTGAGGGACCAGGGTATAGTGTGAGGGACCAGGGTATAGTGTGAGGGACCAGGGTATAGTGTGAGGGACCAGAGTATAGTGTGAGGGACCAGGATATAGTGTGAGAGACCAGGGTATAGTGTGAGGGACCAGGGTATAGTGTGAGGGACCAGATTATACTGTGAGTGACCAGGGTGTAGTGTGAGGGACCAGGGTATAGTGTGAGGAACCCCTGGGTATAGTGTGAGGGACCAGGGTATAGTGTGAGGGACCAGGGTATAGTGTGAGGGACCAGGGTATAGTGTGAGGGACCAGATTATAGTGTGAGGGTCCAGATTAAAGTGTGACGGACCAGGGTGTCGTGTGAGGGACCAGGGTATAGTGTGAGGGACCAGAGTATAGTGTGAGGGACCTGGGTATAGAGTGAGGGACCAGATTATAGCGTGAGCGACCAGATTATAGTGTGAGGGACCAGGGTATAGTGTGAGGGACCAGGGTATAGTGTGAGGGACCAGATTATAGTGTGAGGGACCAGATTATAGTGTGAGGGACCAGAGTATAGTGTGAGGGACCAGGGTATAGTGTGAGGGACCAGGGTATAGTGTGAGGGATCAAGGTGTAGTGTGAGGGACCAGGGTATAGTGTGAGGAACCCCTGGGTATAGTGTGAGGGACCAGGGTATAGTGTGAGGGACCAGGGTATAGTGTGAGGGACCAGGATATAGTGTGAGGGACCAGGATATAGTGTGAGGGACCAGGGTATAGTGTGAGAGCCCAGGGTATAGTGTGAGGGACCAGGGTATTGTGTGAGGGACCAGGGTATAGTGTGAGGAACCCCTGGGTATAGTGTGAGGGACCAGGGTATAGTGTGAGGGACCAGGGTATAGTGTGAGGGACCAGGATATAGTGTGAGGGACCAGAGTATAGTGTGAGGGACCAGGATATAGTGTGAGAGACCAGGGTATAGTGTGAGGGACCAGGGTATAGTGTGAGGGACCAGATTATAGTGTGAGTGACCAGGGTGTAGTGTGAGGGACCAGGGTATAGTGTGAGGAACCCCTGGGTATAGTGTGAGGGACCAGGGTATAGTGTGAGGGACCAGGGTATAGTGTGAGGGACCAGGGTATAGTGTGAGGGACCAGATTATAGTGTGAGGGTCCAGATTATAGTGTGACGGACCAGGGTGTCGTGTGAGGGACCAGGGTATAGTGTGAGGGACCAGAGTATAGTGTGAGGGACCTGGGTATAGAGTGAGGGACCAGATTATAGCGTGAGCGACCAGATTATAGTGTGAGGGACCAGGGTATAGTGTGAGGGACCAGGGTATAGTGTGAGGGACCAGATTATAGTGTGAGGGACCAGATTATAGTGTGAGGGACCAGGGTATAGTGTGAGGGACCAGGGTATAGTGTGAGGGGCCAGATTATAGTGTGAGGGACCAGATTATAGTGTGAGGGACCAGATTATAGTGTGAGGGACCAGGGTATAATGTGAGGGACCAGATTATAGTGTGAGGGACCAGGGTATAGTCTGAGGGACCAGGGTATAGTGTGAGAGACCAGGGTATAGTGTGAGGGACCAGGGTATTGTGTGAGCGACCAGGTTATAGTGTGAGGGACCAGAGTATAGTGTGAGGAACCAGGGTATCGTGTGAGGGACCAGATTATAGTGTGAGGGACCAGATTATACTGTGAGGGAGCAGATTATAGTGTGAGGGACCAGATTATAGTGTGAGGGACCAGATTATAGTGTGATGGACCAGGGTATAGTGTGAGCGACCAGATTATAGTGTGAGGGAGCAGATTATAGTGTGAGGGACCAGATTATAGTGTGAGGGACCAGATTATAGTGTGATGGACCACGGTATTGTGTGAGGGACCAGATTATAGTGTGAGGGAACAGATTATAATGTGAGGGACCAGATTATAGTGTGAGGGACCAAATTATAGTGTGAGGGACCAGATTATAATGTGAGGGACCAGGGGATAGTGTGAGGGACCAGATTATAATGTGAGGGACCAGATTATAGTGTGAGGCACCAGGGTATAGTGTGAGGGACCAGATTATAGTGTGAGGGTCCAGATTATAGTGTGAGGGACCAGGGTATAGTATGAGGGACCAGGGTCTAGTTTGCAGGAGCAGGGTATTGTGTGAGGGACCAGGTTATTGTGTGAGGGACCAGATTATAGTGTGAGGGACCAGAGTATAGTGTGAGGGAACAGATTATAGTGTGAGGGACCAGGGTGTAGTGTGAGGGACCAGATTATACTGTGAGGGACCAGGGTATTGTGTGAGAGACCAGGGTATAGTGTGAGGGAACAGGGTATAGTGTGAGGGACCAGGGTATAGTGTGAGGGACCAGATTATAATGTGAGGGACCGGGTAGAGTGTGAGGGACCAGGTTATAGTGTGTGGGACCAGATTATAGTGTGAGGGACCAGATTATAGTGTGAGGGACCAGGGTATAGTGTGAGGGACCAGATTATAGTGTGAGGGACCAGATTATAGTGTGAGGGACCAGGGTATAGTGTGAGGGACCAGGGTATAGTGGGAGGGACAAGGGTATAGTGTGAGGGTCAAGGGTATAGTGTGAGGGACCAGGGTACAGTGTGAGGACAAGGGTATTGTGTGAGGGAGCAGGGTATAGTGTGAGGGACCAGGGTACAGTGTGAGGGACCAGATTATAGTGTGAGGGTCCAGATTATAGTGTGACGGACCAGGGTGTCGTGTGAGGGACCAGGGTATAGTGTGATGGACCAGGCTATAGTGTGAGGGACCAGGGTATAGAGTGAAGGACCAGATTATAGTGTGAGCGACCAGATTATAGTGTGAGGGACCAGGGTATAGTGTGAGGGATCAGGGTATAGTGTGAAGTACCAGATTATAGTGTGAGGGACCAGATTATAGTGTGAGGGACCAGGGTATAGTGTGAGGGACCAGGGTATAGTGTGAGGGGTCAGATTATAGTGTGAGGGACCAGATTATAGTGTGAGGGACCAGATTATAGTGTGAGGGACCAGGGTATAATGTGAGGGACCAGATTATAGTGTGAGGGACCAGGGTATAGTCTGAGGGACCAGGGTATAGTGTGAGAGACCGGGGTATAGTGTGAGGGACCAGGGTATTGTGTGAGGGACCAGATTATAGTCTGAGGGACCAGGGTATAGTGTGAGGGACCAGGGTATAGTGTGAGGGACCAGATTATAGTGTGAGGGACCAGATTATACTGTGAGGGAGCAGATTATAGTGTGAGGGTCCAGATTATAGTGTGAGGGACCAGATTATAGTGTGATGGACCAGGGTATAGTGTGAGGGACCAGATTATAGTGTGAGGGAGCAGATTATAGTGTGAGGGACCAGATTATAGTGTGAGGGACCAGATTATAGTGTGATGGACCAGGGTATTGTGTGAGGGACCAGATTATAGTGTGAGGGAACAGATTATAGTGTGAGGGACCAGATTATAGTGTGAGGGACCAAATTATAGTGTGAGGGACCAGATTATAGTGTGAGGGACCAGGGGATAGTGTGAGGGATCAGATTATAGTGTGAGGGACCAGATTATAGTGTGAGGGACCAGGGTATAGTGTGAGGGACCAGATTATAGTGTGAGGGACCAGATTATAGTGTGAGGGACCAGGGTATAGTATGAGGGACCAGGGTGTAGTTTGCAGGAGCAGGGTATTGTGTGAGGGACCAGGTTATTGTGTGAGGGAAAAGATTATAGAGTGAGGGACCAGAGTATAGTGTGAGGGACCAGATTATAGTGTGAGGGACCACGGTGTAGTGTGAGGGACCAGATTATAGTGTGAGGGACCAGGGTATTGTGTGAGAGACCAGGGTATAGTGTGAGGGAACAGGGTATAGTGTGAGGGACCAGGGTATAGTGTGAGGGACCAGATTATAATGTGAGGGACCGGGTAGAGTGTGAGGGACCAGATTATAGTGTGAGGGACCAGATTATAGTGTGAGGGACCAGGGTATTGTGTGAGAGACCAGGGTATAGTGTGAGGGAACAGGGTATAGTGTGAGGGACCAGGGTATAGTGTGAGGGACCAGATTATAGTGTGAGGGACCAGGTTATAGTGTGTGGGACCAGATTATAGTGTGAGGGACCAGATTATAGTGTGAGGGACCAGGGTATAGTGTGAGGGACCAGATTATAGTGTGAGGGACCAGATTATAGTGTGAGGGACCAGGGTATAGTGTGAGGGACCAGGGTATAGTGGGAGGGACAAGGGTATAGTGTGAGGGTCAAGGGTATAGTGTGAGGGACCAGGTTACAGTGTGAGGACGAGGGTATTGTGTGAGGGACAAGGGTATAGTGTGAGGGACAAGGGTATAGTGTGAGGGACCAGGGTATAGTGTGAGGGAACAGATAAAAGTGTGAGGGACCAGATTATAGTGTGAGGGATCAGGGTATAGTGTGAGGGACCAGATTATAGTGAGAGGGACCAGATTGTAGTGTGAGGGACCAGATTATAGTGTGAGGGACCAGATTATAGTGTGAGGGACCAGATTATAGTGTGAGGGACCAGGGTATAGTATGACGGACCAAGGTATAGTGTGAGGGATAAGGGTATCGTGTGAGGGACAAGGGTATAGTGTGAGGGACCAGGGTATAGTGTGAGGGACAAGGGTATAGTGTGAGGGACAAGGGTATAGTGTGAGGGACAAGGGTATAGTGTGAGGGACAAGGGTATAGTGTGAGGGACCAGGGTATAGTGTGAGGGACCAGGGTATAGTGTGAGGGACCAGGGTATAGTGTGAGGGACCAGGGTATAGTGTGAGGAACCCCTGGGTATAGTGTGAGGGACCAGGGTATAGTGTGAGGGACCAGGGTATAGTGTGAGGGACCAGGGTATAGTGTGAGGGACCAGGGTATAGTGTGAGGGACCATGGTATAGTGTGAGGGAACAGGGTATAGTGTGCGGAACCCATGGGTACAGTGTGAGGGACCAGGGTATAGTGTGAGGGACCAGATTATAGTGTGAGGGACCAGGGTATTGTGTGAGAGACCAGGGTATAGTGTGAGGGAACAGGGTATAGTGTGAGGGACCAGGGTATAGTGTGAGGGACCAGATTATAATGTGAGGGACCGGGTAGAGTGTGAGGGACCAGGGTATAGTGTGAGGGACCAGATTATAGTGTGAGGGACCAGGTTATAGTGTGTGGGACCAGATTATAGTGTGAGGGACCAGATTATAGTGTGAGGGACCAGGGTATAGTGTGAGGGACCAGATTATAGTGTGAGGGACCAGATTATAGTGTGAGGGACCAGGGTATAGTGTGAGGGACCAGGGTATAGTGGGAGGGACAAGGGTATAGTGTGAGGGTCAAGGGTATAGTGTGAGGGACCAGGGTACAGTGTGAGGACGAGGGTATTGTGTGAGGGACAAGGGTATAGTGTGAGGGACAAGGGTATAGTGTGAGGGACCAGGGTACAGTGTGAGGGAACAGATTATAGTGTGAGGGACCAGATTAAAGTGTGAGGGACCAGGGTATAGTGTGAGGGACCAGATTACAGTGAGAGGGACCAGATTGTAGTGTGAGGGACCAGATTATAGTGTGAGGGACCAGATTATAGTGTGAGGGACCAGATTATAGTGTGAGGGACCAGGGTATAGTATGACGGACCAAGGTATAGTGTGAGGGATAAGGGTATAGTGTGAGGGACAAGGGTATAGTGTGAGGGACCAGGGTATAGTGTGAGGGACAAGGGTATAGTGTGAGGGACAAGGGTATAGTGTGAGGGACAAGGGTATAGTGTGAGGGACAAGGTTATAGTGTGAGGGACCAGGGTATAGTGTGAGGGACCAGGGTATAGTGTGAGGGACCAGGGTATAGTGTGAGGGACCAGGGTATAGTGTGAGGAACCCCTGGGTATAGTGTGAGGGACCAGGGTATCGTGTGAGGGACCAGGGTATAGTGTGAGGGACCAGGGTATAGTGTGAGGGACCATGGTATCGTGTGAGGGAACAGGGTATAGTGTGAGAGCCCAGGGTATAGTGTGAGGGACCACGGTATAGTGTGAGGGACCACATTATAGTGTGAGTGACAAGGGTATAGTGTGAGGGACCAGGGTATAGTGTGAGGAATCCCTGGGTATAGTGTGAGGGACGAGGGTATAGTGTGAGGGACCAGGGTATAGTGTGAGGGAACAGGGTATAGTGTGAGGACCAGGGTAAAGTGTGAGGGACCAGGGTATAGTGTGAGAGACCTGATTATAGTGTGAGTGACCAGGGCATAGTGTGAGGGACCAGGGTAAAGTGTGCGGAACCCATGGGTACAGTGTGAGGGACCAGGGTATAGTGTGAGGGACCAGATTATAGTGTGAGGGACCAGGGTATAGTATGACGGACCAGGGTATAGTGTGAGGGACCAGATTATAGTGTGAGGGACCAGATTATAGTGTGAGGGACCAGATTATAGTGTGAGGGACCAGGGTGTAGTGTGAGGGACCTGGGCATAGTGTGAGGGACCAGATTAGAGTGTGAGGGACCAGGGTATAGTGTGAGGGACCAGGGTATAGTGTGAGGGACCAGATTATAGTGTGAGGGACCAGATATTAGTGTGAGGGACCAGGGTATAGTGTGAGGGACCAGGGTATACTGTGAGGGACCAGATTATAGTGTGAGGGACCAGATTATAGTGTGAGGGACCAGGGTATAGTGTGATGGACCAGGGTATAGTGTGAGGGACCAGATTATAGTGTGAGGGACCAGATTATAGTGTGAGGGACCAGGGTATAGTCTGAGGGACCAGGTTATAGTGTGAGGGTCCAGATTATAGTGTGAGGGACCAGATTATAGTGTGAGGGACCAGGGTATAGTGTGAGGGACCAGGGTATAGTGTGAGAGACCAGGGTATAGTGTTAGGGACCAGGGTAAAGTGTGAGGGATCACATTATAGTGTGAGTGACCAGGGGATAGTGTGAGGGACCAGGGTATAGTGTGAGTGGCCAGGGTATAGTGTGAGGGACCAGGGTATAGTGTGAGGGACCAGGGTATAGTGTGAGGGATCAGGGTATAGTGTGAGGGACCAGGGTATAGTGTGAGGAAGCCCTGGGTATAGTGAGGGACCAGGGTATAGTGTGAGGGACGAGGGTATAGTGTGAGGGACCAGGGTATAGTGTGAGGGACCAGGGTATAGTGTGAGGGACCAGGGTAAAGTGTGAGATCCCAGGGTATAGTGTGAGGGACCAGGGTATAGTGTGAGTGACCAGATTATAGTGTGAGGGACCAGATTATAGTGTGAGGGACCAGATTATATTGTGAGGGACCAGATTATAGTGTGAGGGACCAGGATATAGTGTGAGGGACCAGATTATAGTATGAGGGACCAGATTATAGTGTGAGGGACCAGGGTATAGTGTGAGGGACCAGGGTATAGTGGGAGGGACAAGGGTATAGAGTGAGGGACTAGGGTATAGTGTGAGGGACCAGGGTACAGTGTGATGGATCAGGGTACAGTGTGAGGGACAAGGGTATAATGTGAGGGACAAGGGTATAGTGTGAGGGACCAGGGTATAGTGTGAGGAACCAGATTATAGCGTGAGGGATCAGATTATAGTGCGAGGGACCAGGGTGTAGTGTGAGGGACCAGATTAAAGTGAGAGGAACCAGATTAAAGTGTGTGGGGCCAGATTATAGTGTGAGGGACCAGATTATAGTGTGAGGGACCAGATTATAGTGTGAGGGACCAGGGTATAGTGTGACGGACCAGGGTATAGTGTAAGGGACAAGGGTATAGTGTGAGGGACAAGGGTATAGTGTGAGGGACCAGGGTATAGTGTGAGGGACAAGGGTATAGTGTGAGGGACAAGGGTATAGTGTGAGGGACAAGGGTATAGTGTGAGGGACAAGGGTATAGTGTGAGGGACCAGGGTTTAGTGTGAGGGACCAGGGTATAATGTGAGGGACCACGGTATAGTGTGAGGGACCAGGGTATAGTGTGAGGGACCAGGGTACAGTGTGAGGGACCAGGGTATAGTGTGAGAGACCAGGGTATAGTGTTAGGGACCAGGGTAAAGTGTGAGGGATCAGATTATAGTGTGAGTGACCAGGGTATAGTGTGAGGGATCAGGGTATAGTGTGAGGGGCCAGGGTATAGTATGACGGACCAAGGTATAGTGTGAGGGATAAGGGTATAGTGTGAGGGACAAGGGTATAGTGTGAGGGACCAGGGTATAGTGTGAGGGACAAGGGTATAGTGTGAGGGACAAGGGTATAGTGTGAGGGACAAGGGTATAGTGTGAGGGACAAGGTTATAGTGTGAGGGACCAGGGTATAGTGTGAGGGACCAGGGTATAGTGTGAGGGACCAGGGTATAGTGTGAGGGACCAGGGTATAGTGTGAGGAACCCCTGGGTATAGTGTGAGGGACCAGGGTATAGTGTGAGGGACCAGGGTATAGTGTGAGGGACCAGGGTATAGTGTGAGGGACCAGGGTATAGTGTGAGGGACCATGGTATAGTGTGAGGGAACAGGGTATAGTGTGAGAGCTCAGGGTATAGTGTGAGGGACCACGGTATAGTGTGAGGGACCACATTATAGTGTGAGTGACAAGGGTATAGTGTGAGGGACCAGGGTATAGTGTGAGGAATCCCTGGGTATAGTGTGAGGGACGAGGGTATAGTGTGAGGGACCAGGGTATAGTGTGAGGGAACAGGGTATAGTGTGAGGACCAGGGTATAGTGTGAGGGACCAGGGTATAGTGTGAGAGACCTGATTATAGTGTGAGTGACCAGGGTATAGTGTGAGGGACCAGGGTATAGTGTGCGGAACCCATGGGTACAGTGTGAGGGACCAGGGTATAGTGTGAGGGACCAGATTATAGTGTGAGGGACCAGATTATAGTGTGAGGGACCAGATTATAGTGTGAGGGACCAGGGTGTAGTGTGAGAGACCTGGGCATAGTGTGAGGGACCAGATTAGAGTGTGAGGGACCAGGGCATAGTGTGAGGGACCAGGGTATAGTGTGAGGGACCAGATTATAGTGTGAGGGACCAGATTATAGTGTGAGGGACCAGGGTATAGTGTGAGGGACCAGGGTATACTGTGAGGGACCAGATTATAGTGTGAGGGACCAGATTATAGTGTGAGGGACCAGGGTATAGTATGATGGACCAGGGTATAGTGTGAGGGACCAGATTATAGTGTGAGGGACCAGATTATAGTGTGAGGGACCAGGGTATAGTCTGAGGGACCAGGTTATAGTGTGAGGGACCAGATTATAGTGTGAGGGACCAGATTATAGTGTGAGGGACCAGGGTATAGTGTGAGGGACCAGGGTATAGTGTGAGAGACCAGGGTATAGTGTTAGGGACCAGGGTAAAGTGTGAGGGATCACATTATAGTGTGAGTGACCAGGGGATAGTGTGAGGGACCAGGGTATAGTGTGAGTGGCCAGGGTATAGTGTGAGGGACCAGGGTATAGTGTGAGGGACCAGGGTATAGTGTGAGGGATCAGGGTATAGTGTGAGGGACCAGGGTATAGTGTGAGGAACCCCTGGGTATAGTGTGAGGGACCAGGGTATAGTGTGAGGGACGAGGGTATAGTGTGAGGGACCAGGATATAGTGTGAGGGACCAGGGTATAGTGTGAGGGACCAGGGTATAGTGTGAGATCCCAGGGTATAGTGTGAGGGACCAGGGTATAGTGTGAGTGACCAGATTATAGTGTGAGGGACCAGATTATAGTGTGAGGGACCAGATTATATTGTGAGGGACCAGATTATAGTGTGAGGGACCAGGATATAGTGTGAGGGACCAGATTATAGTATGAGGGACCAGATTATAGTGTGAGGGACCAGGGTATAGTGTGAGGGACCAGGGTATAGTGGGAGGGACAAGGGTATAGAGTGAGGGACTAGGGTATAGTGTGAGGGACCAGGGTACAGTGTGATGGATCAGGGTATAGTGTGAGGGACAAGGGTATATTGTGAGGGACAAGGGTATAGTGTGAGGGACCAGGGTATAGTGTGAGGAACCAGATTATAGTGTGAGGGATCAGATTATAGTGTGAGGGACCAGGGTGTAGTGTGAGGGACCAGATTAAAGTGAGAGGAACCAGATTAAAGTGTGTGGGGCCAGATTATAGTGTGAGGGACCAGATTATAGTGTGAGGGACCAGATTATAGTGTGAGGGACCAGGGTATAGTGTGACGGACCAGGGTATAGTGTAAGGGACAAGGGTATAGTGTGAGGGACAAGGGTATAGTGTGAGGGACCAGGGTATAGTGTGAGGGACAAGGGTATAGTGTGAGGGACAAGGGTATAGTGTGAGGGACAAGGGTATAGTGTGAGGGACAAGGGTATAGTGTGAGGGACCAGGGTTTAGTGTGAGGGACCAGGGTATAGTGTGAGGGACCACGGTATAGTGTGAGGGACCAGGGTATAGTGTGAGGGACCAGGGTATAGTGTGAGGGACCAGGGTATAGTGTGAGAGACCAGGGTATAGTGTTAGGGACCAGGGTAAAGTGTGAGGGATCAGATTATAGTGTGAGTGACCAGGGTATAGTGTGAGGGATCAGGGTATAGTGTGAGGGGCCAGGGTATAGTGTGAGGGATCAGGGTATAGTGTGAGGGTCCAGGGTATAGTGTGAGGGATCAGGGTATAGTGTGAGGGACCAGGGTATAGTGTGAGGGACCAGGGTATAGTGTGAGGGACCAGGGTATAGTGTGAGAGCCCAGGGTATAGTGTGAGGGACCAGGGTATAGTTGAGGGACCAGATTAAAGTCTGAGTGACCAGGGTATAATGTGAGGGACCAGGGTATAGTGTGAGGAACCCCTGGGTATAGTGTGAGGGACCAGGGTATAGTGTGAGGGACCAGGGTATAGTGTGAGGGACCTGTGTATAGTGTGAGGGACCAGAGTATAGTGTGAGGGACCAGGATATAGTGTGAGAGACCAGGGTATAGTGTGAGGGAGCAGGGTATAGTGTGAGGGATCAGATAATAGTGTGAGTGACCAGGGTATAGTGTGAGGGACCAGGGTATAGTGTGAGGAACCCCTGGGTATAGTGTGAGGGACCAGGGTATAGTGTGAGGGACCAGGGTATGGTGTGAGGGACCAGGGTAGAGTGTGAGGGACCAGATTATAGTGTGAGAGACCAGGGTATAGTGTGAGGGAGCAGGGTATAGTGTGAGGGACCAGATTATAGCGTGAGGGACCAGATTACAGTGTGAGGGACCAGATTATAGTGTGAGGGACCAGGGTGTAGTGTGAGGGACCAGGGTATAGTGTGAGGGACCAGATTATAGCGTGAGGGACCAGGCTATAGTGTGATGGACCAGGGTATAGTGTGAGGGACCAGATTATAATGTGAGGGTCCAGATTATAGAGTGAGGGACCAGGGTGTAGTGTGAGGGACCAGGGTATAGTGTGAGGGACCAGGGTATAGTGTGAGGGACCAGGGTATAGAGTGAGGGACCAGATTATAGTGTGAGGGACCAGATTATAGTGTGAGGGACCAGGGTATAGCGTGAGGGACCAGGGTATAGTGTGAGGGACCAGATTATAGTGTGAGGGACCAGATTATAGTGTGAGGGACCAGGGCATAGTGTGAGGGACCAGGGTATAGTGTGAGGGTCCAGATTATAGCGTGAGGGACCAGATTATAGCGTGAGGGACCAGATTATAGTGTGAGGGACCAGGGTATAATGTGAGGGACCAGATTATAGTGTGAGGGACCAGGGTATCGTCTGAGGGACCAGGGTATAGTGTGAGAGAATAGGGTATAGTGTGAGGGACCAGGGTATTGTGTGAGGGACCAGATTATAGTGTGAGGGACCAGGGTATAGTGTGAGGGACCAGGGTATAGTGTGAGGGACCAGATTATAGTGTGAGGGAGCAGATTATAGTGTGAGGGAGCAGGGTACAGTGTGAGGGACCAGATTATACTGTGAGGGAGCAGATTATAGTGTGAGGGACCAGGGTATAGTGTGAGGGACCAGATTATATTGTGAGGGAGCAGATTATAGTGTGAGGGACCAGAGTATAGTGTGAGGGACCAGATTATCCTGTGAGGGTGCAGATTATAGTGTGAGGGACCAGATTATAGTGTGAGGGACCAGATTATAGTGTGAGGGACCAGATTATAGTGTGAGGGACCAGATTATAGTGTGAGGGACCAGATTATAGTGTGAGGGACCAGATTATAGTGTGAGGGACCAGGGGATAGTGTGAGGGACCCGATTTTAGTGTGAGGGAACAGATTATAGTGTGAGGGACCAGGGTATAGTGTGAGGGACCAGATTATAGTGTGAGGGAACAGATTATACTGTGAGGGACCAGGGTATAGTATGAGGGGCCAGGGTATAGTTTGCGGGAGCAGAGTATTGTGTGAGGGACCAGATTATGGTGTGAGGGACCAGATTATAGTGTGAGGGACCAGATTATAGTGTGAGGGACCAGATTATAGTGTGAGGGACCAGATTATAGTGTGAGGGACCAGGGTGTAATGTGAGGGACCAGATTATAGTGTGAGGGACCAGATTATAGTGTGAGGGACCAGGGTATAGTATGACGGACCAAGGTATAGTGTGAGGGATAATGGTATAGTGTGAGGTACAAGGATATAGTGTGAGGGACCAGGGTATAGTGTGAGGGACAAGGGTATAGTGTGAGGGACAAGGGAATAGTGTGAGGGACAAGGGGATAGTGTGAGGGACAAGGGTATAGTGTGAGGGACCAAGGTATAGTGTGAGGGACCAGGGTATAGTGTGAGGGACCAGGGTATAGTATGAGGAACCCCTGGGTATAGTGTGAGTGACCAGGGTATAGTGTGAGGGACCAGGGTATAGTGTGAGGGACCAGGGTATAGTGTGAGGGACCAGGGTATAGTGTGAGGGATCAGATTATAGTGTGAGTGACCAGGGTATATTGTGAGGGAACAGGGTATAGTGTGAGAGCCCAGGGTATAGTGTGAGGGACCACGGTATAGTGTGAGGGACCTGATTATAGTGTGAGTGACCAGGGTATAGTGTGAGGGACCAGGGTTTAGTGTGAGGAACCCCTGGGTATAGTGTGAGGGACCAGGGTACAGTGTGAGGGACCAGGGTATAGTGTTAGGGACCAGGGTAAAGTGTGAGGGATCAGATTATAGTGTGAGTGACCAGGGTATAGTGTGAGAGATCAGGGTATAGTGTGAGGGGCCAGGGTATAGTGTGAGGGACCAGGGTATTGTGTGAGGGTCCAGGGTATAGTGTGAGGGATCAGGGTATAGTGTGAGGGACCAGGGTATAGTGTGAGGAACCCCTGGGTATAGTGTGAGGCACCAGGGTATAGTGTGAGGGACCAGGGTATAGTGTGAGGGCCCAGGGTATAGTGTGAGGGACCAGGGTATAGTGTGAGGGACCTGGGTATAGTGTGAGGAACCCCTGGGTATAGTGTGAGGGACCAGGGTATAGTGTGAGGGACCAGGGTATAGTGTGAGGGACCAGGGTATAGTGTGAGGGACCAGATTATATTGTGAGGGAGCAGATTATAGTGTGAGGGACCAGGGTATAGTGTGAGGGACCAGATTATCCTGTGAGGGAGCAGATTATAGTGTGAGGGACCAGATTATAGAGTGAGGGACCAGATTATAGTGTGAGGGACCAGATTATAGTGTGAGGGACCAGATTATAGTGTGAGGGACCAGATTATAGTGTGAGGGACCAGGGGATAGTGTGAGGGACCCGATTTTAGTGTGAGGGAACAGATTATAGTGTGAGGGACCAGGGTATAGTGTGAGGGACCAGATTATAGTGTGAGGGAACAGATTATACTGTGAGGGACCAGGGTATAGTATGAGGGGCCAGGGTATAGTTTGCGGGAGCAGGGTATTGTGTGAGGGACCAGATTATGGTGTGAGGGACCAGGGTGTAGTGTGAGGGACCAGGGTATAGTGTGAGGGACCAGATTATAGCGTGAGGGACCAGGGTATAGTGTGATGGACCAGGGTATAGTGTGAGGGACCAGATTATAGTGTGAGGGTCCAGATTATAGTGTGAGGGACCAGGGTGTAGTGTGACGGACCACGGTATAGTGTGAGGTACCAGGGGATAGTGTGAGGGACCAGGGTGTAGAGTGAGGGACCAGATTATAGTGTGAGGGACCAGATTATAGTGTGAGGGACCAGGGTATAGTGTGAGGGACCAGGGTATAGTGTGAGGGACCAGATTATAGTGTGAGGGACCAGATTATAGTGTGAGGGACCAGGGTATAGTGTGAGGGACCAGGGTATAGTGTGAGGGGCCAGATTATAGTGTGAGTGACCAGGGTATAGTGTGAGGGATCAGGGTGTAGTGTGAGGGGCCAGGGTATAGTGTGAGGGACCAGGGTATAGTGTGAGTTTCCAGGGTATAGTGTGAGGGATCAGGGTATAGTGTGAGGGACCAGGGTATAGTGTGAGGAACCCCTGGGTATAGTGTGAGGGACCAGGGTATAGTGTGAGGAACCAGGGTATAGTGTGAGGGACCAGGGTATAGTGTGAGGGACCAGGGTATAGTGTGAGGGACCAGGGTATAGAGTGAGAGCCCAGGGTCTCGTGTGAGGGACCAGGGTATAGTGTGAGGGACCAGATTATAGTGTGAGTGACCAGGGTATAGTGTGAGGGACCAGGGTATAGTGTGAGGAACCCCTGGGTATAGTGTGAGGGACCAGGGTATAATGTGAGGGATCAGGGTATAGTGTGAGGGACCAGGGTATAGTTTGAGGGACCAGAGTATAGTGCGAGGGACCAGGATATAGTGTGAGAGACCAGGGTATACTGTGAGGGACCAGGGTATAGTGTGAGGGACCAGATTATAGTGTGAGTGACCAGGGTATAGTGTGAGGGACCAGGGTATAGTGTGAGGAACCCCTGGGTATAGTGTGAGGGACCAGGGTATAGTGTGAGGGAACAGGGTATAGTGTGAGGGACCAGGGTATAGTGTGAGGGACCAGATTATAGTGTGAGGGACCAGGGTATAGTGTGAGGGACCAGGGTATAGTGTGAGGGACCAGATTATAGCGTGAGGGACCACATTATAGTGTGAGGGACCAGATTATAGTGTGAGGGACCAGGGTGTAGTGTGAGGGACCAGGGTATAGTGTGAGGGACCAGATTATAGCGTGAGGGACCAGGGTATAGTGTGATGGACCAGGGTATAGTGTGAGGGACCAGATTATAGTGTGAGGGTCCAGATTATAGTGTGAGGGACCAGGGTGTAGTGTGACGGACCAGGGTATAGTGTGAGGGACCAGGGGTTAGTGTGAGGGACCAGGGTGTAGAGTGAGGGACCAGATTATAGTGTGAGGGACCAGATTATAGTGTGAGGGACCAGGGTATAGTGTGAGGGACCAGGGTATAGTGTGAGGGACCAGATTATAGTGTGAGGGACCAGATTATAGTGTGAGGGACCAGGGTATAGTGTGAGGGACCAGGGTATAGTGTGAGGGGCCAGATTATAGTGTGAGGGACCAGATTATAGCGTGAGGGACCAGATTATAGTGTGAGGGACAAGGGTATAATGTGAGGGACCAGATTATAGTGTGAGGGACCAGGGTATAGTCTGAGGGACCAGGGTATAGTGTGAGAGACCAGGGTATAGTGTGAGGGACCAGGGTATAGTGTGAGGGACCAGATTATAGTGTGAGGGACCAGAGTATAGTGTGAGGGACCAGGGTATAGTGTGAGGGACCAGATTATAGTGTGAGGGAACAGATTATACTGTGAGGGACCAGGGTATAGTATGAGGGGCCAGGGTATAGTTTGCGGGAGCAGGGTATTGTGTGAGGGACCAGATTATGGTGTGAGGGACCAGGGTGTAGTGTGAGGGACCAGGGTATAGTGTGAGGGACCAGATTATAGCGTGAGGGACCAGGGTATAGTGTGATGGACCAGGGTATAGTGTGAGGGACCAGATTATAGTGTGAGGGTCCAGATTATAGTGTGAGGGACCAGGGTGTAGTGTGACGGACCACGGTATAGTGTGAGGTACCAGGGGATAGTGTGAGGGACCAGGGTGTAGAGTGAGGGACCAGATTATAGTGTGAGGGACCAGATTATAGTGTGAGGGACCAGGGTATAGTGTGAGGGACCAGGGTATAGTGTGAGGGACCAGATTATAGTGTGAGGGACCAGATTATAGTGTGAGGGACCAGGGTATAGTGTGAGGGACCAGGGTATAGTGTGAGGGGCCAGATTATAGTGTGAGTGACCAGGGTATAGTGTGAGGGATCAGGGTGTAGTGTGAGGGGCCAGGGTATAGTGTGAGGGACCAGGGTATAGTGTGAGTTTCCAGGGTATAGTGTGAGGGATCAGGGTATAGTGTGAGGGACCAGGGTATAGTGTGAGGAACCCCTGGGTATAGTGTGAGGGACCAGGGTATAGTGTGAGGAACCAGGGTATAGTGTGAGGGACCAGGGTATAGTGTGAGGGACCAGGGTATAGTGTGAGGGACCAGGGTATAGAGTGAGAGCCCAGGGTCTCGTGTGAGGGACCAGGGTATAGTGTGAGGGACCAGATTATAGTGTGAGTGACCAGGGTATAGTGTGAGGGACCAGGGTATAGTGTGAGGAACCCCTGGGTATAGTGTGAGGGACCAGGGTATAATGTGAGGGATCAGGGTATAGTGTGAGGGACCAGGGTATAGTTTGAGGGACCAGAGTATAGTGCGAGGGACCAGGATATAGTGTGAGAGACCAGGGTATACTGTGAGGGACCAGGGTATAGTGTGAGGGACCAGATTATAGTGTGAGTGACCAGGGTATAGTGTGAGGGACCAGGGTATAGTGTGAGGAACCCCTGGGTATAGTGTGAGGGACCAGGGTATAGTGTGAGGGAACAGGGTATAGTGTGAGGGACCAGGGTATAGTGTGAGGGACCAGATTATAGTGTGAGGGACCAGGGTATAGTGTGAGGGACCAGGGTATAGTGTGAGGGACCAGATTATAGCGTGAGGGACCACATTATAGTGTGAGGGACCAGATTATAGTGTGAGGGACCAGGGTGTAGTGTGAGGGACCAGGGTATAGTGTGAGGGACCAGATTATAGCGTGAGGGACCAGGGTATAGTGTGATGGACCAGGGTATAGTGTGAGGGACCAGATTATAGTGTGAGGGTCCAGATTATAGTGTGAGGGACCAGGGTGTAGTGTGACGGACCAGGGTATAGTGTGAGGGACCAGGGGTTAGTGTGAGGGACCAGGGTGTAGAGTGAGGGACCAGATTATAGTGTGAGGGACCAGATTATAGTGTGAGGGACCAGGGTATAGTGTGAGGGACCAGGGTATAGTGTGAGGGACCAGATTATAGTGTGAGGGACCAGATTATAGTGTGAGGGACCAGGGTATAGTGTGAGGGACCAGGGTATAGTGTGAGGGGCCAGATTATAGTGTGAGGGACCAGATTATAGCGTGAGGGACCAGATTATAGTGTGAGGGACAAGGGTATAATGTGAGGGACCAGATTATAGTGTGAGGGACCAGGGTATAGTCTGAGGGACCAGGGTATAGTGTGAGAGACCAGGGTATAGTGTGAGGGACCAGGGTATAGTGTGAGGGACCAGATTATAGTGTGAGGGACCAGAGTATAGTGTGAGGGACCAGGGTATAGTGTGAGGGACCAGATAATAGTGTGAGGGAGCAGATTATAGTGTGAGGGACCAGGGTATAGTGTGAGGGACCAGATTATACTGTGAGGGAGCAGATTATAGTGTGAGGGACCAGGGTATAGTGTGAGGGACCAGATTATACTGTGAGGGAGCAGATTATAGTGTGAGGGACCAGGGTATAGTGTGAGGGAACAGGGTATAGTGTGAGAGCCCAGGGTATAGTGTGAGGGACCACGGTATAGTGTGAGGGACCTGATTATAGCGTGAGTGACCAGGGTATAGTGTGAGGGACCAGGGTATAGTGTGAGGAACCCCTGGGTATAGTGTGAGCGACCAGGGTATAGTGTGAGGGACCAGGGTACAGTGTTAGGGACCAGGGTAAAGTGTGAGGGATCAGATTATAGTGTGAGTGACCAGGGTATAGTGTGAGGGACCAGGGTATAGTGTGAGGAACCCCTGGGTATAGTGTGAGGGACCAGGGTATAGTGTGAGGGAACAGGGTATAGTGTGAGGGACCAGGGTATAGTGTGAGGGACCAGATTATAGTGTGAGGGACCAGGGTATAGTGTGAGGGACCAGGGTATAGTGTGAGGGACCAGATTATAGCGTGAGGGACCACATTATAGTGTGAGGGACCAGATTATAGTGTGAGGGACCAGGGTGTAGTGTGAGGGACCAGGGTATAGTGTGAGGGACCAGATTATAGCGTGAGGGACCAGGGTATAGTGTGATGGACCAGGGTATAGTGTGAGGGACCAGATTATAGTGTGAGGGTCCAGATTATAGTGTGAGGGACCAGGGTGTAGTGTGACGGACCAGGGTATAGTGTGAGGGACCAGGGGTTAGTGTGAGGGACCAGGGTGTAGAGTGAGGGACCAGATTATAGTGTGAGGGACCAGATTATAGTGTGAGGGACCAGGGTATAGTGTGAGGGACCAGGGTATAGTGTGAGGGACCAGATTATAGTGTGAGGGACCAGATTATAGTGTGAGGGACCAGGGTATAGTGTGAGGGACCAGGGTATAGTGTGAGGGGCCAGATTATAGTGTGAGGGACCAGATTATAGCGTGAGGGACCAGATTATAGTGTGAGGGACAAGGGTATAATGTGAGGGACCAGATTATAGTGTGAGGGACCAGGGTATAGTCTGAGGGACCAGGGTATAGTGTGAGAGACCAGGGTATAGTGTGAGGGACCAGGGTATAGTGTGAGGGACCAGATTATAGTGTGAGGGACCAGAGTATAGTGTGAGGGACCAGGGTATAGTGTGAGGGACCAGATTATAGTGTGAGGGAACAGATTATACTGTGAGGGACCAGGGTATAGTGTGAGGTACCAGGGGATAGTGTGAGGGACCAGGGTGTAGAGTGAGGGACCCCTGGGTATAGTGTGAGCGACCAGGGTATAGTGTGAGGGACCAGGGTACAGTGTTAGGGACCAGGGTAAAGTGTGAGGGATCAGATTATAGTGTGAGTGACCAGGGTATAGTGTGAGGGATCAGGGTATAGTGTGAGGGGCCAGGGTATAGTGTGAGGGACCAGGGTATTGTGTGAGGGTCCAGGGTATAGTGTGAGGGATCAGGGTATAGTGTGAGGGACCAGGGTATAGTGTGAGGAACCACTGGGTATAGTGTGAGGGACCAGGGTATAGTGTGAGGGACCAGGGTATAGTGTGAGGGCCCAGGGTATAGTGTGAGGGACCAGGGTATAGTGTGAGGGACCAGGGTATAGTGTGAGAGCCCAGGGTATAGTGTGAGGGACCAGGGTATGGTGTGAGGGACCAGATTATACTGTGAGTGACCAGGGTATAGTGTGAGGGACCAGGGTATAGTGTGAGGAACCCCTGGGTATAGTGTGAGGGACCAGGGTATAGTGTGAGGGACCAGGGTATAGTGTGAGGGACCAGGGTATAGTGTGAGGGACCAGAGTATAGTGCGAGGGTCCAGGATATAGTGTGAGAGACCAGGGTATAGTGTGAGGGACCAGGGTATAGTGTGAGGGACCAGATTATAGTGTGAGGGACAAGATTATAGTGTGAGGGACCAGGGTGTAGTGTGAGGGACCAGGGTATAGTGTGAGGGACCAGATTATAGCGTGAGGGACCAGGGTATAGTGTGATGGACCAGGGTATAGTGTGAGGGACCAGATTATAGTGTGAGGGTCCAGATTATAGTGTGAGGGACCAGGGTGCAGTGTGACAGACCACGGTATAGTGTGAGGGACCAGGGGATAGTGTGAGGGACCAGGGTGTAGAGTGAGGGACCAGATTATAGTGTGAGGGACCAGATTATAGTGTGAGGGACCAGGGTATAGTGTGAGGGACCAGGGTATAGTGTGAGGGACCAGATTATAGTGTGAGGGACCAGATTATAGTGTGAGGGGCCAGGGTATAGTGTGAGGGACCAGGGTATAGTGTGAGGGGCCAGATTATAGTGTGAGTGACCAGGGTATAGTGTGAGGGATCAGCGTGTAGTGTGAGGGGCCAGGGTATAGTGTCAGGGACCAGGGTATAGTGTGAGGGTCCAGGGTATAGTGTGAGGGATCAGGGTATAGTGTGAGGGACCAGGGTATAGTGTGAGGAACCCCTGGGTATAGTGTGAGGGACCAGGGTATATTGTGAGGAACCAGGGTATAGTGTGAGGGACCAGGGTACAGTGTGAGGGACCAGGGTATAGTGTGAGGGACCAGGGTATAGAGTGAGAGCCCAGGGTCTCGTGTGAGGGACCAGGGTATAGTGTGAGGGACCAGATTATAGTGTGAGTGACCAGGGTATAGTGTGAGGGACCAGGGTATAGTGTGAGGAACCCCTGGGTATAGTGTGAGGGACCAGGGTATAATGTGAGGGACCAGGGTATAGTGTGAGGGACCAGGGTATAGTTTGAGGGACCAGAGTATAGTGCGAGGGACCAGGATATAGTGTGAGAGACCAGGGTATAGTGTGAGGGACCAGGGTATAGTGTGAGGGACCAGATTATAGTGTGAGTGACCAGGGTATAGTGTGAGGGACCAGGGTATATTGTGAGGAACCCCTGGGTATAGTGTGAGGGACCAGGGTATAGTGTGAGGGAACAGGGTATAGTGTGAGGGACCAGGGTATAGTGTGAGGGACCAGATTATAGTGTGAGGGACCAGGGTATAGTGTGAGGGACCAGGGTATAGTGTGAGGGACCAGATTATAGCGTGAGGGACCAGATTATAGTGTGAGGGACCAGATTATAGTGTGAGGGACCAGGGTGTAGTGTGAGGGACCAGGGTATAGTGTGAGGGACCAGATTATAGCGTGAGGGACCAGATTATAGTGTGAGGGACCAGGGTGTAGTGTGACGGACCAGGGTATAGTGTGAGGGACCAGGGGATAGTGTGAGGGACCAGGGTGTAGAGTGAGGGACCAGATTATAGTGTGAGGGACCAGATTATAGTGTGAGGGACCAGGGTATAGTGTGAGGGACCAGGGTATAGTGTGAGGGACCAGATTATATTGTGAGGGACCAGATTATAGTGTGAGGGACCAGGGTATAGTGTGAGGGACCAGGGTATAGTGTGAGGGGCCAGATTATAGTGTGAGGGACCAGATTATAGCATGAGGGACCAGATTATAGTGTGAGGGACCAGGGTATAATGTGAGGGAGCAGATTATAGTGTGAGGGACCAGGGTATAATCTGAGGGACCAGGGTATAGTGTGAGAGACCAGGGTATAGAGTGAGGGACCAGGGTATAGTGTGAGGGACCAGATTATAGTGTGAGGGACCAGAGTATAGTGTGAGGGACCAGGGTATAGTGTGAGGGACCAGATAATAGTGTGAGGGAGCAGATTATAGTGTGAGGGACCAGGGTATAGTGTGAGGGACCAGATTATACTGTGAGGGAGCAGATTATAGTGTGAGGGACCAGGGTATAGTGTGAGGGACCAGATTATACTGTGAGGGAGCAGATTATAGTGTGAGGGACCAGGGTATAGTGTGAGGGAACAGGGTATAGTGTGAGAGCCCAGGGTATAGTGTGAGGGACCACGGTATAGTGTGAGGGACCTGATTATAGTGTGAGTGACCAGGGTATAGTGTGAGGGACCAGGGTATAGTGTGAGGAACCCCTGGGTATAGTGTGAGGGACCAGGGTATAGTGTGAGGGACCAGGGTATAGTGTTAGGGACCAGGGTAAAGTGTGAGGGATCAGATTATAGTGTGAGTGACCAGGGTATAGTGTGAGGGATCAGGGTATAGTGTGAGGGGCCAGGGTATAGTGTGAGGGACCAGGGTATTGTTGTAGGGTCCAGGGTATAGTGTGAGGGATCAGGGTATAGTGTGAGGGACCAGGGTATAGTGTGAGGAACCCCTGGGTATAGTGTGAGGGACCAGGGTATAGTGTGAGGGACCAGGGTATAGTGTGAGGGCCCAGGGTATAGTGTGAGGGACCAGGGTATAGTGTGAGGGACCAGGGTATAGTGTGAGAGCCCAGGGTATAGTGTGAGGGACCAGGGTATAGTGTGAGGGACCAGATTATACTGTGAGTGACCAGGGTATAGTGTGAGGGACCAGGGTATAGTGTGAGGAACCCCTGGGTATAGTGTGAGGGACCAGGGTATAGTGTGAGGGACCAGGGTATAGTGTGAGGGACCAGGGTATAGTGTGAGGGACCAGGGTGTAGTGTGAGGGACCAGGGTATAGTACTAGGGACCAGATTATAGCGTGAGGGACCAGGGTATAGTGTGATGGACCAGGGTATAGTCTGAGGGACCAGATTATAGTGTGAGGGTCCAGATTATAGTGTGAGGGACCAGGGTGTAGTGTGACGGACCAGGGTATAGTGTGAGGGACCAGGGGATAGTGTGAGGGACCAGGGTGTAGAGTGAGGGACCAGATTATAGTGTGAGGGACCAGATTATAGTGTGAGGGACCAGGGTATAGTGTGAGGGACCAGGGTATAGTGTGAGGGACCAGATTATAGTGTGAGGGACCAGATTATAGTGTGAGGGACCAGGGTATAGTGTGAGGGACCAGGGTATAGTGTGAGGGGCCAGATTATAGTGTGAGGGACCAGATTATAGCGTGAGGGACCAGATTATAGTGTGAGGGACCAGGGTATAATGTGAGGGACCAGATTATAGTGTGAGGGACCAGGGTATAGTCTGAGGGACCAGGGTATAGTGTGAGAGACCAGGGTATAGTGTGAGGGACCAGGGTATAGTGTGAGGGACCAGATTATAGTGTGAGGGACCAGAGTATAGTGTGAGGGACCAGGGTATAGTGTGAGGGACCAGATAATAGTGTGAGGGAGCAGATTATAGTGTGAGGGACCAGGGTATAGTGTGAGGGACCAGATTATACTGTGAGGGAGCAGATTATAGTGTGAGGCACCAGGGTATAGTGTGAGGGACCAGATTATACTGTGAGGGAGCAGATTATAGTGTGAGGGACCAGGGTATAGTGTGAGGGAACAGGGTATAGTGTGAGAGCCCAGGGTATAGTGTGAGGGACCACGGTATAGTGTGAGGGACCTGATTATAGTGTGAGTGACCAGGGTATAGTGTGAGGGACCAGGGTATAGTGTGAGGGACCCCTGGGTATAGTGTGAGGGACCAGGGTATAGTGTGAGGGACCAGGGTATAGTGTTAGGGACCAGGGTAAAGTGTGAGGGATCAGATTATAGTGTGAGTGACCAGGGTATAGTGTGAGGGATCAGGGTATAGTGTGAGGGGCCAGGGTATAGTGTGAGGGACCAGGGTATTGTGTGAGGGTCCAGGGTATAGTGTGAGGGATCAGGGTATAGTGTGAGGGACCAGGGTATAGTGTGAGGAACCCCTGGGTATAGTGTGAGGGACCAGGGTATAGTGTGAGGGACCAGGGTGTAGTGTGAGGGACCAGGGTATAGTGTGAGGGACCAGATTATAGCGTGAGGGACCAGGGTATAGTGTGATGGACCAGGGTATAGTGTGAGGGACCAGATTATAGTGTGAGGGTCCAGATTATAGTGTGAGGGACCAGGGTGTAGTGTGACGGACCAGGGTATAGTGTGAGGGACCAGGGGATAGTGTGAGGGACCAGGGTGTAGAGTGAGGGACCAGATTATAGTGTGAGGGACCAGATTATAGTGTGAGGGAACAGATTATAGTGTGAGGGACCAGGGTATAGTGTGAGGGACCAGGGTATAGTGTGAGGGGCCAGATTATAGTGTGAGGGACCAGATTATAGCGTGAGGGACCAGATTATAGTGTGAGTAACCAGGGTATAATGTGAGGGACCAGATTATAGTGTGAGGGACCAGGGTATAGTCTGAGGGTCCAGGGTATAGTGTGAGAGACCAGGGTATAGTGTGAGGGACCAGGGTATAGTGTGAGGGACCAGATTATAGTGTGAGGGACCAGAGTATAGTGTGAGGGACCAGGGTATAGTGTGAGGGACCAGATAATAGTGTGAGGGAGCAGATTATAGTGTGAGGGTCCAGGGTATAGTGTGAGGGACCAGATTATACTGTGAGGGAGCAGATTATAGTGTGAAGGACCAGGGTATAGTGTGAGGGACCAGATTATACTGTGAGGGAGCAGATTATAGTGTGAGGGACCAGGGTATAGTGTGAGGGATCAGATTATACTGTGAGGGAGCTGATTATAGTGTGAGGGACCAGATTATAGTGTGAGGGACCAGATTATAGTGTGAAGGACCAGGGTATAGTGTGAGGGAACAGATTATAGTGTGAGGGACCAGATTATAGTGTGAGGGACCAGATTAGAGTGTGAGGGACCAGATTAAAGTGTGAGGGACCAGGGGATAGTGTGAGGGGCCAGATTATAGTGTGAGGGACCAGATTATAGTGTGAGGGAACAGGGTATAGTGTGAGTGATCAGATTATAGTGTGAGGGACCAGATTATAGTGTGAGGGACCCGATTATAGTGTGAGGGACCAGGGTGTAGTGTGAGGGACCAGATTATAGTGTGAGGGACCAGATTATAGTGTGAGGGACCAGATTATAGTGTGAGGGACCAGATTATAGTGTGAGGGACCAGATTATAGTGTGAGGGACCAGGGTGTAGTGTGAGGGAACAGATTAAAGTGTGAGGGACCAGATTATAGTGTGAGGGACAAGGGTATGGTATGACGGACCAAGGAATAGTGTGAGGGATAAGGGTACAGTGTGAGGGACAAGGATATAGTGTGAGGGACCAGGGTATAGTGTGAGGGACAAGGGTATAGTGTGAGGGACAAGGGTATTGTGTGAGTGACAAGGGTATAGTGTGAGGGACAAGGGTATAGTGTGAGGGACCAGGGTATAGTGTGAGGGACCAGGGTATAGTGTGAGGGACCAGGGTATAGTGTGAGGAACACCTGGGTATAGTGTGAGGGACCAGGGTATAGTGTGAGGGACCAGGGTATAGTGTGAGTGACCAGGGTATAGTGTGAGGGACTAGGGTATAGTGTGAGGGACCAGATTATAGTGTGAGTGACCAGGGTATATTGTGAGGGAACAGGGTATAGTGTGAGAGCCCAGTGTATAGTGTGAGGAACCCCTGGGTATAGTGTGAGGGACCAGGGAATAGTGTGAGGGACCAGGGTATAGTGTGAGGGACCAGGGTATAGTGTGAGGACCAGGGTATAGTGTGAGGGACCAGGGTATAGTATGAGAGACCAGATTATAGTGTGAGTGACCAGGGTATAGTGTGACGGACCAGGATATAGTGTGAGGAACCCATGGGTACAGTGTGAGGGACCAGGGTATAGTGTGAGGGAAAAAGGTTTTGTGTGAGGGACCAGATTATAGTGTGAGGGACCAGATTATAGTGTGAGGGACCAGGGTGTAGTGTGAGGGACCAGGGTATAGTGTGAGGGACTAGGGTATAGTGTGAGGGGACAGGGTATAATGTGAGTGGCCAGGGTATAGTGTGAGGGACCAGATTATAGTGTGAGTGACCAGGGTATTGTGTGAGGGACCAGGGTATAGTGTGAGGATCGCCTGGGTATACTGTGAGGGACCATGGTATAGTGTGAGGGACCAGATTATAGCGTGAGGGACCAGATTATAGTGTGAGGGACCAGATTATAGTGTGAGGGACCAGGGTGTAGTGTGAGGGAACAGGGTATGGTGTGAGGGACCAGATTATAGCGTGAGGGACCAGGGTATAGTGTGATGGACCAGGGTATAGTGTGAGGGACCAGATTATAGTGTGAGGGTCCAGATTATACTGTGAGGGCCCAGGGTGTAGTGTGAGGGACCAGGGTATAGTGTGAGGGACCAGGGTATAGTGTGAGGGACCAGGGTATAGAGTGAGGGACCACATTATAGTGTGAGGGTCCAGATTATAGGGTGAGGGACCAGGTTGTAGTGTGAGGGACCAGGGTATAGTGTGAGGGACCAGGGTATAGTGTGAGGGACCAGGGTATAGTGTGAGGGACCAGGGTACAGTGTGAGGGACCAGATTATACTGTGAGGGACCAGATTATAGTGTGAGGGACCAGGGTATAGTGTGAGGGACCAGGGTATAGTGTGAGGGGCCAGATTATAGTGTGAGGGACCAGATTATAGTGTGTGGGACCAGATTATATTGTGAGGGACCAGGGTATAATGTGAGGGACCAGATTATAGTGTGAGGGACCAGGGTATAGTCTGAGGGACCAGGGTATTGTGTGAGAGATCAGGGTATAGTGTGAGGGAACAGGGTATAGTGTGAGGGACCAGATTATAGTGTGAGGGACCAGATTAAACTGTGAGGGAGCAGATTATAGTGTGAGGTACCAGATTATAGTGTGAGGGACCAGATTATAGTGTGAGGGACCAGGGTATAGTGTGAGGGAACAGATTTTAGTGTGAGGGACCTGATTATAGTGTGAGGGACCAGATTATAGTGTGAGGGATCGGATTATAGTGTGAGGGACCAGGGGATAGTGTGAGGGACCAGATTATAGTGTGAGGGACCAGATTATAGTGTGAGGGACCAGGGTATAGTGTGAGGGACCAGATTATAATGTGAGGGACCAGATTATAATGTGAGGGACCAGATTATAGTGTGAGGGACCAGATTATAGTGTAAGGGACCAGGGTGTAGTGTGAGGGACCACATTATAGTGTGAGGGACCAGGGTATTGTGTAAGAGACCATGGTATAGTGTGAGGGAACAGGGTATAGTGTGAGGGACCAGGGTATAGTGTGAGGGACCAGGTTATAATGTGAGGGACCGGGTAGAGTGTGAGGGACCAGGGTATAGTGTGAGGGACCAGATTATAGTGTGAGGGACCAGATTATAGTGTGTGGGACCAGATTATAGTGTGAGGGACCAGGGTATAGTGTGAGGGACCAGATTATAGTGTGAGGGACCAGATTATAGTGTGAGGGACCAGGGTATAGTGTGAGGGACCAGGTTATAGTGGGATGGACAAGGGTATAGTGTGAGGGACAAGGGTATAGTGTGAGGGACCAGGGTACAGTGTGTGGACCAGGGTATAGTGTGAGGGACAAGGGTATAGTGTGAAGGACAAGGGTATAATGTGAGGGACCAGGGTATAGTGTGAGGGACCAGATTTTAGTGTGAGGGAACAGATTATAGTGTGAGGGACCAGATTATAGTGAGATGGACCAGATTGTAGTGTGAGGGACCAGATTATAGTGTGAGGGACCAGATTATAGTGTGAGGGACCAGGGTATAGTATGACGGACCAAGGTATAGTGTGAGGGATAAGGGTATATTGTGAGGGACAAGGGTATAGTGTGAGGGACCAGGGTACAGTGTGAGGGGCCAGGGTATAGTGTGAGGAACTCCTGGGTATAGTGTGAGGGACCAGGGTATAGTGTGAGGGACCAGGGTATAGCGTGAGGGACCAGGGTATAGTGTGAGGGAGCAGGGTATAGTGTGAGGGACCAGGGTATAGTGTGAGGGAACAGGGTATAGTGTGAGAGCCCAGGGTATAGTGTGAGGGACCACGGTATAGTGTGAGGGACCAGATTATAGTGTGAGTGACCAGGGTATAGTGTGAGGGACCATGGTATAGTGTGAGGAACCCATGGGTACAGTGTGAGGGACCAGGGTATAGTGTGAGGGAACAGGGTATAGTGTGAGGAACCAGGGTATAGTGTGAGGGACCATGGTATATTGTGAGGGACCAGATTATATTGTGAGGGACCAGGGGATAGTATGACGGACCAGGGTATGGTGTGAGGGACCAGATTATAGTGTGAGGGACCAGATTATAGTGTGAGGGACCAGATTATAGTGTGAGGGACCAGGGTGTAGTGTGAGGGACCAGGGCATAGTGTGAGGGACCAGATTATAGTGTGAGGGACCAGGGTATAGTGTGAGGGACCAGGGTATAGTGTGAGGGACCAGATTATAGTGTGAGGGACCAGATTATAGTGTGAGGGACCAGGGTATAGTGTGAGGGATCAGGGTATACTGTGAGGGACCAGATTATAGTGTGAGAGACCAGATTATAGTGTGAGGGACCAGGGTATAGTGTGATGGACCAGGGTATAGTGTGAGGGACCAGATTATAGTGTGAGGGACCAGATTATAGTGTGAGGGGCCAGGGTATAGTCTGAGGGACCAGGTTATAGTGTGAGGGTCTAGATTATAGTGTGAGGGACCAGATTATACTGTGAGGGACCAGGGTATAGTGTGAGGGACCAGGGTATAGTGTGAGGGACCAGATTATAGTGTGACTGAACAGATTATAGTGTGAGGGACCAGATTATAGTGTGAGGGACCAGGGTATAGTGTGAGGGACCAGATGATAGTGTGAGGGACCAGATTATAGTGTGAGGGACCAGGGTATAGTGTGAGGGACCAGATTATAGTGTGAGGGACCAGATTATAGTGTGAGGGACCAGATTATAGTGTGAGGGACCAGGGTATAGTGTGAGCGACCAGGGGATAGTGTGAGGGACAAGATTATAGTGTGAGGGAACAGATTATAGTGTGAGGGACCAGATTATAGTGTGAGGGACCAGATTATAGTGTGAGGGACCAGGGTATAATGTGAGGGACCAGATTATAGTGTGATGGACCTGATTAAAATGTGAGGGAACAGGGTATATTGTGAGGGACCAGGGTATAGTGTGAGGGACCAGGTTATAGTGTGAGGGATCAGATTAGAGTGTGAGGGACCAGATTATAGTGTGAGGGATCAGATTATAGTGTGAGGGACAAGATTTTAGTGTGAGGGACCAGATTATATTGTGAGGGACCAGGGTACAGTGTGAGGGACCTGATTTTAGTGTGAGGGACCAGGGTATAGTGTGAGGGACCAGATTATAGTGTGAGGGACCACGGTATAGTGTGAGAGACCAGGGTATAGTGTGAGGGACCAGGGTATAGTGTGAGGGACCAGGGTATAGTGTGAGGGACCAGATTATAGTGTGAGGGACCAGATTATAGTGTGAGGGACCAGGGTATAGTGTGAGGGACAAGGGTATAGTGTGAGGGACCAGATTATACTGTGAGGGACCAGATTATAGTGTGAGGGACCAGATTATAGTGTGAGGGTCCAGATTATAGAGTGAGGGACCAGGGTGTAGTGTGAGGGACCAGGGTATAGTGTGAGGGACCAGGGTATAGAGTGAGGGACCAGATTATAGTGTGAGGGACCAGATTATAGTGTGAGGGACCAGGGTATAGTGTGAGGGACCAGGGTATAGTGTGTGGGACCAGATTATAGTGTGAGGGACCAGATTATAGTGTGAGGGACCAGGGCATAGTGTGAGGGACCAGGGTATAGTGTGAGGGACCAGGGTATAATGTGAGGGACCAGATTATAGTGTGAGGGACCAGGGTATAGTGTGAGGGAGCAGGGTATAGTGTGAGGGACCAGATTATACTGTGAGGGAGCAGATTATGGTGTGAGGGACCAGGGTATAGTGTGAGGGACCAGATTATATTGTGAGGGAGCAGATTATAGTGTGAGGGACCAGATTATAGTGTGAGGGACCAGATTATAGTGTGAGGGACCAGATTATAGTGTGTGGGACCAGATTATAGTGTGAGGGTCCAGATTATAGTGTGAGGGACCAGATTATAGTGTGAGGGACCAGGGGATAGTGTGAGGGACCAGATTATAGTGTGAGGGACCAGATTATAGCGTGAGGGACCAGGGTATAGTGTGAGGGACCAGATTATAGTGTGAGGGACCAGATTATACTGTGAGGGACCAGGGTATAGTATGAGGGACCAGGGTATAGTTTGCGGGAGCAGGGTATTGTGTGAGGGACCAGATTATTGTGTGAGGGACCAGATTATAGTGTGAGGGACCAGATTATAGTGTGAGGGACCAGATTGTAGTGTGAGGGACCAGATTATAGTGTGAGGGACCAGGGTGTAGTGTGAGCGACCAGATTATAGTGTGAGGGACCAGATTATAGTGTGAGGGTCCAGGGTATAGTATGACGGACCAAGGTATAGTGTGAGGGATAAGGGTATAGTGTGAGGGACAAGGATATAGAGTGAGGGACCAGGGTATAGTGTGAGGGACAAGGGTATAGTGTGAGGGACAAGGGAATAGTGTGAGGGACAAGGGTAAAGTGTGAGGGACAAGGGTATAGTGTGAGGGACCAGGGTATAGTGTGAGGGACCAGGGTATAGTGTGAGGGACCAGGGTATAGTGTGAGGAACCCCTGGGTATAGCGTGAGGGACCAGGGTATAGTGTGAGGGACCAGGGTATAGTGTGAGGGACCAGGGTATAGTGTGAGGGACCAGGGTATAGTGTGAGGGACCAGATTATAGTGTGAGTGACCAGGGTATATTGTGAGGGAACAGGGTATAGTGTGAGAGCCCAGGGTATAGTGTGAGGGACCACGGTATAGTGTGAGGGACCTGATTATAGTGCGAGTGACCAGGGTATAGTGTGAGGGACAAGGGTATAGAGTGAGGGACAAGGGTATAGTGTGAGGGACCAGGGTGCAGTGTGAGGGACTAGGGTATAGTGTGAAGGACAAGGGTATAGTGTGACGGACAAGGGTATAGTGTGAGGGACCAGATTATAGTGTGAGGGATCAGATTATAGTGTGAGGGACCAGATTATAGTGTGAGGGACCAGATTATAGTGTGAGGGACCAGATTATAGTGAGAGGGACCAGATTATAGTGTGAGGGAACAGATTATAGTGTGAGGGACCAGATTATAGTGTGAGGGAACAGGGTATCGTGTGAGGGACCAGGGTATAGTGTGAGGGACAAGGGTATAGTGTGAGGGACAAGGGTATAGTGTGAGGGACCAGGGGAAAGTGTGAGGGACAAGGGTATAGTGTGAGGGACAAGGGTACAGTGTGAGGGATAAGGGTATAGTGTGAGGGACAAGGGTATAGTGTGATGGACAAGGGTATAGAGTGAGGGACCAGGGTATAGTGTGAGGGACCAGGGTATAGTGTGAGGGACCAGGGTATAGTGTGAGGGACCAGGGTATAGTGTGAGAGACCAGGGTATAGTGTTAGGGACCAGGGTATAGTGTGAGGGATCAGATTATAGTGTGAGTGACCAGGGTGTAGTGTGAGGGACCAGGGTACAGTGTGAGGGGCCAGGGTATAGTGTGAGGGACCAGGGTATAGTGTGAGGGACCAGGGTATAGTATGAGGGATCAGGGTATAGTGTGAGGGACCAGGGCATAGTGTGAGGAACCACTGGGTATAGTGTGAGGGACCAGGGTATAGTGTGAGGGACCAGGGTGTAGTGTGAGGGACCAGGGTATAGTGTGAGGGACCAGGGTATAGTGTGAGGGAACAGGGTATAGTGTGAGGGACCAGGGTATAGTGTGAGGGACCAGTGTATAGTGTGATAGCCCAGGGTATAGTGTGAGGGACCAGATTATACTGTGAGTGAACAGGGTATAGTGTGAGGGACCAGGGTATAGTGTGAGGAACCACTGGGTATAGTGTGAGGGACCAGGGTATAGTGTGAGGGACCAGGGTATAGTGTGAGGGACCAGGGTATAGTGTGAGGGAACAGATTATCGTGTGAGGGACCAGGGTATAGTGTGAGGGACCAGGGTATAGTGTGAGGGACCAGATTATAGCGTGAGGGACAAGATTATAGTGTGAGGGACCAGATTATAGTGTGAGGGACAAGGGTATAGTGTGAGGGACCAGGGTATAGTGTGAGGGACCAGATTATAGTGTGAGGGTCCAGATTATAGTGTGAGGGACCAGGGTGTAGTGTGAGGGACCAGGGTATAGTGTGAGGGACCAGGGTATAGTGTGAGGGACCAGGGTATAGAGTGAAGGTCCAAGGTATAGTGTGAGCGACCAGGGTATCGTGTGAGGGACCAGATTATAGTGTGAGGGACCAGATTATTGTGTGAGGGACCAGATTATAGTGTGAGGGACCAGATTATAGTGTGAGGGACCAGGATATAGTGTGAGGGACCAGATTATAGTGTGAGGGACCAGATTATAGTGTGAGGGACCAGGGTATAGTGTGAGGGACCAGGGTTTAGTGGGAGGGACCAGATTATAGTGTGAGGGACCAGGGTATAGTGTGAGGGACCAGGGTATAGTGTGAGGGACCAGATTATAGTCTGAGGGACCAGGGTATAGGGTGAGGGACCAGGGTATAGTGTGAGGGACCAGATTATAGTGTGAGGGACCAGATTATAGAGTGAGGGACCAGGGTATAGTGTGAGGGACCAGGGTATAGTGGTGAGGGACCAGATTATAGTGTGAGGGACCAAATTATAGTGTGAGGGACCAGGGTATAGTGTGAGGGACCAGGGTATCGTGTGAGTGACCAGATTATAGTGTGAGGGACCAGGGAATAGTATGAGGGACCAGGGTATAGTGTGAGAGACCAGGGTATAGTGTGAGGGACCAGGGTATAGTGTGAGGGACCAGATTATAGTGTGGGGGACCAGATTATAGTGTGAGGGACGAGATTATTTTGTGAGGGACCAGATTATAGTGTGAGGGACCAGGGTGTAGGGTGAGGGATCAGATTATAGTGTGAGGGACCAGGGTAAAGTGTGAGGGAACAGGGTTTACTGTGAGGGACCAGATTATAGTGTGAGGGACCAGATTATAGTGTGAGGGACCAGATTATAGTGAGAGGGACCAGATTATAGTGTGAGGGACCAGGGTATAGTGTGAGGGACCAGGGTATAGTGTGAGGGACCAGATTATAGTGTGGGGGACCAGATTATAGTGTGAGGGACGAGATTATTTTGTGAGGGACCAGATTATAGTGTGAGGGACCAGGGTGTAGGGTGAGGGACCAGATTATAGTGTGACGGACCAGATTACAGTGTGAAGGATCGGATTATAGTGTGAGGGACCAGATTATAGCGTGAGGGACCAGGGTATAGTGTGAGGGACCAGGGTACAGTGTGAGGGACCAGGGTAGAGTGTGATGGATCAGGGTATAGCGTGAGGGACCAGATTATAGAGTGAGGGACCAGATTATAGTTTGAGGGATCAGATTATAGTGTGAGGGACCAGATTATACTGTGAGGTACCAGATTATAGTGTGAGGGACCAGATTATAGTGTGAGGGACCAGATTAAAGTGTGAGGGACCAGATTATAGTGTGAGGGACCAGATTATAGTGTGAGGGACCAGGGTATAGTGTAAGGGATCAGATTATAGTGTGAGGGAACAGGGTACAGTGTGAGAGACCAGGGTTTAGTGTGAGGGACCAGGGTATAGTGTGAGCGACCAGGGTATAGTGAGAGGGACCAGATTATAGTGTGCGGGAACAGATTATAGTGTGAGGGACCAGATTATAGTGTGAGGGACCAGGGTATAGTGTGAGGGACCAGGGTATAGTGTGAGGGACAAGGGTATAGTGTGAGGGACAAGGGTTTAGTGTGAGGGACCAGGGTATAGTGTGAGGGACAAGGGTATAGTGTGAGGGACAAGGGTAAAGTGTGAGGGACAAGGGTATAGTGTGAGGGACAAGGGTATAGTGTGAGGGACAAGGGTATAGTGTGAGGGATCAGGGTATAGTGTGAGGGACCAGGGTATAGTGTGAGGGACCAGGGTATAGTGTGAGGGACCAGGGTATAGTGTGAGGGACCAGGGTATAGTGTGAGAGACCAGGGTATAGTGTTAGGGACCAGGGTATAGTGTGAGGGATCAGATTATAGTGTGAGTGACCAGGGTATAGTGTGAGGGACCAGGGTATAGTGTGAGGGGCCAGGGTATAGTGTGAGGGTCCAGGGTATAGTGTGAGGGACCAGGGTATAGTGTGAGAGATCAGGGTATAGTGTGAGGGACCAGGGCATAGTGTGAGGAACCCCGGTGTATAGTGTGAGGGACCAGGGTATAGTGTGAGGGACCAGGGTATAGTGTGAGGGACCAGGGTATAGTGTGAGGGACCAGGGTATAGTGTGAGGGAACAGGGTATACTGTGAGGGACCAGGGTATAGTGTGAGGGACCAGATTATAGTGTGAGTGACCAGGGTTTAGTGTGAGGGACCAGGGTATAGTGTGAGGAACCCCTGGGTATAGTGTGAGGGACCAGGGTATAGTGTGAGGGACCAGGGTATAGTGTGAGGGCCCAGAGTATAGTGTGAGGGACCAGGATATAGTGTGAGAGACCAGGGTATAGTGTGAGGGACCAGATTATAGTGTGAGTGAACAGGGTATAGTGTGAGGGACCAGGGTATAGTGTGAGGGACCAGGGTATAGTGTGAGGGACCAGATTATAGTTTGAGTGACCAGGATTTAGTTTGCGGCACCAGGGTATAGTGTGAGGAACCCCTGGGTATAGTGTGAGGGACCAGGGTATAGTGTGAGGGACCAGGGTATAGTGTGAGGGACCAGATTATAGTGTGAGGGACCAGGATATAGTGTGAGAGGCCAGGGTATAGTGTGAGGGACCAGGGTATTGTGTGAGGGACCAGATTATACTGTGAGTGAACAGGGTATAATGTGAGGGACCAGGGTATAGTGTGAGGAACCCCTGGGTATAGTGTGAGGGACCAGGGTATAGTGTGAGGGACCAGGGTATAGTGTGAGGGACCAGGGTATAGTGTGAGGGACCAGATTATCGTGTGAGGGACCCGGGTATAGTGTGAGGGACCAGGGTATAGTGTGAGGGACCAGATTATAGCGTGAGGGACAAGATTATAGTGTGAGGGACCAGGGTGTAGTGTGAGGGACCAGGGTATAGTGTGAGGGACCAGGGTATAGTGTGAGGGACCAGGGTATAGTGTGAGGGACCAGGGTATAGAGTGAAGGACCAAGGTATAGTGTGAGCGACCAGGGTATAGTGTGAGGGGCCAGATTATAGTGTGAGGGACCAGATTATAGTGTGAGGGACCAGATTATAGTGTGAGGGACCAGATTATAGTGTGAGGGACCAGGATATAGAGTGAGGGACCAGATTATAGTGTGAGGGACCAGATTATAGTGTGAGGGACCAGGGTATAGTGTGAGGGACCAGGGTATAGTGGGAGGGACAAGGGTATAGAGTGAGGGACAAGGGTATAGTGTGAGGGACCAGGGTATAGTGTGAGGGACCAGGGTATAGTGTGAGGGACAAGGGTATAGTCTGAGGGACAAGGGTATAGTGTGAGGGACCAGGGTATAGTGTGAGGGACCAGATTATAGTGTGAGGGATCAGATTATAGTGTGAGGGACCAGGGTATAGTGTGAGGGACCAGATAATAGTGAGAGGGACCAGATTAAAGTGTGAGGGACCAGATTATAGTGTGAGGGACCAGATTATAGTGTGAGGGACCAGATTATAGTGTGAGGGACGAGGGTATAGTGTGAGGGACCAGGGTATAGTGTAAGGGACAAGGGTATAGTGTGAGGGGCAAGGGTATAGTGGGAGGGACAAGGGTATAGTGTGAGGGACAAGGGTATAGTGTGAGAGACAAGGGTACAGTGTGAGGGACAAGGGTATAGTGTGAGGGACCAGGGTTTAGTGTGAGGGACCAGGGTATAGTGTGAGGGACCACGGTATAGTGTGAGGGACCAGGGTATAGTGTGAGGGACCAGGGTATAGTGTGAGGGTCCAGGGTATAGTGTGAGAGACCAGGGTATAGTGTTAGGGACCAGGGTAAAGTGTCAGGGATCAGATTATAGTGTGAGTGACCAGGGTATAGTGTGAGGGACCAGATTATAGTGTGAGGGACCAGATTATAGTGTGAGGGACCAGATTATAGCGTGAGGGACCAGATTATAGTGTAAGGGACCAGGATATAGTGTGAGGGACCAGATTATAGTGTGAGGGACCAGATTATAGTGTGAGGGACCAGGGTATAGTGTGAGGGACCAGGGTATAGTGGGAGGGACAAGGGTATAGAGTGAGGGACAAGGGTATAGTGTGAGGGACCAGGGTACAGTGTGAGGGACCAGGGTATAGTTTGAGGGACAAGGGTATAGTGTGAGGGACAAGGGTATAGTGTGAGGGACCAGGGTATAGTGTGAGGGACCAGATTATAGTGTGAGGGATCAGATTATAGTGTGAGGGACCAGGGTATAGTGTGAGGGACCAGATAATAGTGAGAGGGACCAGATTAAAGTGTGAGGGACCAGATTATAGTGTGAGGGACCTGATTATAGTGTGAGGGTCCAGATTATAGTGTGAGGGACGAGGGTATAGTGTGAGGGACCAGGGTATAGTGTAAGGGACAAGGGTATAGTGTGAGGGGCAAGGGTATAGTGGGAGGGACAAGGGTATAGTGTGAGGGACAAGGGTATAGTGTGAGGGACAAGGGTATAGTGTGAGGGACAAGGGTATAGTGTGAGGGACCAGGGTTTAGTGTGAGGGACCAGGGTATAGTGTGAGGGACCACGGTATAGTGTGAGGGACCAGGGTATAGTGTGAGGGAACAGGGTATAGTGTGAGGGACCAGGGTATAGTGTGAGGGACCAGGATATAGTGTGAGGGACCAGGGTATAGTGTGAGGGACCAGGGTATAGTGTGAGAGCCCAGGGTATAGTGTGAGGGACCAGGGTAGAGTGTGAGGGACCAGATTATAGTGTGAGTGACCAGGGTATAGTGTGAGGGACCAGGGTATAGTGTGAGGAACCCCTGGGTATAGTGTGAGGGACCAGGGTACAGTGTGAGGGACCAGAGTATAGTGTGAGGGACCAGGATATAGTGTGAGGGACCAGAGTATATTGTGAGGGACCAGGATATAGTGTGAGAGACCAGGGTATAGTGTGAGGGACCAGGGTATAGTGTGAGGGACCAGATTATAGTGTGAGTGACCAGGGTGTAGTGTGAGGGAACAGGGTATAGTGTGAGGATCCCCTGGGTATAGTGTGAGGGACCAGGGTATAGTGTGAGGGACCAGGGGAAAATGTGAGGGACCAGGGTATAGTGTGAGGGACCAGATTATAGTGTGAGGGACCAGGGTATAGTATGACGGACCAAGGTATAGTGTGAGGGATAAGGGTATATTGTGAGGGACAAGGGTATAGTGTGAGGGACCAGGGTAAAGTGTGAGGGGCCAGGGTATAGTGTGAGGAAACCCTGGGTATATTGTGAGGGACCAGGGTATAGTGTGAGGGACCAGGGTATAGCGTGAGGGACCAGGGTATAGTGTGAGGGACCAGGGTATCGTGTGAGGGACCAGGGTATAGTGAGAGGGAACAGGGTATAGTGTGAGAGCCCAGGGTATAGTGTGAGGGACCACGGTATAGTGTGAGGGACCAGATTATAGTGTGAGTGACCAGGGTATAGTGTGAGGGACCAGGGTATAGTTTGAGGAACCCCTGGGTATAGTGTGAGGGACCAGGGTATAGTGTGAGGGACCAGGGTATAGTGTGAGGGACCAGGGTATAGTGTGAGGACCAGGGTATAGTGTGAGGGACCAGGGTATAGTGTGAGAGACCAGATTATAGTGTGAGTGACCAGGGTATAGTGTGAGGGACGATGGTATAGTGTGAGGAACCCATGGGTACAGTGTGAGGGACCAGGGTATAGTGTGAGGGAACAGGGTATAGTGTGAGGGACCAGGGTATAGTGTGAGGGACCATGGTATAGTGTGAGGGACCAGATTATAGTGTGAGGGACCAGGGGATAGTATGACGGACCAGGGTATAGTGTGAGGGACCAGATTTTAGTGTGAGGGACCAGATTATAGTGTGAGGGACCAGATTATAGTGTGAGGGACCAGGGTGTCGTGTGAGGGACCAGGGCATAGTGTGAGGGACCAGATTATAGTGTGAGGGACCAGGGTATAGTGTGAGGGACCAGGGTATAGTGTGAGGGACCAGATTATAGTGTGAGGGACCAGATTATAGTGTGAGGGACCAGGGTATAGTGTGAGGGATCAGGGTATACTGTGAGGGACCAGATTATAGTGTGAGGGACCAGATTATAGTGTGAGGGACCAGGGTATAGTGTGATGGACCAGGGTATAGTGTGAGGGACCAGATTATAGTGTGAGGGACCAGATTATAGTGTGAGGGGCCAGGGTATAGTCTGAGGGACCAGGTTATAGTGTGAGGGTCCAGATTATAGTGTGAGGGACCAGATTATACTGTGAGGGACCAGGGTATAGTGTGAGGGACCAGGGTATAGTGTGAGGGACCAGATTATAGTGTGACTGAACAGATTATAGTGTGAGGGACCAGATTATAGTGTGAGGGACCAGGGTATAGTGTGAGGGACCAGATTATAGTGTGAGGGACCAGATTATAGTGTGAGGGACCAGGGTATAGTGTGAGGGACCAGATTATAGTGTGAGGGACCAGATTATAGTGTGAGGGACCAGATTATAGTGTGAGGGACCAGGGTATAGTGTGAGCGACCAGGGGATAGTGTGAGGGACAAGATTATAGTGTGAGGGACCAGATTATAGTGTGAGGGACCAGATTATAGTGTGAGGGACCAGATTATAGTGTGAGGGACCAGGGTATAATGTGAGGGACCAGATTATAGTGGGATGGACCTGATTAAAATGTGAGGGAACAGGGTATAGTGTGAGGGACCAGGGTATAGTGTGAGGGACCAGGTTATAGTGTGAGGGATCAGATTAGAGTGTGAGGGACCAGATTATAGTGTGAGGGACCAGATTATAGTGTGAGGGGCAAGATTTTAGTGTGAGGGACCAGATTATATTGTGAGGGACCAGGGTATAGTGTGAGGGACCTGATTTTAGTGTGAGGGACCAGGGTATAGTGTGAGGGACCAGATTATAGTGTGAGGGACCACGGTATAGTGTGAGAGACCAGGGTATAGTGTGAGGGACCAGGGTATAGTGTGAGGGACCAGGGTATAGTGTGAGGGACCAGATTATAGTGTGAGGGACCAGGGTATAGTGTGAGGGACAAGGGTATAGTGTGACGGACCAGATTATAGTGTGAGGGACCAGATTATAGTGTGAGGGACCACATTATAGCGTGAGGGACCAGATTATAGTGTGAGGGACCAGGGTGTAGTGTGAGGGAACAGATTATAGTGTGAGGGACCAGGGTATTGTGTGAGAGACCAGGGTATAGTGTGAGGGAACAGGGTATAGTGTGAGGGACCAGGGTATAGTGTGAGTGACCAGATTATAAAGTGAGGGACCGGGTAGAGTGTGAGGGACCAGGGTATAGTGTGAGGGACCAGATTATAGTGTGAGGGACCAGATTAAAGTGTGTGGGACCAGTTTATAGTGTGAGGGACCAGATTATAGTGTGAGCGACCAGGGAAAAGTGGGAGGGACCAGATTATAGTGTGAGGGACCAGACTTTAGTGTGAGGGTCCAGGGTATAGTGTAAGTGACCAGGGTATAGTGGGACGGACAAGGGTATAGTGTGAGGGACAAGGGTATAGTGTGAGGGACCAGGGTACAATGTGAGGACCAGGGTGTAGTGTGAGGGACAAGGGTATAGTGTGATGGACAAGGATATAGTGTGAGGGACCAGGGTATAGTGTGAGGGACCAGATTATAGTGTGAGGGACCACATTATAGTGTGAGGGACCAGGGTATAGTGTGAGGGACCAGATTATAGTGAGAGGGACCAGATTGAAGTGTGAGGGACCAGATTATAGTGTGAGGGACCAGATTATAGTGTGAGGGACCAGATTATAGTGTGAGGGACCAGGGTATAGTATGAGGCACCAAGGTATAGTGTGAGGGATAAGGGTATAGTGTGAGGGACAAGGGTATAGTGTGAGGGACCAGGGTATAGTGTGAGGGACAAGGGTATAGTGTGAGGGACAAGGGTATAGTGTGAGGGACAAGGGTATAGTGTGAGGGACAAGGGTATAGTGTGAGGGACCAGGGTATAGTGTGAGGGACCAGGGTATAGTGTGAGGGACCAGGGTATAGTGTGAGGGACCAGGGTATAGTGTGAGGGACCAGGGTATAGTGTGAGGAACCAGGGTATAGTGTGAGGCACCAGGGTATAGTGTGAGGGAACAGGGTATAGTGTGAGAGCCCAGGGTATAGTGTGAGGGACCACGGTATAGTGTGAGGTACCAGATTATAGTGTGAGTGACCAGGGTATAGTGTGAGGGACCAGGGTATAGTGTGAGGAACCCCTGGGTGTAGTGTGAGGGACCAGGGTATAGTGTGAGGGACCAGGGTATAGTGTGAGCGACCAGGGTATAGTGTGAGGACCAGGGTATAGTGTGAGGGATCAGGGTATAGTGTGAGGGACCAGATTATAGTGTGAGGGACCAGATTATAGTGTGAGGGACCAGGGTATAGTGTATGGGACCAGATAATAGTGTGAGGGGCCAGGGAACAGTTTGAGAGACCAGGGTATAGTGTGAGGGACCAGGGTATAGTGTGAGCGACCAGGGTATAGCGTGAGGGACCAGATTATAGTGTGAGGGACCAGATTATAGTGTGAGGGACCAGATTATAGTGTGAGGGACCAGATTATAGTGTGAGAGACCAGGATATAGCGTGAGGGACCAGATTATAGTGTGACGGACCAGATTATAGTGTGAGGGAACAGGGTATAGTGTGAGGGGCCAGGGTATAGTGGGAGGGACAAGGGTATAGAGTGAGGGACAAGGGTATAGTGTGAGGAACCAGGGTACAGAGTGAGGGACCAGGGTATAGTGTGAGGGACAAGGGTATAGTGTGAGGGACAAGGGTATAGTGTGAGCGACCAGGGTATAGTGTGAGGGACCAGATTATAGTGTGAGGGATCAGATTATAGTGCGAGGGACCAGGGTATAGTGTGAGGGACCAGATTATAGTGAGAGGGACCAGATTATAGTGTGCGGGACCAGATTATAGTGTGAGGGACCTGATTATAGTTTGAGGGACCAGATTATATTGTGAGGGACCAGGGTATCGTGTGGGGGACCAGGGTGTTGTGTGAGGGACAAGGGTATAGTGTGAGGGACAAGGGTATAGTGTGAGGGACCAGGGTGTAGTGTGAGGGACAAGGGTATAGTGTGAGGGACAAGGGTAAAGTGTGAGGGAAAAGGGTCTAGTGTGAGGGACAAGGGTATAGTGTGAGGGACAAGGGTATAGTGTGAGGGACCAGGATATAGTGTGAGGGACCAGGGTATAGTGTGAGGGACCACGGTGTAGTGTAAGGGACCAGGGTATAGTGTGAGGGACCAGGGTATAGTGTGAGGGACCAGGATATAGTGTGAGAGGCCAGGGTATAGTGTTAGGGACCAGGGTATAGTGTGAAGGATCAGATTATAGTGTGAGTGACCAGGGTATAGTGTGAGGGACCAGGGTATAGAGTGAGGGGCCAGGGGAATGTGTGAGGGATCAGGGTATAGTGTGAGGGACCAGGGTATAGTGTGAGGGATCAAGATAAAGTGTGAGGGACCAGGGTATAGTGTGAGGGGCCAGGGGAATGCGTGAGGGACCAGGGTATAGTGTGAGGGACCAGGGTATCGTGTGAGGGACCAGGGTATAGTGTGAGGGACCAGGGTATAGTGTGAGGGAACAGGGTATAGTGTGAGGGACCAGGGTATAGTGTGAGGGACCAGTGTATAGTGTGAGAGCCCAGGGTATAGTGTGAGGGACCAGGGTATAGTGTGAGGGACCAGATTATAGTGTAAGTGACCAGGGTTTAGTGTGAGGGACCAGGGTATAGTGTGAGGAACCCCTGAGTATAGTGTGAGGGACCAGGGTATAGTGTGAGGGACCAGGGTATAGTGTGAGGGACCAGAGTATAGTGTGAGAGACCAGGATATAGTGTGAGAGACCAGGGTATAGTGTGAGGGACCAGGGTATAGTGTGAGGGACAAGACTATAGTGTGAGTGAACAGGGTATAGTGTGAGGGACCAGGGTATAGTGTGAGGAACCCTTGGGTATAGTGTGAGGGACCAGGGTATAGTGTGAGGGACCAGGGTAAAGTGTGAGGGACCAGGGTATAGAGTGAGGGACCAGACTATATTGTGAGGAACCAGGGTATAGTGTGAGGGACCAGGGTATAGTGTGAGGGACCAGATTATAGCGTGAGGGACCAGATTATAGTGTGAGGGACCAGATTATAGTGTGAGGGACAAGGGTATAGTGTGAGGGACCAGGGTATAGTGTGAGGGACCAGATTAAAGCGTGAGGGACCAGGGGATAGTGTGAGGGACCAGGGTATAGTGTGAGGGACCAGATTATAGTGTGAGGGTCATGATTATAGTGTGAGGGATCAGGGTGTAGTGTGAGGGGCCAGGGTGTAGTGTGAGGGACCAGGGTATAGTGTGAGGGACCAGGGTATAGAGTGAGGGACCAAGGCATAGTTTGAGCGACCAGGGTGTAGTGTGAGGGACCAGATTATCGTGTGAGGGACCAGATTATAGTGTGAGGGAACAGATTATAGCGTGAGGGACCAGATTTTCGTGTGAGGGACCAGGATATAGTGTGAGGGACCAGATTATAGTGTGAGGGGCCAGATTATAGTGTGAGGGACCAGGGTATAGTGTGAGGGACCAGGGTATAGTGTGAGGGACAAGGGTATAGTGTGAGGGACAAGGGTATAGTGTGAGGGACCAGGGTATAGTGTGAGGGACCAGATTATAGTGTGAGGGATCAGGTTATAGTGTGAGGGACCAGGGTATAGTGTGAGGGACCAGATTATAGTGAGAGGGACCAGATTATAGTGTGCGGGACCAGATTATAGTATGAGGGACCAGATTATAGTGTGAGGGACCAGGGTATAGTGTGAGGGACCAGGGTATAGTGTGAGGGACAAGGGTATAGTGTGAGGGACAAGGGTATAGTGTGAGGGACCAGGGTATAGTGTGAGGGACAAGGGTATAGTGTGAGGGACAAGGGTATAGTGTGAGGGACAAGGGTATAGTGTGTGGGACAAGGGTATAGTGTGAGGGACAAGGGTATAGTGTGAGGGACCAGGGTATAGTGTGAGGGACCAGGGTATAGTGTGAGAGACCACGGTATAGTGTGATGGACCAGGGTATAGTGTTAGGGACCAGGGTATAGTGTGAGGGATCTGATTATAGTGTGAGTGACCAGGGTATAGTGTGAGGGACCAAGGTATAGTGTGAGGGGCCAGGGTGTAGTGTGAGGGACCAGGGTATACTGTGAGGGACCAGGGTATAGTGTGAGGGACCAGGGTATAGTGTGAGGGATCAGGGTATACTGTGAGGGACCAGATTATAGTGTGAGGGACCAGATTATAGTGTGAGGGACCAGGGTATAGTGTGATGGACCAGGGTATAGTGTGAGGGACCAGATTATAGTGTGAGGGACCAGATTATAGTGTGAGGTGCCAGGGTATAGTCTGAGGGACCAGGTTATAGTGTGAGGGTTCAGATTATAGTGTGAGGGACCAGATTATACTGTGAGGGACCAGGGTATAGTGTGAGGGACCATGGTATAGTGTGAGGGATCAGATTATAGTGTGACTGAACAGATTATAGTGTGAGGGACCAGATTATAGTGTGAGGGACCAGGGTATAGTGTGAGGGACCAGATGATAGTGTGAGGGTACAGATTATAGTGTGAGGGACCAGGGTATAGTGTGAGGGACCAGATTATAGTGTGAAGGACGAGATTATAGTGTGAGGGACCAGATTATAGTGTGAGGGACCAGGGTATAGTGTGAGCGACCAGGGGATAGTGTGAGGGACAAGATTATAGTGTGAGGGACAAGATTATAGTGTGAGGGACCAGATTATAGTGTGAGGGACCAGATTATAGTGTGAGGGACCAGGGTATAATGTGAGGGACCAGATTATAGTGTGATGGACCTGATTAAAATGTGAGGGACCAGGGTATAGTGTGAGGGACCAGATTATAGTGTGAGGGACGAGATTAAAGTGTGTGGGACCAGTTTATAGTGTGAGGGACCAGATTATAGTGTGAGCGACCAGGGTATAGTGTGAGGGACCAGATTATAGTGTGAGGGACCAGATTATAGTGTGAGGGTCCAGGGTATAGTGTAAGTGACCAGGGTATAGTGCGACGGACAAGGGTATAGTGTGAGGGACAAGGGTATAGTGTGAGGGACCAGGGTACAATGTGAGGACCAGGGTATAGTGTGAGGGACAAGGGTATAGTGTGATGGACAAGGATATAGTGTGAGGGACCAGGGTATATTGTGAGGGACCAGATTATAGTGTGAGGGACCAGATTATAGTGTGAGGGACCAGGGTATAGTGTGAGGGACCAGATTATAGTGAGAGGGACCAGATTGAAGTGTGAGGGACCAGATTATAGTGTGAGGGACCAGATTATAGTGTGAGGGACCAGATTATAGTGTGAGGGACCAGGGTATAGTATGAGGCACCAAGGTATAGTGTGAGGGATAAGGGTATAGTGTGAGGGACAAGGGTATAGTGTGAGGAACCAGGGTATAGTGTGAGGGACAAGGGTATAGTGTGAGGGACAAGGGTATAGTGTGAGGGACAAGGGTATAGTGTGAGGGACAAGGGTATAGTGTGAGGCACCAGGGTATAGTGTGAGGGACCAGGGTATAGTGTGAGGGACCAGGGTATAGTGTGAGGGACCAGGGTATAGTGTGAGGAACCCTTGGGTATAGTGTGAGGGACCAGGGTATAGTGTGAGGGACCAGGGTATAGTGTCAGGGACCAGGGTATAGTGTGAGGAACCAGGGTATAGTGTGAGGGACAAGGGTATAGTGTGAGGGACAAGGGTATAGTGTGAGGGACCAGGGTATAGTGTGAGGGACCAGGGTATAGTGTGAGGGACCAGGGTATAGTGTGAGGGACCAGGGTATAGTGTGAGGAACCCTTGGGTATAGTGTGAGGGACCAGGGTAGAGTGTGAGGGACCAGGGTATAGTGTGAGGGACCAGGGTATAGTGTGAGGAACCAGGGTATAGTGTGAGGGACCAGGGTATAGTGTGAGGGAACAGGGTATAGTGTGAGAGCCCAGAGTATAGTGTGAGGGACCACGGTATAGTGTGAGGGACCAGGGTATAGTGTGAGGGACCAGGGTATAGTGTGAGGGACCAGGGTATAGTATGAGGACCAGGGTATAGTGTGAGGGATCAGGGTATAGTGTGAGGGACCAGATTATAGTGTGAGGGACCAGATTATAGTGTGAGGGACCAGGGTATATTGTAAGGGACCAGGGTATAGTGTGAGGGACCAGGGTATAGTGTGAGCGACCAGGGTATTGTGTGAGGGAGCAGATTATAGTGTGAGGTACCAGATTATAGTGTGAGGGACCAGATTATAGTGTGAGGGACCAGATTATAGTGTGAGAGACCAGGATATAGCGTGAGGGACCAGATTATAGTGTGACGGACCAGATTATAGTGTGAGGGAACAGGGTATAGTGTGAGGGGCCAGGGTATAGTGGGAGGGACAAGGGTATAGAGTGAGGGACAAGGGTATAGTGTGAGGAACCAGGGTACAGTGTGAGGGACCAGGGTATAGTGTGAGGGACAAGGGTATAGTGTGAGGGACAAGGGTATAGTGTGAGCGACCAGGGTATAGTGTGAGGGACCAGATTATAGTGTGAGGGATCAGATTATAGTGCGAGGGACCAGGGTATAGTGTGAGGGACCAGATTATAGTGAGAGGGACCTGATTATAGTGTGCGGGACCAGATTATAGTGTGAGGGACCTGATTATAGTGTGAGGGACCAGATTATAGTGTGAGGGACCAGGGTATAGTGTGGGGGACCAGGGTGTTGTGTGAGGGACAAGGGTATAGTGTGAGGGACAAGGGTATAGTGTGAGGGACCAGGGTGTAGTGTGGGGGACAAGGGTATAGTGTGTGGGACAAGGGTAAAGTGTGAGGGACAAGGGTCTAGTGTGAGGGACAAGGGTATAGTGTGAGGGACAAGGGTATAGTGTGAGGGACCAGGGTATAGTGTGAGGGACCAGGGTATAGTGTGAGGGACCACGGTATAGTGTGAGGGACCAGGGTATAGTGTGAGGCATCAGATTATAGTGTGAGTGACCAGGGTATAGTGTGAGGGACCAGGGTATAGAGTGAGGGGCCAGGGGAATGTGTGAGGGATCAGGGTATAGTGTGAGGGACCAGGGTATAGTGTGAGGGATCAAGATAAAGTGTGAGGGACCAGGGTATAGTGTGAGGGGGCAGGGGAATGTGTGAGGGACCAGGGTATAGTGTGAGGGACCAGGGTATAGTGTGAGGGACCAGGGTATAGTGTGAGGGACCAGGGTATAGTGTGAGGGAACAGGGTATAGTGTGAGGGACCAGGGTATAGTGTGAGGGACCAGTCTATAGTGTGAGAGCCCAGGGTATAGTGTGAGGGACCAGGGTATAGTGTGAGGAACCAGATTATAGTGTAAGTGACCAGGGTTTAGTGTGAGGTACCAGGGTATAGTGTGAGGAACCCATGAGTATAGTGTGAGGGACCAGGGTATAGTGTGAGGGACCAGGGTATAGTGTGAGGCACCAGAGTATAGTGTGAGAGACCAGGATATAGTGTGAGAGACCAGGGTATAGTGTGAGGGACCAGGGTATAGTGTGAGGGACAAGACTATAGTGTGAGTGAACAGGGTATAGTGTGAGGGACCAGGGTATAGTGTGAGGAACCCCTGGGTATAGTGTGAGGGACCAGGGTATAGTGTGAGGGACCAGGGTATAGTGTGAGGGACCAGGGTATAGAGTGAGGGACCAGACTATATTGTGAGGAACCAGGGTATAGTGTGAGGGACCAGGGTATAGTGTGAGGGACCAGATTATAGCGTGAGGGACCAGATTATAGTGTGAGGGACCAGATTATACTGTGAGGGACCAGGGAAAAGTGTGAGGGACCAGGGTATAGTGTGAGGGACCAGATTATAGTGTGACTGAACAGATTATAGTGTGAGGGACCAGATTATAGTGTGAGGGACCAGGGTATAGTGTGAGGGACCAGATTATAGTGTGAGGGACCAGATTATAGTGTGAGGGACCAGGGTATAGTGTGAGGGACCAGATTATAGTGTGAGGGACCAGATTATAGTGTGAGGGACCAGATTATAGTGTGAGGGACCAGGGTATAGTGTGAGCGACCAGGGGATAGTGTGAGGGACAAGATTATAGTGTGAGGGACCAGATTATAGTGTGAGGGACCAGATTATAGTGTGAGGGACCAGATTATAGTGTGAGGGACCAGGGTATAATGTGAGGGACCAGATTATAGTGGGATGGACCTGATTAAAATGTGAGGGAACAGGGTATAGTGTGAGGGACCAGGGTATAGTGTGAGGGACCAGGTTATAGTGTGAGGGATCAGATTATAGTGTGAGGGACCAGATTATAGTGTGAGGGACCAGGGTATAATGTGAGGGACCAGATTATAGTGGGATGGACCTGATTAAAATGTGAGGGAACAGGGTATAGTGTGAGGGACCAGGGTATAGTGTGAGGGACAAGGGTATAGTGTGAGGGACCAGGGTATAGTGTGAGGGACAAGGGTATAGTGTGAGGGACAAGGGTATAGTGTGAGGGACAAGGGTATAGTGTGAGGGACAAGGGTATAGTGTGAGGGACCAGGGTATAGTGTGAGGGACCAGGGTATAGTGTGAGGGACCAGGGTATAGTGTGAGGGACCAGGGTATAGTGTGAGGAACCCTTGGGTATAGTGTGAGGGACCAGGGTATAGTGTGAGGGACCAGGGTATAGTGTGAGGGACCAGGGTATAGTGTGAGGAACCAGGGTATAGTGTGAGGCACCAGGGTATAGTGTGAGGGAACAGGGTATAGTGTGAGAGCCCAGGGTATAGTGTGAGGGACCACGGTATAGTGTGAGGGACCAGATTATAGTGTGAGTGACCAGGGTATAGTGTGAGGGACCAGGGTATAGTGTGAGGAACCCCTGGGTGTAGTGTGAGGGACCAGGGTATAGTGTGAGGGACCAGGGTATAGTGTGAGGGACCAGGGTATAGTGTGAGGACCAGGGTATAGTGTGAGGGATCAGGGTATAGTGTGAGGGACCAGATTATAGTGTGAGGGACCAGATTATAGTGTGAGGGACCAGGGTATAGTGTATGGGACCAGATAATAGTGTGAGGGGCCAGGGAACAGTTTGAGAGACCAGGGTATAGTGTGAGGGACCAGGGTATAGTGTGAGCGACCAGGGTATAGCGTGAGGGACCAGATTATAGTGTGAGGGACCAGATTATAGTGTGAGGGACCAGATTATAGTGTGAGGGACCAGATTATAGTGTGAGAGACCAGGATATAGCGTGAGGGACCAGATTATAGTGTGACGGACCAGATTATAGTGTGAGGGAACAGGGTATAGTGTGAGGGGCCAGGGTATAGTGGGAGGGACAAGGGTATAGAGTGAGGGACAAGGGTATAGTGTGAGGAACCAGGGTACAGAGTGAGGGACCAGGGTATAGTGTGAGGGACAAGGGTATAGTGTGAGGGACAAGGGTATAGTGTGAGCGACCAGGGTATAGTGTGAGGGACCAGATTATAGTGTGAGGGATCAGATTATAGTGCGAGGGACCAGGGTATAGTGTGAGGGACCAGATTATAGTGAGAGGGACCAGATTATAGTGTGCGGGACCAGATTATAGTGTGAGGGACCTGATTATAGTTTGAGGGACCAGATTATATTGTGAGGGACCAGGGTATCGTGTGGGGGACCAGGGTGTTGTGTGAGGGACAAGGGTATAGTGTGAGGGACAAGGGTATAGTGTGAGGGACCAGGGTGTAGTGTGAGGGACAAGGGTATAGTGTGAGGGACAAGGGTAAAGTGTGAGGGAAAAGGGTCTAGTGTGAGGGACAAGGGTATAGTGTGAGGGACAAGGGTATAGTGTGAGGGACCAGGATATAGTGTGAGGGACCAGGGTATAGTGTGAGGGACCACGGTGTAGTGTGAGGGACCAGGGTATAGTGTGAGGGACCAGGGTATAGTGTGAGGGACCAGGATATAGTGTGAGAGGCCAGGGTATAGTGTTAGGGACCAGGGTATAGTGTGAGGGATCAGATTATAGTGTGAGTGACCAGGGTATAGTGTGAGGGACCAGGGTATAGAGTGAGGGGCCAGGGGAATGTGTGAGGGATCAGGGTATAGTGTGAGGGACCACGGTATAGTGTGAGGGATCAAGATAAAGTGTGAGGGACCAGGGTATAGTGTGAGGGGCCAGGGGAATGCGTGAGGGACCAGGGTATAGTGTGAGGGACCAGGGTATCGTGTGAGGGACCAGGGTATAGTGTGAGGGACCAGGGTATAGTGTGAGGGAACAGGGTATAGTGTGAGGGACCAGGGTATAGTGTGAGGGACCAGTGTATAGTGTGAGAGCCCAGGGTATAGTGTGAGGGACCAGGGTATAGTGTGAGGGACCAGATTATAGTGTAAGTGACCAGGGTTTAGTGTGAGGGACCAGGGTATAGTGTGAGGAACCCCTGAGTATAGTGTGAGGGACCAGGGTATAGTGTGAGGGACCAGGGTATAGTGTGAGGGACCAGAGTATAGTGTGAGAGACCAGGATATAGTGTGAGAGACCAGGGTATAGTGTGAGGGACCAGGGTATAGTGTGAGGGACAAGACTATAGTGTGAGTGAACAGGGTATAGTGTGAGGGACCAGGGTATAGTGTGAGGAACCCTTGGGTATAGTGTGAGGGACCAGGGTATAGTGTGAGGGACCAGGGTAAAGTGTGAGGGACCAGGGTATAGAGTGAGGGACCAGACTATATTGTGAGGAACCAGGGTATAGTGTGAGGGACCAGGGTATAGTGTGAGGGACCAGATTATAGCGTGAGGGACCAGATTATAGTGTGAGGGACCAGATTATAGTGTGAGGGACAAGGGTATAGTGTGAGGGACCAGGGTATAGTGTGAGGGACCAGATTAAAGCGTGAGGGACCAGGGGATAGTGTGAGGGACCAGGGTATAGTGTGAGGGACCAGATTATAGTGTGAGGGTCATGATTATAGTGTGAGGGATCAGGGTGTAGTGTGAGGGGCCAGGGTGTAGTGTGAGGGACCAGGGTATAGTGTGAGGGACCAGGGTATAGAGTGAGGGACCAAGGCATAGTTTGAGCGACCAGGGTGTAGTGTGAGGGACCAGATTATCGTGTGAGGGACCAGATTATAGTGTGAGGGAACAGATTATAGCGTGAGGGACCAGATTTTCGTGTGAGGGACCAGGATATAGTGTGAGGGACCAGATTATAGTGTGAGGGGCCAGATTATAGTGTGAGGGACCAGGGTATAGTGTGAGGGACCAGGGTATAGTGTGAGGGACAAGGGTATAGTGTGAGGGACAAGGGTATAGTGTGAGGGACCAGGGTATAGTGTGAGGGACCAGATTATAGTGTGAGGGATCAGGTTATAGTGTGAGGGACCAGGGTATAGTGTGAGGGACCAGATTATAGTGAGAGGGACCAGATTATAGTGTGCGGGACCAGATTATAGTATGAGGGACCAGATTATAGTGTGAGGGACCAGGGTATAGTGTGAGGGACCAGGGTATAGTGTGAGGGACAAGGGTATAGTGTGAGGGACAAGGGTATAGTGTGAGGGACCAGGGTATAGTGTGAGGGACAAGGGTATAGTGTGAGGGACAAGGGTATAGTGTGAGGGACAAGGGTATAGTGTGTGGGACAAGGGTATAGTGTGAGGGACAAGGGTATAGTGTGAGGGACCAGGGTATAGTGTGAGGGACCAGGGTATAGTGTGAGAGACCACGGTATAGTGTGATGGACCAGGGTATAGTGTTAGGGACCAGGGTATAGTGTGAGGGATCTGATTATAGTGTGAGTGACCAGGGTATAGTGTGAGGGACCAGGGTATAGTGTGAGGGGCCAGGGTGTAGTGTGAGGGACCAGGGTATACTGTGAGGGACCAGGGTATAGTGTGAGGGACCAGGGTATAGTGTGAGGGATCAGGGTATACTGTGAGGGACCAGATTATAGTGTGAGGGACCAGATTATAGTGTGAGGGACCAGGGTATAGTGTGATGGACCAGGGTATAGTGTGAGGGACCAGATTATAGTGTGAGGGACCAGATTATAGTGTGAGGTGCCAGGGTATAGTCTGAGGGACCAGGTTATAGTGTGAGGGTTCAGATTATAGTGTGAGGGACCAGATTATACTGTGAGGGACCAGGGTATAGTGTGAGGGACCAGGGTATAGTGTGAGGGATCAGATTATAGTGTGACTGAACAGATTATAGTGTGAGGGACCAGATTATAGTGTGAGGGACCAGGGTATAGTGTGAGGGACCAGATGATAGTGTGAGGGTACAGATTATAGTGTGAGGGACCAGGGTATAGTGTGAGGGACCAGATTATAGTGTGAAGGACGAGATTATAGTGTGAGGGACCAGATTATAGTGTGAGGGACCAGGGTATAGTGTGAGCGACCAGGGGATAGTGTGAGGGACAAGATTATAGTGTGAGGGACAAGATTATAGTGTGAGGGACCAGATTATAGTGTGAGGGACCAGATTATAGTGTGAGGGACCAGGGTATAATGTGAGGGACCAGATTATAGTGTGATGGACCTGATTAAAATGTGAGGGACCAGGGTATAGTGTGAGGGACCAGATTATAGTGTGAGGGACGAGATTAAAGTGTGTGGGACCAGTTTATAGTGTGAGGGACCAGATTATAGTGTGAGCGACCAGGGTATAGTGTGAGGGACCAGATTATAGTGTGAGGGACCAGATTATAGTGTGAGGGTCCAGGGTATAGTGTAAGTGACCAGGGTATAGTGCGACGGACAAGGGTATAGTGTGAGGGACAAGGGTATAGTGTGAGGGACCAGGGTACAATGTGAGGACCAGGGTATAGTGTGAGGGACAAGGGTATAGTGTGATGGACAAGGATATAGTGTGAGGGACCAGGGTATATTGTGAGGGACCAGATTATAGTGTGAGGGACCAGATTATAGTGTGAGGGACCAGGGTATAGTGTGAGGGACCAGATTATAGTGAGAGGGACCAGATTGAAGTGTGAGGGACCAGATTATAGTGTGAGGGACCAGATTATAGTGTGAGGGACCAGATTATAGTGTGAGGGACCAGGGTATAGTATGAGGCACCAAGGTATAGTGTGAGGGATAAGGGTATAGTGTGAGGGACAAGGGTATAGTGTGAGGAACCAGGGTATAGTGTGAGGGACAAGGGTATAGTGTGAGGGACAAGGGTATAGTGTGAGGGACAAGGGTATAGTGTGAGGGACAAGGGTATAGTGTGAGGCACCAGGGTATAGTGTGAGGGACCAGGGTATAGTGTGAGGGACCAGGGTATAGTGTGAGGGACCAGGGTATAGTGTGAGGAACCCTTGGGTATAGTGTGAGGGACCAGGGTATAGTGTGAGGGACCAGGGTATAGTGTCAGGGACCAGGGTATAGTGTGAGGAACCAGGGTATAGTGTGAGGGACAAGGGTATAGTGTGAGGGACAAGGGTATAGTGTGAGGGACCAGGGTATAGTGTGAGGGACCAGGGTATAGTGTGAGGGACCAGGGTATAGTGTGAGGGACCAGGGTATAGTGTGAGGAACCCTTGGGTATAGTGTGAGGGACCAGGGTAGAGTGTGAGGGACCAGGGTATAGTGTGAGGGACCAGGGTATAGTGTGAGGAACCAGGGTATAGTGTGAGGGACCAGGGTATAGTGTGAGGGAACAGGGTATAGTGTGAGAGCCCAGGGTATAGTGTGAGGGACCACGGTATAGTGTGAGGGACCAGGGTATAGTGTGAGGGACCAGGGTATAGTGTGAGGGACCAGGGTATAGTGTGAGGACCAGGGTATAGTGTGAGGGATCAGGGTATAGTGTGAGGGACCAGATTATAGTGTGAGGGACCAGATTATAGTGTGAGGGACCAGGGTATATTGTAAGGGACCAGATAATAGTGTGAGGGACCAGGGTACAGTTTGAGAGACCAGGGTATAGTGTGAGGGACCAGGGTATAGTGTGAGCGACCAGGGTATTGTGTGAGGGAGCAGATTATAGTGTGAGGTACCAGATTATAGTGTGAGGGACCAGATTATAGTGTGAGGGACCAGATTATAGTGTGAGAGACCAGGATATAGCGTGAGGGACCAGATTATAGTGTGACGGACCAGATTATAGTGTGAGGGAACAGGGTATAGTGTGAGGGGCCAGGGTATAGTGGGAGGGACAAGGGTATAGAGTGAGGGACAAGGGTATAGTGTGAGGAACCAGGGTACAGTGTGAGGGACCAGGGTATAGTGTGAGGGACAAGGGTATAGTGTGAGGGACAAGGGTATAGTGTGAGCGACCAGGGTATAGTGTGAGGGACCAGATTATAGTGTGAGGGATCAGATTATAGTGCGAGGGACCAGGGTATAGTGTGAGGGACCAGATTATAGTGAGAGGGACCAGATTATAGTGTGCGGGACCAGATTATACTGTGAGGGACCTGATTATAGTGTGAGGGACCAGATTATAGTGTGAGGGACCAGGGTATAGTGTGGGGGACCAGGGTGTTGTGTGAGGGACAAGGGTATAGTGTGAGGGACAAGGGTATAGTGTGAGGGACCAGGGTGTAGTGTGAGGGACAAGGGTATAGTGTGTGGGACAAGGGTAAAGTGTGAGGGACAAGGGTCTAGTGTGAGGGACAAGGGTATAGTGTGAGGGACAAGGGTATAGTGTGAGGGACCAGGTTATAGTGTGAGGGACCAGGGTATAGTGTGAGGGACCACGGTATAGTGTGAGGGACCAGGGTATAGTGTGAGGGACCAGGGTATAGTGTGAGGGACCAGGATATAGTGTGAGAGGCCAGGGTATAGTGTTAGGGACCAGGGTATAGTGTGAGGCATCAGATTATAGTGTGAGTGACCAGGGTATAGTGTGAGGGACCAGGGTATAGAGTGAGGGGCCAGGGGAATGTGTGAGGGATCAGGGTATAGTGTGAGGGACCAGGGTATAGTGTGAGGGATCAAGATAAAGTGTGAGGGACCAGGGTATAGTGTGAGGGGGCAGGGGAATGTGTGAGGGACCAGGGTATAGTGTGAGGGACCAGGGTATAGTGTGAGGGACCAGGGTATTGTGTGAGGGACCAGGGTATAGTGTGAGGGAACAGGGTATAGTGTGAGGGACCAGGGTATAGTGTGAGGGACCAGTCTATAGTGTGAGAGCCCAGGGTATAGTGTGAGGGACCAGGGTATAGTGTGAGGGACCAGATTATAGTGTAAGTGACCAGGGTTTAGTGTGAGGGACCAGGGTATAGTGTGAGGAACCCATGAGTATAGTGTGAGGGACCAGGGTATAGTGTGAGGGACCAGGGTATAGTGTGAGGCACCAGAGTATAGTGTGAGAGACCAGGATATAGTGTGAGAGACCAGGGTATAGTGTGAGGGACCAGGGTATAGTGTGAGGGACAAGACTATAGTGTGAGTGAACAAGGTATAGTGTGAGGGACCAGGGTATAGTGTGAGGAACCCCTGGGTATAGTGTGAGGGACCAGGGTATAGTGTGAGGGACCAGGGTATAGTGTGAGGGACCAGGGTATAGAGTGAGGGACCAGACTATATTGTGAGGAACCAGGGTATAGTGTGAGGGACCAGGGTATAGTGTGAGGGACCAGATTATAGCGTGAGGGACCAGATTATAGTGTGAGGGACCAGATTATAGTGTGAGGGACAAGGGTATAGTGTGAGGGACCAGGGTATAGTGTGAGGGACCAGATTATAGCGTGAGGGACCAGGGGATAGTGTGAGGGACCAGGGTATAGTGTGAGGGACCAGATTATAGTGTGAGGGTCATGATTATAGTGTGAGGGATCAGGGTGTAGTGTGAGGGGCCAGGGTATAGTGTGAGGGACCAGGGTATAGTGTGAGGGACCAGGGTATAGAGTGAGGGACCAAGGCATAGTGTGAGCGACCAGGGTGTAGTGTGAGGGACCAGATTATAGTGTGAGGGACCAGATTATAGTGTGAGGGAACAGATTATAGCGTGAGGGACCAGATTTTCGTGTGAGGGACCAGGATATAGTGTGAGGGACCAGATTATAGTGTGAGGGGCCAGATTATAGTGTGAGGGACCAGGGTATAGTGTGAGGGACCAGGGTATAGTGTGAGGGACAAGGGTATAGTGTGAGGGACAAGGGTATAGTGTGAGGGACCAGGGTATAGTGTGAGGGACCAGATTATAGTGTGAGGGATCAGGTTATAGTGTGAGGGACCAGGGTATAGTGTGAGGGACCAGATTATAGTGAGAGGGACCAGATTCTAGTGTGCGGGAGCAGATTATAGTATGAGGGACCAGATTATAGTGTGAGGGACCAGGGTATAGTGTGAGGGACCAGGGTATAGTGTGAGGGACAAGGGTATAGTGTGAGGGACAAGGGTATAGTGTGAGGGACCAGGGTATAGTGTGAGGGACAAGGGTATAGTGTGAGGGACAAGGGTAGAGTGTGAGGAACAAGGGTATAGTGTGTGGGACAAGGGTATAGTGTGAGGGACAAGGGTGTAGTGTGAGGGACCAGGGTATAGTGTGAGGGACCAGGGTATAGTGTGAGGGACCACGGTATAGTGTGATGGACCAGGGTATAGTGTGAGGGACCAGGGTATTGTGTGAGGGACCAGGGTATAGTGTGAGAGACCAGGGTATAGTGTTAGGGACCAGGGGATAGTGTGAGGGATCTGATTATGGTGTGAGTGACCAGGGTATAGTGTGAGGGACCAGGGTATAGTGTGAGGGGCCAGGGTATAGTGTGAGGGACCAGGGTATACTGTGAGAGACCAGGGTATAGTGGGACGGACAAGGGTATAGTGTGAGGGACAAGGGTATAGTGTGAGGGACCAGGGTACAATGTGAGGACCAGGGTATCGTGTGAGGGACAAGGGTATAGTGTGAGGGACAAGGATATAGTGTGAGGGACCAGGGTATAGTGTGAGGGACCAGATTATAGTGTGAGGGACCAGATTATAGTGTGAGGGACCAGGGTATAGTGTGAGGGGCCAGGGTATAGTGTGAGGGACCAGAGTATACTGTGAGGGACCAGGGTATAGTGGGACGGACAAGGGTATAGTGTGAGGGACAAGGGTATAGTGTGAGGGACCAGGGTACAATGTGAGGACCAGGGTATAGTGTGAGGGACAAGGGTATAGTGTGAGGGACAAGGATATAGTGTGAGGGACCAGGGTATAGTGTGAGGGACCAGATTATAGTGTGAGGGATCGGATTATAGTGTGAGGGACCAGGGTGTAGTGTGAGGGACCAGATTATAGTGTGAGGGTCCAGATTATAGTGTGAGGGACCAGGGTGTAGTGTGACGGACCAGGGTATAGTGTGAGGGACCAGGGGATAGTGTGAGGGAACAAGGTGTAGAGTGAGGGACCAGATTATAGTGTGAGGGACCAGATTATATTGTGAGGGACCAGGGTATAGTGTGAGGGACCAGGGTATAGTGTGAGGGACCACATTATAGTGTGAGGGACCAGATTATAGTGTGAGGGACCAGGGTATAGTGTGAGGGACCAGGGGATAGTGTGAGGGGTCAGATTATAGTGTGAGGGACCAGATTATAGCGTGAGGGACCAGATTATAGTGTGAGGGACCAGGGTATAATGTGAGGGACCAGATTATAGTGTGAGGGACCAGGGTATAGTCTGAGGGACCAGGGTATAGTGTGAGAGACCAGGGTATAGTGTGAGGGACCAGGGTATAGTGTGAGGGACCAGATTATAGTGGGAGGGACCAAAGTATAGTGTGAGGGGCCAGGGTATAGTGTGAGGGACCAGATAATAGTGTGAGGGAGCAGATTATAGTGTGAGGGACCGGGGTATAGTGTGAGGGACCAGATTATACTGTGAGGGAGCAGATTATAGTGTGAGGGACCAGGGTATAGTGTGAGGGACCAGATTATACTGTGAGGGAGCAGATTATAGTGTGACGGACCAGGGTATAGTGTGAGGGATCAGATTATACTGTGAGGGAGCTGATTATAGTGTGAGGGACCAGATTATAGTGTGAGGGACCAGATTATAGTGTGATGGACCAGGGTATAGTGTGAGGGAACAGATTATAGTGTGAGGGACCAGATTATAGTGTGAGGGACCAAATTAGAGTGTGAGGGACCAGATTATAGTGTGAGGGACCAGGGGATAGTGTGAGGGACCAGATTATAGTGTGAGGGACCAGATTATAGTGTGAGGGACCAGGGTATTGTGTGAGGGACCAGATTATAGTGTGAGGGACCAGATTATAGTGTGAGGGACCAGGGTATAGTATGAGGGACCAGGGTATAGTTTGCGGGAGCAGGGTATTGTGTGAGGGACCAGATTATTGTGTGAGGGACCCGATTATAGTGTGAGGGACCAGATTATAGTGTGAGGGACCAGGGTGTAGTGTGAGGGAACAGATTATAGTGTGAGGGACCAGATTATAGTGTGAGGGACCAGGGTATAGTATGACGGACCAAGGTATAGTGTGAGGGATAAGGGTATAGTGTGAGGGACAAGGATATAGTGTGAGGGACCAGGGTATAGTGTGAGGGACAAGGGTATAGTGTGAGGGACAAGGGTATAGTGTGAGGGACCAGGGTATAGTGTGAGGGACCAGGGTATAGTGTGAGGGACCAGGGTATAGTGTGAGGAACCCCTGGGTATAGTGTGAGGGACCAGGGTATAGTGTGAGGGACCAGGGTATAGTGTGAGGGACCAGGGTATAGTGTGAGGGACCAGATTATAGTGTGAGTGACCAGGGTATATTGTGAGGGAACAGGGTATAGTGTGAGAGCCCAGGGTATAGTGTGAGGGACCACGGTATAGTGTGAGGGACCAGATTATAGTGTGAGTGACCAGGGGATAGTGTGAGGGACCAGAGTATAGTGTGAGGAACCCCTGGGTATAGTGTGAGGGACCAGGGTATAGTGTGAGGGACCAGGGTATAGTGTGAGGGACCAGGGTATAGTGTGAGGACCAGGGTATAGTGTGAGGGACCAGGGTATAGTGTGAGAGACCAGATTATAGTGTGAGTGACCAGGGTATAGTGCGAGGGACCAGGGTATAGTGTGAGGAACCCATGGGTACAGTGTGAGGGACCAGGGTATAGTGTGAGGGAATAGGGTAGAGTGTGAGGGACCAGATTATAGTGTGAGGGTCCAGATTATAGTGTGAGGGACCAGGGTGTAGTGCGAGGGACCAGGGTATAGTGTGAGGGACTAGGGTATAGTGTGAGGGGACAGGGTATAATGTGAGGGGCCAGGGTATAGTGTGAGGGACCAGATTATAGTGTGAGTGACCAGGGTCTAGTGTGAGGGACCAGGGTATAGTGTGAGGATCGCCTGGGTATAGTGTGAGGGACCATGGTATAGTGTGAGGGACCAGATTATAGCGTGAGGGACCAGATTATAGTGTGAGGGACCAGATTATAGTGTGAGGGACCAGGGTGCAGTGTGAGGGAACAGGGTATGGTGTGAGGGACCAGATTATAGCGTGAGGGACCAGGGTATAGTGTGATGGACCAGGGTATAGTGTGAGGGACCAGATTATAGTGTGAGGGTCGAGATTATACTGTGAGGGACCAGGGTGTAGTGTGAGGGACCAGGGTATAGTGTGAGGGACCAGGGTATAGTGTGAGGGACCAGGGTATAGAGTGAGGGACCAGATTATAGAGTGAGGGTCCAGATTATAGGGTGAGGGACCAGGGTGTAGTGTGAGGGACCAAGGTATAGTGTGAGGGACCAGGGTATAGTGTGAGGGACCAGGGTATAGTGTGAGGGACCAGGGTACAGTGTGAGGGACCAGATTATACTGTGAGGGACCAGATTATAGTGTGAGGGACCAGGGTATAGTGTGAGGGACCAGGGTATAGTGTGAGGGGCCAGATTATAGTGTGAGGGACCAGATTATAGTGTGTGGGACCAGATTATATTGTGAGGGACCAGGGTATAATGTGAGGGACCAGATTATAGTGTGAGGGACCAGGGTAAAGTCTGAGGGACCAGGGTATAGTGTGAGAGACCAGGGTATAGTGTGAGGGAACAGGGTATAGTGTGAGGGACCAGATTATACTGTGAGGGAGCAGATTATAGTGTGAGGGACCAGATTATAGTGTGAGGGACCAGATTATAGTGTGAGGGACCAGGGTATAGTGTGAGGGAACAGATTTTAGTGTGAGGGACCTGATTATAGTGTGAGGGACCAGATTATAGTGTGAGGGACCAGATTATAGTGTGAGGGACCAGGGGATAGTGTGAGGGACCAGATTATAGTGTGAGGGACCAGATTATAGTGTGAGGGACCAGCGTATAGTGTGAGGGACCAGATTATAGTGTGAGGGAATAGATTATAATGTGAGGGACCAGATTATAGTGTGAGGGACCAGATTATAGTGTGAGGACCAGGGTGTAGTGTGAGGGACCGGATTATGGTGTGAGGGACCAGGGTATTGTGTGAGAGACCATGGTATAGTGTGAGGGAACAGGGTATAGTGTGAGGGACCAGGGTATAGTGTGAGGGACCAGATTATAATGTGAGGGACCGGGTAGAGTGTGAGGGACCAGGGTACAGTGTGAGGGACCAGATTATAGTGTGAGGGACCAGATTATAGTGTGTGGGACCAGATTATAGTGTGAGGGACCAGGGTATAGTGTGAGGGACCAGATTATAGTGTGAGGGACCAGATTATAGTGTGAGGGACCAGGGTATAGTGTGAGGGACCAGGTTATAGTGGGAGGGACAAGGGTATAGTGTGAGGGACAAGGGTATAGTGTGAGGGACCAGGGTACAGTGTGAGGACCAGGGTATAGTGTGAGGGACAAGGGTATAGTGTGAAGGACAAGGGTATAGTGTGAGGGACCAGATTATAGTGTGAGGGACCAGATTATAGCGTGAGGGACCAGATTATAGTGTGAGGGACCAGGGTGTAGTGTGAGGGACCAGATTATAGTGTGAGGGACCAGGGTATTGTGTGAGAGACCAGGGTATAGTGTGAGGGAACAGGGTATAATGTGAGGGACCAGGGTATAGTGTGATTGAACAGATTATAAAGTGAGGGACCGGGTAGAGTGTGAGGGACCAGATTAAAGTGTGTGGGACCAGTTTATAGTGTGAGGGACCAGATTATAGTGTGAGCGACCAGGGTATCGTGTGAGGGACCAGATTATAGTGTGAGGGACCAGATTATAGTGTGAGGGTCCAGGGTATAGTGTAAGTGACCAGGGTATAGTGCGACGGACAAGGGTATAGTGTGAGGGACAAGGGTATAGTGTGAGGGACCAGGGTACAATGTGAGGACCAGGGTATAGTGTGAGGGACAAGGGTATAGTGTGATGGACAAGGATATAGTGTGAGGGACCAGGGTATATTGTGAGGGACCAGATTATAGTGTGAGGGACCAGATTATAGTGTGAGGGACCAGGGTATAGTGTGAGGGACCAGATTATAGTGAGGGGGACCAGATTGAAGTGTGACGGACCAGATTATAGTGTGAGGGACCAGATTATAGTGTGAGGGACCAGATTATAGTGTGAGGGACCAGGGTATATTATGAGGCACCAAGGTTTAGTGTGAGGGATAAGGGTATAGTGTGAGGGACAAGGGTATAGTGTGAGGGACCAGGGTATAGTGTGAGGGACAAGGGTATAGTGTGAGGGACAAGGGTATAGTGTGAGGGACAAGGGTATAGTGTGAGGGACCAGGGTATAGTGTGAGGGACCAGGGTATAGTGTGAGGGACCAGGGTATAGTGTGAGGGACCAGGGTATAGTGTGAGGAACCCTTGGGTATAGTGTGAGGGACCAGGGTATAGTGTGAGGGACCAGGGTATAGTGTGAGGGACCAGGGTATAGTGTGAGGAACCAGGGTATAGTGTGAGGGACCAGGGTATAGTGTGAGGGAACAGGGTATAGTGTGAGAGCCCAGGGTATAGTGTGAGGGACCACGGTATAGTGTGAGGGACCAGGGTATAGTGTGAGGGACCAGGGTATAGTGTGAGGGACCAGGGTATAGTGTGAGGACCAGGGTATAGTGTGAGGGATCAGGGTATAGTGTGAGGGACCAGATTATAGTGTGAGGGACCAGATTATAGTGTGAGGGACCAGGGTATATTGTAAGGGACCAGATAATAGTGTGAGGGACCAGGGTACAGTTTGAGAGACCAGGGTATAGTGTGAGGGACCAGGGTATAGTGTGAGCGACCAGGGTATAGTGTGAGGGACCAGATTATAGTGTGAGGGACCAGATTATAGTGTGAGGGACCAGATTATAGTGTGAGGGACCAGATTATAGTGTGAGAGACCAGGATATAGCGTGAGGGACCAGATTATAGTGTGACGGACCAGATTATAGTGTGAGGGAACAGGGTATAGTGTGAGGGGCCAGGGTATAGTGGGAGGGACAAGGGTATAGAGTGAGGGACAAGGGTATAGTGTGAGGAACCAGGGTACAGTGTGAGGGACCAGGGTATAGTGTGAGGGACAAGGGTATAGTGTGAGGGACAAGGGTATAGTGTGAGCGACCAGGGTATAGTGTGAGGGACCAGATTATAGTGTGAGGGATCAGATTATCGTGCGAGGGACCAGGGTATAGTGTGAGGGACCAGATTATAGTGAGAGGGACCAGATTATAGTGTGCGGGACCAGATTATAGTGTGAGGGACCTGATTATAGTGTGAGGGACCAGATTGTAGTGTGAGGGACCAGGGTATAGTGTGGGGGACCAGGGTGTTGTGTGAGGGACAAGGGTATAGTGTGAGGGACAAGGGTATAGTGTGAGGGACCAGGGTGTAGTGTGAGGGACAAGGGTATAGTGTGAGGGACAAGGGTAAAGTGTGAGGGACAAGGGTCTAGTGTGAGGGACAAGGGTATAGTGTGAGGGACAAGGGTATAGTGTGAGGGACCAGGGTATAGTGTGAGGGACCAGGGTATAGTGTGAGGGACCACGGTATAGTGTGAGGGACCAGGGTATAGTGTGAGGGACCAGGGTATAGTGTGAGGGACCAGGATATAGTGTGAGAGGCCAGGGTATAGTGTTAGGGACCAGGGTATAGTGTGAGGGATCAGATTATAGTGTGAGTGACCAGGGTATAGTGTGAGGGACCAGGGTATAGAGTGAGGGGCCAGGGGAATGTGTGAGGGATCAGGGTATAGTGTGAGGGACCAGGGTATAGTGTGAGGGATCAAGATAAAGTGTGAGGGACCAGGGTATAGTGTGAGGGGCCAGGGGAATGTGTGAGGGACCAGGGTATAGTGTGAGGGACCAGGGTATAGTGTGAGGGACCAGGGTATAGTGTGAGGGACCAGGTATAGTGTGAGGGAACAGTGTATAGTGTGAGGGACCCAGGGTATAGTGTGAGGGACCAGTGTATAGTGTGAGAGCCCAGGGTATAGTGTGAGGGACCAGGGTATAGTGTGAGGGACCAGATTATAGTGTAAGTGACCAGGGTTTAGTGTGAGGGACCAGGGTATAGTGTGAGGAAACCCATGAGTATAGTGTGAGGGACCAGGGTATAGTGTGAGGGACCAGGGTATAGTGTGAGGGACCAGAGTATAGTGTGAGAGACCAGGATATAGTGTGAGAGACCAGGGTATAGTGTGAGGGACCAGGGTATAGGGTGAGGGACAAGACTATAGTGTGAGTGAACAGGGTATAGTGTGAGGGACCAGGGTATAGTGTGAGGAACCCCTGGGTATAGTGTGAGGGACCAGGGTATAGTGTGAGGGACCAGGGTATAGTGTGAGGGACCAGGGTATAGAGTGAGGGACCAGACTATATTGTGAGGAACCAGGGTATAGTGTGAGGGACCAGGGTATAGTGTGAGGGACCAGATTATAGCGTGAGGGACCCAGATTATAGTGTGAGGGACCAGATTATAGTGTGGAGGGACAAGGGTATAGTGTGAGGGACCAGGGTACAGTGTGAGGGACCAGATTATAGCGTGAGGGACCAGGGGATAGTGTGAGGGACCAGGGTATAGTGTGAGGGACCAGATTATAGTGTGAGGGTCATGATTATAGTGTGAGGGATCAGGGTGTAGTGTGAGGGGCCAGGGTATAGTGTGAGGGACCAGGGTATAGTGTGAGGGACCAGGGTATAGAGTGAGGGACCAAGGCATAGTGTGAGCGACCAGGGTGTAGTGTGAGGGACCAGATTATAGTGTGAGGGACCAGATTATAGTGTGAGGGAACAGATTATAGCGTGAGGGACCAGATTTTCGTGTGAGGGACCAGGATATAGTGTGAGGGACCAGATTATAGTGTGAGGGGCCAGATTATAGTGTGAGGGACCAGGGTATAGTGTGAGGGACCAGGGTATAGTGTGAGGGACAAGGGTATAGTGTGAGGGACAAGGGTATAGTGTGAGGGACCAGGGTATAGTGTGAGGGACCAGATTATAGTGTGAGGGATCAGGTTATAGTGTGAGGGACCAGGGTATAGTGTGAGGGACCAGATTATAGTGAGAGGGACCAGATTCTAGTGTGCGGGACCAGATTATAGTATGAGGGACCAGGGTATAGTGTGAGGGACCAGGGTATAGTGTGAGGGACAAGGGTATAGTGTGAGGGACAAGGGTATAGTGTGAGGGACCAGGGTATAGTGTGAGGGACAAGGGTATAGTGTGAGGGACAAGGGTAGAGTGTGAGGAACAAGGGTATAGTGTGTGGGACAAGGGTATAGTGTGAGGGGCCAGGGTATAGTGTGAGGGACCACGGTATAGTGTGATGGACCAGGGTATAGTGTGAGGGACCAGGGTATTGTGTGAGGGACCAGGGTATAGTGTGAGAGACCAGGGTATAGTGTTAGGGACCAGGGTATAGTGTGAGGGATCTGATTATAGTGTGAGTGACCAGGGTATAGTGTGAGGGACCAGGGTATAGTGTGAGGGGCCAGGGTATAGTGTGAGGGACCAGGGTATACTGTGAGGGACCAGGGTATAGTGGGACGGACAAGGGTATAGTGTGAGGGACAAGGGTATAGTGTGAGGGACCAGGGTACAATGTGAGGACCAGGGTATCGTGTGAGGGACAAGGGTATAGTGTGAGGGACAAGGATATAGTGTGAGGGACCAGGGTATAGTGTGAGGGACCAGATTATAGTGTGAGGGACCAGATTATAGTGTGAGGGACCAGGGTATAGTGTGAGGGGCCAGGGTATAGTGTGAGGGACCAGGGTATACTGTGAGGGACCAGGGTATAGTGGGACGGACAAGGGTATAGTGTGAGGGACAAGGGTATAGTGTGAGGGACAAGGATATAGTGTGAGGGACCAGGGTATAGTGTGAGGGACCAGATTATAGTGTGAGGGATCGGATTATAGTGTGAGGGACCAGGGTGTAGTGTGAGGGACCAGATTATAGTGTGAGGGTCCAGATTATAGTGTGAGGGACCAGGGTGTAGTGTGACGGACCAGGGTATAGTGTGAGGGACCAGGGGATAGTGTGAGGGAACAAGGTGTAGAGTGAGGGACCAGATTATATTGTGAGGGACCAGGGTATAGTGTGAGGGACCAGGGTATAGTGTGAGGGACCACATTATAGTGTGAGGGACCAGATTATAGTGTGAGGGACCAGGGTATAGTGTGAGGGACCAGGGGATAGTGTGAGGGGTCAGATTATAGTGTGAGGGACCAGATTATAGCGTGAGGGACCAGATTATAGTGTGAGGGACCAGGGTATAATGTGAGGGACCAGATTATAGTGTGAGGGACCAGGGTATAGTCTGAGGGACCAGGGTATAGTGTGAGAGACCAGGGTATAGTGTGAGGGACCAGGGTATAGTGTGAGGGACCAGATTATAGTGGGAGGGACCAAAGTATAGTGTGAGGGACCAGGGTATAGTGTGAGGGACCAGATAATAGTGTGAGGGAGCAGATTATAGTGTGAGGTACCAGGGTATAGTGTGAGGGACCAGATTATACTGTGAGGGAGCAGATTATAGTGTGAGGGACCAGGGTATAGTGTGAGGGACCAGATTATACTGTGAGGGAGCAGATTATAGTGTGACGGACCAGGGTATAGTGTGAGGGATCAGATTATACTGTGAGGGAGCTGATTATAGTGTGAGGGACCAGATTATAGTGTGAGGGACCAGATTATAGTGTGATGGACCAGGGTATAGTGTGAGGGAACAGATTATAGTGTGAGGGACCAGATTATAGTGTGAGGGACCAAATTAGAGTGTGAGGGACCAGATTATAGTGTGAGGGACCAGGGGATAGTGTGAGGGACCAGATTATAGTGTGAGGGACCAGATTATAGTGTGAGGGACCAGGGTATTGTGTGAGGGACCAGAGTATAGTGTGAGGGACCAGATTATAGTGTGAGGGACCAGGGTATAGTATGAGGGACCAGGGTATAGTTTGCGGGAGCAGGGTATTGTGTGAGGGACCAGATTATTGTGTGAGGGACCCGATTATAGTGTGAGGGACCAGATTATAGTGTGAGGGACCAGGGTGTAGTGTGAGGGAACAGATTATAGTGTGAGGGACCAGATTATAGTGTGAGGGACCAGGGTATAGTATGACGGACCAAGGTTTAGTGTGAGGGATAAGGGTATAGTGTGAGGGACAAGGATATAGTGTGAGGGACCAGGGTATAGTGTGAGGGACAAGGGTATAGTGTGAGGGACAAGGGTATAGTGTGAGGGACCAGGGTATAGTGTGAGGGACCAGGGTATAGTGTGAGGGACCAGGGTATAGTGTGAGGAACCCCTGGGTATAGTGTGAGGTACCAGGGTATAGTGTGAGGGACCAGGGTATAGTGTGAGGGACCAGGGTATAGTGTGAGGGACCAGATTATAGTGTGAGTGACCAGGGTATATTGTGAGGGAACAGGGTATAGTGTGAGAGCCCAGGGTATAGTGTGAGGGACCACGGTATAGTGTGAGGGACCAGATTATAGTGTGAGTGACCAGGGTATAGTGTGAGGGACCAGAGTATAGTGTGAGGAACCCTGGGTATAGTGTGAGGGACCAGGGTATAGTGTGAGGGACCAGGGTATAGTGTGAGGGACCAGGGTATAGTGTGAGGACCAGGGTATAGTGTGAGGGACCAGATTATAGTGTGAGAGACCAGATTATAGTGTGAGTGACCAGGGTATAGTGCGAGGGACCAGGGTATAGTGTGAGGAACCCATGGGTACAGTGTGAGGGACCAGGGTATAGTGTGAGGGAATAGGGTAGAGTGTGAGGGACCAGATTATAGTGTGAGGGTCCAGATTATAGTGTGAGGGACCAGGGTGTAGTGCGAGGGACCAGGGTATAGTGTGAGGGACTAGGGTATAGTGTGAGGGGACAGGGTATAATGTGAGGGGCCAGGGTATAGTGTGAGGGACCAGATTATAGTGTGAGTGACCAGGGTATAGTGTGAGGGACCAGGGTATAGTGTGAGGATCGCCTGGGTATAGTGTGAGGGACCATGGTATAGTGTGAGGGACCAGATTATAGCGTGAGGGACCAGATTATAGTGTGAGGGACCAGATTATAGTGTGAGGGACCAGGGTGTAGTGTGAGGGAACAGGGTATGGTGTGAGGGACCAGATTATAGCGTGAGGGACCAGGGTATAGTGTGATGGACCAGGGTATAGTGTGAGGGACCAGATTATAGTGTGAGGGTCGAGATTATACTGTGAGGGACCAGGGTGTAGTGTGAGGGCCCAGGGTATAGTGTGAGGGACCAGGGTATAGTGTGAGGGACCAGGGTATAGAGTGAGGGACCAGATTATAGTGTGAGGGTCCAGATTATAGGGTGAGGGACCAGGGTGTAGTGTGAGGGACCAAGGTATAGTGTGAGGGACCACGGTATAGTGTGAGGGACCAGGGTATAGTGTGAGGGACCAGGGTACAGTGTGAGGGACCAGATTATACTGTGAGGGACCAGATTATAGTGTGAGGGACCAGGGTATAGTGTGAGGGAACAGGGTATAGTGTGAGGGGCCAGATTATAGTGTGAGGGACCAGATTATAGTGTGTGGGACCAGATTATATTGTGAGGGACCAGGGTATAATGTGAGGGACCAGATTATAGTGTGAGGGACCAGGGTAAAGTCTGAGGGACCAGGGTATAGTGTGAGAGACCAGGGTATAGTGTGAGGGAACAGGGTATAGTGTGAGGGACCAGATTATAGTGTGAGGGACCAGATTATACTGTGAGGGAGCAGATTATAGTGTGAGGGACCAGATGATAGTGTGAGGGACCAGATTATAGTGTGAGGGACCAGGGTATAGTGTGAGGGAACAGATTTTAGTGTGAGGGACCTGATTATAGTGTGAGGGACCAGATTATAGTGTGAGGGACCAGATTATAGTGTGAGGGACCAGGGGATAGTGTGAGGGACCAGATTATAGTGTGAGGGACCAGATTATAGTGTGAGGGACCAGCGTATAGTGTGAGGGACCAGATTATAGTGTGAGGGAATAGATTATAATGTGAGGGACCAGATTATTGTGTGAGGGACCAGATTATAGTGTGAGGACCAGGGTGTAGTGTGAGGGACCGGATTATGGTGTGAGGGACCAGGGTATTGTGTGAGTGACCATGGTATAGTGTGAGGGAACAGGGTATAGTGTGAGGGACCAGGGTATAGTGTGAGGGACCAGATTATAATGTGAGGGACCGGGTAGAGTGTGAGGGACCAGGGTATAGTGTGAGGGACCAGATTATAGTGTGAGGGACCAGATTATAGTGTGTGGGACCAGATTATAGTGTGAGGGACCAGATTATAGTGTGAGGGACCAGGGTATAGTGTGAGGGACCAGATTATAGTGTGAGGGACCAGATAATAGTGTGAGGGACCAGGGTATAGTGTGAGGGACCAGGTTATAGTGGGAGGGACAAGGGTATAGTGTGAGGGACAAGGGTATAGTGTGAGGGACCAGGGTACAGTGTGAGGACCAGGGTATAGTGTGAGGGACCAGATTTTAGTGTGAGGGACCAGATTATAGTGTGAGGGAAGAGGGTATAGTGTGAGGGACCAGATTATAGTGAGAGGGACCAGATTGTAGTGTGAGGGACCAGATTATAGTGTGAGGGACCAGATTATAGTGTGAGGGACCAGATTATAGTGTGAGGGACCAGGGTATAGTATGACGGACCAAGGTATAGTGTGAGGGATAATGGTATATTGTGAGGGACAAGGGTATAGTGTGAGGGACCAGGGTATAGTGTGAGGGACCAGATTATAGTGTGAGGGACCAGATTATAGTGTGAGGGGCCAGGGTATAGTCTGAGGGACCAGGTTATAGTGTGAGGGTTCAGATTATAGTGTGAGGGACCAGATTATACTGTGAGGGACCAGGGTATAGTGTGAGGGACCAGGGTATAGTGTGAGGGACCAGATTATAGTGTGACTGAACAGATTATAGTGTGAGGGACCAGATTATAGTGTGAGGGACCAGGGTATAGTGTGAGGGACCAGATGATAGTGTGAGGGACCAGATTATAGTGTGAGGGACCAGGGTATAGTGTGAGGGACCAGATTATAGTGTGAGGGACGAGATTATAGTGTGAGGGACCAGATTATAGTGTGAGGGACCAGGGTATATTGTGAGCGACCAGGGGATAGTGTGAGGGACAAGATTATAGTGTGAGGGACCAGATTATAGTGTGAGGGACCAGATTATAGTGTGAGGGACCAGGGTATAATGTGAGGGACCAGGGTATAATGTGAGGGACCAGATTATAGTGTGATGGACCTGATTAAAATGTGAGGGAACAGGGTATAGTGTGAGGAACCAGGGTACAGTGTGAGGGACCAGGTTATAGTGTGAGGGATCAGATTAGAGTGTGAGGGACCAGATTATAGTGTGAGGGACCAGATTATAGTGTGAGGGGCAAGATTTTAGTGTGAGGGACCAGATTATATTGTGAGGGACCAGGGTATAGTGTGAGGGACCTGATTTTAGTGTGAGGGACCAGGGTATAGTGTGAGGGACCAGATTATAGTGTGAGGGACCACGGTATAGTGTGAGAGACCAGGGTATAGTGTGAGGGACCAGGGTATAGTGTGAGGGACCAGGGTATAGTGTGAGGCACCAGATTATAGTGTGAGGGACCAGGGTATAGTGTGAGGGACAAGGGTATAGTGTGAGGGACCAGATTATAGTGTGAGGGACCAGATTATGGTGTGAGGGACCAGATTATAGCGTGAGGGACCAGATTATAGTGTGAGGGACCAGGGTGTAGTGTGAGGGACCAGATTATAGTGTGAGGGACCAGGGTATTGTGTGAGAGACCAGGGTATAGTGTGAGGGAACAGGGTTTTGTGTGAGGGACCAGGGTATAGTGTGATTGAACAGATTATAAAGTGAGGGACCGGGTAGAGTGTGAGGGACCAGGGTATAGTGTGAGGGACCAGATTATAGTGTGAGGGACCAGATTAAAGTGTGTGGGACCAGTTTATAGTGTGAGGGACCAGATTATAGTGTGAGCGACCAGGATATAGTGTGAGGGACCAGATTATAGTGTGAGGGACCAGATTATAGTGTGAGGGTCCAGGGTATAGTGTAAGTGACCAGGGGATAGTGGGACGGACAAGGGTATAGTGTGAGGGACAAGGGTATAGTGTGAGGGACCAGGGTACAATGTGAGGACCAGGGTATAGTGTGAGGGACAAGGGTATAGTGTGATGGACAAGGATATAGTGTGAGGGACCAGGGTATATTGTGAGGGACCAGATTATAGTGTGAGGGACCAGATTATAGTGTGAGGGACCAGGGTATAGTGTGAGGGACCAGATTATAGTGAGAGGGACCAGATTGAAGTGTGAGGGACCAGATTATAGTGTGAGGGACCAGATTATAGTGTGAGGGACCAGGATATAGTATGAGTCACCAAGGTATAGTGTGAGGGATAAGGGTATAGTGTGAGGGACAAGGGTATAGTGTGAGGGACCAGGGTATAGTGTGAGGGACAAGGGTATAGTGTGAGGGACAAGGGTATAGTGTGAGGGACAAGGGTCTCGTGTGAGGGACAAGGGTATAGTGTGAGGGACCAGGGTATAGTGTGAGGGACCAGGGTATAGTGTGAGGGACCAGGGTATAGTGTGAGGGACCAGGGTATAGTGTGCGGGAAGTGTGTCCAGCTGCAGCTCATGTGGGACCGCATGACGGCCCTTGAGCTGCAGATGGACTCACTTTGGAGCATCCACGATTCTGAGAGGGGTGTGGATAGCACATTTAGTGAGTTGGTCACACCGCAGGTTAAGGCCAGCGTAGACAGTACATGGGTGACCAAAAGGCAGAGCAAGGGCAGGAAGGTAGTGCAGAAATCCCCTGGGGTTGTCTCCCTTAGCAACAGGTTCACCGTCTTAGGTACTGTTGTCGGGGGGGGTGACGCATCGGGGGAAGGCACCAGCAGCCAGGCTCATGGCACCATGACTGGCTCTGTTGCAAAGAAGGGAGGGAAAAAGAGTGGCAGGGCTATAGTAATAGGGGATTCGATTGTAAGGGGAATAGATAGGGGTTTCTGTGGTCGCGACCGAGACTCCAGGATGGTATGTTGCCTCCCTGGTGCAAGGGTCAAGGATGTCTCGGCGCGGGTGCAGAACATTCTGGAGGGGGAGGGGGAACAGCCAGTTGTCGTGATACATGTTGGTACCAACGACGTAGCTAAAAAAAGGGAAGAGGTCCTACAAGTAGAATTTAGGGAGTTAGGAGCCAAGCTAAAAAGTAGGACCTCGAAGGTAGTAATCTCTGGATTACTACCAGTGCCACGTGCTAGTAAGAGTACAGAGAACAGGATAGTTAGGCTAAATACGTGGCTTGAGCAGTGGTGTAAGAGGGAGGGTTTTAAATTTTTGAGGCATTGGAACCAGTTTTGTGGTAGGTGTGACCTATACAAAAGGGACGGTCTACACCTGTGCAGAGATGGAACTGATGTTCTCGGGGTAATTTTTGATAAAGCAGTTCGGGAGCATTTAAACTAGTATGGCAGGGGGCTAGAAACCTATGTAGTGAAATAGAGGAAAGTGAAAGGCAGACAGAAATAAATGGTAAAAGGGTGAGGAACAAAAAACAAAGGGCCAAACTAATTCATAAAAAATGTGAGCATAAAAAAAGCCTGAGGGTTTTATACCTTAATGCGAGAAGCATCAGGAACAAGGTAGATGAATTAGCTGTGGAAATAGAGGTTAATAATTATGATCTAATTGGGATTACGGAAACATGGTTGCAGGGTGAGCAGGGCTGGGAGCTTAACATACAGGGGTATTCAGTATTTAGGAAGGATCGACAAAAAAGAAAGGGAGGAGGGGTAGCATTGCTAGTAAAAGAGGGGATAAATGCAATTGAAAAGAAGGATATTAACTCAGTTAATACAGAATCTATATGGGTGGAGCTAAGAAATAGCGAGGGGCGAAAAACATTAATAGGAGTGGTATATAGGCCTCCAAATAGTAAAATAGAGGTTAGGGAGGGCATCACGAGGGAAATTAGAGAAGCGTGCAATAAGAGCACAGCTGTCATCATAGGTGACTTTAACTTACATATAGATTGGACTAGCCTAATCAGTAAAAATAATGAGGAGGAGGAATTCCTTGAGTGTTTAAGGGATGGTTATCTGGATCAATATGTCGAGGAACCAACTCGGGAACAGGCTATATTGGACTGGGTACTGTGCAATGAGAAGGGACTAATCAGTAATCTTGTTGTACGGGGACCCTTGGGTCAGAGCGATCATAACATGATCGATTTCTCACTCGAAATGGAGAGCGAAGAAATTGACTCAGAGACTAAGGTCCTGAATTTAAACAAGGGGAATTATGATGCCATGAGACGGGAACTGAGTAGGTCTGATTGGACAACGTTCCTGGGAGGACTGGAGGTAGATAAACAATGGCAAACATTTAAAGATAGAATGACAAAATTGCAAAAATTGTTTATACCAATCTGGCATAAAAGGAAATCTAAAAAGGTGACTCAACCGTGGATAACAGGGGAAATTAGAGACAGCATAAAATCCAAAGATAGGGCGTATAAAATAGCCAAAAAAAGCGCCAGAGCGGAAGATTGGGAACAGTTTAAGATAGAGCAAAGGAGGGCAAAGGGCATGATCAAGAGGGGCAAAATAGCTTACGAAAACAAGCTGGCGGAAAATATAAAAACTAACTCCAAAAGCTTTTATAAATATATCAAAAGGAAAAGACTGGTGAAAACCAAAGTTGGTCCATTGCAGTCAGATACGGGGGAATATATAATGGGAAATAAGGAAATGGCAGATCAACTAAATGCATACTTTGGGTCAGTCTTTACGAAGGAAGACACAAAAAACCTCCCTGGGATATCGGGAAAAATAGGGACATTGGCAAAGGAGGAACTGACGCAAATCAATATCTCTAAGGATATGGTGTTAAGGAAGCTAAAGGGATTGAAGGTGGACAAATCCCCAGGGCCTGATAACATGCATCCTAGGGTACTGAAGGAGGTGGCCCTAGAGATAGCGGATGCACTAAGGATGATTTTTCAGAATTCATTAGACTCGGGAACAGTGCCGATGGATTGGAGGGTAGCTAACGTTACCCCACTATTCAAAAAGGGGGGTAGGGAAAAAGCAGGTAATTACAGACCTGTAAGCCTTACATCAGTTGTGGGCAAAATGCTGGAGTCCATCATTAAGGATGAAATAGCGGAGCACTTAGCAAATGGGGACAGGATAGGACAGAGTCAACATGGATTTACAAAGGGTAAATCGTGCTTGACTAATCTATTGGAATTTTTTGAGGGAGTAACTGGTAGAATAGATGGGGGAGAGCCAGTAGATGTGGTGTACCTGGACTTCCAAAAGGCCTTCGATAAGGTCCCACATAAAAGATTAGCATGGAAAATTGAGGCTCATGGGATAAAGGGGAAAGTTTTGGCGTGGATAGGGAACTGGCTGTCAGATAGAAAACAGAGAGTTGGAATAAACGGCTCATTTTCTGAATGGCAGGCAGTAACAAGTGGGGTACCACAGGGATCTGTCCTGGGCCCCCAGCTGTTCACAATTTACATTAATGACCTGGATCAGGGAGTCGGATGCAGCATTTCCAAATTTGCAGACGACACTAAACTAGGAGGGGGGGTGGGCTCAGAGGAAGAGACCAGGAAGCTCCAGAGCGATTTGGACAGACTGGGCGATTGGGCGGATAAATGGCAGATGCACTATAATGTGGACAAGTGCGAAGTTATCCACCTTGGGTGCAGGAACGGGAGGGCAAATTATTATTTAAATGGCAATAGATTGGGAGAGGGGGAAGTACAGAGAGACCTGGGTGTTCTTGTACACCAGTCACTGAAGGCGAGCATGCAGGTGCAACAGGCGGTCAAGAAGGCAAACGGTATGCTGGCCTTCATAGCAAAAGGGTTAGAATACAGGAACAGGGATACCTTGCTGCAGCTGTACAGGGCACTGGTGAGACCACACCTCGAGTACTGTGTACAGTTTTGGTCGCCTCATCTGAGGAAGGATGTTCTTGCCATGGAGGGGGTGCAGCGGCGATTCACCAGGCTGATACCAGGAATGGCGGGAATGACCTATGAGGAGAGACTATGTAGTTTAGGGATGTACACACTGGAGTTTAGAAGATTGAGAGGGGACCTCATAGAAGTGTATAAAATTCTGACAGGTCTAGACAGACTGGATGCAGAAGGAATGTTTCCCTTGGCGGGTGAGAACAGAACTAGAGGACATAATTTAAGGATAAGGGCTAAACCATTTAGGACAGAGATGAGGGGGAATTTCTTCACTCAGAGAGTGGTGAACCTGTGGAACTCATTGCCACAGAGGGCAGTGTACGCCAGCTCATTAAATATATTTAAGAGGGAATTAGATATATTTCTACGGGCAAAAGGGGTTAAGGGTTACGGAGAGAAGGCGGGGACGGGATACTGAATTAAAGGATCAGCCATGATCTCATCGAATGGCGGAGCAGGCACGAAGGGCCGAATGGCCTACTCCTGCTCCTATCTTCTATGTATCTATGTATCTATGTATAGTGTGAGGGACCAGGGTATAGTGTGAGGGACCAGGGTATAGTGTCAGGGACCAGGGTATAGTGTGAGGAACCAGGGTATAGTGTGAGGGACAAGGGTATAGTGTGAGGGACAAGGGTATAGTGTGAGGGACCAGGGTATAGTGTGAGGGACCAGGGTGTAGTGTGAGGGACCAGGGTATAGTGTGAGGAACCCTTGGGTATAGTGTGAGGGACCAGGGTATAGTGTGAGGGACCAGGGTATAGTGTGAGGGACCAGGTTATAGTGTGAGGAACCAGGGTATAGTGTGAGGGACCAGGGTATAGTGTGAGGGAACAGGGTATAGTGTGAGAGCCCAGGGTATAGTGTGAGGGACCACGGTATAGTGTGAGGGACCAGGGTATAGTGTGAGGGACCAGGGTATAGTGTGAGGGACCAGGGTATAGTGTGAGGACCAGGGTATAGTGTGAGGGATCAGGGTATAGTGTGAGGGACCAGATTATAGTGTGAGGGACCAGATTATAGTGTGAGGGACCAGGGTATAGGGTAAGGGACCAGATAATAGTGTGAGGGACCAGGGTACAGATTGAGAGACCAGGGTATAGTGTGAGGGACCAGGGTATAGTGTGAGCGACCAGGGTATTGTGTGAGGGACCAGATTATAGTGTGAGGGACCAGATTATAGTGTGAGGGACCAGATTATAGTGTGAGGGACCAGATTATAGCGTGAGAGACCAGGATATAGCGTGAGGGACCAGATTATAGTGTGACGGACCAGATTATAGTGTGAGGGAACAGGGTATAGTGTGAGGGGCCAGGGTATAGTGGGAGGGACAAGGGTATAGAGTGAGGGACAAGGGTATAGTGTGAGGAACCAGGGTACAGTGTGAGGGACCAGGGTATAGTGTGAGGGACCAGATTATAGTGTGAGGGATCAGATTATAGTGCGAGGGACCAGGGTATAGTGTGAGGGACCAGATTATAGTGAGAGGGACCAGATTATAGTGTGCGGGACCAGATTATAGTGTGAGGGACCTGATTATAGTGTGAGGGACCAGATTATAGTGTGAGGGACCAGGGTATAGTGTGGGGGACCAGGGTGTTGTGTGAGGGACAAGGGTATAGTGTGAGGGACAAGGGTATAGTGTGAGGGACCAGGGTGTAGTGTGAGGGACAAGGGTATAGTGTGAGGGACAAGGGTAAAGTGTGAGGGACAAGCGTCTAGTGTGAGGGACAAGGGTATAGTGTGAGGGACAAGGGTATAGTGTGAGGGACCAGGGTATAGTGTGAGGGACCAGGGTATAGTGTGAGGGACCACGGTATAGTGTGAAGGACCAGGGTATAGTGTGAGGGACCAGGGTATAGTGTGAGGGACCAGGATATAGTGTGAGAGGCCAGGGTATAGTGTGAGTGACCAGGGTATAGTGTGAGGGACCAGGGTATAGAGTGAGGGGCCAGGGGAATGTGTGAGGGATCAGGGTATAGTGTGAGGGACCAGGGCATAATGTGAGGGATCAAGATAAAGTGTGAGGGACCAGGGTATAGTGTGAGGGGCCAGGGGAATGTGTGAGGGACCAGGGTATAGTGTGAGGGACCAGGGTATAGTGTGAGGGACCAGGGTATAGTGTGAGGGACCAGGGTATAGTGTGAGGGAACAGGGTATAGTGTGAGGGACCAGGGTATAGTGTGAGGGACCAGTGTATAGTGTGAGAGCCCAGGGTATAGTGTGAGGGACCAGGGTATAGTGTGAGGGACCAGATTATAGTGTAAGTGACCAGGGTTTAGTGTGAGGGATCAGGGTATAGTGTGAGGAACCCATGAGTATAGTGTGAGGGACCAGGGTATAGTGTGAGGGACCAGGGTATAGTGTGAGGGACCAGAGTATAGTGTGAGAGACCAGGATATAGTGTGAGAGACCAGGGTATAGTGTGAGGGACCAGGGTATAGTGTGAGGGACAAGACTATAGTGTGAGTGAACAGGGTATAGTGTGAGGGACCAGGGTATAGTGTGAGGAACCCCTGGGTATAGTGTGAGGGACCAGGGTATAGTGTGAGGGACCAGGGTATAGTGTGAGGGACCAGGGTATAGAGTGAGGGATCAGACTATATTGTGAGGAACCAGGGTATAGTGTGAGGGACCAGGGTTTGTGTGAGGGACCAGATTATAGCGTGAGGGACCAGATTATAGTGTGAGGGACCAGATTATAATGTGAGGGACAAGGGTATAGTGTGAGGGACCAGGGTATAGTGTGAGGGACCAGATTATAGCGTGAGGGACCAGGGGATAGTGTGAGGGAGCAGGGTATAGTGTGAGGGACCAGATTATAGTGTGAGGGTCATGATTATAGTGTGAGGGATCATGGTGTAGTGTGAGGGGCCAGGGTATAGTGTGAGGGACCAGGGTATAGTGTGAGGGACCAGGGTATAGAGTGAGGGACCAAGGCATAGTGTGAGCGACCAGGGTGCAGTGTGAGGGACCAGATTATAGTGTGAAGGGACCAGATTATAGTGTGAGGGAACAGATTATAGCGTGAGGGACCAGATTTTCGTGTGAGGGACCAGGATATAGTGTGAGGGCCCAGATTATAGTGTGAGGGGCCAGATTATAGTGTGAGGGACCAGGGTATAGTGTGAGGGACCAGGGTATAGTGTGAGGGACAAGGGTATAGTGTGAGGGACAAGGGTATAGTGTGAGGGACCAGGGTATAGTGTGAGGGACCAGATTATAGTGTGAGGGATCAGGTTATAGTGTGAGGGACCAGGGTATAGTGTGAGGGACCAGATTATAGTGAGAGGGACCAGATTCTAGTGTGCGGGACCAGATTATAGTATGAGGGACCAGATTATAGTGTGAGGGACCAGGGTATAGTGTGAGGGACCAGGGTATAGTGTGAGGGACAAGGGTATAGTGTGAGGGACAAGGGTATAGTGTGAGGGACCAGGGTATAGTGTGAGGGACAAGGGTATAGTGTGAGGGACAAGGGTATAGTGTGAGGAACAAGGGTATAGTGTGTGGGACAAGGGTATAGTGTGAGGGACAAGGGTATAGTGTGAGGGACCAGGGTATAGTGTGAGGGAGCAGGGTATAATGTGAGGGACCACGGTATGGTGTGATGGACCAGGGTATAGTGTGAGGGACCAGGGTATTGTGTGAGGGACCAGGGTATAGTGTGAGAGACCAGGGTATAGTGTTAGGGACCAGGGTATAGTGTGAGGGATCTGATTATAGTGTGAGTGACCAGGGTATAGTGTGAGGGACCAGGGTATAGTGTGAGGGGCCAGGGTATAGTGTGAGGGACCAGGGTATACTGTGAGGGACCAGGGTATAGTGGGACGGACAAGGGTATAGTGTGAGGGACAAGGGTATAGTGTGAGGGACCAGATTATAGTGTGTGGGACCAGATTATAGTGTGAGGGACCAGATTATAGTGTGAGGGAGCAGGGTATAGTGTGATGGACCAGATTATAGTGTGAGGGACCAGATTATAGTGTGAGGGACCAGGGTATAGTGTGAGGGACCAGGTTATAGTGGGAGGGACAAGGGTATAGTGTGAGGGACAAGGGTATAGTGTGAGGGACCAGGGTACAGTGTGAGGACCAGGGTATAGTGTGAGGGACAAGGGTATAGTGTGAAGGACAAGGGTATAGTGTGAGGGACCAGGGTATAGTGTGAGGGACCAGATTTTAGTGTGAGGGACCAGATTATAGTGTGAGGGACCAGGGTATAGTGTGAGGGACCAGATTATAGCGGGAGGGACCAGATTGTAGTGTGAGGGACCAGATTATAGTGTGAGGGACCAGATTATAGTGTGAGGGACCAGATTATAGTGTGAGGGACCAGGGTATAGTATGACGGAGCAAGGTATAGTGTGAGGGATAAGGGTATATTGTGAGGGACAAGGGTATAGTGTGAGGGACCAGGGTAAAGTGTGAGGGGCCAGGGTATAGTGTGAGGAAACCCTGGGTGTATTGTGAGGGACCAGGGTATAGTGTGAGGGACCAGGGTATAGCGTGAGGGACCAGGGTATAGGGTGATTGACCAGGGTATCGTGTGAGGGACCAGGGTATAGTGAGAGGGAACAGGGTATAGTGTGAGAGCCCAGGGTATAGTGTGAGGGACCACGGTATCGTGTGAGGGACCAGATTATAGTGTGAGTGACCAGGGTATAGTGTGAGGGACCAGGGTATAGTTTGAGGAACCCCTGGGTATAGTGTGAGGGACCAGGGTATAGTGTGAGGGACCAGGGTATAGTGTGAGGGACCAGGGTATAGTGTGAGGACCAGGGTATAGTGTGAGGGACCAGGGTATAGTGTGAGAGACCAGATTATAGTGTGAGTGACCAGGGTATAGTGTGAGGGACCATGGTATAGTGTGAGGAACCCATGGGTACAGTGTGAGGGACCAGGGTATAGTGTGAGGGAACAGGGTATAGTGTGAGGGACCAGGGTATAGTGTGAGGGACCATGGTATAGTGTGAGGGACCAGATTATAGTGTGAGGGACCAGGGGATAGTATGACGGACCAGGGTATAGTGTGAGGGACCAGATTATAGTGTGAGGGACCAGATTATAGTGTGAGGGACCAGATTATAGTGTGAGGGACCAGGGTGTAGTGTGAGGGACCAGGGCATAGTGTGAGGGACCAGATTATAGTGTGAGGGACCAGGGTATAGTGTGACGGACCAGGGTATAGTCTGAGGGACCAGATTATAGTGTGAGGGACCAGATTATAGCGTGAGGGACCAGGGTATAGTGTGAGGGATCAGGATATACTGTGAGGGACCAGATTATATTGTGAGGGACCAGATTATAGTGTGAGGGACCAGGGTATAGTGTGATGGACCAGGGTATAGTGTGAGGGACCAGATTATAGTGTGAGGGACCAGATTATAGTGTGAGGGGCCAGGGTATAGTCTGAGGGACCAGGTTATAGTGTGAGGGTCCAGATTATAGTGTGAGGGACCAGATTATACTGTGAGGGACCAGGGTATAGTGTGAGGGACCAGGGTATAGTGTGAGGGACCAGATTATAGTGTGACTGAACAGATTATAGTGTGAGGGACCAGATTATAGTGTGAGGGACCAGGGTATAGTGTGAGGGACCAGATGATAGTGTGAGGGACCAGATTATAGTGTGAGGGACCAGGGTATAGTGTGAGGGACCAGATTATAGTGTGAGGGACCAGATTATAGTGTGAGGGACCAGATTATAGTGTGAGGGACCAGGGTATAGTGTGAGGGACCAGATTATAGTGTGAGGGACCAGATTATAGTGTGAGGGACCAGGGTATAGTGTGAGGGATCAGGGTATACTGTGAGGGACCAGATTATAGTGTGAGGGACCAGATTATAGTGTGAGGGACCAGGGTATAGTGTGATGGACCAGGGTATAGTGTGAGGGACCAGATTATAGTGTGAGGGAGCAGATTATAGTGTGAGGGGCCAGGGTATAGTCTGAGGGACCAGGTTATAGTGTGAGGGTCCAGATTATAGTGTGAGGGACCAGATTATACTGTGAGGGACCAGGGTATAGTGTGAGGGACCAGGGTATAGTGTGAGGGACCAGATTAGAGTGTGAATGAACAGATTATAGTGTGAGGGACCAGATTATACTGTGAGGGACCAGGGTATAGTGTGAGGGACCAGATGATAGTGTGAGGGACCAGATTATAGTGTGAGGGACCAGGGTATAGTGTGAGGGACCAGATTATAGTGTGAGGGACCAGATTATAGTGTGAGGGACCAGATTATAGTGTGAGGGACCAGGGTATAGTGTGAGCGACCAGGGGATAGTGTGAGGGACAAGATTATAGTGTGAGGGACCAGATTATAGTGTGAGGGACCAGATTATAGTGTGAGGGACCAGATTATAGTGTGAGGGACCAGGGTATAATGTGAGGGACCAGATTATAGTAAGATGGACCTGATTAAAATGTGAGGGAACAGGGTATAGTGTGAGGGACCAGGGTATAGTGTGAGGGATCAGATTAGAGTGTGAGGGACCAGATTATAGTGTGAGGGACCAGATTATAGTGTGAGGGGCAAGATTTTAGTGTGAGGGACCAGATTATATTGTGAGGGACCAGGGTATAGTGTGAGGGACCTGATTTTAGTGTGAGGGACCAGGGTATAGTGTGAGGGACCAGATTATAGTGTGAGGGACCACGGTATAGTGTGAGAGACCAGGGTATAGTGTGAGGGACCAGGGTATAGTGTGAGGGACCAGGGTATAGTGTGAGGGACCAGATTATAGTGTGAGTGACCAGGGTATAGTGTGAGGCACAAGGGTATAGTGTGAGGGACCAGATTATAGTGTGAGGGACCAGATTATAGTGTGAGGGACCACATTATAGCGTGAGGGACCAGATTATAGTGTGAGGGACCAGGGTGTAGTGTGAGGGACCAGATTATAGTGTGAGGGACCAGGGTATTGTGTGAGAGACCAGGGTATAGTGTGAGGGAACAGGGTATAGTGTGAGGGACCAGGGTATAGTGTGAGTGACCAGATTATAAAGTGAGGGACCGGGTAGAGTGTGAGGGACCAGGGTATAGTGTGAGGGACCAGATTATAGTGTGAGGGACCAGATTAAAGTGTGTGGGACCAGTTTATAGTGTGAGGGACCAGATTATAGTGTGAGCGACCAGGGTATAGTGTGAGGGACCAGATTATAGTGTGAGGGTCCAGGGTATAGTGTAAGTGACCAGGGTATAGTGGGACGGACAAGGGTATAGTGTGAGGGACAAGGGTATAGTGTGAGGGACCAGGGTACAATGTGAGGACCAGGGTATAGTGTGAGGGACAAGGGTATAGTGTGATGGACAAGGATATAGTGTGAGTGACCAGGGTATAGTGTGAGGGACCAGATTATAGTGTGAGGGACCAGATTATAGTGTGAGGGACCAGGGTATAGTGTGAGGGACCAGATTATAGTGAGAGGGACCAGATTGAAGTGTGAGGGACCAGATTATAGTGTGAGGGACCAGATTATAGTGTGAGGGACCAGATTATAGTGTGAGGGACCAGGGTATAGTATGAGGCACCAAGGTATAGTGTGAGGGATAAGGGTATAGTGTGAGGGACAAGGGTATAGTGTGAGGGCCCAGGGTATAGTGTGAGGGACAAGGGTATAGTGTGAGGGACAAGGGTATAGTGTGAGGGACAAGGGTATAGTGTGAGGGACAAGGGTATAGTGTGAGGGACCAGGGTATAGTGTGAGGGACCAGGGTATAGTGTGAGGGACCAGGGTATAGTGTGAGGGACCAGGGTATAGTGTGAGGAACCCTTGGGTATAGTGTGAGGGACCAGGGTATAGTGTGAGGGACCAGGGTATAGTGTGAGGGACCAGGGTATAGTGTGAGGAACCAGGGTATAGTGTGAGGGACCAGGGTATAGTGTGAGGGAACAGGGTATAGTGTGAGAGCCCAGGGTATAGTGTGAGGGACCACGGTATAGTGTGAGGGACCAGATTATAGTGTGAGTGACCAGGGTATAGTGTGAGGGACCAGGGTACAGTTTGAGGAACCCCTGGGTATAGTGTGAGGGACCAGGGTATAGTGTGAGGGACCAGGGTATAGTGTGAGGGACCAGGGTATAGTGTGAGGACCAGGGTATAGTGTGAGGGATCAGGGTATAGTGTGAGGGACCAGATTATAGTGTGAGGGACCAGATTATAGTGTGAGGGACCAGGGTATAGTGTAAGGGACCAGATAATAGTGTGAGGGACCAGGGTACAGTTTGAGAGACCAGGGTATAGTGTGAGGGACCAGGGTATAGTGTGAGCGACCAGGGTATAGTGTGAGGGACCAGATTATAGTGTGAGGGACCATATTATAGTGTGAGGGACCAGATTATAGTGTGAGAGACCAGGATATAGCGTGAGGGACCAGATTATAGTGTGACGGACCAGATTATAGTGTGAGGGAACAGGGTACAGTGTGAGGGGTCAGGGTATAGTGGGAGGGACAAGGGTATAGAGTGAGGGACAAGGGTATAGTGTGAGGAACCAGGGTACAGTGTGAGGGACCAGGGTATAGTGTGAGGGACAAGGGTATAGTGTGAGGGACAAGGGTATAGTGTGAGCGACCAGGGTATAGTGTGAGGGACCAGATTATAGTGTGAGGGACCAGATTATAGTGAGAGGGACCAGATTATAGTGTGCGGGACCAGATTATAGTGTGAGGGACCTGATTATAGTGTGAGGGACCAGATTATAGCGTGAGGGACCAGGGTATAGTGTGGGGGACCAGGGTGTTGTGTGAGGGACAAGGGTGTAGTGTGAGGGACAAGGGTATAGTGTGAGGGACCAGGGTGTAGTGTGAGGGACAAGGGTATAGTGTGAGGGACAAGGGTAAAGTGTGAGGGACAAGGGTCTAGTGTGAGGGACAAGGGTATAGTGTGAGGGACAAGGGTATATTGTGAGGGACCAGGATATAGTGTGAGGGACCAGGGTATAGTGTGACGGACCACGGTGTAGTGTGAGGGACCAGGGTATAGTGTGAGGGACCAGGGTATAGTGTGAGGGACCAGGATATAGTGTGAGAGGCCAGGGTATAGTGTTAGGGACCAGGGTATAGTGTGAGGGATCAGATTATAGTGTGAGTGACCAGGGTATAGTGTGAGGGACCAGGGTATAGAGTGAGGGGCCAGGGGAATGTGTGAGGGATCAGGGTATAGTGTGAGGGACCAGGGTATAGTGTGAGGGATCAAGATAAAGTGTGAGGGACCAGGGTATAGTGTGAGGGGCCAGGGGAATGCGTGAGGGACCAGGGTATAGTGTGAGGGACCAGGGTATCGTGTGAGGGACCAGGGTATAGTGTGAGGGACCAGGGTATAGTGTGAGGGAACAGGGTATAGTGTGAGGGACCAGGGTATAGTGTGAGGGACCAGTGTATAGTGTGAGAGCCCAGGGTATAGTGTGAGGGACCAGGGTATAGTGTGAGGGACCAGATTATAGTGTAAGTGACCAGGGTTTAGTGTGAGGGACCAGGGTATAGTGTGAGGAACCCCTGAGTATAGTGTGAGGGACCAGGGTATAGTGTGAGGGACCAGGGTATAGTGTGAGGGACCAGAGTATAGTGTGAGAGACCAGGATATAGTGTGAGAGACCAGGGTATAGTGTGAGGGACCAGGGTATAGTGTGAGGGACAAGACTATAGTGTGAGTGAACAGGGTATAGTGTGAGGGACCAGGGTATAGTGTGAGGAACCCCTGGGTTTCGTGTGAGGGACCAGGGTATAGTGTGAGGGACCAGGGTATATTGTGAGGGACCAGGGTATAGAGTGAGGGACCAGACTATATTGTGAGGAATCAGGGTATAGTGTGAGGGACCAGGGTATAGTGTGAGGGACCAGATTATAGCGTGAGGGACCAGATTATAGTGTGAGGGACCAGATTAAAGCGTGAGGGACCAGGGGATAGTGTGAGGGACCAGGGTATAGTGTGAGGGACCAGATTATAGTGTGAGGGTCATGATTATAGTGTGAGGGATCAGGGTGTAGTGTGAGGGGCCAGGGTATAGTGTGAGGGACCAGGGTATAGTGTGAGGGACCAGGGTATAGAGTGAGGGACCAAGGCATAGTGTGAGCGACCAGGGTGTAGTGTGAGGGACCAGATTATAGTGTGAGGGACCAGATTATAGTGTGAGGGAACAGATTATAGCGTGAGGGACCAGATTTTCGTGTGAGGGACCAGGATATAGTGTGAGGGACCAGATTATAGTGTGAGGGGCCAGATTATAGTGTGAGGGACCAGGGTATAGTGTGAGGGACCAGGGTATAGTGTGAGGGACAAGGGTATAGTGTGAGGGACAAGGGTATAGTGTGAGGGACCAGGGTATAGTGTGAGGGACCAGATTATAGTGTGAGGGATCAGGTTATAGTGTGAGGGACCAGGGTATAGTGCGAGGGACCAGATTATAGTGAGCGGGACCAGATTATAGTGTGCGGGACCAGATTATAGTATGAGGGACCAGATTATAGTGTGAGGGACCAGGGTATAGTGTGAGGGACCAGGGTATAGTGTGAGGGACAAGGGTATAGTTTGAGGGACAAGGGTATAGTGTGAGGGACCAGGGTATAGTGTGAGGGACAAGGGTATAGTGTGAGGGACAAGGGTATAGTGTGAGGGACAAGGGTATAGTGTGTGGGACAAGGGTATAGTGTGAGGGACAAGGGTATAGTGTGAGGGACCAGGGTATAGTGTGAGGGACCAGGGTATAGTGTGAGGGACCACGGTATAGTGTGATGGACCAGGGTATAGTGTGAGGGACCAAGGTATTGTGTGAGGGACCAGGGTATAGTGTGAGAGACCAGGGTATAGTGTTAGGGACCAGGGTATAGTGTGAGGGATCTGATTATAGTGTGAGTGACCAGGGTATAGTGTGAGGGACCAGGGTATAGTGTGAGGGGCCAGGGTATAGTGTGAGGGACCAGGGTATACTGTGAGGGACCAGGGTATAGTGTGAGGGACCAGGGTATAGTGTGAGGGATCAGGGTTTACTGTGAGGGACCAGATTATAGTGTGAGGGACCAGATTATAGTGTGAGGGACCAGGGTATAGTGTGATTGACCAGGGTATAGTGTGAGGGACCAGATTATAGTGTGAGGGACCAGATTATAGTGTGAGGGGCCAGGGTATAGTCTGAGGGACCAGGTTATAGTGTGAGGGTTCAGATTATAGTGTGAGGGACCAGATTAGACTGTGAGGGACCAGGGTATAGTGTGAGGGACCAGGGTATAGTGTGAGGGACCAGATTATAGAGTGACTGAACAGATTATAGTGCGAGGGACCAGATTATAGTGTGAGGGACCAGGGTATAGTGTGAGGGACCAGATGATAGTGTGAGGGACCAGATTATAGTGTGAGGGACCAGGGTATAGTGTGAGGGACCAGATTATAGTGTGAGGGACCAGATTATAGTGTGAGGGACCAGATTATAGTGTGAGGGACCAGGGTATAGTGTGAGCGACCAGGGGATAGTGTGAGGGACAAGATTATAGTGTGAGGGACCAGATTATAGTGTGAGGGACCAGATTATAGTGTGAGGGACCAGATTATAGTGTGAGGGACCAGGGTATAATGTGAGGGACCAGATTATAGTGTGATGGACCTGATTAAAATGTGAGGGAACAGGGTATAGTGTGAGGGACCAGGGTATAGTGTGAGGGATCGGTTATAGTGTGAGGGATCAGATTAGAGTGTGAGGGACCAGATTATAGTGTGAGGGACCAGATTATCGTGTGAGGGGCAAGATTTTAGTGTGAGGGACCAGATTATATTGTGAGGGACCAGGGTATAGTGTGAGGGACCTGATTGTAGTGTGAGGGACCAGGGTATAGTGTGAGGGACCAGATTATAGTGTGAGGGACCACGGTATAGTGTGAGAGACCAGGGTATAGTGTGAGGGACCAGGGTATAGTGTGAGGGACCAGGGTATAGTGTGAGGGACCAGATTATAGTGTGAGGGACCAGATTATAGCGTGAGGGACCAGATTATAGTGTGAGGGACCGGGGTGTAGTGTGAGGGACCAGATTATAGTGTGAGGGACCAGATTGTAGTGTGAGGGACCAGATTATAGTGTGATGGACCAGATTATAGTGTGAGGGACCAGATTATAGTGTGAGGGACCAGGGTATAGTATGAGGCACCAAGGTATAGTGTGAGGGATAAGGGTATAGTGTGAGGGACAAGGGTATAGTGTGAGGGACCAGGGTATAGTGTGAGGGACAAGGGTATACTGTGAGGGACAAGGGTATAGTGTGAGGGACAAGGGTATAGTGTGAGGGACAAGGGTATAGTGTGAGGGACCAGGGTATAGTGTGAGGGACCAGGGTATAGTGTGAGGGACCAAGGTATAGTGTGAGGGACCAGGGTATAGTGTGAGGAACCCCTGGGTATAGTGTGAGGGACCAGGGTATAGTGTGAGGGACCAGGGTATAGTGTGAGGGAACAGGGTATAGTGTGAGGGACCAGGGTATAGTGTGATTGAACAGATTATAAAGTGAGGGACCGGGTAGAGTGTGAGGGACCAGGGTATAGTGTGAGGGACCAGATTATAGTGTGAGGGACCAGATTAAAGTGTGTGGGACCAGTTTATAGTGTGAGGGACCAGATTATAGTGTGAGCGACCAGGGTATAGTGTGAGGGACCAGATTTTAGTGTGAGGGACCAGATTATAGTGTGAGGGTCCAGGGTATAGTGTAAGTGACCAGGGTATAGTGGGACGGACAAGGGTATAGTGTGAGGGACAAGGGTATAGTGTGAGGGACCAGGGTACAATGTGAGGACCAGGGTATAGTGTGAGGGACAAGGGTATAGTGTGATGGACAAGGATATAGTGTGAGGGACCAGGGTATATTGTGAGGGACCAGATTATAGTGTGAGGGACCAGATTATAGTGTGAGGGACCAGGGTATAGTGTGAGGGACAAGATTATAGTGAGAGGGACCAGATTGAAGTGTGAGGGACCAGATTATAGTGTGAGGGACCAGATTATAGTGTGAGGGACCAGATTATAGTGTGAGGGACCAGGGTATATTATGAGGCACCAAGGTATAGTGTGAGGGATAAGGGTATAGTGTGAGGGGCAAGGGTATAGTGTGAGGGCCCAGGGTATAGTGTGAGGGACAAGGGTATAGTGTGAGGGACAAGGGTATAGTGTGAGGGACAAGGGTATAGTGTGAGGGACAAGGGTATAGTGTGAGGGACCAGGGTATAGTGTGAGGGACCAGGGTGTAGTGTGAGGGACCAGGGTATAGTGTGAGGGACCAGGGTATAGTGTGAGGAACCCTTGGGTATAGTGTGAGGGACCAGGGTATAGTGTGAGGGACCAGGGTATAGTGTCAGGGACCAGGGTATAGTGTGAGGAACCAGGGTATAGTGTGAGGGACAAGGGTATAGTGTGAGGGACAAGGGTATAGTGTGAGGGACCAGGGTATAGTGTGAGGGACCAGGCTATAGTGTGAGGGACCAGGGTATAGTGTGAGGGACCAGGGTATAGTGTGAGGAACCCTTGGGTATAGTGTGAGGGACCAGGGTATAGAGTGAGGGACCAGGGTATAGTGTGAGGGACCAGGTTATAGTGTGAGGAACCAGGGTATAGTGTGAGGGACCAGGGTATAGGGTGAGGGAACAGGGTATAGTGTGAGAGCCCAGGGTATAGTGTGAGGGACCACGGTATAGTGTGAGGGACCAGGGTATAGTGTGAGGGACCAGGGTATAGTGTGAGGGACCAGGGTATAGTGTGAGGACCAGGGTATAGTGTGAGGGATCAGGGTATAGTGTGAGGGACCAGATTATAGTGTGAGGGACCTGATTATAGTGTGAGGGACAAGGGTATAGTGTAAGGGACCAGATAATAGTGTGAGGGACCAGGGTACAGTTTGAGAGACCAGGGTATAGTGTGAGGGACCAGGGTATAGTGTGAGCGACCAGGGTATAGTGTGAGGGACCAGATTATAGTGTGAGGGACCAGATTATAGTGTGAGGGACCAGATTATAGTGTGAGGGACCAGATTATAGTGTGAGAGACCAGGATATAGCGTGAGGGACCAGATTGTAGTGTGACGGACCAGATTATAGTGTGAGGGAACAGGGTATAGTGTGAGGGGCCAGGGTATAGTGGGAGGGACAAGGGTATAGAGTGAGGGACAAGGGTATAGTGTGAGGAACCAGGGTACAGTGTGAGGGACCAGGGTATAGTGTGAGGGACAAGGGTATAGTGTGAGGGACAAGGGTATAGTGTGAGCGACCAGGGTATAGTGTGAGGGACCAGATTATAGTGTGAGGGATCAGATTATAGTGCAAGAGACCAGGGTATAGTGGGAGGGACCAGATTATAGTGAGAGGGACCAGATTATAGTGTGCGGGACCAGATTATAGTGTGAGGGACCTGATTATAGTGTGAGGGACCAGATTATAGTGTGAGGGACCAGGGTATAGTGTGGGGGACCAGGGTGTTGTGTGAGGGACAAGGGTATAGTGTGAGGGACAAGAGGGTATAGTGTGAGGGACCACGGTGTAGTGTGAGGGACAAGGGTATAGTGTGAGGGACAATGGTAAAGTGTGAGGGACAAGGGTCTAGTGTGAGGGACAAGGGTATAGTGTGAGGGACAAGGGTATAGTGTGAGGGACCAGGGTATAGTGTGAGGGACCAGGGTATAGTGTGAGGGACCACGGTATAGTGTGAGGGACCAGGGTATAGTGTGAGGGACCAGGGTATAGTGTGAGGGACCAGGATATAGTGTGAGAGGCCAGGGTATAGTGTTAGGGACCAGGGTATAGTGTGAGGGATCAGATTATAGAGTGAGTGACCAGGGTATAGTGTGAGGGACCAGGGTATAGAGTGAGGGGCCAGGGGAATGTGTGAGGGATCAGGGTATAGTGTGAGGGACCAGGGTATAGTGTGAGGGATCAAGATAAAGTGTGAGGGACCAGGGTATAGTGTGAGGGGCCAGGGGAATGTGTGAGGGACCAGGGTATAGTGTGAGGGACCAGGGTATAGTGTGAGGGACCAGGGTATAGTGTGAGGGACCAGGGTATAGTGTGAGGGACCAGGGTATAGTGTGAGGGACCAGTGTATAGTGTGAGAGCCCAGGGTATAGTGTGAGGGACCAGGGTATAGTGTGAGGGACCAGATTATAGTGTAAGTGACCAGGGTTCAGTGTGAGGGACCAGGGTATAGTGTGAGGAACCCATGAGTATAGTGTGAGGGACCAGGGTATAGTGTGAGGGACCAGGGTATAGTGTGAGGGACCAGAGTATAGTGTGAGAGACCAGGATATAGTGTGAGAGACCAGGGTATAGTGTGAGGGACCAGGGTGTAGTGTGAGGGACAAGACTATAGTGTGAGTGAACAGGGTATAGTGTGAGGGACCAGGGTATAGTGTGAGGAACCCCTGGGTATAGTGTGAGGGACCAGGGTATAGTGTGAGGGACCAGGGTATAGTGTGAGGGACCAGGGTATAGAGTGAGGGACCAGACTATATTGTGAGGAACCAGGGTATAGTGTGAGGGACCAGGGTATAGTGTGAGGGACCAGATTATAGCGTGAGGGACCAGGGGATAGTGTGAGGGACCAGGGTATAGTGTGAGGGACCAGATTATAGTGTGAGGGTCATGATTATAGTGTGAGGGATCAGGGTGTAGTGTGAGGGGCCAGGGTATAGTGTGAGGGACCAGGTTATAGTGTGAGGGACCAGGGTATAGAGTGAGGGACCAAGGCATAGTGTGAGCGACCAGGGTGTAGTGTGAGGGACCAGATTATAGTGTGAGGCACCAGATTATAGGGTGAGGGAACAGATTATAGCGTGAGGGACCAGATTTTCGTGTGAGGGACCAGGATATAGTGTGAGGGACCAGATTATAGTGTGAGGGGCCAGATTATAGTGTGAGGGACCAGGGTATAGTGTGAGGGACCAGGGTATAGTGTGAGGGACAAGGGTATAGTGTGAGGGACAAGGGTATAGTGTGAGGGACCAGGGTATAGTGTGAGGGACCAGATTATAGTGTGAGGGATCAGGTTATAGTGTGAGGGACCAGGGTATAGTGTGAGGGACCAGATTATAGTGAGAGGGACCAGATTCTAGTGTGCGGGACCAGATTATAGCATGAGGGACCAGATTATAGTGTGAGGGACCAGGGTATAGTGTGAGGGACCAGGGTATAGTGTGAGGGACAAGGGTATAGTGTGAGGGACAAGGGTATAGTGTGAGGGACCAGGGTACAATGTGAGGACCAGGGTATAGTGTGAGGGACAAGCGTATAGTGTGAGGGACAAGGATATAGTGTGAGGGACCAGGGTATAGTGTGAGGGACCAGATTATAGTGTGAGGGACCAGATTATAGTGTGAGGGACCAGGGTATAGTGTGAGGGACCAGATTATAGTGAGAGGGACCAGATTGTAGTGTGAGGGACCAGATTATAGTGTGAGGGTCCAGATTATAGCGTGAGGGACCAGATTATAGTGTGAGGGACCAGGGTATAGTACGAGGCACCAAGGTATAGTGTGAGGGATAAGGGTATAGTGTGAGGGACAAGGGTATAGTGTGAGGGACGAGGGTATCGTGTGAGGGACAAGGGTATAGTGTGAGGGACCAGGGTATAGTGTGAGGGACAAGGGTATAGTGTGAGGGACAAGGATATAGTGTGAGGGACCAGGGTATAGTGTGAGGGACCAGATTATAGTGTGAGGGACCAGATTATAGTGTGAGGGACCAGGGTATAGTGTGAGGGACCAGATTATAGTGAGAGGGACCAGATTGTAGTGTGAGGGACCAGATTATAGTGTGAGGGTCCAGATTATCGTGTGAGGGACCAGATTATAGTGTGAGGGACCAGGGTATAGTACGAGGCACCAAGGTATAGTGTGAGGGATAAGGGTATAGTGTGAGGGACAAGGGTATAGTGTGAGGGACGAGGGTATAGTGTGAGGGACCAGGGTATAGTGTGAGGGACCAGGGTATAGTGTGAGGGACCAGGGTATCGTGTGAGGGACCCCTGGGTATAGTGTGAGGGACCAGGGTATAATGTGAGGGCCAGGGTATAGTGTGAGGCACCAGGGTATAGTGTGAGGAACCAGGGTATAGTGTGAGGGACCAGGGTATAGTGTGAGGGACCTGATTTTAGTGTGAGGGACCAGGGTATAGTGTGAGGGACCAGATTATAGTGTGAGGGACCACGGTATCGTGTGAGAGACCAGGATATAGTGTGAGGGACCAGGGTATAGTGTGAGGGACCAGATTATAGTGTGAGGGACCAGGGTATAGTGTGAGGGACAAGGGTATAGTGTGAGGGACCAGATTATAGTGTGAGGGACCAGATTATAGTGTGAGGGACCAGATTATAGCGTGAGGGACCAGATTATAGTGTGAGGGACCAGGGTGTAGTGTGAGGGACCAAATTATAGTGTGAGGGACCAGGGTATTGTGTGAGAGACCAGGGTATCGTGTGAGGGAACAGGGTATAGTGTGAGGGACCAGGGTATAGTGTGAGGGACCAGATTATAATGTGAGGGACCGGGTAGAGTGTGAGGGAACAGGGTACAGTGTGAGGGATCGGATTATAGTGTGAGGGACCAGATTATAGTGTGTGGGACCAGTTTATAGTGTGAGGGACCAGATTATAGTGTGAGCGATCGGGTATAGTGTGAGGGACCAGATTATAGTGTGAGGGACCAGATTATAGTGTGAGGGACCAGGGTATAGTGTAAGTGACCAGGGTATAGTGGGACGGACAAGGGTATAGTGTGAGGGACAAGGGTATAGTGTGAGGGACCAGGGTACAATGTGAGGACCAGGGTATAGTGTGAGGGACAAGTGTATAGTGTGAGGGACAAGGATATAGTGTGAGGGACCAGGGTATAGTGTGAGGGACCAGATTATAGTGTGAGGGACCAGATTATAGTGTGAGGGACCAGGGTATAGTGTGATGGACCAGATTATAGTGTGAGGGACCAGATTGTAGTGTGAGGGACCAGATTATAGTGTGATGGACCAGATTATAGTGTGAGGGACCAGATTATAGTGTGAGGGACCAGGGTATAGTATGAGGCACCAAGGTATAGTGTGAGGGATAAGGGTATAGTGTGAGGGACAAGGGTATAGTGTGAGGGACCAGGGTATAGTGTGAGGGACAAGGGTATACTGTGAGGGACAAGGGTATAGTGTGAGGGACAAGGGTATAGTGTGAGGGACAAGGGTATAGTGTGAGGGACCAGGGTATAGTGTGAGGGACCAGGGTATAGTGTGAGGGACCAGGGTATAGTGTGAGGGACCAGGGTATAGTGTGAGGAACCCCTGGGTATAGTGTGAGGGACCAGGGTATAGTGTGAGGGACCAGGGTATAGTGTGAGGGACCAGGGTATAGTCTGAGGAACCAGGGTATAGTGTGAGGGACCAGGGTATAGTGTGAGGGAACAGGGTATAGTGTGAGAGCCCAGGGTATAGTGTGAGGGACCACGGTATAGTGTGAGGGACCAGATTATAGTGTGAGTGACCAGGGTATAGTGTGAGGGACCAGGGTATAGTGTGAGGAAACCCTGGGTATAGTGTGAGGGACCAGGGTATAGTGTGAGGGACCAGGGTATAGTGTGAGGGACCAGGGTATAGTGTGAGGACCAGGGTATAGTGTGAGGGATCAGGGTATAGTGTGAGGGACCAGATTATAGTGTGAGGGACCAGATTATAGTGTGAGGGACCAGGGTATAGTGTAAGGGACCAGATAATAGTGTGAGGGACCAGGGTACAGATTGAGAGACCAGGGTATAGTGTGAGGGACCAGGGTATAGTGTGAGCGACCAGGGTATAGTGTGAGGGACCAGATTATAGTGTGAGGGACCAGATTATAGTGTGAGGGACCGGATTACAGTGTGAGGGACCAGATTATAGTGTGACGGACCAGATTATAGTGTGAGGGAACAGGGTATAGTGTGAGGGGCCAGGGTATAGTGGGAGGGACAAGGGTATCGAGTGAGGGACAAGGGTATAGTGTGAGGAACCAGGGTACAGTGTGAGGGACCAGGGTATAGTGTGAGGGACAAGGGTATAGTGTGAGGGAAAAGGGTATAGTGTGAGCGACCAGGGTATAGTGTGAGGGACCAGATTATAGTGTGAGGGATCAGATTATAGTGCGAGGGACCAGGGTATAGTGTGAGGGACCAGATTATAGTGAGAGGGACCAGATTATAGTGTGCGGGACCAGATTATAGTGTGAGGGACCTGATCATAGTGTGAGGGACCAGATTATAGTGTGACGGACCAGGGTATAGTGTGGGGGACCAGGGTATTGTGTGAGGGACAAGGGTATAGTGTGAGGGACAAGGGTATAGTGTGAGGGACCAGGGTATAGTGTGAGGGACAAGGGTATAGTGTGAGGGACAAGGGTAAAGTGTGAGGGACAAGGGTCTAGTGTGAGGGACAAGGGTAGAGTGTGAGGGACAAGGGTATAGTGTGAGGGACCAGGGTATAGTGTGAGGGACCAGGGTATAGTGTGAGGGACCACGGTATAGTGTCAGGGACCAGGGTATAGTGTGAGGGACCAGGGTATAGTGTGAGGGACCAGGATATAGTGTGAGAGACCAGGGTATAGTGTTAGGGACCAGGGTATAGTGTGAGGGATCAGATTATAGTGTGAGTGACCAGGGTATAGTGTGAGGGACCAGGGTATAGTGTGAGGGGCCAGGGGAAAGTGTGAGGGATCAGGGTATAGTGTGAGGGACCAGGGTATAGTGTGAGGGATCAAGGTAAAGTGTGAGGGAACAGGGCATAGTGTGAGGAACCCCTGGGTATAATGTGAGGGACCAGGGTATAGTGTGAGGGACCAGGGTATAGTGTGAGGGACCAGGTATAGTGTGAGCGACCAGGGTATAGTGTGAGGGAACAGGGTATAGTGTGAGGGACCAGGGTATAGTGTGAGGGACCAGTGTATAGTGTGAGAGCACAGTGTATAGTGTGAGGGACCAGGGTATAGTGTGAGGGACCAGATTATAGTGTAAGTGACCAGGGTTTAGTGTGAGGGACCAGGGTATAGTGTGAGGGACCAGGTAATAGTGTGAGGGACCAGAGTATAGTGTGAGAGACCAGGATATAGTGTGAGAGACCAGGGTATAGTGTGAGGGACCAGGGTATAGTGTGAGGGACAAGATTATAGTGTGAGTGAACAGGGTATAGTGTGAGGGACCAGGGTATAGTGTGAGGGACCCTTGGGTATAGTGTGAGGGACCAGGGTAATATGTGAGGGACCAGGGTATAGTGTGAGGGACCAGGGTATAGAGTGAGGGACCAGACTATATTGTGAGGAACCAGGGTATAGTGTGAGGGACCAGGGTATAGTATGATGGACCAGATTATAGCATGAGGGACCAGATTATAGTGTGAGTGACCAGATTATAGTGTGAGGGACAAGGGTATAGTGTGAGGGACCAGGGTATAGTGTGAGGGACCAGATTATAGCGTGAGGGACCAGGGGATAGTGTGAGGGACCAGGGTATAGTGTGAGGGACCAGATTATAGTGTGAGGGTCATGATTATAGTGTGAGGGATCAGGGTGTAGTGTGAGGGACCAGGGTATAGTGTGAGGGACCAGGGTATAGTGTGAGGGACCAGGGTATGCAGTGAGGGACCAAGGCATAGTGTGAGCGACCAGGGTATAGTGTGAGGGACCAGATTATAGTGTGAGGGACCAGATTATAGTGTGAGGTTCCAGATTATAGTGTGAGGGACCAGATTATAGTGTGAGGGACCAGGATATAGTGTGAGGGACCAGATTATAGTGTGAGGGGCCAGATTATAGTGTGAGGGACCAGGGTATAGTGTGAGGGACCAGGGTATAATGTGAGGGACAAGGGTATAGTGTGAGGGACAAGGGTATAGTGTGAGGGACCAGGGTATCGTGTGAGGGACCAGATTATAGTGTGAGGGATCAGGTTATAGTGTGAGGGACCAGGGTATAGTGTGAGGGACCAGATTATAGTGAGAGGGACCAGATTATAGTGTGCGGGACCAGATTATAGTATGAGGGACCAGATTATAGTGTGAGGGACCAGGGTATAGTGTGAGGGACAAGGGTATAGTGTGAGGGACAAGGGTATAGTGTGAGGGACAAGGGTATAGTGTGTGGGACAAGGGTATAGTGTGAGGGACAAGGGTATAGTGTGAGGGACCAGGGTATAGTGTGAGGGACCAGGGTATAGTGTGAGGGACCACGGTATAGTGTGACGGACCAGGGTATAGTGTGAAGGACCAGGGTATTGTGTGAGGGACCAGGGTATAGAGTGAGAGACCAGGGTATAGTGTTAGGGACCAGGGTATAGTGTGAGGGATCTGATTATAGTGTGAGTGACCAGGGTATAGTGTGAGGGACCAGGGTAAAGTGTGAGGGGCCAGGGTATAGTGTGAGGGACCAGGGTATAGTGTGAGGGACCAGGGTATAGTGGGACTGACCAGGGTGTAGTGTGAGGGACCAGATTATAGTGTGAGGGACCAGGGTATTGTGTGAGAGACCAGGGTATAGTGTGAGGGAACAGGGTATAGTGTGAGGGACCAGGGTATAGTGTGAGGGACCAGATTATAATGTGAGGGACCGGGTAGAGTGTGAGGGAACAGGGTACAGTGTGAGGGATCAGATTATAGTGTGAGGGACCAGATTATAGTGTGTGGGACCAGTTTATAGTGTGAGGGACCAGATTATAGTGTGAGCGACCAGGGTATAGTATGAGGGACCAGATTATAGTGTGAGGGACCAGATTATAGTGTGAGGGACCACGGTATAGTGTAAGTGACCAGGGTATAGTGGGACGGACAAGGGTATAGTGTGAGGGACAAGGGTATAGTGTGAGGGACCAGGGTACAATGTGAGGACCAGGGTATAGTGTGAGGGACAAGGGTATAGTGTGAGGGACAAGGATATAGTGTGAGGGACCAGGGTATAGTGTGAGGGACCAGATTATAGTGTGAGGGACCAGATTATAGTGTGAGGGACCAGGGTATAGTGTGAGGGACCAGATTATAGTGAGAGGGACCAGATTGTAGTGTGAGGGACCAGATTATAGTGTGATGGACCAGATTATAGTGTGAGGGACCAGATTATAGGGTGAGGGACCAGGGTATAGTATGAGGCACCAAGGTATAGTGTGAGGGATAAGGGTATAGTGTGAGGGACAAGGGTATAGTGTGAGGGACCAGGGTATAGTGTGAGGGACAAGGGTATAGTGTGAGGGACAATGGTATAGTGTGAGGGACAAGGGAATAGTGTGAGGGACAAGGGTATAGTGTGAGGGACCAGGGTATAGTGTGAGGGACCAGGGTATAGTGTGAGGGACCAGGGTATAGTGTGAGGGACCAGGGTATAGTGTGAGGAACCCCTGGGTATAGTGTGAGGGACCAGGGTATAGTGTGAGGGACCAGGGTATAGTGTGAGGGACCAGGGTATAGTCTGAGGAACCAGGGTATAGTGTGAGGGACCAGGGTATAGTGTGAGGGAACAGGGTATAGTGTGAGAGCCCAGGGTATAGTGTGAGGGACCACGGTATAGTGTGAGGGACCAGATTATAGTGTGAGTGAACAGGGTTCAGTGTGAGGGACCAGGGTATAGTGTGAGGGACCCCAGTGTATCGTGTGAGGGACCAGGGTATAGTGAGACAGGCCAGGGTATAGTGTGAGTGACCAGGGTATAGTCTGAGTGACAAGGGTATAGTGTGGGTGACAAAGGTATAGTTTGAGGGACCAGGGTATAGTGTGAGGGACCAGGATTATATTGTGAGGGACCAGGGTATAGTGTGAGTGACCACAAGGTATAGTGTGAGGGACCAGGGTATAGTGTGAGGTACCAGGGTTTAGTGTGAGGGAGCAGGGTATAGTGTGAGTGACCAGGGTATAGTGTGAGGGACCAGGGTAGAGTGTGAGGGACCAGGGAAAAGTGTGAGTGACCAGGGTATAGTGTGAGGGACCAGGGTATAGTGTGTGGGACCAGATAATAGTGTGAGTGATTAGGGTATGGTGTGAGGGACCAGGGTATATTGTGAGGGACCAGGGTATAATGTGAGGGACCAGGGTATAATGTGAGCCATCCTGGAAAAGTGTGAGTGACCAGGGTATAGTGTGAGGGACCAGGAAAAAGTGTGAGAGACCAGGGAAAAGTGTGAGAGACCAGGGAAAAGTGTGAGGGACCAGGGTATATTGTGAGTGACCATGGCATAGTGTGAGGGACCTGGGATAGTGTGATTGACCTCGGTATAGTGTGAGTGACCACGGTATAATGTGAGGGACCCCAGTGTATAGTGTGAGGCACCAGGGTATACTGTGAGGAGCCAGGTTATAGTTTGAGGGGCACAGGTAAAGTTTGAGGGACCCCAGGTTATAATGTGATGGGCCAGGGTATAGTGTGAGGGACCTGGGTATAGTGTGAGGGACCAGGGTATAGTGTGAGGGACCAGGGTATAGTGTGAGAGACCAGGGTATAGTGTGAGTGACCAGGCTATATTGTGAGGGACATGGGTATAGTGCGAGGGAGCAGGGTATAGTGTGAGAGACCAGGGTATAGTGTGAGTGACCAGGGTATAGTGTGAGGGACCAGGGTATAGTGTGAGAGACACCAGGGTATAGTGTGAGTGAACAGGGTATAGCGTGAGAGACCAGGGTATAGTGTGAGGGACCCCAGGGTATAGTGTAAGGGACCAGGGTATAGTGTGAGAGACCAGGGTATAGTGTGAGGGACCCCAGGGTATAGTGTGAGTGACCAGGGTATAGTGCGACGGACCAGGTTATAGTGTGAGGGACCAGGTTAAAGTGTGAGTGACCAGGGTATAGTGTGAGGGACCAGGGTACAGTGTGAGGGACCAGGGTATAGTGTGAGGGGCCAGGGTATAGTGTGAGAGACCAGGGTATAGTGTGAGGGACCCCAGGGTATATTGTGAGTGACCAGGGTATAGTGTGAGGGACCAGGGTATATTGTGAGGGACCAGGGTGTAGTGTGAGTGACCAGGGGAAAGTGTGAGTGACCAGGGTATAGTGTGAGGGACCAGGGTATAGTGTGAGGGACCAGGGTATAGTGTGAGGGACCAGGGTATCGTGTGAGAGACCAGGGTATAGTGTGAGGGACCCCAGGGTATACTGTAAGGGACCAGGGTATAGTGTGAGAGACCAGGGTATAGTGTGAGGGACCCCAGGGTATAGTGTAAGGGACCAGGGTATAGTGTGAGAGACCAGGGTATAGTGTGAGGGATCAGGGTATAGTATGAGTGACCAGGGTATAGTGTGAGGTACCAGGCTGTAGTGTGAGGGACCAGGGTATAGTGTGAGGGAACAGGGTATAGTGTGAGGGACCAGGGTACAGTGTGAGGGACCAGGGTACAGTGTGAGGGACAAGGGTATAGTGTGAGGGACCCCAGGGTATATTGTGAGTGACCAGGGTATAGTGTGAGGGACCAGGGTATATTGTGAGTGACCAGGGTATAGTCTGAAGGACAAGGGTATAGTGTGAGGGGCCAGGGTATAGTGTGAGGGACCAGGGTGTATTGTGAGGGGCCAGGGTGTAATGTGAGGGACCAGGGTATAGTGTGAGAGACCAGGGTATAGTGTGAGGGAGCAGGGTATAGGGTGAGGGTCCAGGATTTATTATGGGGGGCCAGGGTATAGTGTGAGTGACCAGGGTATAGTGTGAGAGACCAGGGAAAAGTGAGAGTGACCAGGCTACAGTGTGAGTGACTAGGGTATAGTGTGAGGGACCAGGGTATAGTGTGAGTGACTAGGGTATAGTGTGAGGGATTAGGGTATAGTGTGAGTGAGCAGGGTATAGTGTTAGTGACCAGGGTTTTGTGTGAGGGAGCAGGGTACAGTGTGAGTGACCAGGGTATAGTGTGAGGGACCCCAGGGTATAGTGTAAGGGACCAGGGTATAGTGGGAGAGACCAGCGTATATGGTGGGGGACAATGGTATAGTGTGAGTGATCAGGGTATAGTGTGAGGGACTAGGGTATAGTGTGAGTGACCAGGGCATACTGTGAGTGACCAGGGTATCGTGTGAGGGACCAGGGTACAGTGTGAGTGACCAGGGTATAGTGTGAGGGACCAGGGTATAGTGTGAGGGACCAGGGTATAGTGTGAGTGACCAGGGTATAGTGTGAGGGACCAGGGTATAGTGTGAGGGACCAGGGTATAGTGTGAGTGACCAGGGTAAAGTGTGAGTGACCAGATTAAAGTGTGAGGGACCAGGGTATAGTGTGAGGGACCAGGGTGTATTGTGAGTGACCCCAGGGTTTAGTGTGAGGGACCAGGGTATAGTGTGAGGGACCAGGGTATAGTGTGAGGGACCAGGGTACAGTGTGAGGGACCAGGGGATAGTGTGAGAGACCAGGGAAAAGTGTGAGAGATCAGGCTACAGTGTGAGAGACCAGGGGAAAGTGTGAGGGACCAGGGTATAGTGTGAGTGGGCAGGGTATAGTGTTAGTGACCAGGGTTTTGTGTGAGGGACCAGGGTATAGTGTGAGGGACCAGGGTATAGTGTGAGAGACCAGGGAAAAGTGTGAGTGATCAGGCTACAGTGTGAGTGACTAGGGTATAGAGTGAGGGACCAGGGTATAGTGTGAGGGACCAGGGAAAAGTGTGAGTGACCAGGGTATAGTGTGAGGGACCAGGGAAAAGTGTGAGTGACCAGGGTATAGTGTGAGGGACCAGGGTATAGTGTGAGAGACCAGGGAAAAGTGTGAGTGACCAGGCTACAGTGTGAGTGACTCGGGTATAGTGTGAGGGACCAGGGTATAGTGTGAGTGACTAGGGTATAGTGTGAGGGACCAGGGTATAGTGTGAGTGAGCAGGGTATAGTGTTAGTGACCAGGGTTTTGTGTGAGGGAGCAGGGTACAGTGTGAGTGACCAGGGTATAGTGTGAGGGACCCCAGGGTATAGTGTAAGGGACCAGGGTATAGTGGGAGAGACCAGGGTATATGGTGGGGGACAATGGTATAGTGTGAGTGATCAGGGTATAGTGTGAGGGACTAGGGTATAGTGTGAGTGGCCAGGGCATAGTGTGAGTGACCAGGGTATCATGTGAGGGACCAGGGTACAGTGTGAGTGACCAGGGTATAGTGTGAGGGACCAGGGTATAGTGTGAGGGAACAGGGTATAGTGTGAGGGACCAGGGTATAGTGTGAGTGACCAGGGTAAAGTGTGAGTGGCCAGATTAAAGTGTGAGGGACCAGGGTATAGTGTGAGGGACCAGGGTATAGGGTGAGCAACCAGGGTGTATTGTGAGCGACCAGGGTGTATTGTGAGGGGCCAGGGTATCATGTGAGGGACCAGGGTATAGTGTGAGGGACCAGAGTATAGTGTGAGGGACCAGGGTATAGTGTGAGAGACCAGGGAAAAGTGTGAGAGGTCAGGGAAAAGTATGAGTGACCAGGGTATAGTGTGAGGGACCAGGGTATAGTGTGAGGGACCAGGGTATAGTGTGTGGGACCAGGGTATAGTGTGAGAGACCAGGGAATAGTGTGAGTGACCAGGCTACAGTGTGAGAGACCAGGGAAAAGTGTGAGTGACCAGGCTACAGTGTGAGTGACTAGGGTATAGTGTGAGGGACCAGGGTATAGTGTGAGTGGGCAGGGTATAGTGTTAGTGACCAGGGCTTTGTGTGAGGGACCAGGGTATAGTGTGAGGGACCAGGGTATAGTGTGAGAGACCAGGGAAAAGTGTGAGTGATCAGGCTACAGTGTGACTGACTAGGGTATAGAGTGAGGGACCAGGGTATAGTGTGAGTGAGAGGGTATAGTGTTAGTGACCAGGGATTTGTGTGAGGGACCAGGGTATAGTGTGAGTGACCACGGTATAGTGTGAGGGACCCCAGAGTATAATGTAAGGGACCAGGGTATAGTGTGAGAGACCAGGGTATATGGTGGAGGAGAAAGGTATAGTGTGAGTTACCAGGGTATAGTGTGAGAGACCAGGGTATAGTGTGAGGGACCAGGGCATAGTGTGAGTGACCAGTGTATAGTGTGAGGGACCAGGGTATAGTGTGAGAGATCAGGGTATATTGTGGGGGACAAGGGTATAATGTGAAGGATCAGGGTATAGTGTGAGGGACCAGGGTATAGTGTGAGTGACCAGGGTATCGTGTGAGTGACCAGGCTTTAGTGTGAGGGACCAGGGTACAGTGTGAGTGACCAGGGTATAATGTGAGGGACCAGGGTATAGTGTGAGTGACCAGGGTATAGTGTGAGTGACCAGGGTATAGTGTGAGGGACCAGGGAAAAGTGTGAGTGACCAGGGTATAGTGTGAGTGAGCAGGGTAAAATTTGAGTGACCAGATTAAAGTGTGAGGGAACAGGGTGTATTGTGAGGGACCCCAGGGTATAGTGTGAGGGACAAGGGTGTAGTGTGAGGGACCAGGGTATATTGTGAGGGGCCAGGGTATCATGTGAGGGACCAGGGTATAATGTGAGGGACCAGGGTATAGTGTGAGGGACCAGGGTATAGTGTGAGTGACCAGGGTATAGTGTGAGAGACCAGGGTATATTGTGAGGGACCAGGGTATAGTGTGAGACCAGGGTATAGTGTGAGGGACACGGGTATAGTGTGAGGGACCAGGGTATAGTGTGAGTGACCAGCGTATAGTGTGAGTGACCAGGGTATAGTTTGAGGGACCCCAGGGTATAGTGTGAGGGACCAAAGTATAGTGTGAGGGAGCAGGTTATAGTGTGAGGGACCAGGCTATAGTGTGAGGGACCAGGGTATAATGTGAGGGACCAGGGTATAGCGTGAGGGACCAGGGTATAATGTGAGGGACCAGGGTATAATGTGAGGGACCAGGGCATAATCTGAGAGAGCAGGCTATAGTGTGAGTGACCAGGGTATAGTGTGAGTGACCAGGCTATATTGTGAGTGACCAGGGTATAGTGTGAGGGACCAGGGTATATTGTGAGAACAGGGTATAGTGTTAGGGACCAGGGTATAGTGTGAGAGACCAGGGTATATTGTAAGGGACATGGGTATAGTGTGAGGGACCAGATTAAAGTGTGAGGGACCAGGCTATTGTGTGAGGGACCAAATTAAAGTGTGAGGGACCAGGGTATAGTGTGACGAATCATGGTATAGTGTGAGTGAAACGGGTATAGTGTGAGGGACCAGGGTATAGTGTGTGTGAAACGTGTATAGTGTGAGGGACCAAGGTATATTGTGAGAACAGGGTATAGTGTGAGGGACACGGTTAAAATGTGAGGGACCCGGGTAAAGTGGGAGGGATCAGGGTATAGTTTGAGGGACATGGATATAGTGTGAGGGGCCAGGGTATAATGTGAGGGACCAGGGTATAGTGTGAGGGACAATGGTATAATCTGAGTGACCAGGGTATAATGTGAGGGACCAGGGTATAATCTGAGAGACCAGGCTATAGTGTGAGGGACCAGGCTATAGTGTGAGGGACCAGGGAATAGTGTGAGAGACCAGGGAAAAGTGTGAGTGACCAAGGTATAGTGTGAGGGACCAGGGTATATTGTGAGTGACCAGGGTATAGTGTGAGGGACCAGGGTATATTGTGAGAACAGGGTATAGTGTGAGGGACCAGGGTATAGTGTGAGAGACCAGGGTATATTGTAAGGGACATGGGTATTGTTAAGTCTGTGTGTCCCAGTTATGCGTATTATAAATCACTGGACACAGACCACAAGAATAACTTTAACAGGTCTTTACTATTCGGAGGTCAGGGCTGAACTGCCCAGCAAATCCCTACACAACGTTTATATACCGGTGTGGTCACCACCGGTATTACAGTATACAGCAGCCAAGAGAAAGTAGTACATCTCTTAAGGTAGTTCTCTTAAGGTGGAACAGGTTACATACACCACAATCCTCCCTTTTTAGCTTAACAGTTATATTCCCATTTAACATAACATAATAACATATATAGATATATATATATACAACTTCATGCAAAACAGTTCAAAGATTCAGTCTCTGAGGAGGCCTCCTGATTCGAGTTGGATAACGCCTTTCAGGGGTCTCTGATTCTCGTTGCTGGGGTGACTCATCCAGTTGATCTCTTATGGATTGGACATCATCCTCAGGCACATTCACTTCTGAGGTAGATGCTTCAGGTTCGATAACTTCTTCCACGGTTGTCTCTGCCGTAACCCTGGGTTCGACCCTTGTTCTTGATTCTACCAGTTGGTCAGCATGACGCCGTATTACATTTTCACCAATATCTACCGTGTACATCAGGGGTCCTTGTCTGGCCCGAATTGTTCCAGATTGCCATTTCTCGTTTTTATAGTCCCGGGCTAACACTGGTTGTCCTATTTCGAAACTCCGAGTGGTCTTGTTATTTATATGCTGGAACTGTTTGTTTTCAACTTCCCTCCGCACATTTGGTTTTAACAAGTCCAACCTGGACCGCAACCTCCTGTTATAGAACATCATGGCAGGACTTTGGTTTGTCACTGCATGAGTGGCGTTTCGATATGCCAGTAGGAATTTTTCTTTTTCTCAAAATGGCAGCTTCCCACACTTGTCTTCTTCCCCCGCCTACTAAAATGGCGGCTTCCCGCGCTTGGCGGTCTTTCCCGCACTCGTCTTCTTCCCCCGCCGACTACAATGGCGGATTCCCGCGTTTGCCTTCTTCCCCCGCTGGCTGCAATGGCGATTGCCGTGCTGCTGCCGTTCTCGCCTCCCCAGCGGTTCTCAATTCCCCGACGCTGCTTTTACTCCCCCGCGGTTCCCGTGGGCATTCACGCTTCTCCTGCTGTTGCGCCTCTCAGCCCCGCATGCAGCCCGGTCCTTTACACCGGCTGCGTTTGAGTTCTCCGCGGCTCTCGTGCCTTAAGCTGCCCCAGTCGCTGCGCCTCTCGGCCTCGATTGCAGCCCGGCCCTTTTCACCGGCCATGGTCGAGTTCTCCGCCCTTTTTCCTCCGTTTTCCCTCCCCCACTCCACAGTCAACGCGGCCGACTTTCTACTCGTGTCGCTGATCGGCTTACCCACCACCGTGGTAGAAGGGATGATCACTGCCTGTCACTGATGGAGGGCTTCGTGGTCAGAATTTTTCTTTTTAACCCGGGTTCTCGATGCCTTCCGTGCGATGGTGCTCAGCAGGATCGCCTCGCTCCTCCTTTTGTACTCCGCCTCGGTGCTCTCCTGGTCCGATCTGGTCGGGCCTCGCTTCGCTCCTCCTTTTGTACTCCACCTCGGTGCTCTCCTGGTCCGATCTGGTCGGGCCTCGCCTCGCTCCTCCTTTTAACTGCAGCCTCGGTGCTCTCCTGTGAGAGACCAGGGAAAAGTGTGAGTGACCAGGGTACAGTGTGAGTGACCAGGGTATAGTGTGAGGGACCAGGGTATAGTGTGAGGGACCAGGGTATAGTGTAAGGGAACAGGGTATAGTGTGAGAGACCAGGGTATAGAGTGAGTGAGCAGGGTATAGTGTTCGTGACCAGGGTTTTGTGTGAGTGACCAGGGTATAGAGAGAGTGACCAGGGTATAGCGTGAGAGACCAGGGTATATTGTGAGCGACCAGGGTATAGTCTGAGGGATCAGGGTAAAGTGTGAGGAAACTGGGTCAAGTTTGAGGGACCAGGGTATAGTATGATGGACCAAGGTATATTGTGAGGGGCCAGGGTATAGTGTGAGGGACACGGGCAAAGTATGAGGGACCTCAGAGTATTGTGTGAGTGACCAGGGTATAGTGTGAGTGACCAGGGTATAATGTGAGGGACCAGGGTATAGTGTGAGGGACCAGGATAAAGCGTGAGACCAGGGTATAATGTGAGGGACCAGGGTATAATATGAGGGACCAGGGTATAGTGTGAGATCAGGTTATAGTGTGAGGGACCAGGGTATAGTGTGAGGGACCAGGGTATAGTGTGAGGGACCAGGGTATAGGGTGAGGGTCCAGGATTTATTATGGGGGGCCAGGGTATAGTGTGTGACCAGGGTATAGTGTGAGGGACCAGGGAAAAGTGTGAGTGACCAGGGTATAGTGTGAGGGACCAGGGTATAGTGTGAGAGACCAGGGAAAAGTGTGAGTGACCAGGCTACAGTGTGAGTGACTAGGGTATAGTGTGAGGAACCAGGGTATAGTGTGAGTGACTAGGGTATAGTGTGAGGGATTCGGGTAAAGTGTGAGTGAGCAGGGTATAGTGTTAGTGACCAGGGTTTTGTGTGAGGGAGCAGGGTACAGTGTGAGTGACCAGGGTATAGTGTGAGGGACCCCAGGGTATAGTGTAAGGGACCAGGGTATAGTGGGAGAGACCAGCGTATATGGTGAGGGACTAGGGTATAGTGTGAGTGACCAGGGCATAGTGTGAGTGACCAGGGTATCGTGTGAGGGACCAGGGTACAGTGTGAGTGACCAGGGTATAGTGTGAGGGACCAGGGTATAGTGTGAGGGACCAGGGTGTATTGTGAAGGACCCCAGGGTATAGTGTGAGGGACCAGGGTATAGGGTGAGCGACCAGGGTGTATTGTGAGGGGCCAGGGTATCATGTGAGGGAGCAGGGTATAGTGTGAGTGACCAGGGTATAGTGTGAGTGACCAGGGTATAATGTGAGGGACCAGGGTATAGTGTGAGGGACCAGGATAAAGTGTGAGACCAGGGTATAATGTGAGGGACCAGGGTATAATATGAGGGACCAGGGTATAGTGTGAGATCAGGTTATAGTGTGAGGGACCAGGGTATAGTGTGAGGGACCAGGGTATAGTGTGAGGGACCAGGGTATAGTGTGGGGGACCAGGGTATAGGGTGAGGGTCCAGGATTTATTATGGGGGGCCAGGGTATAGTGTGAGTGACCAGGGTATAGTGTGAGGGACCAGGGAAAAGTGTGAGTGACCAGGGTATAGTGTGAGGGACCAGGGTATAGTGTGAGGGACCAGGGTATAGTGTGAGGGACCAGGGTATAGTGTGAGGGACCAGGGTATAGTGTGAGTGACCAGGGTATAGTGTGAGGGACCAGGGTATAGTGTGAGAGACCAGGGAAAAGTGTGAGTGACCAGGCTACAGTGTGAGAGACCAGGGAAAAGTGTGAGTGACCAGGCTACAGTGTGAGTGACTAGGGTATAGTGTGAGGGACCAGGGTATAGTGTGAGTGGGCAGGGTATAGTGTTAGTGACCAGGGTTTTGTGTGAGGGACCAGGGTATAGTGTGAGGGACCAGGGTATAGTGTGAGAGACCAGGGTATAGTGTGAGTGATCAGGCTACAGTGTGAGTGACTAGGGTATAGAGTGAGGGACCAGGGTATAGTGTGAGTGAGAGGGTATAGTGTTAGTGACCAGGGATTTGTGTGAGGGACCAGGGTATAGTGTGAGTGACCAGGGTATAGTGTGAGGGACCCCAGAGTATAGTGTAAGGGACCAGGGTATAGTGTGAGTGACCAGGGTATAGTGTGAGGGACCCCAGAGTATAGTGTAAGAGACCAGGGTATATGGTGGAGGAGAAAGGTATAGTGTGAGTGACCAGGGTATAGTGTGAGAGACCAGGGTATAGTGTGAGGGATCAGGGCATAGTGTGAGTGACCAATGTATAGTGTGAGGGACCAGGGTATAGTGTGAGAGATCAGGGTATATTGTGGGGGACAAGGGTATAGTGTGAGGGATCAGGGTATAGTGTGAGGGACCAGGGTATAGTGTAAGTGACCAGGGTATAGTGTGAGTGACCAGGGTATAGTGTGAGGGACCAGGGTACAGTGTGAGTGACCAGGGTATAATGTGAGGGACCAGGGTATAGTGTGAGTGACCAGTGTATAGTGTGAGTGACCAGGGTATAGTGTGAGGGACCAGGGAAAAGTGTGAGTGACCAGGGTATAGTGTGAGTGACCAGGGTAAAGTGTGAGTGACCAGATTAAAGTGTGAGGGAACAGGGTGTATTGTGAGGGACCCCAGGGTATAGTGTGAGGGACAAGGGTGTAGTGTGAGGGACCAGGGTATATTGTGAGGGGCCAGGGTATCATGTGAGGGATCAGGGTATAATGTGAGGGACCAGGGTATAGTGTGAGGGACCAGGGTATAGTGTGAGTGACCAGGGTATAGTGTGAGAGACCAGGGTATATTGTGAGGGACCAGGGTATAGTGTGGGACCAGGGTATAGTGTGAGGGACACGGGTATAGTGTGAGGGACCAGGGTATAGCGTGAGGGACCAGGGTATAGCATGAGGGACCAGGGTATAGTGTGAGGGACCAGGGTATAGTCTGAGGGATCAGGGTAAAGTGTGAGGAAACTGGGTCAAGTTTGAGGGACCAGGGTATAGTGTGATGGACCAAGGTATATTGTGAGTGACCAGGGCATAGTGTGAGTGACCAGGGTATAGTGTGAGGGACCAGGGTATAGTGTGAGGGACCAGGGTGTAGTGTGAGGGACCAGGGTATAGTGTGAGTGACCAGGGTAAAGTGTGAGTGGCCAGATTAAAGTGTGAGGGACCAGGGTATAGTGTGAGGGACCAGGGTATAGGGTGAGCGATCAGGGTGTATTGTGAGCGACCAGGGTGTATTGTGAGGGGCCAGGGTATCATGTGAGGGACCAGGGTATAGTGTGAGGGACCAGGGTATAGTGTGAGGGACCAGGGTATAGTGTGAGGGACCAGGGTATAGTGTGAGGGACCAGGGTATAGTGTGAGAGACCAGGGAAAAGTGTGAGAGGTCAGGGAAAAGTATGAGTGACCAGGGTATAGTGTGAGGGACCAGGGTATAGTGTGAGGGACCAGGGTACAGTGTGAGAGACCAGGGAATAGTGTGAGTGACCAGGCTACAGTGTGAGAGACCAGGGAAAAGTGTGAGTGACCAGGCTACAGTGTGAGTGACTAGGGTATAGTGTGGGGGACCAGGGTATAGTGTGAGTGGGCAGGGTATAGTGTTAGTGACCAGGGTTTTGTGTGAGGGACCAGGGTATAGTGTGAGGGACCAGGGTATAGTATGAGAGACCAGGGAACAGTGTGAGTGATCAGGCTACAGTGTGAGTGACTAGGGTATAGAGTGATGGACCAGGGTATAGTGTGAGTGAGAGGGTATAGTGTTAGTGACCAGGGCTTTGTGTGAGGGACCAGGGTATAGTGTGAGGGACCAGGGTATAGTGTGAGAGACCAGGGAAAAGTGTGAGTGATCAGGCTACAGTGTAACTGACTAGGGTATAGAGTGAGGGACCAGGGTATAGTGTGAGTGAGAGGGTATAGTGTTAGTGACCAGGGATTTGTGTGAGGGACCAGGGTATAGTGTGAGTGACCACGGTATAGTGTGAGGGACCCCAGAGTATAATGTAAGGGACCAGGGTATAGTGTGAGAGACCAGGGTATATGGTGGAGGAGAAAGGTATAGTGTGAGTTACCAGGGTATAGTGTGAGAGACCAGGGTATAGTGTGAGGGACCAGGGCATAGTGTGAGTGACCAGTGTATAGTGTGAGGGACCAGGGTATAGTGTGAGAGATCAGGGTATATCGTGGGGGACAAGGGTATAATGTGAAGGATCAGGGTATAGTGTGAGGGACCAGGGTATAGTGTGAGTGACCAGGGTATAGTGTGAGTGACCAGACTTTAGTGTGAGGGACCAGGGTACAGTGTGAGTGACCAGGGTATAATGTGAGGGACCAGGGTATAGTGTGAGTGACCAGGGTATAGTGTGAGTGACCAGGGTATAGTGTGAGGGACCAGGGAAAAGTGTGAGTGACCAGGGTATAGTGTGAGTGACCAGGGTAAAGTTTGAGTGACCAGATTAAAGTGTGAGGGAACAGGGTGTATTGTGAGGGACCCCAGGGTATAGTGTGAGGGACAAGGGTGTAGTGTGAGGGACCAGGGTATATTGTGAGGGGCCAGGGTATCATGTGAGGGACCAGGGTATAATGTGAGGGACCAGGGTATAGTGTGAGGGACCAGGGTATAGTGTGAGTGACCAGGGTATAGTGTGAGAGACCAGGGTATATTGTGAGGGACCAGGGTATAGTGTGAGACCAGGGTATAGTGTGAGGGACACGGGTATAGTGTGAGGGACCAGGGTATAGTGTGAGTGACCAGCGTATAGTGTGAGTGACCAGGGTATAGTTTGAGGGACCCCAGGGTATAGTGTGAGGGACCAAAGTATAGTGTGAGGGAGCAGGTTATAGTGTGAGGGACCAGGCTATAGTGTGAGGGACCAGGGTATAATGTGAGGGACCAGGGTATAGTGTGAGGGACCAGGGTATAATGTGAGGGACCAGGGTATAATGTGAGGGACCAGGGCATAATCTGAGAGAGCAGGCTATAGTGTGAGTGACCAGGGTATAGTGTGAGTGACCAGGCTATATTGTGAGTGACCAGGGTATAGTGTGAGGGACCAGGGTATATTGTGAGAACAGGGTATAGTGTTAGGGACCAGGGTATAGTGTGAGAGACCAGGGTATATTGTAAGGGACATGGGTATAGTGTGAGGGACCAGATTAAAGTGTGAGGGACCAGGCTATTGTGTGAGGGACCAAATTAAAGTGTGAGGGACCAGGGTATAGTGTGACGAATCATGGTATAGTGTGAGTGAAACGGGTATAGTGTGAGGGACCAGGGTATAGTGTGTGTGAAACGTGTATAGTGTGAGGGACCAAGGTATATTGTGAGAACAGGGTATAGTGTGAGGGACACGGTTAAAATGTGAGGGACCCGGGTAAAGTGGGAGGGATCAGGGTATAGTTTGAGGGACATGGATATAGTGTGAGGGGCCAGGGTATAATGTGAGGGACCAGGGTATAGTGTGAGGGACAATGGTATAATCTGAGTGACCAGGGTATAATGTGAGGGACCAGGGTATAATCTGAGAGACCAGGCTATAGTGTGAGGGACCAGGCTATAGTGTGAGGGACCAGGGAATAGTGTGAGAGACCAGGGAAAAGTGTGAGTGACCAAGGTATAGTGTGAGGGACCAGGGTATATTGTGAGTGACCAGGGTATAGTGTGAGGGACCAGGGTATATTGTGAGAACAGGGTATAGTGTGAGGGACCAGGGTATAGTGTGAGAGACCAGGGTATATTGTAAGGGACATGGGTATTGTTAAGTCTGTGTGTCCCAGTTATGCGTATTATAAATCACTGGACACAGACCACAAGAATAACTTTAACAGGTCTTTACTATTCGGAGGTCAGGGCTGAACTGCCCAGCAAATCCCTACACAACGTTTATATACCGGTGTGGTCACCACCGGTATTACAGTATACAGCAGCCAAGAGAAAGTAGTACATCTCTTAAGGTAGTTCTCTTAAGGTGGAACAGGTTACATACACCACAATCCTCCCTTTTTAGCTTAACAGTTATATTCCCATTTAACATAACATAATAACATATATAGATATATATATATACAACTTCATGCAAAACAGTTCAAAGATTCAGTCTCTGAGGAGGCCTCCTGATTCGAGTTGGATAACGCCTTTCAGGGGTCTCTGATTCTCGTTGCTGGGGTGACTCATCCAGTTGATCTCTTATGGATTGGACATCATCCTCAGGCACATTCACTTCTGAGGTAGATGCTTCAGGTTCGATAACTTCTTCCACGGTTGTCTCTGCCGTAACCCTGGGTTCGACCCTTGTTCTTGATTCTACCAGTTGGTCAGCATGACGCCGTATTACATTTTCACCAATATCTACCGTGTACATCAGGGGTCCTTGTCTGGCCCGAATTGTTCCAGATTGCCATTTCTCGTTTTTATAGTCCCGGGCTAACACTGGTTGTCCTATTTCGAAACTCCGAGTGGTCTTGTTATTTATATGCTGGAACTGTTTGTTTTCAACTTCCCTCCGCACATTTGGTTTTAACAAGTCCAACCTGGACCGCAACCTCCTGTTATAGAACATCATGGCAGGACTTTGGTTTGTCACTGCATGAGTGGCGTTTCGATATGCCAGTAGGAATTTTTCTTTTTCTCAAAATGGCAGCTTCCCACACTTGTCTTCTTCCCCCGCCTACTAAAATGGCGGCTTCCCGCGCTTGGCAGTCTTTCCCGCACTCGTCTTCTTCCCCCGCCGACTACAATGGCGGATTCCCGCGTTTGCCTTCTTCCCCCGCTGGCTGCAATGGCGATTGCCGTGCTGCTGCCGTTCTCGCCTCCCCAGCGGTTCTCAATTCCCCGACGCTGCTTTTACTCCCCCGCGGTTCCCGTGGGCATTCACGCTTCTCCTGCTGTTGCGCCTCTCAGCCCCGCATGCAGCCCGGTCCTTTACACCGGCTGCGTTTGAGTTCTCCGCGGCTCTCGTGCCTTAAGCTGCCCCAGTCGCTGCGCCTCTCGGCCTCGATTGCAGCCCGGCCCTTTTCACCGGCCATGGTCGAGTTCTCCGCCCTTTTTCCTCCGTTTTCCCTCCCCCACTCCACAGTCAACGCGGCCGACTTTCTACTCGTGTCGCTGATCGGCTTACCCACCACCGTGGTAGAAGGGATGATCACTGCCTGTCACTGATGGAGGGCTTCGTGGTCAGAATTTTTCTTTTTAACCCGGGTTCTCGATGCCTCCCGTGCGATGGTGCTCAGCAGGATCGCCTCGCTCCTCCTTTTGTACTCCGCCTCGGTGCTCTCCTGGTCCGATCTGGTCGGGCCTCGCTTCGCTCCTCCTTTTGTACTCCACCTCGGTGCTCTCCTGGTCCGATCTGGTCGGGCCTCGCCTCGCTCCTCCTTTTAACTGCAGCCTCGGTGCTCTCCTGTGAGAGACCAGGGAAAAGTGTGAGTGACCAGGGTACAGTGTGAGTGACCAGGGTATAGTGTGAGGGACCAGGGTATAGTGTGAGGGACCAGGGTATAGTGTAAGGGAACAGGGTATAGTGTGAGAGACCAGGGTATAGAGTGAGTGAGCAGGGTATAGTGTTCGTGACCAGGGTTTTGTGTGAGTGACCAGGGTATAGAGAGAGTGACCAGGGTATAGCGTGAGAGACCAGGGTATATTGTGAGCGACCAGGGTATAGTCTGAGGGATCAGGGTAAAGTGTGAGGAAACTGGGTCAAGTTTGAGGGACCAGGGTATAGTGTGATGGACCAAGGTATATTGTGAGGGGCCAGGGTATAGTGTTAGGGACACGGGCAAAGTATGAGGGACCTCAGAGTATTGTGTGAGTGACCAGGGTATAGTGTGAGTGACCAGGGTATAATGTGAGGGACCAGGGTATAGTGTGAGGGACCAGGATAAAGCGTGAGACCAGGGTATAATGTGAGGGACCAGGGTATAATATGAGGGACCAGGGTATAGTGTGAGATCAGGTTATAGTGTGAGGGACCAGGGTATAGTGTGAGGGACCAGGGTATAGTGTGAGGGACCAGGGTATAGTGTGAGGGACCAGGGTATAGGGTGAGGGTCCAGGATTTATTATGGGGGGCCAGGGTATAGTGTGTGACCAGGGTATAGTGTGAGGGACCAGGGAAAAGTGTGAGTGACCAGGGTATAGTGTGAGGGACCAGGGTATAGTGTGAGAGACCAGGGAAAAGTGTGAGTGACCAGGCTACAGTGTGAGTGACTAGGGTATAGTGTGAGGAACCAGGGTATAGTGTGAGTGACTAGGGTATAGTGTGAGGGATTCGGGTATAGTGTGAGTGAGCAGGGTATAGTGTTAGTGACCAGGGTTTTGTGTGAGGGAGCAGGGTACAGTGTGAGTGACCAGGGTATAGTGTGAGGGACCCCAGGGTATAGTGTAAGGGACCAGGGTATAGTGGGAGAGACCAGCGTATATGGTGAGGGACTAGGGTATAGTGTGAGTGACCAGGGCATAGTGTGAGTGACCAGGGTATCGTGTGAGGGACCAGGGTACAGTGTGAGTGACCAGGGTATAGTGTGAGGGACCAGGGTATAGTGTGAGGGACCAGGGTGTATTGTGAGGGACCCCAGGGTATAGTGTGAGGGACCAGGGTATAGGGTGAGCGACCAGGGTGTATTGTGAGGGGCCAGGGTATCATGTGAGGGACCAGGGTATAGTGTGAGTGACCAGGGTATAGTGTGAGTGACCAGGGTATAATGTGAGGGACCAGGGTATAGTGTGAGGGACCAGGATAAAGTGTGAGACCAGGGTATAATGTGAGGGACCAGGGTATAATATGAGGGACCAGGGTATAGTGTGAGATCAGGTTATAGTGTGAGGGACCAGGGTATAGTGTGAGGGACCAGGGTATAGTGTGAGGGACCAGGGTATAGTGTGGGGGACCAGGGTATAGGGTGAGGGTCCAGGATTTATTATGGGGGGCCAGGGTATAGTGTGAGTGACCAGGGATTTGTGCGAGGGACCAGGGTATAGTGTGAGTGGCCAGGGTATAGTGTGAGGGATCCCAGAGTATAGTGTAAGGGACCAGGGTATAGTGTGAGAGACCAGGGTATATGGTGGAGGAGAAATGTATAGTGTGAAGGATCAGGGTATAGTGTGAGGGACCAGGGTATAGTGTGAGTGACCAGGGTATACTGTGAGTGACCAGGGTATAGTGTGAGGGACCAGGGCATAGTGTGAGTGACCAGTGTATAGTGTGAGGGACCAGGGTATAGCGTGAGAGATCAGGGTATATTGTGGGGGACAAGGGTATAGTGTGAAGGATCAGGGTATAGTGTGAGGGACCAGGGTATAGTGTGAGTGACCAGGGTATACTGTGAGTGACCAGGGTATAGTGTGAGGGACCAGGGTACAGTGTGAGTGACCAGGGTATAATGTGAGGGACCAGCGTATAGTGTGAGTGACCAGGGTATAGTGTGAGTGACCAGGGTATAGTGTGAGGGACCAGGGAAAAGTGTGAGTGACCAGGGTATAGTGTGAGTGACCAGGGTAAAGTGTGAGTGACCAGATTAAAGTGTGAGGGAACAGGGTGTATTGTGAGGGACCACAGGGTATAGTGTGAGGGACATGGGTGTAGTGTGAGGGACCAGGGTATATTGTGAGGGGCCAGGGTATCATGTGAGGGACCAGAGTATAATGTGAGGGACCAGGGTATAGTGTGAGGGACCAGGGTATAGTGTGAGTGACCAGGGTATAGCGTGAGGGACCAGGGTATAGTGTGAGGGACCAGGGTATAGTGTGAGACCAGGGTACAGTGTGAGGGACCAGGGTATAATGTGAGGGACCCCAGAGTATAGTGTGAGGGACCAGGGTATAGTGTGAGGGACCAGGGTCTAATGTGAGGGACCAGGGTATATTGTGAGGGGTTAGGGTATAGTGTAAGGGACCAGAATATAGTGTGAGTGACCAGGGTATAATGTGAGTGACCAGGGTATAGTGTGAGAGACCAGGGTATATTGTAAGGGACATGGGTATAGTGTGAGAGACCAGCGTATAGTGTGAGGGACCAGGGTATAGTGTGAGGGACACAGCTATAGTGTGAGGGACCCGGGTTAAGTGTGAGGGAGCAGGGTATAGTGTGAGGGACCAGGGCATAGTGTGAGGGACCAGGGTATAGTGTGAGGGGCCAGGGTATATTGTGAGGGACCAGGGTATAGTGTGAGGGTCCAGGGAAAAGTGTGAGTGACCAGGGTATAGTGTGAGTGAACAGGGTATAGTGTGCGGGACCAGGGTATAGTGTGAGTGATCAGGGTATAGTGTGAGGGACCAGGGTATTTTGGAGGGACCAGGGTATAGTGTGAGAGACCAGGGGAAAATGTGAGTGATCAGGGTTTAGTGTGAGTGACCAGGGTATAGTGTGAGGGACCAGGGATAAGTGTGAGTGACCAGGGTATAGTGTGAGTGACCAGGGTATAGTGTGAGTGATCAGGGTATAGTGTGATTGACCAGGTTATAGTGTGAGGGACCAGGGTAGAGTGTGAGTGAGCAGGTTATAGTGTGAGAGACCAGGGTATATTGTGAGGGACCAGGGTATAGTCTGAGTGACCAGGGTAAAGTGTGAGGGACCAGGGTATATTGTGAGGGACCAGGGTATAGTGTGAGGGACCAGGGAATAGTGAGAGCGACCAGGGTATATTGTGGGGGACAAGGGTATAGTGTGAGGGACCAGGGTATAGTGTGAGACCAGGGTATAGTGTGAGGGACCAGGGTAAAGTGTGAGGGACCAGGGTATATTGTGGGGAACCAGGGTATAATCTGAGGGACCAGGGTATAGTGTGAGGGACCAGGGTATAGTGTGAGGTACCAGGGTATAGAGTGAGGGACCAGGATACAGTGTGAGGGACCAGGGTATAGTGTGAGGGACCAGGGTATAGTGTGAGACCAGGGTATTGTGTGAGGGACCAGGGTAAAGTGTGAGGGACCAGGGTATATTGTGGGGGACCAGGTTATAATCTGAGAGACCAGGGTATATTGTGTAGATCCAGGGTATAATTTGAGGGACTAGGATATATTGTGAGGGACCAGGGTACAGTGTGAGGGACCAGGGTGTAGTGTGAGGGACCAGGGTATAGTGTGAGGGACCAGGGTATAGTGTGAGGGACCAGGGTATAGTGTGAAAGACATGGGAAAAGTGTGAGTGACCAAGGTATAGTGTGCGTTACTAGGGTATAGTGTGAGTGACCAGGATATACTGTGAGGGACCAGGGAAAAGTGTGAGTGACCAGGGTATATTGTGAGAGACCAGGGTATATTTTGAGGGGCCACGATATAGTGTGAGGGACCAGATTAAAGTGTGAGGGACCAGGGTATACTGTGAGCGACCAGGGTATATTGTGAGGGACCAGGGTGCACTGTGAGAGACCAGGGTATATTGTGAGGGACAAGGGTATAGTGTGAGGGACCAGATTAAAGTGTGAGGGACCAGGGTATACTGTGAGCGACCAGGGTATATTGTGAGGGACCAGGGTATAATGTTAGTGACCAGGTTATAGTGTGAGAGACCAGGGTTTATTGTGAGGGACCAGGGTATAGTGTGAGAGACCAGGGTATATTGTGAGGGACCAGGGTATAGTGTGAGAGACCAGATTAAAGTGTGAGGGACCAGGGTATAGTCTGAGAGACCAGGGTATACTGTGAGCGACCAGGGTATAGTCTGAGGAACCAGGGTAAACTGTGAGGGACCAGGGTATATTGTGAGGGGCCACGGTATAGTGTGATGGACCAGATTAAAGTGTGAGGGACCAGGGTATACTGTGAGTGACCAGGGTATATTGTGAGGGACCAGGGTACACTGTGAGAGACCAGGGTATATTGTGAGGGACCAGGGTATAGTGTGAGGGACCCGATTAAAGTGTGAGGGACCAGGGTATACTGTGAGCGACCAGGGTATATTGTGAGGGACCAGGGTATAATGTTTGTGACCAGGTTATAGTGTGAGAGACCAGGGTATATTGTGAGGGACCAGGGTATAGTGTGAGAGACCAGGGTATATTGTGAGGGACCAGGGTATATTGTGAGGGACCAGATTAAAGTGTGAGGGACCAGGGTATAGTCTGAGAGACCAGGGTATACTGTGAGCGACCAGGGTATAGTCTGAGGGACTAGGGTAAACTGTGAGGGACCAGGGTATATTGTGAGGGACCAGGGTATAGTGTGAGGAAACTGGGTAAAGTTTGAGGAACCAGGGAATAGTTTGAGGGACCAGAGTATAGTGTGAGGGACCAAGGTATATTGTGAGGGGCCAGGGTATAGTGTGAGGGACCCGGGTAAAATTTGAGGGATCCCAGAGTATAGTGTGAGGGACCAGGGTGTAGTGTGAGTGACCAGGGCATCGTGTAAGGGACCAGGTTATAGTGTGAGTGACCAGGGTATAGTGTGAGAGACCAGGGTATAGTGTGAGGGACCAGGGTATAGTGAGAGAGACCAGGGTATATTGTGAGCGACCAGGGTATATTGTGGGGGACAAGGGTATAGTGTGAGGGACCAGGGTATAGTGTGAGACCAGGGTATAGTGTGAGGGGCCAGAGTATAGTGTGAGAGACCAGGGTATAGTGTAAGGGACCAGGGTATAGTGAGAGAGACCAGGGTATATTGTGTGGGATAAGGGTATAGTGTGATGACCAGGGTATAGTGTGAGACCAGGGTATAGTGTGAGGGACACAGGTAAAATTTGAGGGACCCCAGGGTATAGTGTGAGGGACCAGGGTATATTGTGAGGGACATGGGTATAGTGTCAGAGACCAGGTTATAGTGTGAGGGACCAGGGTATAGTGTGAGAGACCAGGGTATAGTGTGAGGGACCAGGGTATAGTGTGAGGGACCAGGGTATAGTGTGAGGGACCAGGGTATCGTGTGAGAGACCAGGGTATAGTGTGAGGGACCAGGGTATAGTGTGAGAGACCAGGGTATAGTGTGAGGGACCAGGGAACAGTGTGAGTGAAACGGGTATAGTGTGAGGGACCAGGGTATAGTGTGAGACCAGGTTATAGTGTGAGGGACAAGGTTATAGTGTGAGGGACCCGGGTAAAGTGTGAGGGACCAGGGTATATTGTGAGGGGCCAGGGTATAGTGTGGGGGACAAAGATATAGTGTGAGGGACCAGGGTATTGTGTGAGGGACATGGGTATAGTGTGCGGGACCAGGGTATATTGTGAGGGACCAGGGTATAGAGCGAGGGAACAAGGTATAGTGTGATGGACACCGGTAAAATTTGAGGGACCCCAGGGTATATTGTGAGGGCCCAGGGTACAGTGTGAGGGACCAGGGTATAGTGTGAGGGACCAGGGTATAGTGTGAGGGACATGGGTATAGTGTGAGGGACCAGGGTATAGTGTGAGGGACCAGGGTATAGTGTGAGGTACCAGGGTATAGTGTGAGGGACATGGGTATAGTGTGAGGGACCAGGGTATATTGTGAGGGACCAGGGTATAGTGTGCGGGACCAGGGTATATTGTGAGGGACCAGGGTATAGAGCGAGGGAACAAGGTATAGTGTGAGGGACACCGGTAAAATTTGAGGGACCCCAGGATATATTGTGAGGGCCCAGGGTACAGTGTGAGAGACCAGGGTGTAGTGTGCGGGACCAGGGTAGAGTGTGAGAGACCAGGGTTTATGGTGGGGGACAAAGGTATAGTGTGAGGGACGAGGGTATAGTGTGAGACCGGGGTATCGTGTGAGGGACCAGGGTATAGTGTGTGTTCTGCCTTATAATTGCAGGAGTTTCGTTTTGTTGCCGCCAGTAGGTGGCAGTAAATGGAAATGGCCAGTAGGGTCACTCAACAGGAAGTAGTATAGTGATATCAAACCAAGAGTTCACATCAGCATGGAGCGTGCTGCAAGTTAATCCGCTGTAATCTTACATTTTTACGCCTTCGAAAGCATTGCCTGTGAGTTGAATGGTTTCATTACATATTCATGTTTAGACGTTAGTTATATTTCATGTATGTAACAAAAGGTGCATTTCTTTCTTTTGGCTTTCTCAGTTTTACTCCAACCCTATGCAACTGATTTGTATTTCTTCATTGACCTCATGCAAGTGTGGCATTATTAAACACCGGAGCTTGGACGCTACATCCTGACTCCCATGTCGTTATTGAAAGGAGTTTGGCTGGCTGTCTAACTGCGTACAGACACATACACGTTCGGGAGGACAGTACAGTAAAAAGGCAAGACATCAGCTGGCGCAACAAGCAACATTCGCAGTGCAGCACGGTGCAATCATGGACGGCAAGAGCTTCCAAGACGAGCAGAGATCTGTGACCAGCTCAAGAAGTGCACGCTCATCTAGATCATCAACAGCCAGTGTAGCAGCAGCTAGAACCTGGGCTGAAGCTAAAGCGGCACAGGCTCGCGTGACCTTTGCTAAACAGGAACTGCTGTGAAGAAAGAGAAGGTCCGACTACAAGCAGAGGCTGCTACATTGTAGAAAGAGAAGGTCCGACTACAAGCAGAGGCTGCTTCATTGGACGCCACGCTGGAGGGACTACACATTGAAAAAGAAGCAGCTGCCACTACTGCTGAGGTGGAGATATGGGAAGCAGCACTAGAAGCAGAGGTGGGAGAGCACCGCAGCATTGCTCGTCCTGCATCACCTCAAAGCACTGAGAGGCGGACAAGCGACTATGTCCAGTAGCAGGCTTGGACACGCACAGACATCTCCTCCTTCCCAAACTTTGAACCATTGCACGAGAACACGGAATCGCCATCACCAGCCCAACATGAGGTCACTCAGGTGGATCATTCACGCTACACTGATGACGACCCCTTCCTTGTTATTGACAACTGGTCACACGAAGGAGAGTTTGCAGCGCTCCCGAAGAAACCTGTGCCTCAATCCGCTGCTCCCAACCACTTGGAAGGTACTTATGCCAAAATTCCACACATCAAAAAAGAACCCTTTTCAAAGGTTAGAACAGGTCACCCGGCATGGCAGTCTCCCATCCAATCGCAGCCCTTCCGATGCGATCATACTCTGGCAACCCATGCACAGACTCCTAATATGACAGGCATTGCCCAATATTTGGCACTTAGAGAACTTGTAAGGACAGGTCTCACAAAATTTGACGACAAGCCAGAGAGTTTTAGAGCATGGCAGTCATCCTTCCTTAATGCCACTGGCGGCTTGAGCCTGAGTGCTCGTGAGGAGTTGGATTTATTGTCATCATGGCTGGGCAAAGAATCATCAGAACATGCCCGTAGGATCCGGTTTATCTACACAAATGACCCAAGCGCAGCCCTTAGAATGGTCTGGGCAAGACTCAGGGAGTGTTACTGCGCTCCTGAGGTGATAGAGAAGGCCCTCTTCAGTAAGCTGGAAAACTTTCCTAAAATAGGTAACAGAGACTACCTTAAGCTTAGAGAACTCGGAGACCTTTTAATGGAGTTACTGGCAGCCAAAACAGACGGATAATTACCCGGGCTCTCCTATTTAGATACTGCTCGCGGCATCAACCCAATAGTGGAGAAGTTGCCCCACCCTCTCCAAGAAAAATGGATCAACGTAGGCTCAAAATTCAAAGAAGGCAACCACATGTGGTTTCCCCCATTTTCCTTCTTTGTGAACTTTATCTGCAGAGAGGCCAGAATTAGAAATGATCCAAGCTTTGCCCTGTCCAGCCACTGTAGTGGACCCTCAAAGTATGAGAAGCCCATGTCAAAGTACGTAGGCACAAGAATGCCTATATCTGTGCATAAGACGGATGTCACTGCAAAGACCGACATCAGCATAGATGCAGCAAAGAATGAAGACGATCCCGGAAAACACTGCCCCATCCATCATAAGCCTCATCCGCTCGCAAAATGTAGAGGCTTCAGAAACAAGACCATAGATGAACGCAGAGCCTACCTCAAAGATAATAATGGGATATGTTTTAGGTGTTGCGCCTCCGTTTCCCACACTGCAAGAGACTGTAGGATAGCGTTGAGATGCAGGGAGTGTGAGAGTGACCGCCACAGCACAGCTATGCACCCAGGTCCTACCCCCACAACGGAAAAGCCAACCATCGAAGACTCTGAGCCCGGAGACGAGAGAAAGGGAACCCTCACCACTGCACCAACGGTGAGCTCCATATGCACTGAGGTGTGTGGCCAAGGCCTCACAGGACGATCGTGTTCCAAAATACGCCTTGTAAGAGTTTAGCCACAAGGACAGCGCGAACGCTCAGTTAACATGTACGCAATACTCGATGACCAAAGTAACCGGTCACTCGCACGGTCAGACTTTTTTGACATATTTGGCGTCGAGAGTAGCCCAGTCCCTTACTCACTAAGAACCTGTGCCGGACTCTTGGAGATGGCAGGAAGGAAAGCGGATGGGTTCTGTGCCGAGGCAGTGAGTGAAGGGGTGAGCATAGACTTACCGCCACTGATAGAGTGCAGTGAAATCCCGAACAACCAATCGGAGATACCAACGCCTGAGACAGCACTTCACCATGCCCACCTAAAGCCCATAGCATCACGCATCCCAGCATTGGATCCAAAGGCCCAGATTCTCCTCCTGCTCGGGAGAGATGTGGTGAGGGTGCATAAGGTGAGAGAGCAAGTTAACGGACCACACGATGACCCCTTTGCCCAAAGACTCGACTTAGGCTGGGTGCTCGTGGGAGAAGTGTGCCTAGGTCAAGCTCACAAGCCCAACGTAAGCACCTTTAAGACCAACGTGCTCGAAAGCGGACGACCCTCTTTCCTAACTCCCTGCCCAAGTCACATCCACCTGAAAGAGAGAGAGAGAGCTACGGCGGGGAGCAACAAGGTGATTTTTCTCACACAGCATGGGGGTGCTCGGCTGACACCAGAGCTGTCGACAAACTGGGGTACACCGTGTTTGAAAAGACAAAAGATGACAACAAAGGTGCTCTCTCCTTCGAAGACAAAGCTTTCATGAATATTATGGAGAAAGAATTTCACAAAGATGAGGCGAACAGCTGGGTTGCGCCTCTCCCCTTCAAGGTACCCCGGCTTCTTCTGCCTAACAATCGCAATCAGGCACTGTCACGCCTCACATCACTGCGGCGCACATTAGATAGAAAGCCCGAAATGAAGGAACAGTTCATTGCCTGCATGGAAAAGGTTTTCGAGAGTAACCATGCTGAATTAGCACCTCCACTCAAAGAAGGAGAAGAGTGCTGGTGTCTCCCGATTTTTGGAGTTTATCACCCCCAGAAGCCTAGTCAAATAAGAGTAGTTTTCGACTCCAGCGCTCAGCACTGTGGCATCTCACTCAACAACGTTCTGCTCACGGGTCCGGACCTAAACAACACCCTCCTTGGCGTGCTGATTTGCTTTAGGAAAGAGCTCGTAGCAGTAACCGCAGACATCCAACAGATGGTGGTGGTGGTGCTTTGTGGTGAGAGAGGACCACAGGAACTATCTGAGGTTCTTCTGGTATCGCGACAATAACATGTCAAAGGACATCACTGAATACAGGATGCGGGTCCACGTTTTTGGTAACAGCCCCTCCCCTGCAGTCTCCATCTATGGGCTCAGAAGTGCAGCCAAAGAGGGAGAACACGAGCATGGAAAAGACACAAGACAGTTTGCGGAGAGACATTTTTATGTTGATGACGGCCTCATATCCTTACCTTCAGAAGCAGAAGCCATCAACCTGCTGAAGCGAACTCAAGCTTCATTAGCACAGTCCAACCTGAGGCTGCACAAAATTGCCTCAAACAGTGAAGCAGTGAGGAAGGCCTTTACAGCTGAGGATCTCGCCAAGGGCATTAAAGACTTAGACCTCAGCGACGAAACCATGCCAGCCCAGCTAAGCCTTGGTTTACGTTGGGAAATTGAATCTGACACCTTCACCTTTGCAGTGTCTGTAGGTGACAAGCCTTTTACACGCCGTGGAGTGCTGTCAATGGTCAACTCACTCTTTGACCCTCTCGGCATGGTGGCGCCCGTGACTATTCAGGGAAGAGCCCTACTACGAGAACTCTGCACAGACACGAGCGACTGGGACTCTCCACTCCCCGAAGGCAGGTTAACAGAATGGGAGACATGGAGAAAGTCTCAAAAATCTAAAAAATCTTCATATCCCACACACCTACTCACCAGACACACTCTCCAAATCCAAACGCACCGAGTTGTGTGTATTCTCAGATGCGTTCGAGAAAGCTATTGGCGCGGTAGCCTACCTGAGATCCCTGGATGATGAGGGCCAAAGCAACGTGGGATTTGTCCTGGGAAAGGCGAAGTTGACACCCCAGCCAGAGCCCACCATACCACGCCTGGAGTTATGCGCTGCAGTATTAGCGGTGGAGATGGCGGATCTCATCCTGGATGAGATAGATTTCAAGCTTGATGCAGTGAAATTCTACTGTGACAGCAAAGTTGTGCTCGGTTACATCTCCAATGAGTCAAAGAGGTTCTTCATATATGTACACAGCAGAGTTCAGCGAACAAGAAAATCAACATGCCCCGACCAGTGGCACTATGTGCCCACAGAGCTGAATCCAGCTGACCTTGCCACCAGGTCAGTGCCTGCCTCCCAGCACTCCCGTACAATGTGGTTTACCGGGCCAGCTTTCTTACACAAACCTGACCAAGCTGACCATACGGCACAAGAATCATTCAAGCTCGCCAGCCCAGATCTAGATGTGGAGGTCCGTCCTCATGTGATCAGCTTAATGACTCACACCCAAGAGAGCCTGCTTACCTGTGAGCGCTTCGAACGCTTTTCAACCTGGTGATCGCTCGTTAGAGCCATAGCTTTCTTAATCCATGTGGCTCGCTCTCGCAAGTCCGATCCTGGCAGCTCGTCAAACAAATGCAGAGGTTGGCACTGGTGCAGGAAGCCTCGTTCCCCAGACGAGTTGGCTGCAGCTGAGAACATTATCATCAGGTCAGTTCAAGTTCAGGCGTACTCTGAGGAGTACAGAGCACTTGCTGAAAAAAGAACCATTACCAAGACCAGTTCACTGTGGAAACTGAATCCAGTTTTGAATGACGGCCTCATCAGAATTGGAGGACGGCTGACGCATGCAGGACTGAGCTTGCAAGAAAGGAGTCCTATTGTCCTGCCACATCAAAGCCACATCACAACATTGCTCACAAGACACCACCATGAACTGATAGAACACGAAGGCCACTGTTCAAGGGACGGTCAAAAAGTTCTTCAGACCCATCTCAGAGGTCGTACTCCTCTTACCTAAGGAGGACTGAGTGTTATTGATTCCACAGTTTGGTATGTTTTATAAGTAGTGGCATCTAATAGACGCCAGGCGGGGAGTGTTCTGCCTTATAATTGCAGGAGTTTCGTTTTGTTGCCGCCAGTAGGTGGCAGTAAATGGAAATGGCCAGTAGGGTCACTCAACAGGAAGTAGTATAGTGATAGCAAACAAAGAGGTCACATCAGCATGGAGCGTGCTGCAAGTTCATCCGATGTAATCTTAAATTGTTACGCCTTCAAAAGCATTGCCTGTGAGTTGAATGGTTTCATTACATATTCATGTTTAGATGTTAGTTATATCTCATGTATGTAACAAGGTGCATTTCTTTCTTTTGTCTTTCTCAGTTTTAGCCAACCCAATGCAACTGATTGTATTGATTCATTGACCTCATGCAAGTGTGGCATTATGAAACACCGGAGCTTGGACGCTACATCCTGAATCCCATGTCGTTATTGAAAGGAGTTTTGCTGGCTATCTAACTGCGTACAGAAACATACACATAGGGAGGACAGCACAGTGTGAGTGAAACGTGTATAGTGTGAGGGACCAGGGTATATTGTGGGGGACAAAGGTATAATGTGAGGGACCAGGTATAGTGTGAGACCAGGGTATAGTGTGAGGGACACGGTTATAGTGTGAGGGACCCGGGTAAAGTGGGAGGGACCCCACTGTATAGTGTGAGGGACCAGGGTATAGTGTGAGGAACACGGGTAAACTTTGAGGGACCCCAGGGTGGAGTGTGAGGGACCAGGGTATAGTGTGAAGGACCAAGGTATAGTGTGAGGGACATGGGTATAGTGTGAGTGATCAGGGTATAGTGTGAGGGACCAGGGTATAGTGTGAGGGACCAGGGTATAGTGTGGGGGACCAGGGTACAGTGTGAGGGACAAGGGTATAGTGTGAGCGGCCAGGGATGAGTGTGAGGGACCCCAGTGTATAGTGTGAGGGACCAGGGTATAGTGTGAGGGACTAGGGTATACTGTGAGGGGCCAGGGTATAGTGTGAGGGGCCCCAGGGTATAGTGTGAGGGACAGGGGTAAAGTTTGAGGGACCCCAGTGTATAGTGTGAAGGACCAGGGTATATTGTGAGGGACCAGGGTATAATGTGAGGGACCAGGATATATTGTGAGGGACCAGGGTATAGTGTGAGGGGCCAGGGTATAGTGTGAGGGGCCAGGGTATAATGTGAGGGACCAGGTTATAGTGTGAGAGACCAGGGTATAGTGTGAGGGACCAGGGTACAGTGTGAGGGACCAGGGTATAGTGTGAGGGACCAGGGTATAGTGTGAGGGACCAGGGTATAGTGTGAGGGACCAGGGTATAGTGTGAGGGACCAGGGTATAGTGTGAGGGACCAGGGAAAAGTGTGAGTGACCAGGGTATAGTGTGAGGGACCAGGGTATAGTCTGAGGGACCAGGGTAAAGTGTGAGGGACCAGGGTATAGTGTGAGGGACAAGGATAAAGTGTGAGGGACCAGGGTATAGTGTGAGGGACCAGGGAAAAGTGTGAGTGAGCAGCGTATATTGTGAGGGACCAGGGTATATTATGAGGGACCAGGGTAAAGTGTGAGTGACCAGGTTATAGTGTGAGGGACCAGAGTATAGTCTGAGGTACCAGGGTAAAGTGTGAGTGACCAGGGTATAGTGTGAGGGACCAGGGAAAAGTGTGAGTGACCAGGGTATATTGTGAGGGACCAGGGTATATTGTGAGGGACCAGGGTAAAGTGTGAGGGACCAGGGTATAGTGTGAGGGACCAGGGTATATAGTGAGGGACCAGGGTATATTGTGAGGGACCAGGGTACAGTGTGAGGGACATGGGTATAGTGTGAGTGATCAGGGTATAGTGTGAGGGACCAGGGTATAGTGTGAGGGACCAGGTTATAGTGTGGGGGACCAGGGTACAGTGTGAGGGACAAGGGTATAGTGTGAGCGGCCAGGGATGAGTGTGAGGGATACCAGTGTATAGTATGAGGGACCAGGGTATAGTGTGAGGGACCAGGGTATACTGTGAGGGGCCAGGGTATAGTGTGAGGGGCCCCAGGGTATAGTGTGAGGGACAGGGGTAAAGTTTGAGGGACCCCAGTGTATAGTGTGAAGGACCAGGGTATATTGTGAGGGACCAGGGTATAATGTGAGGGACCAGGATATATTGTGAGGGACCAGGGTATAGTGTGAGGGGCCAGGGTATAGTGTGAGGGGCCAGGGTATAATGTGAGGGACCAGGTTATAGTGTGAGAGACCAGGGTATAGTGTGAGGGACCAGGGTACAGTGTGAGGGACCAGGGAAAGGTGTGAGTGACCAGGGAATAGTGTGAGGGACCAGGGTATAGTCTGAGGGACCAGGGTAAAGTATGAGGGGCCAGGGTATAGTGTGAGAGACCAGGATAAAGTGTGAGGGACCAGGGTATAGTGTGAGGGACCAGGGAAAAGTGTGAGTGAGCAGCGTATATTGTGAGGGACCAGGGTATATTATGAGGGACCAGGGTAAAGTCTGAGTGACCAGGTTATAGTGTGAGGGACCAGAGTATAGTCTGAGGGACCAGGGTAAAGTGTGAGTGACCAGGGTATAGTGTGAGGGACCAGGGAAAAGTGTGAGTGACCAGGGTATATTGTGAGGGACCAGGGTATATTGTGAGGGACCAGGGTAAAGTGTTAGGGACCAGGGTATAGTGTGAGGGACCAGGGTATATTGTGGGGGACCAGGGTACAGTGTGAGGGACAAGGGTATCGTGTGAGCGGCCAGGGATGAGTGTGAGGGACCCCAGTGTATAGTGTGAGGGACCAGGGTATAGTGTGAGGGACCAGGGTATACTGTGAGGGGCCAGGGTATAGTGTGAGGGGCCCCAGGGTATAGTGTGAGGGACAGGGGTAAAGTTTGAGGGACCCCAGTGTATAGTGTGAAGGACCAGGGTATATTGTGAGGGACCAGGGTATAATGTGAGGGACCAGGATATATTGTGAGGGACCAGGGTATAGTGTGAGGGGCCAGGGTATAGTGTGAGGGGCCAGGGTATAATGTGAGGGACCAGGTTATAGTGTGAGAGACCAGGGTATAGTGTGAGGGACCAGGGTACAGTGTGAGGGACCAGGGTATAGTGTGAGGGACCAGGGTATAGTGTGAGGGACCAGGGTATAGTCTGAGCGACCAGGGTAAAGTGTGAGGGACCAGGGTATAGTGTGAGAGACCAGGATAAAGTGTGAGGGACCAGGGTATAGTGTGAGGGACCAGGGAAAAGTGTGAGTGAGCAGCGTATATTGTGAGGGACCAGGGTATATTATGAGGGACCAGGGTAAAGTGTGAGTGACCAGGTTATAGTGTGAGGGACCAGAGTATAGTCTGAGGGACCAGGGTATAGTGTGAGGGACCAGGGTATATTGTGAGGGACCAGGGTATATTGTGAGGGACCACGGTACAGTGTGAGGGACCAGGGTATAGTGTGAGGGACCAGGGTATATTGTGAGGGACCAGGGTATAGTGTGAATGACCAGGGTATATTGTGAGGGACCAGGGTATAGTGTGAGGGGCCAGGGTATAGTGTGAGGGACCAGGGTATAGTGTGAGGGACCAGGTTATAGTGTGAGGGACCAGGGTATATTGTGAGGGACCAGGGTATAGTGTGAGGGACCAGGGTATAGTGTGAGGGACCAGGGTATATCGTGAGGGACCAGGGTATAGTGTGAGGGACCAGGGTATATTGTGAGGGACCAGTGTATAGTGTGAGAGACCAGGGTGTAGTGTGAGGGACCAGGGTATATTGGGAGGGACCAGGGTAAAGTGTGAGTGGCCAGGGAAAAGTGTGAGTGACCAGGGTATATTGTGAGGGACCAGGGTATATTGTGAGGGACCAGGGTATAGTGTTAGGGACCAGGGTATAGTGTGAGGGACCAGGGTATATTGTGAGGGACCAGGGTATAGTGTGAGGGACTAGGGTATACTGTGAGGGGCCAGGGTATAGTGTGAGGGGCCCCAGGGTATAGTGTGAGGGACAGGGGTAAAGTTTGAGGGACCCCAGTGTATACTGTGAAGGACCAGGGTATATTGTGAGGGACCAGGGTATAATGTGAGGGACCAGGATATATTGTGAGGGACCAGGGTATAGTGTGAGGGGCCAGGGTATAGTGTGAGGGGCCAGGGTATAATGTGAGGGACCAGGTTATAGTGTGAGAGACCAGGGTATAGTGTGAGGGACCAGGGTACAGTGTGAGGGACCAGGGTATAGTGTGAGGGACCAGGGTATAGTGTGAGGGACCAGGGTATAGTGTGAGGGACCAGGGTATAGTGTGAGGGACCAGGGTATAGTGTGAGGGACCAGGGAAAAGTGTGAGTGACCAGGGTATAGTGTGAGGGACCAGGGTATAGTCTGAGGGACCAGGGTAAAGTGTGAGGGACCAGGGTATAGTGTGAGGGACAAGGATAAAGTGTGAGGGACCAGGGTATAGTGTGAGGGACCAGGGAAAAGTGTGAGTGAGCAGCGTATATTGTGAGGGACCAGGGTATATTATGAGGGACCAGGGTAAAGTGTGAGTGACCAGGTTATAGTGTGAGGGACCAGAGTATAGTCTGAGGTACCAGGGTAAAGTGTGAGTGACCAGGGTATAGTGTGAGGGACCAGGGAAAAGTGTGAGTGACCAGGGTATATTGTGAGGGACCAGGGTATATTGTGAGGGACCAGGGTAAAGTGTGAGGGACCAGGGTATAGTGTGAGGGACCAGGGTATATAGTGAGGGACCAGGGTATATTGTGAGGGACCAGGGTACAGTGTGAGGGACATGGGTATAGTGTGAGTGATCAGGGTATAGTGTGAGGGACCAGGGTATAGTGTGAGGGACCAGGTTATAGTGTGGGGGACCAGGGTACAGTGTGAGGGACAAGGGTATAGTGTGAGCGGCCAGGGATGAGTGTGAGGGACACCAGTGTATAGTATGAGGGACCAGGGTATAGTGTGAGGGACCAGGGTATACTGTGAGGGGCCAGGGTATAGTGTGAGGGGCCCCAGGGTATAGTGTGAGGGACAGGGGTAAAGTTTGAGGGACCCCAGTGTATAGTGTGAAGGACCAGGGTATATTGTGAGGGACCAGGGTATAATGTGAGGGACCAGGATATATTGTGAGGGACCAGGGTATAGTGTGAGGGGCCAGGGTATAGTGTGAGGGGCCAGGGTATAATGTGAGGGACCAGGTTATAGTGTGAGAGACCAGGGTATAGTGTGAGGGACCAGGGTACAGTGTGAGGGACCAGGGAAAGGTGTGAGTGACCAGGGAATAGTGTGAGGGACCAGGGTATAGTCTGAGGGACCAGGGTAAAGTATGAGGGGCCAGGGTATAGTGTGAGAGACCAGGATAAAGTGTGAGGGACCAGGGTATAGTGTGAGGGACCAGGGAAAAGTGTGAGTGAGCAGCGTATATTGTGAGGGACCAGGGTATATTATGAGGGACCAGGGTAAAGTCTGAGTGACCAGGTTATAGTGTGAGGGACCAGAGTATAGTCTGAGGGACCAGGGTAAAGTGTGAGTGACCAGGGTATAGTGTGAGGGACCAGGGAAAAGTGTGAGTGACCAGGGTATATTGTGAGGGACCAGGGTATATTGTGAGGGACCAGGGTAAAGTGTTAGGGACCAGGGTATAGTGTGAGGGACCAGGGTATATTGTGGGGGACCAGGGTACAGTGTGAGGGACAAGGGTATCGTGTGAGCGGCCAGGGATGAGTGTGAGGGACCCCAGTGTATAGTGTGAGGGACCAGGGTATAGTGTGAGGGACCAGGGTATACTGTGAGGGGCCAGGGTATAGTGTGAGGGGCCCCAGGGTATAGTGTGAGGGACAGGGGTAAAGTTTGAGGGACCCCAGTGTATAGTGTGAAGGACCAGGGTATATTGTGAGGGACCAGGGTATAATGTGAGGGACCAGGATATATTGTGAGGGACCAGGGTATAGTGTGAGGGGCCAGGGTATAGTGTGAGGGGCCAGGGTATAATGTGAGGGACCAGGTTATAGTGTGAGAGACCAGGGTATAGTGTGAGGGACCAGGGTACAGTGTGAGGGACCAGGGTATAGTGTGAGGGACCAGGGTATAGTGTGAGGGACCAGGGTATAGTCTGAGCGACCAGGGTAAAGTGTGAGGGACCAGGGTATAGTGTGAGAGACCAGGATAAAGTGTGAGGGACCAGGGTATAGTGTGAGGGACCAGGGAAAAGTGTGAGTGAGCAGCGTATATTGTGAGGGACCAGGGTATATTATGAGGGACCAGGGTAAAGTGTGAGTGACCAGGTTATAGTGTGAGGGACCAGAGTATAGTCTGAGGGACCAGGGTATAGTGTGAGGGACCAGGGTATATTGTGAGGGACCAGGGTATATTGTGAGGGACCACGGTACAGTGTGAGGGACCAGGGTATAGTGTGAGGGACCAGGGTATATTGTGAGGGACCAGGGTATAGTGTGAATGACCAGGGTATATTGTGAGGGACCAGGGTATAGTGTGAGGGGCCAGGGTATAGTGTGAGGGACCAGGGTATAGTGTGAGGGACCAGGTTATAGTGTGAGGGACCAGGGTATATTGTGAGGGACCAGGGTATAGTGTGAGGGACCAGGGTATAGTGTGAGGGACCAGGGTATATCGTGAGGGACCAGGGTATAGTGTGAGGGACCAGGGTATATTGTGAGGGACCAGTGTATAGTGTGAGAGACCAGGGTGTAGTGTGAGGGACCAGGGTATATTGGGAGGGACCAGGGTAAAGTGTGAGTGGCCAGGGAAAAGTGTGAGTGACCAGGGTATATTGTGAGGGACCAGGGTATATTGTGAGGGACCAGGGTATAGTGTTAGGGACCAGGGTATAGTGTGAGGGACCAGGGTATATTGTGAGGGACCAGGGTATAGTGTGAGGGACTAGGGTATACTGTGAGGGGCCAGGGTATAGTGTGAGGGGCCCCAGGGTATAGTGTGAGGGACAGGGGTAAAGTTTGAGGGACCCCAGTGTATAGTGTGAAGGACCAGGGTATATTGTGAGGGACCAGGGTATAATGTGAGGGACCAGGATATATTGTGAGGGACCAGGGTATAGTGTGAGGGGCCAGGGTATAGTGTGAGGGGCCAGGGTATAATGTGAGGGACCAGGTTATAGTGTGAGAGACCAGGGTATAGTGTGAGGGACCAGGGTACAGTGTGAGGGACCAGGGTATAGTGTGAGGGACCAGGGTATAGTGTGAGGGACCAGGGTATAGTGTGAGGGACCAGGGTATAGTGTGAGGGACCAGGGTATAGTGTGAGGGACCAGGGAAAAGTGTGAGTGACCAGGGTATAGTGTGAGGGACCAGGGTATAGTCTGAGGGACCAGGGTAAAGTGTGAGGGACCAGGGTATAGTGTGAGGGACAAGGATAAAGTGTGAGGGACCAGGGTATAGTGTGAGGGACCAGGGAAAAGTGTGAGTGAGCAGCGTATATTGTGAGGGACCAGGGTATATTATGAGGGACCAGGGTAAAGTGTGAGTGACCAGGTTATAGTGTGAGGGACCAGAGTATAGTCTGAGGTACCAGGGTAAAGTGTGAGTGACCAGGGTATAGTGTGAGGGACCAGGGAAAAGTGTGAGTGACCAGGGTATATTGTGAGGGACCAGGGTATATTGTGAGGGACCAGGGTAAAGTGTGAGGGACCAGGGTATAGTGTGAGGGACCAGGGTATATAGTGAGGGACCAGGGTATATTGTGAGGGACCAGGGTACAGTGTGAGGGACATGGGTATAGTGTGAGTGATCAGGGTATAGTGTGAGGGACCAGGGTATAGTGTGAGGGACCAGGTTATAGTGTGGGGGACCAGGGTACAGTGTGAGGGACAAGGGTATAGTGTGAGCGGCCAGGGATGAGTGTGAGGGACACCAGTGTATAGTATGAGGGACCAGGGTATAGTGTGAGGGACCAGGGTATACTGTGAGGGGCCAGGGTATAGTGTGAGGGGCCCCAGGGTATAGTGTGAGGGACAGGGGTAAAGTTTGAGGGACCCCAGTGTATAGTGTGAAGGACCAGGGTATATTGTGAGGGACCAGGGTATAATGTGAGGGACCAGGATATATTGTGAGGGACCAGGGTATAGTGTGAGGGGCCAGGGTATAGTGTGAGGGGCCAGGGTATAATGTGAGGGACCAGGTTATAGTGTGAGAGACCAGGGTATAGTGTGAGGGACCAGGGTACAGTGTGAGGGACCAGGGAAAGGTGTGAGTGACCAGGGAATAGTGTGAGGGACCAGGGTATAGTCTGAGGGACCAGGGTAAAGTATGAGGGGCCAGGGTATAGTGTGAGAGACCAGGATAAAGTGTGAGGGACCAGGGTATAGTGTGAGGGACCAGGGAAAAGTGTGAGTGAGCAGCGTATATTGTGAGGGACCAGGGTATATTATGAGGGACCAGGGTAAAGTCTGAGTGACCAGGTTATAGTGTGAGGGACCAGAGTATAGTCTGAGGGACCAGGGTAAAGTGTGAGTGACCAGGGTATAGTGTGAGGGACCAGGGAAAAGTGTGAGTGACCAGGGTATATTGTGAGGGACCAGGGTATATTGTGAGGGACCAGGGTAAAGTGTTAGGGACCAGGGTATAGTGTGAGGGACCAGGGTATATTGTGGGGGACCAGGGTACAGTGTGAGGGACAAGGGTATCGTGTGAGCGGCCAGGGATGAGTGTGAGGGACCCCAGTGTATAGTGTGAGGGACCAGGGTATAGTGTGAGGGACCAGGGTATACTGTGAGGGGCCAGGGTATAGTGTGAGGGGCCCCAGGGTATAGTGTGAGGGACAGGGGTAAAGTTTGAGGGACCCCAGTGTATAGTGTGAAGGACCAGGGTATATTGTGAGGGACCAGGGTATAATGTGAGGGACCAGGATATATTGTGAGGGACCAGGGTATAGTGTGAGGGGCCAGGGTATAGTGTGAGGGGCCAGGGTATAATGTGAGGGACCAGGTTATAGTGTGAGAGACCAGGGTATAGTGTGAGGGACCAGGGTACAGTGTGAGGGACCAGGGTATAGTGTGAGGGACCAGGGTATAGTGTGAGGGACCAGGGTATAGTCTGAGCGACCAGGGTAAAGTGTGAGGGACCAGGGTATAGTGTGAGAGACCAGGATAAAGTGTGAGGGACCAGGGTATAGTGTGAGGGACCAGGGAAAAGTGTGAGTGAGCAGCGTATATTGTGAGGGACCAGGGTATATTATGAGGGACCAGGGTAAAGTGTGAGTGACCAGGTTATAGTGTGAGGGACCAGAGTATAGTCTGAGGGACCAGGGTATAGTGTGAGGGACCAGGGTATATTGTGAGGGACCAGGGTATATTGTGAGGGACCACGGTACAGTGTGAGGGACCAGGGTATAGTGTGAGGGACCAGGGTATATTGTGAGGGACCAGGGTATAGTGTGAATGACCAGGGTATATTGTGAGGGACCAGGGTATAGTGTGAGGGGCCAGGGTATAGTGTGAGGGACCAGGGTATAGTGTGAGGGACCAGGTTATAGTGTGAGGGACCAGGGTATATTGTGAGGGACCAGGGTATAGTGTGAGGGACCAGGGTATAGTGTGAGGGACCAGGGTATATCGTGAGGGACCAGGGTATAGTGTGAGGGACCAGGGTATATTGTGAGGGACCAGTGTATAGTGTGAGAGACCAGGGTGTAGTGTGAGGGACCAGGGTATATTGGGAGGGACCAGGGTAAAGTGTGAGTGGCCAGGGAAAAGTGTGAGTGACCAGGGTATATTGTGAGGGACCAGGGTATATTGTGAGGGACCAGGGTATAGTGTTAGGGACCAGGGTATAGTGTGAGGGACCAGGGTATATTGTGAGGGACCAGGGTATAGTGTGAGGGACCAGGGTATAGTGTGAGTGATCAGGGTATATTGTGAGGGACCAGGGTATATTGTGAGGGACCAGGGTATAGTGTGAGGGACCAGGGTATATTGTGAGGGACCAGGGTATATTGTGAGGGACCAGAGTATATTGTGAGGGACCAGGGTATATTGTGAGGGACCAGGGTATAGTGTGAGGGACCAGGGTATATTGTGAGGGACCAGGGTAAATTGTGAGGGACCAGGGAAAAGTGTGAGTGACTAGGGTATATTGTGAGGGACCAGGGTATAGTGTGAGGGACCAGGGTATAGTGTGAGGGACCAGGGTATAGTGTGAGAGACCAGGGTATAGTGTGAGGGACCAGGGTATAGTGTGAGGGACCAGGGTATAGTGTGAGGGACCAGGGTATATTGTGAGTGACCAGGGTATATTGTGAGGGACTAGGGTATATTGTGAGGGACCAGGGTATACTGTGAGGGGCCAGGGTATAGTGCGAGGGACACGGGTAAAGTTTGAGGGACCCCAGGGTGGAGTGTGAGGGACCAGGGTATATTGTGAGGGACCAGGGTATATTGTGAGGGACCAGGGTATAGTGTGAGGGACCAGGGTATAGTGTGAGGGACCAGGGTATATTGTGAGGGACCAGGGTATAGTGTGAGGGACCAGGGTATAGTGTGAGGGACCAGGGTATAGTGTGAGGGACCAGGGTATAGTGTGAGGGACCAGGGAATAGTGTGAGGGACACGGTTATAGTGTGAGGGACCCGGGTAAAGTGGGAGGGACCCCAGTGTATAGTGTGAGGGACCAGGATATATTGTGAGGGACCAGGGTACAGTGTGAGGGGCCAGGTTATAGTGTGAGGGACACGGGTAAAGTTTGAGGGACCCCAGGGTGGAGTGTGAGGGACCAGGGTATAGTGTGAGGGACCAGGGTACAGTGTGAGGGACCAGGGTAAAGTGTGAGGGACCAGGGTATAGTGTGAGGGGCCCCAGGGTATAGTGTGAGGGACAGGGGTAAAGTTTGAGGGACCGCAGTGTATAGTGTGATGGACCAGGGTATATAGTGAGGGACCAGGGTATAATGTGAGGGGTCAGGGTATAGTCTGAGAGACCAGGGTATAGTGTGAGTGACCAGGGTATTGTGTGAGAGACCAGGAAATAGTGTGAGTGACCAGGGTATAGTGTGAGGTACCAGGGTTTCGTGTGAGTGACCAGGGTATAGCGTGAGGGACCAGGGTATAGCGTGAGGGACCAGGGTATAGTGTGAGGGACCAGGGCATAGTGTGAGGGGCCAGGGAAAAGTGTGAGTGACCAGGGTATAGTGTGAGAGACCAGGGTATAGTGTGAGTGACCAGGGTATAGTGTGAGGTACCAGGGTTTCGTGTGAGTGACCAGGGTATAGTGTGAGGGACCAGGGTATAGCGTGAGGGACCAGGGTATAGTGTGAGGGACCAGGGTATAGTGTGAGGGGCCAGGGAAAAGTGTGAGTGACCAGGGTATAGTGTGAGAGACCAGGGTATAGTGTGAGGGACCAGGGTATAGTGTGAGGGACCAGGGTATAGTGTGAAGGACCAGGGTATAATGTGAGGGACCAGGGTATATTGTGAGGGACCAGGGTATATTGTGAGGGACCAGGGTATATTGTGAGGGACCAGGGTATATTGTGAGGGACCAGGGTATATTGTGAGGGACCAGGGTATAGTGTGAGGGACCAGGGTATAGTGTGAGGGACCAGGGTATAGTGTGAGTGATCAGGGTATATTGTGAGGGACCAGGGTATATTGTGAGGGACCAGGGTATATTGTGAGGGACCAGGGTATAGTGTGAGTGATCAGGGTATATTGTGAGGGACCAGGGTATATTGTGAGGGACCAGGGTATAGTGTGAGTGATCAGGGTATATTGTGAGGGACCAGGGTATATTGTGAGGGAGCAGGGTACAATGTGAGGGACCAGGGTATATTGTCAGGGACCAGGGTATATTGTGAGGGACCAGAGTATATTGTGAGGGACCAGGGTATATTGTGAGGGACCAGGGTACAGTGTGAGGGACCAGGGTACAGTGTGAGGGACCAGGGTAAAGTGTGAGGGACCAGGGAAAAGTGTGAGTGACTAGGGTATATTGTGAGGGACCAGGGTATAGTGTGAGGGACCAGGGTATAGTGTGAGGGTCCAGTGTATAGTGTGAAGGACCAGGGTATATTGTGAGGGACCAGGTATAGTGTGAGAGACCAGGGTATAGTGTGAGGGACCAGGGTATATTGTGAGGGACCAGGGTATATTGTGAGGGACCAGGGTATATTGTGAGGGTCCAGGGCATAGTGTGAGGGACACGGTTATAGTGTGAGGGACCTGGGTAAAGTGGGAGGGACCCCAGTGTATCGTGTGAGGGACCAGGGCATACTGTGAGGGGCCAGGGTATAGTGCGAGGGACACGGGTAAAGTTTGAGGGACCCCAGGGTGGTGTGTGAGGGACCAGGTTATAGTGTGAGTGACCACGGTATGGTGTGAGGGGCATGGGTATAGTGTGTGTGATAAGGGTACAGTGTGAGGGAACAGGGTATATTGTGAGGGACTAGGGTACAGTGTGAGGGGCCAGGGTATAGTGTGAGGGGCCAGGGTATAGTGTGAGGGGCCAGGGTATATTGTGAGGGACCAGGTTATATTGTGAGGGACCAGGGTATAGTGTGAGGGACCAGGGTATATTGTGAGGGACCAGGGTATATTGAGAGAGACCAGGGTATAGTGTGAGTGACCAGGGAAAAGTGTGAGTGACCAGGATATATTGTGAGGGACCAGGGTATATTGTGAGGGACCAGGGTAAAGTGTGAGTGACCAGGGTATAGTGTGAGTGACCAGGGTACAGTGTGAGTGACCAGGGTACAGTGTGAGGGACCAGGGTATAGTGTGAGGGACCAGGGAAAAGTGTGAGTGACTAGGGTATATTGTGAGGGACCAGGGTATATTGTGAGGGACCAGGGTATATTGTGAGGGACCAGGGTATATTGTGAGGGACCAGGGTATAGTGTGAGGGACCAGGGTATAGTGTGAGGGACCAGGGTATAGTGTGAGGGACCAGGGTATAGTGTGAGGGACCAGGGTATATTGTGAGGGACCAGGGTATAGTGTGAGGGACCAGGGAAAAGTGTGAGGGACCAGGGAATAGTGTGAGTGAGTGGCTATATTGTGAGGGACCAGGGAAAAGTGTGAGGGACACGGTTATAGTGTGAGGGACCCGGGTAAAGTGGGAGGGACCCCAGTGTATAGTGTGAGGGACCAGGATATATTGTGAGGGACCAGGGTACAGTGTGAGGGGCCAGGTTATAGTGTGAGGGACACGGGTAAAGTTTGAGGGACCCCAGAGTGGAGTGTGAGGGACCAGGTTATAGTGTGAGTGACCACGGTATAGTGTGAGGGACATGGGTATAGTGTGTGGGACCAGGGTATAGTGTGAGTGATCAGTGTATATTGTGAGGGACCAGGGTATATTGTGAGGGACCAGGGTAAAGTGTGAGTTACCAGGGTATAGTGTGAGTGACCAGGGTACAGTGTGAGGGACCAGGGTATAGTGTGAGGGACCAGGGAAAAGTGTGAGTGACTAGGGTATATTGTGAGGGACCAGGGTATATTGTGAGGGACCAGGGTATATTGTGAGGGACTAGGGTATATTGTGAGGGACCAGGGTATAGTGTGAGGGACCAGGGTATAGTGTGAGGGACCAGGGTATAGTGTGAGGGACCAGGGTATATTGTGAGGGACCTGTTAAGTATGTGTATTGTATTGAACAATTAACACAAAGACTTAAACGTATAACTCCAACAGGTCTTTACTGGTTGGAGGTAGGGACAAAACATAGGTCTTTACTTCATGCCCACAGGCGGGAACTGAGGGGGATCAGTACCCACAGTACTATTTATACCCCTATGGCCAGGAGTGGTACTGCGTATCACTACGCCCAACAAGTAGTGCAGTCCTGTCCATAGGTTCAAAGTAGCACACATATTACATACACAACATTCCTCCCTTCCTAGCTTTACAGTCATCTCCCCATTTAACATAACGTAATAACATATATACATATATAACTTCAGGTTTACATAACAGAATAACATAGATACATAGATAACTTCATATCAAAACAGATCACAGATTCAGTCTCTGCGGAAAACAGTCCACAGATTCAATCTCTGTGGTGGAGTCGGTTCACGTTGCTGGAGTGACTCATTCAATAGTCCTTCCATGGATTTAACAGTTTGAACTTCCGAACTGAATTGGCTCCGTTCGGAGGGACCACGTGTGTGATCTGGTAGAGGTAATAATGGTTCAGATGGGTCATCTTCTGTTTCGACTTTTCCTTTTCTGCTTCTTGGAGACTCTCTGGGCTCCACTGTCAGCTGCCAGCTGCATGCGCAGTTCCTCCTTCTCTCCCTCCTTTTTCCGTAGTAGAGCCACCTTCTCCCGATGTTCCGTAGACTTTCGGTGCTCCTCCATGATTTCTGTGTGGTGGGAGTCGAAGTTACAAGTTGGGCAGGACAGGACATAGTAATATTCGGTGTCGTCCTGATCTAGGCCAGCGAGAGGGTCTTCTATTTCCTCCATACCCAGCTGGGCGTTAGCCAGCTTTTGTTCCAAGTCCAGACATCTTTCCTGAAGAGACTTCTTCATGCGTACCTCTTCATCCAGCTTTTTCTGGGCTTTCAGCAAGTCGTTTACTAATGACCTCATTTGAGATTTTACTACTTCAACTTCTTTTGGAGATTGATTGATCGGACTATTCAATCCCTCTACCGGAGCAGCTGTTTCAGCGGTCTGTTGTTCTACGTTGACGTGAGTCAGCGTACTTTTGGCATCCAAGGGCTGCTCTGTTGCAGTCATCTCAGTCTGTGTTGCCACCTCAGCTCTTCCAATAACCTTTGAGAGCTCCGAACCCCTTTCGTTTGAATATTGAAGTTCGTGTTCAAGTTTTTCCCATTTCAGAGTCCTGTCCTTCAGCATATGCAGGAGTTGGCTGACCGTTAACTCCTCTGACATCAGACGTTTTGTGTGCTCCTGCTCCATTTTCTCCATCAGCTGCTTCTGTTGTCTTTCCAGATTCTCCAACTCTATATCCAAGAACTCTTTCGTTGCATTCAACTCTTGCTCAAAACGGCGAAGCATTTGTTCTAATTGCTGTTGTAGTTTGAAATGGAGTTGAGTTCGAGCCCGGTGTCCCACAGAAATGGGCACATCAGTAGACTTGCCAGACTCAGAATCCACAGTTAAACTATGTTGTTGTTGCTCAGTGGAATTCTGTGCTGAAACTTTGTCTTTTGCACCTGAGTTGGGCTTACCATCATCCGTTCCAGAGTCTGGGCCGACTATCTTCACCGAGTTCTCACTCGTTATTGTTTGTAGGAAATGCCAGTCCATATTCATTTTCCTAATCCACTCCCGTCCTAGTAGTGGAGAACCTCCTTCAGATATCACATATAAGTCCATTATTTGACTGTCTTCGCCCTTGTGGACCACTGCAACCTCTATTTTCCCGATGGGGTACACTCTTTGCCCCGTGTATGTTTTCAATATAATCCCCGTATCCTGTAGGGGAACATGTTGGAATAACTTTCCGTAATCTTTCTTATTTATGACCGTCAATGCCGATCCAGTGTCCAATTCCAGTTTTACTTGGACTCCTTCTATCTGAAGAGTGACCCAAATTGTCTGGAGGTCTGCACCCTTACCAGCGTTGAGTACTCTTAAGCTAGCCGGTTCATTACTGCTAGCGTCTGAATCGGACTCCTGTTCGGTCACCTTGTGTACCTTTGCGTATTTTCCTTGCGGTGACTTCTTGTTGCTGGTCTTCTTCCCTGACCTGCATACTCTAGCTATATGTCCAAGCCTACCACAAGTTCTACATTCTTGGTTTTTAAACCAACACTGGTTCTGATCATGCGTTGTCTTTCCACAACGATAACATTTGCCAGAACTCACACCCAATTTGTGTGCACTGAGCTCCGGTGACCGTAGCTGCATTACTGCCGTGCCTCTCGCTGCGGCTTCGTGTGCTGCTGCCATAGTGACCGCCTTCTCAAGCGTCAGCTCATTCTCCTCGAGCAGTCGCTTTTGTGTATCCTGTTTAAATAAACCACACACAAATTTGTCTCGAAGTGCCTCTGTCAGTCCCGTTCCAAACTAGCAATATTTCGCTAATTTACGCAATTCCAGCAAATAATCAGCATTGCTTTCATGCTGTAGCTGCCTTCTGTCATAAAATTTAAATCGTTCCGCTAGCATCAGCGGCGTGGGGTTTAGATGATCTTTCAGGACAGTAACAATCTCATCGAACGTCTTATCCGCCGGTTCATCTGGTGATAACAGGTGTTTCAATTGCCCGTATGTCTTCGCACCCATTAAATTTAATAATGTTAGTGCTTTATCAGCCTCACGAATTTTATTGGCCTTACAATAATTTTTAACTCGTTCAACATATATGGCCCAATCTTCGATGTCACTATCAAAGTTGCTAATATTCCCGTGTTTAGGCATTGTAGTACTTTATCAGATTTGCAATTTCTCAGATTTTTTTTTTTTTACTGCTATCCAAGATGGCGGCTTCCCGCTCTTGCCGTCGTCCTCCGCCCACAAAATGGCGGTTTTCCCGCGCTTGGCGGTCTTCACCCGTCCCCCGACGCCGTCTCCCTTCAGCCCCGAATGCGGCCCTTATCTCCGCCGCGATCGATCGCCTGCGCTTTTCACCGCGGCTCTCGCGCCTTCAGTGTCTGCCGACGCTGCGCCTTTCAGCCCGAGTGCTGCCCTTATCAGGGATTTCGATCGATCGCCCTTCTACCTCCGACTTCCCCCAGCCCTGTCTTTGCAGCCAACGCTGCTTGGCTTACCCACCACCGAGGTTGAAAAAGCTGCAGGATGTCTTCTGTCCTCCCGTTTTCAGTCGCTGATGGAGGCTTCAGGGTCCTAATGCCTGTTGCTTCCAGTGGGGTGGTGAGATTTGAAACCTCTCTTCAACGTCCTGTCTGTGGACGAAGCCGCCGTGGAATAACTGCCGCAGGGTAAGAACCTGACTCGTCGCCAGTGTTAAGTATGTGTATTGTATTGAACAATTAACACAAAGACTTAAACGTATAACTCAAACAGGTCTTTACTGGTTGGAGGTAGGGACTATACATAGGTCTTTACTTCATGCCCACAGGCGGGAACTGAGGGGGATCAGTACCCACAGTACTATTTATACCCCTATGGCCAGGAGTGGTACTGCGTATCACTACGCCCAACAAGTAGTGCAGTCCTGTCCATAGGTTCAAAGTAGCACACATATTACATACACAACAGGACCAGGGTAAAGTGTGAGGGACCAGGGAATAGTGTGAGTGAGTGGGTATATTGTGAGGGACCAGGGAATAGTGTGAGGGACACGGTTATAGTGTGAGGGACCCGGGTAAAGTGGCAGGGACCCCAGTGTATAGTGTGAGGGACCAGGATATATTGTGAGGGACCAGGGTACAGTGTGAGGGGCCAGGTTATAGTGTGAGGGACACGGGTAAAGTTTGAGGGACCCCAGAGTGGAGTGTGAGGGACCAGGTTATAGTGTGAGTGACCACGGTATAGTGTGAGGGACCAGGGTACAGTGTGAGGGACCAGGGTACAGTGTGAGGGGCCAGGGTATAGTGTGAGGGGCCCCAGGGTATAGTGTGAGGGACCCCAGTGTATAGTGTGATGGACCAGGGTATATTGTGAGGGACCAGGGTATAATGTGAGGGATCAGGGTATAGTCTGAGGGACCAGGGTATAGCGTGAGTGACCAGGGTATAGCGTGAGGGTCCAGGGTATAGTGTGAGGGACCAGGGTATAGCGTGAGGGGCCAGGGTATAGTGTGAGGGGCCAGGGTATAATGTGAGGGACCAGGTTATAGTGTGAGAGACCAGGGTATAGTGTGAGGGACCATGATACAGTGTGAGGGATCAGGGTATAGTGTGAGGGACCAGGGTATAGAGTGAGGGACCAGGGTATAGTGTGAGGGACCAGGGTATAATGTGAGGGATCAGGGTATAGTCTGAGGGACCAGGGTATAGCGTGAGTGACCAGGGTATAGCGTGAGGGACCAGGGTATAGTGTGAGGGACCAGGGTATAGCGTGAGGGGCCAGGGTATAGTGTGAGGGGCCAGGGTATAATGTGAGGGACCAGGTTATAGTGTGAGAGACCAGGGTATAGTGTGAGGGACCATGATACAGTGTGAGGGATCAGGGTATAGTGTGAGGGACCAGGGTATAGAGTGAGGGACCAGGGTATAGTGTGAGGGACCAGGGTATAGTGTGAGGGACCAGGGTATAGTGTGAGGGACCAGGGTATAGTGTGAGGGACCAGGGTATAGTGTGAGGGACCAGGGTATAGTGTGAGGGACCAGGGTATAGTGTGAGGGACCAGGGTATAGTGTGAGGGACCAGGGTATAGTGTGAGGGACCAGGGTATAGTGTGAGGGACCAGGGTATAGTGTGAGGGACCAGGGTTTAGTGTGAGGGACCAGGGTATAGTGTGAGGGACCAGGGTATATTGTGAGGGACCAGGGTATAGTGTGAGGGACCAGGGTATATTGTGAGAGACCAGGGTATAGTGTGAGGGACCAGGTTATAGTGTGAGGGACCAGGGTATATTGTGAGGGACCAGGGTATAGTGTGAGGGACCAGGGTATATTGTGAGGGACCAGGGTATAGTGTGAGGGACCAGGGTAAAGTGTGAGGGACCAGACAAAAGTGTGAGTGAGTGGGTATATTGTGAGGGACCAGGGAATAGTGTGAGGGACACGGTTATAGTGTGAGGGACCCGGGTAAAGTGGGAGGGACCCCAGTGTATAGTGTGAGGGACCAGGATATATTGTGAGGGACCAGGGTACAGTGTGAGGGGCCAGGTTATAGTGTGAGGGACACGGGTAAAGTTTGAGGGACCCCAGGGTGGAGTGTGAGGGACCAGGGTATAGTGTGAGGGACCAGGGTATAGTGTGAGGGACCAGGGTATAGTGTGAGGGACCAGGGTATAGTGTGAGGGGCCCCAGGGTATAGTGTGAGGGACAGGGGTAAAGTTTGAGGGACCGCAGTGTATAGTGTGATGGACCAGGGTATATAGTGAGGGACCAGGGTATAATGTGAGGGGTCAGGGTATAGTCTGAGGGACCAGGGTATAGTGTGAGTGACCAGGGTATTGTGTGAGAGACCAGGAAATAGTGTGAGTGACCAGGGTATAGTGTGAGGTACCAGGGTTTCGTGTGAGTGACCAGGGTATAGTGTGAGGGACCAGGGTATAGCGTGAGGGACCAGGGTATAGCGTGAGGGACCAGGGTATAGTGTGAGGGGCCAGGGAAAAGTGTGAGTGACCAGGGTATAGTGTGAGGGACGAGGGTATAGTGTGAGGGACCAGGGTATAGTGTGAAGGACCAGGGTATAATGTGAGCGACCAGGGTATAATGTGAGGGACCAGGGTATATTGTGAGGGACCAGGGTATATTGTGAGGGACCAGGGTATATTGTGAGGGACCAGGGTATATTGTGAGGGACCAGGGTATATTGTGAGGGACCAGGGTATAGTGTGAGGGACCAGGGTATAGTCTGAGGGACCACGGTATAGTGTGAGTGATCAGGGTATATTGTGAGGGACCAGGGTATATTGTGAGGGACCAGGGTATAGTGTGAGTGATCAGGGTATATTGTGAGGGACCAGGGTATATTGTGAGGGACCAGGGTACAATGTGAGGGACCAGGGTAAAGTGTGAGGGACCAGGGAAAAGTGTGAGTGACTAGGGTATATTGTGAGGGACCAGGGTATATTGTGAGGGACCAGAGTATATTGTGAGGGACCAGGGTATATTGTGAGGGACCAGGGTATATTGTGAGGGACCAGGGTATAGTGTGAGGGACCAGGGTATATTGTGAGGGACCAGGGTAAAGTGTGAGGGACCAGGGAAAAGTGTGAGTGACTCGGGTATATTGTGAGGGACCAGGGTATAGTGTGAGGGACCAGGGTATAGTGTGAGGGTCCACTGTATAGTGTGAAGGACCAGGGTATATTGTGAGGGACCAGGTATAGTGTGAGAGACCAGGATATAGTGTGAGGGACCAGGGTATATTGTGAGGGACCAGGGTATATTGTGAGGGACCAGGGTATATTGTGAGGGTCCAGGGCATAGTGTGAGGGACACGGTTATAGTGTGAGGGACCTGGGTAAAGTGGGAGGGACCCCAGTGTATAGTGTGAGGGACCAGGGTATACTGTGAGGGGCCAGGGTATAGTGCGAGGGACACGGGTAAAGTTTGAGGGACCCCAGGGTGGAGTGTGAGGGACCAGGTTATAGTGTGAGTGACCACGGTGTGGTGTGAGGGGCATGGGTATAGTGTGTGTGATAAGGGTACAGTGTGAGGGAACAGGGTACATTGTGAGGGACCAGGGTACAGTGTGAGGGGCCAGGGTATAGTGTGAGGGGCCAGGGTATAGTGTGAGGGGCCAGGGTATATTGTGAGGGACCAGGTTATATTGTGAGGGACCAGGGTATAGTGTGAGGGACCAGGGTATATTGTGAGGGACCAGGGTATATTGTGAGAGACCAGGGTATAGTGTGAGTGACGAGGGAAAAGTGTGAGTGACCAGGGTATATTGTGAGGGACCAGGGTATATTGTGAGGGACCAGGGTAAAGTGTGAGTGACCAGGGTATAGTGTGAGTGACCAGGGTACAGTGTGAGGGACCAGGGTATAGTGTGAGGGATCAGGGAAAAGTGTGAGTGACTAGGGTATATTGTGAGGGACCAGGGTATATTGTGAGGGACCAGGGTATATTGTGAGGGACCAGGGTATATTGTGAGGGACCAGGGTATAGTGTGAGGGACCAGGGTATAGTGTGAGGGACCAGGGTATAGTGTGAGGGACCAGGGTGTAGTGTGAGGGACCAGGGTATATTGTGAGGGACCAGGGTATAGTGTGAGGGACCAGGGAAAAGTGTGAGGGACCAGGGAATAGTGTGAGTGAGTGGGTATATTGTGAGGGACCAGGGAATAGTGTGAGGGACACGGATATAGTGTGAGGGACCCGGGTAAAGTGGGAGGGACCCCAGTGTATAGTGTGAGGGACCAGGATATATTGTGAGGGACCAGGGTACAGTGTGAGGGGCCAGGTTATAGTGTGAGGGACACGGGTAAAGTTTGAGGGACCCCAGAGTGGAGTGTGAGGGACCAGGTTATAGTGTGAGTGACCACGGTATAGTGTGAGGGACATGGGTATAGTGTGAGGGACCAGGGTATAGTGTGAGTGATCAGGGTATATTGTGAGGGACCAGGGTATATTGTGAGGGACCAGGGTAAAGTGTGAGTGACCAGGGTATAGTGTGAGTGACCAGGGTACAGTGTGAGGGACCAGGGTATAGTGTGAGGGACCAGGGAAAAGTGTGAGTGACTAGGGTATATTGTGAGGGACCAGGGTATATTGTGAGGGACCAGGGTATATTGTGAGGGACCAGGGTATATTGTGAGGGACCAGGGTATATTGTGAGGGACCAGGGTATAGTGTGAGGGACCAGGGTATATTGTGAGGGACCAGGATATAGTGTGAGGGACCAGGGTATAGTGTGAGTGACCAGGGTATATTGTGAGGGACCAGGGTATAGTGTGAGGGTCCAGGGTAAAGTGTGAGGGACCAGGGAATAGTGTGAGTGAGTGGGTATATTGTGAGGGACCAGGGAATAGTGTGAGGGACACGGTTATAGTGTGAGGGACCCGGGTAAAGTGGCAGGGACCCCAGTGTATAGTGTGAGGGACCAGGATATATTGTGAGGGACCAGGGTACAGTGTGAGGGGCCAGGTTATAGTGTGAGGGACACGGGTAAAGTTTGAGGGACCCCAGAGTGGAGTGTGAGGGACCAGGTTATAGTGTGAGTGACCACGGTACAGTGTGAGGGACCAGGGTACAGTGTGAGGGGCCAGGGTATAGTGTGAGGGGCCCCAGGGTATAGTGTGAGGGACCCCAGTATATAGTGTGATGGACCAGGGTATATTGTGAGGGACCAGGGTATAATGTGAGGGATCAGGGTATAGTCTGAGGGACCAGGGTATAGTGTGAGGGACCAGGATATAGTGTGAGGGACCAGGGTATAGTGTGAGGGACCAGGGTATAGTGTGAGGGACCAGGGTATAGTGTGAGGGACCAGGGTATAGTGTGAGGGACCAGGGTATAGTGTGAGGGACCAGGGTATAGTGTGAGGGACCAGGGTATAGTGTGAGGGACCAGGGTATAGTGTGAGGGACCAGGGGATAGTGTGAGTGACCTGGGTATAATGTGAGGGATCAGGGTATAGTCTGAGCGACCAGGGTATAGTGTGAGGGACCAGGATATAGTGTGAGGGACCAGGGTATAGTGTGAGGGACCAGGGTATAGTGTGAGGGACCAGGGTATAGTGTGAGGGACCAGGGTATAGTGTGAGGGACCAGGGTATAGTGTGAGGGACCAGGGTATAGTGTGAGGGACCAGGGTATAGTGTGAGGGACCAGGGTATAGTGTGAGGGACCAGGGTATAGTGTGAGGGACCAGGGTATAGTGTGAGGGACCAGGGTATAGTGTGAGGGACCAGGGTATATTGTGAGGGACCAGGGTATAGTGTGAGGGACCAGGGAAAAGTGTGAGGGACCAGGGAATAGTGTGAGTGAGTGGGTATATTGTGAGGGACCAGGGAATAGTGTGAGGGACACGGTTATAGTGTGAGGGACCCGGGTAAAGTGGGAGGGACCCCAGTGTATAGTGTGAGGGACCAGGTTATAGTGTGAGTGACCACGGTATAGTGTGAGGGACATGGGTATAGTGTGAGGGACCAGGGTATAGTGTGAGTGATCAGGGTATATTGTGAGGGACCAGGGTATATTGTGAGGGACCAGGGTAAAGTGTGAGTGACCAGGGTATAGTGTGAGGGACCAGGGTATAGTGTGAGGGACCAGGGAAAAGTGTGAGTGACTAGGGTATATTGTGAGGGACCAGGGTATATTGTGAGGGACCAGGGTATATTGTGAGGGACCAGGGTATAGTGTGAGGGACCAGGGTATAGTGTGAGGGACCAGGGTATAGTGTGAGGGACCAGGGTATAGTGTGAGGGACCAGGGTATATTGTGAGGGACCAGGGTATAGTGTGAGGGACCAGGGGAAAGTGTGAGGGACCAGGGAATAGTGTGAGGGGCCAGGGTATAGTGTGAGGGGCCCCAGGGTATAGTGTGAGGGACAGGGGTAAAGTTTGAGGGACCCCAGTGTATAGTGTGATGGACCAGGGTATATTGTGAGGGACCAGGGTATAATGTGAGGGATCAGGGTATAGTCTGAGGGACCAGGGCATAGTGTGAGTGACCAGGGTATAGCGTGAGGGACCAGGGTATAGTGTGAGGGGCCAGGGTATAGTGTGAGGGGCCAGGGTATAGTGTGAGGGGCCAGGGTATAATGTGAGGGACCAGGTTATAGTGTGAGAGACCAGGGTATAGTGTGAGGGACCAGGGTACAGTGTGAGGGATCAGGATATACTGTGAGGGACCAGGGTATAGTGTGAGGGACCAGGGTATAGTGTGAGGGACCAGGGTATAGTGTGAGGGACCAGGGTATAGTGTGAGGGACCAGGGTATAGTGTGAGGGACCAGGGTATAGTGTGAGGGACCAGGGTATAGTGTGAGGGACCAGGGTATAGTGTGAGGGACCAGGGTATAGTGTGAGGGACCACGGTATAGTGTGAGGGACCACGGTATAGTGTGAGGGACCAGGGTAAAGTGTGAGGGACCCCCGTGTATAGTGTGAGGGAACAAGTTATATTGTGAGGGCCAGGGTATATTCTGAGGGACCAGGGTAAAGTGTGAGGGACCAGGGTATAGTGTGAGGGACCAGGGTATATTGTGAGGGACCACGGTATAGTGTGAGATCAGGGTATAGTGTGAGGGACCAGGGTAAAGTGTGAGGGACCCCAGTGTATAGTGTGAGGGAACAAGTTATATTGTGAGGGCCAGGGTATATTGTGAGGGACCAGGGTAAAGTGTGAGGGACCAGGGTATAGTGTGAGGGACCAGGGTATATTGTGAGGGACCAGGGTATATTGTGAGGGACCAGGGTATATTGTGAGGGACCAGGGTATAGTGTGAGGGACCAGGGTATATTGTGAGGGACCAGGGTATATTGTGAGGGACCAGGGTATAGTGTGAGGGACCAGGGCATACTGTGAGAGACCAGGGTATAGTGTGAGGGACCAGGGTATAGTGTGAGGGACCAGGGCATAGTGTGAGGGACCAGGGCATAGTGTGAGGGACCAGGGCATAGTGTGAGGGACCAGGGTACAGTGTGAGGGACCAGGGTATCTTGTGAGGGACCAGGGTATATTGTGAGGGACCAGGGCATATTGTGAGGGACCAGGGTATATTGTGAGGGACTCGGGTATATTGGGAAGGACCAGGGTAAAGTGTGAGCGACCAGGGAAAATTGTGAGTGACCAGGGTATATTGTGAGGGACCAGGGTATATTGTGAGGGACCAGAGTAAAGTGTGAGGGACCAGGGTATAGTGTGAGGGACCAGGGTATATTGTGAGGGATCAGGGTATATTGTGAGGGACCAGGGTATATTGTGAGGGACCAGGGTATAGTGTGAGGGACCAGGGTATAGTGTGAGGGACCAGGGTATAGTGTGAGGGACCAGGGTATAGTGTGAGGGACCAGGGTATAGTGTGAGGGACCAGGGTAAAGTGTGAGGGACCAGGGAAAAGTGTGAGTGACCAGGGTATAGTGTGATTGACCAGGGTATACTGTGAGGGACCAGGGTATATTGTGAGGGACCAGGGTATAGTGTGAGTGATTAGCGTATATTGTGAGGGACCAGGGTATATTGTGAGGGACCAGGGTAAAGTGTGAGGGACCAGGGTATAGTGTTAGTGACCAGGGTATATTGTGAGGGACCAGGGTAAAGTCTGAGGGACCAGGGAAAAGTGTGAGTGACTAGGGTATATTGTGAGGGACCAGGGTATATTGTGAGGGACCAGGGTATATTGTGAGGGACCAGGGTATATTGTGAGGGACCAGGGTATAGTGTGAGTGACCAGGGTATAGTGTGAGGGACCAGAGTATATTGTGAGGGACCAGGGTAAATTGTGAGGGTCCAGGGAAAAGTGTGGGTGACTAGGGCATATTGTGAGGGACCAGGGTATATTGTGAGGGACCAGTGTATATTGTGAGGGAGCAGGGTATATTGTGAGGGACCAGGGTATAGTGTGAGGGACCAGGGTATAGTGTGAATGACCAGGGTATATTGTGAGGGACCAGGGTGTAGTGTGAGAGACCAGGGTGTAGACCGAGGTACCAGGGTATATTGTCAGGGTCCAGGGTATATTGTGAGGGACCAGGGTATAATGTGAGGGACCAGGGTATAGTGTGAGGGACCAGGGTCTATTGTGAGGGACCAGGGTATAGTGTGAGGGACCAGGGTATATTGTGAGGAACCAGGGTATATTGTGAGGGACCAGGGTATATTGTGAGGGACCAGGGTATATTGTGAGGGACCAGGGTATAGTGTGAGGGACACGGTTATAGTGTGAGGGACCCGGGTAAAGTGGGAGGGACCGCAGTGTATAGTGTGAGGGACCATGGTATACTGTGAGGGGCCAGGGTATAGTGTGAGGGACACGGGTAAAGTTTGAGGGACCCCAGGGTGGAGTGTGAGGGACCAGGGTATAGTGTGAGGGACCACGGTATAGTGTGAGGGACATGGGTATAGTGTGAGTGATCAGGGTATAGTGTGAGGGACCAGGGTATAGTGTGAGGGACCAGGGTATAGTGTGAGGGACCAGGGTATAATGTGAGGGGCCAGGGTAGAGTGTGAGGGGCCAGGGTAGAGTGTGAGGGACCAGGGTATAGTGTGAGGGACCAGGGTATAGTGTGAGGGACCAGGGTATACTGTGAGGGGCCAGGGTATAGTGTGAGGGGCCCAAGGTATAGTGTGAGGGACAGGGGTAAAATTTGAGGGACCCCAGTGTATAATGTGATGGACCAGGGTATATTGTGAGGGACCAGGGTATAATGTGAGGGATCAGGGTATAATCTGAGGGACCAGGGTATAGTGTGAGTGACCAGGGTCTTGTGTGAGAGACCAGGGTGTAGTGTGAGGGACCAGGGTGTAGTGTGAGTTACCAGGGTATAGTGTGATTGTCCAGGTTATAGTGTGAGGGACCAGGGTATAGTGTGAGGGGCCATGGTATAGTGTGAGGGGCCAGGGTATAGTGTGAGGGGCCAGGGTATAATGTGAGGGACCAGGTTATAGTGTGAGAGACCAGGGTATAGTGTGAGGGACCAGGGTACAGTGTGAGGGATCAGGGTATAGTGTGAGGGACCAGGGTATAGTGTGAGGGACCAGGGTGTAGTGTGAGGGACCAGGGTAAAGTGTGAGGGACCAGGGTATAGTGTGAGAGACCAGGGTACAGTGTGAGAGACCAGGGTATAGTGTGAGGGACCAGGGAAAACTGTGAGTGACCAGGGTATATTGTGAGGGACCAGGGTATATTGTGAGGGACCAGGGTATATTGTGAGGGACCAGGGTATATTGTGAGGGACCAGGGTATATTGTGAGGGACCAGGGTATAGTGTGAGGGACCAGGGTATAGTGTGAGGGACCAGGGTATATTGTGAGGGACCAGGGTATATTGTGAGGGACCAGGGTATATTGGGAGGGACCAGGGTAAAGTGTGAGTGACCAGCGAAAAGTGTGAGTGACCAGGGTATATTGTGAGGGACCAGAGTAAAGTGTGAGGGAACAGGGTATAGTGTGAGTGACCAGGGTATATTGTGAGGGACCAGGGTATATTCTGAGGGGCCAGGGTATGATGTGAGGGACACGGGTAAAGTTTGAGGGACCCCAGGGTGGAGTGTGAGGGACCAGATTATAGTGTGAGTGACCACGGTATAGTGTGAGGGGCATGGGTATAGTGTGTGTGATCAGGGTATAGTGTGAGGGACCAGGGTATAGTGTGAGGGACCAGGGTACAGTGTGAGGGACCAGGGTACAGTGTGAGGGGCCAGGGTATAGTGTGAGGGGCCCCAGGGTATAGTGTGAGGGACAAGGGTAAAGTTTGAGGTACCCCAGTGTATAGTGTGATGGACCAGGGTATATTGTGAGGGACCAGGGTATAATGTGAGGGATCAGGGTATAGTCTGAGGGACCAGGGTACAGTGTGAGTGACCAGTGTATTGTGTGAGAGATCAGGAAATAGTGTGAGTGACCAGGATATAGTTTGCGGGACCAGGGTGTCGTGGGAGTGACCAGGGTATAGTGTGAGGGACCAGGGTATAGTGTGAGGGACCAGGGTACAGTGTGAGGTGCCAGGGTATAGTGTGAGGGTCCAGGGTATAGTGTGAGGGTCCAGGGTATAGTGTGAGGGACCAGGGTATAGTGTGAGGGACCAGGGTATAGTGTGAGGGACCAGGGTACAGTGTGAGGGACCAGGGTATAGTGTGAGACCAGGTTATTGTGTGAGGGACCAGGGTAAAGTGTGAGGGACCACTGTGTATAGTGTGAGGGACCAGGGTATATTGTGAGGGACCAGGGTATAGTGTGAGTGACCAGGGTATAGTGTGAGGGACCAGAGTATATTGTGAGGGACCAGGGTAAATTGTGAGGGTCCAGGGAAAAGTGTGGGTGACTAGGGCATATTGTGAGGGACCAGGGTATAGTGTGAGGGACCAGGGTATAGTGTGAGGGACCAGGGTATAATGTGAGGGGCCAGGGTAGAGTGTGAGGGGCCAGGGTAGAGTGTGAGGGACCAGGGTATAGTGTGAGGGACCAGGGTATAGTGTGAGGGACCAGGGTATACTGTGAGGGGCCAGGGTATAGTGTGAGGGGCCCAAGGTATAGTGTGAGGGACAGGGGTAAAATTTGAGGGACCCCAGTGTATAATGTGATGGTCCAGGGTATATTGTGAGGGACCAGGGTATAATGTGAGGGATCAGGGTATAATCTGAGGGACTAGGGTATAGTGTGAGTGACCAGGGTATTGTGTGAGAGACCAGGGTGTAGTGTGAGGGACCAGGGTGTAGTGTGAGTTACCAGGGTATAGTGTGATTGTCCAGGTTATAGTGTGAGGGACCAGGGTATAGTGTGAGGGGCCATGGTATAGTGTGAGGGGCCAGGGTATAGTGTGAGGGGCCAGGGTATAATGTGAGGGACCAGGTTATAGTGTGAGAGACCAGGGTATAGTGTGAGGGACCAGGGTACAGTGTGAGGTATCAGGGTATAGTGTGAGGGACCAGGGTATAGTGTGAGGGACCAGGGTGTAGTGTGAGGGACCAGGGTAAAGTGTGAGGGACCAGGGTATAGTGTGAGAGACCAGGGTACAGTGTGAGAGACCAGGGTATAGTGTGAGGGACCAGGGAAAACTGTGAGTGACCAGGGTATATTGTGAGGGACCAGGGTATATTGTGAGGGACCAGGGTATATTGTGAGGGACCAGGTTATATTGTGAGGGACCAGGGTATAGTGTGAGGGACCAGGGTATATTGTGAGTGACCAGGGTATATTGTGAGGGACCAGGGTATATTGTGAGGGGCCAGGGTATGATGTGAGGGACCAGGGTAAAGTGTGAGGGACCAGGGAAAAGTGTGAGTGACCAGGGTATAGTGTGATTGACCAGGGTATACTGTGAGGGACCAGGGTATATTGTGAGGGACCAGGGTATAGTGTGAGTGATTAGCGTATATTGTGAGGGACCAGGGTATATTGTGAGGGACCAGGGTAAAGTGTGAGGGACCAGGGTATAGTGTTAGTGACCAGGGTATATTGTGAGGGACCAGGGTAAAGTCTGAGGGACCAGGGAAAAGTGTGAGTGACTAGGGTATATTGTGAGGGACCAGGGTATATTGTGAGGGACCAGGGTATATTGTGAGGGACCAGGGTATATTGTGAGGGACCAGGGTATAGTGTGAGTGACCAGGGTATAGTGTGAGGGACCAGAGTATATTGTGAGGGACCAGGGTAAATTGTGAGGGTCCAGGGAAAAGTGTGGGTGACTAGGGCATATTGTGAGGGACCAGGGTATATTGTGAGGGACCAGGGTATATTGTGAGGGACCAGGGTATATTGTGAGGGACCAGGGTATAGTGTGAGGGGCATGGGTATAGTGTGTGTGATCAGGGTATAGTGTGAGGGACCAGGGTATAGTGTGAGGGACCAGGGTACAGTGTGAGGGACCAGGGTACAGTGTGAGGGGCCAGGGTATAGTGTGAGGGGCCCCAGGGTATAGTGTGAGGGACAAGGGTAAAGTTTGAGGGACCCCAGTGTATAGTGTGATGGACCAGGGTATATTGTGAGGGACCAGGGTATAATGTGAGGGATCAGGGTATAGTCTGAGGGACCAGGGTATAGTGTGAGTGACCAGTGTATTGTGTGAGAGATCAGGAAATAGTGTGAGTGACCAGGATATAGTTTGCGGGACCAGGGTGTCATGGGAGTGACCAGGGTATAGTGTGAGGGACCAGGGTATAGTGTGAGGGACCAGGGTACAGTGTGAGGTGCCAGGGTATAGTGTGAGGGACCAGGGTATAGTGTGAGGGTCCAGGGTATAGTGTGAGGGTCCAGGGTATAGTGTGAGGGGCCAGGGTATAGTGTGAGGGACCAGGGTATAGTGTGAGGGACCAGGGTATAGTGTGAGGGACCAGGGTATAGTGTGAGACCAGGTTATTGTGTGAGGGACCAGGGTAAAGTGTGAGGGACCACTGTGTATAGTGTGAGGGACCAAGGTATATTGTGAGGGACCAGGGTATATTGTGAGGGACCAGGGTACAGTGTGAGGGACCAGGGTACAGTGTGAGGGACCAGGGTATAGTGTGAGGGACCAGGGTATATTGTGAGGGACCAGGGGAAAGTGTGAGGGACCAGGGGAAAGTGTGAGTGAGTAGGGTATATTGTGAGGGACCAGGATATATTGTGAGGGACCAGGGTATATTGTGAGGGACAAGGGTATATTGTGAGGGACCAGGGTATAGTGTGAGGGACCAGGGTATCGTGTGAGGGACCAGGGTATATTGTGAGGGACCAGGGTATATTGTGAGGGATCAGGGTATATTGTGAGGGACCAGGGTATAGTGTGAGGGACCAGGGTATATTGTGAGGGACCAGGGTATATTGGGAGGGACCAGGGTAAAGTGTGAGTGACCAGGGTAAATTGTGAGTGACCAGGGTATATTATGAGGGACCAGGGTATATTGTGAGGGACCAGAGTAAAGTGTGGGTGACCAAGGTATATTGTGAGGGATCAGGGTATATTGTGAGGGACCAGGGTATATTGTGAGGGATCAGGGTATAGTGTGAGGGTCCAGGGTATAGTGTGAGGGACCAGGGTATATTGTGAGGGACCAGCGTAAAGTGTGAGAGACCAGGGAAAAGTGTGAGTGACCAGGGTATTGTGTGAGTGATTAGCGTATATTGTGAGGGACCAGGTGTATTGTGAGGGACCAGGGTATATTGTGAGGGACCAGGGTATAGTGTTAGTGACCAGGGTACAGTGTGAGGGACCAGGGTATATTGTGAGGGAACAGGGTAAAGTGTGAGGGACAAGGGAAAAGTGTGAGTGACTAGGGTATATTGTGAGGGACCAGGGTATATTGTGAGGGACCAGGGTATATTGTGAGGGAGCAGGGTATATTGTGAGGGACCAGGGTATATTGTGAGGGACCAGGATATAGTGTTAGGGACCAGGGTATAGTGTGATGGACCAGGGTATATTATGAGGGACCAGGGTATATTATGAGGGACCAGGGTAAAGTGTGAGTGACCAGGGATAAGTGTGAGAGACTAGGGTATATTGTGAGGGACCAGGGTATATTGTGAGGGACCAGGGTATATTGTGAGGGACCAGGGTATATTGTGAGGTACCAGGGTATAGTGTGAGAGACCAGGGTATAGAGTGAGGGACCAGGGTATATTGTGAGGGACCAGGGTATATTGTGAGGGACCAGGGTATAGTGTGAGGGACCAGGGTAAAATGTGAGGGACCAGGGTATATTGTGAGGGAACAGGGTATATTGTGAGGGACCAGGGTATATTGTGAGGGACCAGGGTATATTGTGAGGGACCAGGGTATAGTGTGAGAGACCAGGGTATAGTGTGAATGACCAGGGTATATTGTGAGGGACCAGGGTATATTGTGAGGGACCAGGGTATATTGTGAATGACCAGGGTTTATTGTGAGGGACCAGGGTATAGTGTGAGAGACCAGGGTATAGAGTGAGGGACCAGGGTATATTGTGAGGGACCAGGGTATATTGTGAGGGACCAGGGTATAGTGTGAGGGACCAGGGTAAAATGTGAGGGACCAGGGTATATTGTGAGGGAACAGGGTATATTGTGAGGGACCAGGGTATATTGTGAGGGACCAGGGTATATTGTGAGGGACCAGGATACTGTGTGAGGGACACGGTTATAGTGTGAGAGACATGGGTAAAGTGGGAGGGACCCCAGTGTATAGTGTGAGGGATCAGGGTATACTGTGAGGGGCCAGGGTAAAGTTTGAGGGACCAGGGTATACTGTGAGGGACCACGGTATAGTGTGAGGGACATGGGTATAGTGTGAGGGACCAGGGTACAGTGTGAGGGACCAGGGTATAGTGTTAGGGGCCAGGTTAGAGTGTGAGGGACCCCAGTGTATAGTGTGAGTGACCAGGGTATAGTGTGAGTGACCAGGGTATAGTGTGAGTGACCAGGGTATAGTGTGATGGACCAGGGTATAGTGTGAGTGACCAGGGTATAGTGTGAGGGACCAGGGAAAAGTGTGAGTGACCAGGGTATAATGTCAGGGACCAGGGTATAGTGTGAGGGACCAGGGTATAGTGTGAGGGACCAGGGTATTGTGTGAGGGACCAGGGTATAGTGTGAGTGACCAGGGTATTGTGTGAGGGACCAGGGTATAGTGTGAGGGACCAGGGTATAGTGTGAGGAAACTGTGTAAAATTTGAGGGACCAGGGAATAGTGTGAGGTACCAGGGTATAGTGTGAGGGACCAGCATATAGTCTGAGGGACCAGAGTAAAGTGTGAGGGACCAGGGTATAGTGTGAGGAAACTGGGTAAAATTTGAGGGACCATGGAATAGTGTGAGGGACCAGGGTATATTGTGAGGGGCCAGGGTATAGTTTGAGGGAACCCAGGGTATAGTGTGAGTGACCAGGGTAGAGTGTGAGGGATCAGGGTATAGTGTGAGGGATCAGGTTATAGTGTGAGGGACATGGGTAAAGTTTGAGGGACCACAGGGTATAGTGTGAGTGACCAGGGTATAGTGTGAGGGACCAGGGTATAGTCAGAGGGACCAGGTTATACTGTGAGTGACCAGGGTATAGTGTGAGACCAGGGTATAGTGTGAGGGACCAGAGTATCGTGTGAGGGATCAGCGTATAGAGTGAGGGACCAGGGTATAGTGTGAGGGACATGGGTAAAGTTTGAGGGACCACAGGGTATAGTGTGAGTGACCAGATTATATTGTGAGGGACCAGGGTATAGTGTGAGGTACCAGGGTATAGTGTGAGGGGCCAGGGTATAGTGTGACGGGCCAGGGTATAATGTGAGGGACCAGGGTAAAGTGTGAGGGACCAGGGTATAGTGTGAGTGACCCGGGTATATTGTGAGGGACCAGGGTATATTGTGAGGGACCAGGGTATATTGTGAGGGACCAGGGTAAAGTGTGAGGGACCAGGGAAAAGTGTGAGTGACCAGGGTATATTGTGAGGGACCAGGGTATATTGTGAGGGACCAGGGTATATTGTGAGGGACCAGGGTAAAGTGTGAGGGACCAGGGAAACGTGTGAGTGACCAGGGTATATTGTGAGTGACCAGGGTAAAGTGTGAGGGACCAGGGTATAGTGTGAGGGACCAGGGTATATTGTGAGCGACCAGGGTAAAGTGTGAGGGACCAGGGTATAGTGTGAGAGACCAGGGTATAATGTGAGGGACCAGGGTATAGTGTGAGTGATCAGGGTATATTGTGAGGGACCAGGGTATATTGTGAGGGACCAGGGTATAGTGTGAGGGACCAGGGTATAGTGTGAGAGACCAGGGTATAGTGTGAGTGACCAGGGTATATTGTGAGGGACCAGCGTATAGTGTGAGGGACCAGGGTATAGTGTGAGAGACCAGGGTATAGTGTGAGTGACCAGGGTATATTGTGAGGGACCAGCGTATAGTGTGAGGGACCAGGGTATAGTGTGACGGATCAGGGTATATTGTGAGGGACCAGGGTATATTGTGAGGGACCAGGGTATATTGTGAGGGACCAGGGTATATTGTGAGGGACCAGGGTATATTGTGAGGGACCAGGGTATATTGTGAGGGACCAGGGTATAGTGTGAGGGACCAGGGTATAGTGTGAGGGACCAGGGTATATTGTGAGGGACCAGGGTATATTGTGAGGGACCAGGGTATATTGGGAGGGACCAGGGTAAAGTGTGAGTGACCAGCGAAAAGTGTGAGTGACCAGGGTATATTGTGAGGGACCAGAGTAAAGTGTGAGGGAACAGGGTATAGTGTGAGTGACCAGGGTATATTGTGAGGGACCAGGGTATATTCTGAGGGGCCAGGGTATGATGTGAGGGACACGGGTAAAGTTTGAGGGACCCCAGGGTGGAGTGTGAGGGACCAGATTATAGTGTGAGTGACCACGGTATAGTGTGAGGGGCATGGGTATAGTGTGTGTGATCAGGGTATAGTGTGAGGGACCAGGGTATAGTGTGAGGGACCAGGGTACAGTGTGAGGGACCAGGGTACAGTGTGAGGGGCCAGGGTATAGTGTGAGGGGCCCCAGGGTATAGTGTGAGGGACAAGGGTAAAGTTTGAGGTACCCCAGTGTATAGTGTGATGGACCAGGGTATATTGTGAGGGACCAGGGTATAATGTGAGGGATCAGGGTATAGTCTGAGGGACCAGGGTACAGTGTGAGTGACCAGTGTATTGTGTGAGAGATCAGGAAATAGTGTGAGTGACCAGGATATAGTTTGCGGGACCAGGGTGTCGTGGGAGTGACCAGGGTATAGTGTGAGGGACCAGGGTATAGTGTGAGGGACCAGGGTACAGTGTGAGGTGCCAGGGTATAGTGTGAGGGTCCAGGGTATAGTGTGAGGGTCCAGGGTATAGTGTGAGGGACCAGGGTATAGTGTGAGGGACCAGGGTATAGTGTGAGGGACCAGGGTACAGTGTGAGGGACCAGGGTATAGTGTGAGACCAGGTTATTGTGTGAGGGACCAGGGTAAAGTGTGAGGGACCACTGTGTATAGTGTGAGGGACCAGGGTATATTGTGAGGGACCAGGGTATAGTGTGAGTGACCAGGGTATAGTGTGAGGGACCAGAGTATATTGTGAGGGACCAGGGTAAATTGTGAGGGTCCAGGGAAAAGTGTGGGTGACTAGGGCATATTGTGAGGGACCAGGGTATAGTGTGAGGGACCAGGGTATAGTGTGAGGGACCAGGGTATAATGTGAGGGGCCAGGGTAGAGTGTGAGGGGCCAGGGTAGAGTGTGAGGGACCAGGGTATAGTGTGAGGGACCAGGGTATAGTGTGAGGGACCAGGGTATACTGTGAGGGGCCAGGGTATAGTGTGAGGGGCCCAAGGTATAGTGTGAGGGACAGGGGTAAAATTTGAGGGACCCCAGTGTATAATGTGATGGTCCAGGGTATATTGTGAGGGACCAGGGTATAATGTGAGGGATCAGGGTATAATCTGAGGGACTAGGGTATAGTGTGAGTGACCAGGGTATTGTGTGAGAGACCAGGGTGTAGTGTGAGGGACCAGGGTGTAGTGTGAGTTACCAGGGTATAGTGTGATTGTCCAGGTTATAGTGTGAGGGACCAGGGTATAGTGTGAGGGGCCATGGTATAGTGTGAGGGGCCAGGGTATAGTGTGAGGGGCCAGGGTATAATGTGAGGGACCAGGTTATAGTGTGAGAGACCAGGGTATAGTGTGAGGGACCAGGGTACAGTGTGAGGGATCAGGGTATAGTGTGAGGGACCAGGGTATAGTGTGAGGGACCAGGGTGTAGTGTGAGGGACCAGGGTAAAGTGTGAGGGACCAGGGTATAGTGTGAGAGACCAGGGTACAGTGTGAGAGACCAGGGTATAGTGTGAGGGACCAGGGAAAACTGTGAGTGACCAGGGTATATTGTGAGGGACCAGGGTATATTGTGAGGGACCAGGGTATATTGTGAGGGACCAGGGTATATTGTGAGGGACCAGGGTATAGTGTGAGGGACCAGGGTATATTGTGAGTGACCAGGGTATATTGTGAGGGACCAGGGTATATTGTGAGGGGCCAGGGTATGATGTGAGGGACCAGGGTAAAGTGTGAGGGACCAGGGAAAAGTGTGAGTGACCAGGGTATAGTGTGATTGACCAGGGTATACTGTGAGGGACCAGGGTATATTGTGAGGGACCAGGGTATAGTGTGAGTGATTAGCGTATATTGTGAGGGACCAGGGTATATTGTGAGGGACCAGGGTAAAGTGTGAGGGACCAGGGTATAGTGTTAGTGACCAGGGTATATTGTGAGGGACCAGGGTAAAGTCTGAGGGACCAGGGAAAAGTGTGAGTGACTAGGGTATATTGTGAGGGACCAGGGTATATTGTGAGGGACCAGGGTATATTGTGAGGGACCAGGGTATATTGTGAGGGACCAGGGTATAGTGTGAGTGACCAGGGTATAGTGTGAGGGACCAGAGTATATTGTGAGGGACCAGGGTAAATTGTGAGGGTCCAGGGAAAAGTGTGGGTGACTAGGGCATATTGTGAGGGACCAGGGTATATTGTGAGGGACCAGGGTATATTGTGAGGGACCAGGGTATATTGTGAGGGACCAGGGTATAGTGTGAGGGGCATGGGTATAGTGTGTGTGATCAGGGTATAGTGTGAGGGACCAGGGTATAGTGTGAGGGACCAGGGTACAGTGTGAGGGACCAGGGTACAGTGTGAGGGGCCAGGGTATAGTGTGAGGGGCCCCAGGGTATAGTGTGAGGGACAAGGGTAAAGTTTGAGGGACCCCAGTGTATAGTGTGATGGACCAGGGTATATTGTGAGGGACCAGGGTATAATGTGAGGGATCAGGGTATAGTCTGAGGGACCAGGGTATAGTGTGAGTGACCAGTGTATTGTGTGAGAGATCAGGAAATAGTGTGAGTGACCAGGATATAGTTTGCGGGACCAGGGTGTCATGGGAGTGACCAGGGTATAGTGTGAGGGACCAGGGTATAGTGTGAGGGACCAGGGTACAGTGTGAGGTGCCAGGGTACAGTGTGAGGGACCAGGGTATAGTGTGAGGGTCCAGGGTATAGTGTGAGGGTCCAGGGTATAGTGTGAGGGGCCAGGGTATAGTGTGAGGGACCAGGGTATAGTGTGAGGGACCAGGGTAAAGTGTGAGGGACCACTGTGTATAGTGTGAGGGACCAAGGTATATTGTGAGGGACCAGGGTATATTGTGAGGGACCAGGGTACAGTGTGAGGGACCAGGGTATAGTGTGAGGGACCAGGGTATATTGTGAGGGACCAGGGGAAAGTGTGAGGGACCAGGGGAAAGTGTGAGTGAGTAGGGTATATTGTGAGGGACCAGGATATATTGTGAGGGACCAGGGTATATTGTGAGGGACAAGGGTATATTGTGAGGGACCAGGGTATAGTGTGAGGGACCAGGGTATCGTGTGAGGGACCAGGGTATATTGTGAGGGACCAGGGTATATTGTGAGGGATCAGGGTATATTGTGAGGGACCAGGGTATAGTGTGAGGGACCAGGGTATATTGTGAGGGACCAGGGTATATTGGGAGGGACCAGGGTAAAGTGTGAGTGACCAGGGTAAATTGTGAGTGACCAGGGTATATTATGAGGGACCAGGGTATATTGTGAGGGACCAGAGTAAAGTGTGGGTGACCAAGGTATATTGTGAGGGATCAGGGTATATTGTGAGGGACCAGGGTATATTGTGAGGGATCAGGGTATAGTGTGAGGGTCCAGGGTATAGTGTGAGGGACCAGGGTATATTGTGAGGGACCAGCGTAAAGTGTGAGAGACCAGGGAAAAGTGTGAGTGACCAGGGTATTGTGTGAGTGATTAGCGTATATTGTGACGGACCAGGTGTATTGTGAGGGACCAGGGTATATTGTGAGGGACCAGGGTATAGTGTTAGTGACCAGGGTACAGTGTGAGGGACCAGGGTATATTGTGAGGGAACAGGGTAAAGTGTGAGGGACCAGGGAAAAGTGTGAGTGACTAGGGTATATTGTGAGGGACCAGGGTATATTGTGAGGGACCAGGGTATATTGTGAGGGAGCAGGGTATATTGTGAGGGACCAGGGTATATTGTGAGGGACCAGGATATAGTGTTAGGGACCAGGGTATAGTGTGATGGACCAGGGTATATTATGAGGGACCAGGGTATATTATGAGGGACCAGGGTAAAGTGTGAGTGACCAGGGATAAGTGTGAGAGACTAGGGTATATTGTGAGGGACCAGGGTATATTGTGAGGGACCAGGGTATATTGTGAGGGACCAGGGTATATTGTGAGGGACCAGGGTATAGTGCGAGAGACCAGGGTATAGAGTGAGGGACCAGGGTATATTGTGAGGGACCAGGGTATATTGTGAGGGACCAGGGTATAGTGTGAGGGACCAGGGTAAAATGTGAGGGACCAGGGTATATTGTGAGGGAACAGGGTATATTGTGAGGGACCAGGGTATATTGTGAGGGACCAGGGTATATTGTGAGGGACCAGGGTATAGTGTGAGAGACCAGGGTATAGTGTGAATGACCAGGGTATATTGTGAGGGACCAGGGTATATTGTGAGGGACCAGGGTATATTGTGAATGACCAGGGTTTATTGTGAGGGACCAGGGTATAGTGTGAGAGACCAGGGTATAGAGTGAGGGACCAGGGTATATTGTGAGGGACCAGGGTATATTGTGAGGGACCAGGGTATAGTGTGAGGGACCAGGGTAAAATGTGAGGGACCAGGGTATATTGTGAGGGAACAGGGTATATTGTGAGGGACCAGGGTATATTGTGAGGGACCAGGGTATATTGTGAGGGACCAGGATACTGTGTGAGGGACACTGTTATAGTGTGAGAGACATGGGTAAAGTGGGAGGGACCCCAGTGTATAGTGTGAGGGATCAGGGTATACTGTGAGGGGCCAGGGTAAAGTTTGAGGGACCAGGGTATACTGTGAGGGACCACGGTATAGTGTGAGGGACATGGGTATAGTGTGAGGGACCAGGGTACAGTGTGAGGGACCAGGGTATAGTGTTAGGGGCCAGGTTAGAGTGTGAGGGACCCCAGTGTATAGTGTGAGTGACCAGGGTATAGTGTGAGTGACCAGGGTATAGTGTGAGTGACCAGGGTATAGTGTGATGGACCAGGGTATAGTGTGAGTGACCAGGGTATAGTGTGAGGGACCAGGGAAAAGTGTGAGTGACCAGGGTATAATGTCAGGGACCAGGGTATAGTGTGAGGGACCAGGGTATAGTGTGAGGGACCAGGGTATTGTGTGAGGGACCAGGGTATAGTGTGAGTGACCAGGGTATTGTGTGAGGGACCAGGGTATAGTGTGAGGGACCAGGGTATAGTGTGAGGAAACTGTGTAAAATTTGAGGGACCAGGGAATAGTGTGAGGTACCAGGGTATAGTGTGAGGGACCAGCATATAGTCTGAGGGACCAGAGTAAAGTGTGAGGGACCAGGGTATAGTGTGAGGAAACTGGGTAAAATTTGAGGGACCATGGAATAGTGTGAGGGACCAGGGTATATTGTGAGGGGCCAGGGTATAGTTTGAGGGAACCCAGGGTATAGTGTGAGTGACCAGGGTAGAGTGTGAGGGATCAGGGTATAGTGTGAGGGATCAGGTTATAGTGTGAGGGACATGGGTAAAGTTTGAGGGACCACAGGGTATAGTGTGAGTGACCAGGGTATAGTATGAGGGACCAGGGTATAGTCAGAGGGACCAGGTTATACTGTGAGTGACCAGGGTATAGTGTGAGACCAGGGTATAGTGTGAGGGACCAGAGTATCGTGTGAGGGATCAGCGTATAGAGTGAGGGACCAGGGTATAGTGTGAGGGACATGGGTAAAGTTTGAGGGACCACAGGGTATAGTGTGAGTGACCAGATTATATTGTGAGGGACCAGGGTATAGTGTGAGGTACCAGGGTATAGTGTGAGGGGCCAGGGTATAGTGTGACGGGCCAGGGTATAATGTGAGGGACCAGGGTAAAGTGTGAGGGACCAGGGTATAGTGTGAGTGACCCGGGTATATTGTGAGGGACCAGGGTATATTGTGAGGGACCAGGGTATATTGTGAGGGACCAGGGTAAAGTGTGAGGGACCAGGGAAAAGTGTGAGTGACCAGGGTATATTGTGAGGGACCAGGGTATATTGTGAGGGACCAGGGTATATTGTGAGGGACCAGGGTAAAGTGTGAGGGACCAGGGAAACGTGTGAGTGACCAGGGTATATTGTGAGTGACCAGGGTAAAGTGTGAGGGACCAGGGTATAGTGTGAGGGACCAGGGTATATTGTGAGCGACCAGGGTAAAGTGTGAGGGACCAGGGTATAGTGTGAGAGACCAGGGTATAATGTGAGGGACCAGGGTATAGTGTGAGTGATCAGGGTATATTGTGAGGGACCAGGGTATATTGTGAGGGACCAGGGTATAGTGTGAGGGACCAGGGTATAGTGTGAGAGACCAGGGTATAGTGTGAGTGACCAGGGTATATTTTGAGGGACCAGCGTATAGTGTGAGGGACCAGGGTATAGTGTGAGAGACCAGGGTATAGTGTGAGTGACCAGGGTATATTGTGAGGGACCAGCGTATAGTGTGAGGGACCAGGGTATAGTGTGACGGATCAGGGTATATTGTGAGGGACCAGGGTAAAGTGTGAGGGACCAGGGAAAAGTGTGAGTGACCAGGGTATAATGTGAGGGACCAGGGTATATTGTGAGGGACATGGGTAAAGTGTGAGGGACCAGGGAAAAGTGTGAGTGACCAGGGTATAGTGTGAGGGACCAGGGTATAGTGTGTGTGATCAGGGTATATTGTGGGGGACCAGGGTAAAGTGTGAGGGACCAGGGTATATTGTGAGGGACCAGGGTATATTGTGAGGCACCAGGGTATGTTGTGAGGGACCAGGGTACATTGTGAGGGACCAGGGTATAGTGTGAGGGACCAGGGTATAGTGTGAGTGAAACAGGTATAGTGTGAGGGACCAGGGTATAGTGTGAGGGACAAGGGTATAGTGTGAGACCCCAGGGTATAATGTGAGGGACCAGGTTATAGTGTAAGGGACCTGGGTATACTGTGAGGGGCCAGGGTATATTGTGGGGCACAAAGGTATAGTATGAGGGACCAGGGTATAGTGTGAGGGACTAGGGTATATTCGGAGGGACCCCAGGTTATAGTGTGGAGGACCAGGGTAAAATGTGAGAGACCAGGAAATAATGCGAGGGACCAGCGTATAGTGTGAGGGACCAGGGTATAGTGTGAGAGACCAGGAGATAGTGTGAGTGACAAGGGTATCGTGTGAGTGTCCAGGGTATAGTGTGAGGGACCAGTGAAATGTGTGAGTGACCAGGGTATAGTGTGAGGGACCAGGGTATAATGTGAGGGACCAGGGTACAGAGTGAGGGACCAGGGAAAAGTGTGAGTGACCAGGGTATAGTGTGAGAGACCAGGGTATAGTGTGAGAGACCAGGGTATATTGTGAGAGACCAGGGTATAGTGTGAGTGACCAGGGTATAGTGTGAGGGACCAGGGTTTAGTGTGAGTGAAACGGGTATAGTGTGAGGGACCAGGGTATAGTGTGAGGGGCCAGGGTATAGTGTGAGGGACCAGGGAATGATCTGAGGGACTAGGGAAAAGTGTGAGGGACCAGGGTATAATCTGTGGGACCAGGGTAAAGTGTGAAGGACCAGGGTATAATGTGAAGGACTATAGTATAGTGTGAGTGACCAGGGTATAGTGTGAGTGACCAGGGTATAGTGTGAGGGACCAGGGCATAGTGTGAGGGACCAGGGTATAGTGTGAGAGACCAGGGTATAGTGTGAGTGACCAGGGTATAGTGTGAGTGACCAGGGTATAGTGTGAGTGACCAGGGTATATTGTGAGAGACCAGGGCATAGTGTGAGTGACAAGGGTAAATGTAAGAGAGCAGGGTATATTGTGAGAGACCAGGGTATAGTGTGAGTGACCAGGGTATAGTGTGAGTGACCAGGGAATAGTGTGAGTGACCAGGGTATAGTGTGAGGGACCAGGGTATTGTGTGAGGGTCCAGGGTATACTGTGAGGGACCAGAAAAAAGTATGAGTGACCAGGGTATAGTGTGAGGGACCAGGGTATAGTGTGAGTGACCCGGGTATATTGTGAGGGACCAGGGTATATTGTGAGGGACGAGGGTATGTTGTGAGGGACCAGGGTAAAGTGTGAGGGACCAGGGAAAAGTGTGAGTGACCAGGGTATATTTTGAGGGACCAGGGTATATTGTGAGGGACCAGGGTATATTGTGAGGGACCAGGGTAAAGTGTGAGGGACAAGGGAAAAGTGTGAGTGACCAGGGTATATTGTGAGGGACCAGGGTAAAGTGTGAGGGACCAGGGTATAGTGTGAGGGACCAGGGTATATTGTGAGCGACCAGGGTAAAGTGTGAGGGACCAGGGTATATTGTGAGGGACCAGGGTATATTGTGAGGGACCAAGGTATATTGTGAGAGACCAGGGTATATTGTGAGGGACCAGCGTATATTGTGAGGGACCAGGGTATAGTGTGAGGGACCAGGGTATAGTGTGAGGGACCAGGGTATATTGGGAGGGACCAGGGTATATTGTGAGGGACAAGGGTATAGTGTGAGGGACCAGGCTATATTGTGAGGGACGAGGGTATATTGTGAGGGACCAGGGTATAGTGTGAGGGACCAGGGTATATTGGGAGGGACCAGGGTAAAGTGTGAGTGACCAGCGAAATGTGTGAGTGACCAGGGTATATTCTGAGGGACCAGGGTATATTGTGAGGGGCCAGAGTAAAGTGTGAGAGACCAGGGTATAGTGTGAGTGACCACGGTATATTGTGAGGGACCAGCGTATAGTGTGAGGGACCAGGGTATAGTGTGAGGGACCAGGGTATATTGTGAGGGACCAGGGTGAAGTGTGAGGGACCAGGGAAAAGTGTGAGTGACCAGGGTATATTGTGAGGGACCAGGGTATAGTGTGAGTGATCAGGGTATATTGTGAGGGACCAGGGTAAAGTGTGAGGGACCAGGGTATATTGTGAGGGACCAGGGTATATTGTGAGGGACCAGGGTATAGTGTGAGGGATCAGGGTATAGTTTGAGGGACCAGGGCATAATGTGAGGGACCAGGGCATATTGTGAGGGACCAGGGCATAATGTGAGTGACCAGGGTATATTGTGAGGGACCAGGTATAGTGTGAGGGACCAGGGTATATTGTGCGGGACCAGTGTATAGTGTGAGAGACCAGGGTATAGTGTGAGGGACCAGGGTATATTGGGAGGGATCAGGGTAAAGTGTGAGTGACCAGGGAAAATTGTGAGTGACCAGGGTATATTGTGAGGTACCAGGGCATATTGTGAGGGACCAGGGTAAAGTGTGAGGGACCAGGGAAAATGTGAGTGACCAGGGTATAGTGTGAGAGACCAGGGTATAGTGTGAGTGACCAGGGTATAGTGTGAGTGACCAGGGTATAGTGTGAGTGACCAGGGTATATTGTGAGAGACCAGGGTATAGTGTGAGTGACTAGGGTAAATGTAAGAGAGCAGGGTATATTGTGAGAGACCAGGGTATAGTGTGAGTGACCAGGGTATAGTGTGAGTGACCAGGGTATAGTGTGAGTGACCAGGGTATAGTGTGAGGGACCAGGGTATAGTGTGAGGGTCCAGGGTATACTGTGAGGGACCAGAAATAAGTATGAGTGACCAGGGTATAGTGTGAGGGACCAGGGTATAGTGTGAGTGACCCGGGTATATTGTGAGGGACCAGGGTAAAGTGTGAGGGACCAGGGTATAGTGTGAGTGACCCGGGTATATTGTGAGGGACCAGGGTATATTGTGAGGGACGAGGGTATATTGTGAGGGACCAGGGTAAAGTGTGAGGGACCAGGGAAAAGTGTGAGTGACCAGGGTATATTGTGAGGGACCAGGGTATATTGTGAGGGACCAGGGTATATTGTGAGGGACCAGGGTAAAGTGTGAGGGACCAGGGAAAAGTGTGAGTGACCAGGGTATATTGTGAGGGACCAGGGTAAAGTGTGAGGGACCAGGGTATAGTGTGAGGGACCAGGGTATATTGTGAGCGACCAGGGTAAAGTGTGAGGGACCAGGGTATATTGTGAGGGACCAGGGTATATTGTGAGGGACCAGGGTATATTGTGAGAGACCAGGGTATATTGTGAGGGACCAGCGTATATTGTGAGGGACCAGGGTATAGTGTGAGGGACCAGGGTATAGTGTGAGGGACCAGGGTATATTGGGAGGGACCAGGGTATATTGTGAGGGACCAGGGTATAGTGTGAGGGACCAGGGTATATTGTGAGGGACCAGTGTATAGTGTGAGAGACCAGGGTATATTGGGAGGGACCAGGGTATATTGGGAGGGACCAGGGTAAAGTGTGAGTGACCAGCGAAATGTGTGAGTGACCAGGGTATATTCTGAGGGACCAGCGTATATTGTGAGGGACCAGAGTAAAGTGTGAGAGACCAGGGTATAGTGTGAGTGACCACGGTATATTTTGAGGGACCAGCGTATAGTGTGAGAGACCAGGAAATAGTGTGAGTGACCAGGGTATAGTGTGAGTGACCAGGGTATAGTGTGAGACCCCAGGGTATAATGTGAGGGACCAGGGTATAGTGTGAGGGACCAGGGTATAGTGTGAGACCCCAGGGTATAATGTGAGGGACCAGGGTATAGTGTGAGGGACCAGGGTATAGTGTGAGAGACCAGGAAATAGTGTGAGTGACCAGGGTATAGTGTGAGTGACCAGGGTATATTGTGAGTGACCAGGGTATAGTGTGAGTGACCAGGGTATCGTGTGAGACCAGGTTATAGTGTGAGGGACCAGGGTATAGTGTGAGGGACCAGGGTATAGTGTGAGGGACCAGGGTACAGTGTGAGGGACCCCAGTGTATAGTGTGAGGGACCTGGGTATACTGTGAGGGGCCAGGGTATATAGTGTGAGGGACCAGGGTATAGTGTGAGGGACCAGGGTATATTCGGAGGGACCCCAGGTTATAGTGTGGAGGACCAGGGTATAATGTGAGAGACCAGGCTATAATGTGAGGGACCAGGCTATAATGTGAGGGACCAGCGTATACTGTGAGGGACCAGGGTATAATGTGAGGCACCAGGCTATAATGCGAGGGACCAGGCTTTACTGTGAGGGTCCAGGGTATAGTGTGAGAGACCAGGAAATAGTGTGAGTGACAAGGGTATCGTGTGAGTGTCCAGGGTATAGTGTGAGGGACCAGTGAAATGTGTGAGTGACCAGGGTATAGTGTGAGGGACCAGGGTATAATGTAAGGGACCAGGGTATAGTGTGAGGTACCAGGGTATAGTGTGAGAGACCAGGAAAAAGTGTGAGGGACCAGGGTATAGTGTGAGGGACCAGGGAAAAGTCTGAGTGACCAGGGTATAGTGTGAGAGACCAGGGTATATTCTGAGAGGCCAGTGTATAGTGTGAGTGACCAGGGTATAGTGTGAGAGACCAGGGCATATTGTGAGAGACCAGGGTATAGTGTGAGTGACCAGGGTATAGTGTGAGGGATCAGGGTATAGTGTGAGTGACCAGGGTATAGTGTGAGGGACCAGAGTATAGTGTGAGGGACCAGGGTATAGTGTGAGTGAAACGGGTATAGTGTGAGGGACCAGGGTATAGAGTGAGGGACCAGGGTATAGTGTGAGGGACAAGGGTATAGTGTGAGACCCCAGGGTATAATGTGAGGGACCAGGGTATAGTGTGAGGGACCAGGGTATAGTGTGAGGGACCAGGGTATAGTGTGAGGGACCAGGGTATAGTGAGAGGGGCCAAGGTATAGTGTGAGGGACCAGGGAATAGTCTGGGGGACGAGGGAAATGTGTGAGGGACCAGGGTATAATCTGTGGGACCAGGGTAAAAAGTGTGAGGGACCAGGGTATAATGTGAGGGACTAGAGCATAGTGTGAGTGACCAGGGTATAGTGTGAGTGACCAGGGTATAGTGTGAGGGACCAGGGTATAGTGTGAGGGACCAGGGTATAGAGTGAGAGACCAGGAAATAGTGTGAGTGACCAGGGTATAGTGTGAGTGACCAGGGTATATTGTGAGAGACCAGGGTATAGTGTGAGTGACCAGGGCATAGTGTGAGTGACCAGGGTATAGTGTGACGGACCAGGATATAGTGTGAGGGACCAGGGTACAGTGTGAGGGATCAGGGTATAGTGTGAGGGACCAGGGTATAGTGTGAGGGACCAGGGTATAGTGTGAGGGACCAGGGTATAGTGTGACGGACCAGGGTATAGTGTGAAGGACCAGGGCATAGTGTGAGGGACCAGGGTAAAGTGTGAGGGACCAGGGTATAGTGTGAGAGACCAGGGTAAAGTGTGAGGGACCAGGGTTTTGTGTGAGGGACCCGGGAAAAGTGTGAGTGACCAGGGTATAGTGCGAAGAACCAGGGAAATGTGTGAGTGACATGGGTATATTGTGAGGGACCAGGGTATATTGTGAGGGACCAGGGTAAAGTGTGAGGGACCAGGGTATAGTGTGAGTGACCCGGGTATATTTTGCGGGACCAGGGTATATTGTGAGGGACCAGGTTATATTGTGAGGGACCAGGGTACAGTGTGAGGGACCAGGGTATAGTGTGAGGGACCAGGGTATATTGTGAGGGACCCGGGTAAAGTGTGAGGGACCAGGGAAAAGTGTGAGTGACCAGGGTATATTGTGAGTGACCAGGGTATATTGTGAGGGACCAGGGTATATTGTGAGGGACCAGGGTATATAGTGAGGGACCAGGGTATAGTGTGAAGGACTAGGGTATAGTGTGAAGGACCAGGGTATATTGTGAGGGACCAGGGTATAGTGTGAGAGACCAGGGTATAGTGTGAGGGACCAGGGTATATTGTGAGGGACCAGGGTATAGTGTGAGAGACCAGGGTATAGTGTGAGGGACCAGGGTATATTGGGAGGGACCAGGGTAAAGTGTGAGTGACCAGGGAAAAGTGTGAGTGACCAGGGTATATTGCGAGGGACCAGGGTATATTGTGAGGGACCAGAGTAAAGTGTGAGGGACCAGGGTATAGTGTGAGTGACCAGGGTATATTGTGAGGGACGAGGGTATAGTGTGAGGGATCAGGGTATACTGTGACGGACCAGGGTAAAGTGTGAGGGACCAGGGAAAAGTGTGAGTGACCAGGGTATAGTGTGAGGGACCAGAGAATAGTGTGAGGGACCAGGGCATATTGTGAGGGACTGGGGTATATTGTGAGGGACCAGGTTATAGTGTGAGGGACCAGGGTATATTGGGAGGGACCAGGATAAAGTGTGAGTGACCAGGGAAAAGTGTGAGTGAACAGGGTATATTGTGAGGGACCAGGGCATATTGTGAGGGACCAGAGTAAAGTGTGAGGGACCAGGGTATTGTGTGAGTGACCAGGGTATATTGTGAGGGACCAGGGTATATTGTGAGGGACCAGGGTATATTGTGAGGGGCCAGGGTATAGTGTGAGGGACCAGGGTATAGTGTGGGGGACCAGGGTATATTGTGAGGGACCAGGGTAAAGTGTGAGGGACCGGGGAAAAGTGTGAGTGACCAAGGTATAGTGTGAGAGACCAGGGTATAGTGTGAGTGATCAGGGTATATTGTGAGGGACCAGGGTATATTGTGAGTGACCAGGGTAAAGTGTGAGGGACCAGGGTATATTGTGAGGCACCAGGGTATATTGTGAGGGACCAGGGTATACCGTGAGGGACCAGGGTAAAGTGTGAGGGAACAGTGTATAGTCTGAGGGACCAGGGTAAAGTATGAGGGACCAGGGTATATTGTGAGGGACCAGAGTATAGTGTGAAGTACAAGGGTATAGTGTGAGACCCCAGGGTATAATGTGAGGGACCAGGTTATAGTGTGAGGGACCAGGGTATAGTGTGAGGGACCAGGGTATAGTGTGAGGGACCAGGGTATAGTGTGAGGGGCCAGGGTATAGTGTGCGGGACCAGGGAATAGTCTGAGGGACCAGGGAAAAGTGTAAGGGACCAGGGTATAGTCTAAGGGACCAGGGTAAAGTGCGAGGTACCCCAGTGTATAGTGTGAGGGATCTGGGTATACTGTGAGGGGCCAGGGTATATTGTGGGTCACAAAGGTATAGTGTGAGGGACCAGGGTATATTCGGAGGGACCCCAGGTTATAGTGTGGAGGAACAGGGTATAATGTGAGAGACCAGGAAATAATGCGAGGGACCAGGCTATAATGTGAGGGACCAGCGTATAGTGTGAGGGACCAGGGTATAATGTGAGGGACCAGGCTATAATGCGAGGGACCAGGCTTTACTGTGAGGGACCAGGGGAAAGTGTGAGAGACCAGGAAATAGTGTGAGTGACCAGGGGATCGTGTGAGTGTCCAGGGTATAGTGTGAGGGGCCAGGGAAAAGTGTGAGTGACCAGGGTATTGTGTGAGAGACCAGGGTATATTCTGAGAGGCCAGTGTATAGTGTGAGTGACCAGGGTATAGTGTGAGAGACCAGGGTATATTGTGAGAGACCAGGGTATAGTGTGAGGGACCAGAGTATAGTGTGAGGGACCAGGGTATAGTGTGAGTGAAACGGGTATAGTGTGAGGGACCAGGGAATAGTGTGAGAGACAAGGGTATAGTGTGAGACCCCAGGGTATAATGTGAGGGACCAGGGTATAGTGTGAGGGACCAGGGTATAGTGTGAGGGGCCAGTGTATAGTGTGAGGGACCAGGGAATAGTCTGAGGGACTAGGGAAATGTGTGAGGGACCAGGGTATAATGTGAGGGATTAGAGTATAGTGTGAGTGACCAGGGTATATTGGGAGGGACCAGGGTAAATTATGAGTGACCAGGGAAAAGTGTGAGTGACCAGGGTATATTGTGAGGGACCAGGGCATATTGTGAGGGACCAGAGTAAAGTGTGAGGGACCAGGGTATAGTGTGAGTGACCAGGGTATATTGTGAGGGACCAGGGTATATTGTGAGGGACCAGGGTATATTGTGAGGGGCCAGGGTATAGTGTGAGGGACCAGGGTATAGTGTGGGGGACCAGGGTATATTGTGAGGGACCAGGGTAAAGTGTGAGGGACCAGGGAAAAGTGTGAGTGACCAGGGTATAGTGTGAGAGACCAGGGTATAGTGTGAGTGATCAGGGTATATTGTGAGGGACCAGGGTAAAGTGTGAGTGACCAGGGTATAGTGTGAGGGACAAAAGTATAGTGTGAGGGACCAGGGTATAGTGTGAGTGAAACGGGTATCGTGTGAGGGACCAGGGAATAGTGTGAGAGACAAGGGTATAGTGTGAGACCCCAGGGTATAATGTGAGGGACCAGGGTATAGTGTGAGGGACCAGGGTATAGTGTGAGGGGCCAGTGTATAGTGTGAGGGACCAGGGAATAGTCTGAGGGACTAGGGAAATGTGTGAGGGACCAGGGTATAATGTGAGGGACTAGAGTATAGTGTGAGTGACCAGGGTATACTGTGAGTGACCAGGGTATAGTGTGAGTGACCAGGGTATAGTGTGAGGGACCAGGGTATAGTGTGAGGGACCAGGGTATAGTGTGAGAGACCAGGAAAAAGTGTGAGGGACCAGGGTATAGTGTGAGGGACCAGGGTATACTGTGAGTGACCAGGGTATAGTGTGAGACCAGGGTATAGTGTGAGGGACCAGGGTATAGTGTGAGGGACCAGGGTATAGTGTGAGGGGCCAGGGTACAGTGTGAGGGACCCCAGGGCATAGTGTGAGGGACCAGAGTATAGTGTGAGGGACCAGAGTATAGTGTGAGGGATCAGGGTATAGTGCGAGGGACCAGGGTATAGTGTGAGGGACACGGGTAAAGTTTGAGGGACCCCAGGGTATAGTGTGAGTGACCAGGGTATAGTTTGAGGGACCAGGGTATAGTATGAGGGACCAGGGTATAGTGTGAGGGGCAAGGGTATAGTGTGAGCAGCCAGGGTATAATGTGAGCGACCAGGTTATAGTGTGAGGGACCAGGGTACAGTGTGAGGGACCAGGGTAAAGTGTGAGGGACCAGGATATATTGTGAGGGACCAGGGTACAGTGTGAGGGATCAGGGTATAGTGTGAGGGACCAGGGTATAGTGTGAGGGACCAGGGTATAGTGTGAGGGACCAGGGTATAGTGTGATGGACCAGGGTATAGTGTGAGGGACCAGGGTATAGTGTGAGGGACCAGGGTAAAGTGTGAGGGACCAGGGTATAGTGTGAGAGACCAGGGTAAAGTGTGAGGGACCAGGGTATTGTGTGAGGGACCCGGGAAAAGTGTGAGTGACCAGGGTATATTGTGAGAGACCAGGGTATATTGTGAGGGATCAGGGTAAAGTGTGAGTGACCAGGGTATCGTGTGAGGGACCAGGGTATAGTGTGAGGGACCAGGGTAAAGTGTGAGTGACCAGGGTATAGTGTGAGGAACCAGGGAAAAGTGTGAGTGACATGGGTATATTGTGAGGGACCAGGGTATATTGTGAGGGACCAGGGTAAAGTGTGAGGGACCAGGGTATAGTGTGAGTGACCCGGGTATATTTTGAGGGACCAGGGTATATTGTGAGGGACATGGGTATATTGTGAGGGACCAGGGTACAGTGTGAGGGACCAGGGTATAGTGTGAGGGACCAGGGTATATTGTGAGGGACCAGGGTAAAGTGTGAGTGACCAGGGAAAAGTGTGAGTGACCAGGGTATATTGTGAGTGACCAGGGTATATTGTGAGGGACCAGGGTATATTGTGAGGGACCAGGTTATAGTGTGAGGGACCAGGGTATAGTGTGAAGGACTAGGGTATAGTGTGAAGGACCAGGGTATATTGTGAGGGACCAGGGTATAGTGTGAGAGACCAGGGTATAGTGTGAGGGACCAGGGTATATTGTGAGAGACCAGGGTATATTGTGAGGGACCAGGGTATATTGTGAGGGACCAGGGTATATTGTGAGGGATCAGTGTATAGTGTGAGGGACCAGGGTATATTGTGACGGACCAGGGTATAGTGTGAGGGACCAGGGTATAGTGTGAGGGACCAGGGTATAGTGTGAGGACCAGGGTATAGTGTGAGGGACAGGGTATATTGGGAGGGACCAGGGTAAAGTGTGAGTGACCAGGGAAAAGTGTGAGTGACCAGGGTATATTGCGAGGGACCAGGGTATATTGTGAGGGACCAGAGTAAAGTGTGAGGGACCAGGGTATAGTGTGAGTGACCAGGGTATATTGTGAGGGACCAGGGTATAGTGTGAGGGACCAGGGTATAGTGTGAGGGACCAGGGTATAGTGTGAGGGACCAGGGTATACTGTGAGGGACCAGGGTAAAGTGTGAGGGACCAGGGAAAAGCGTGAGTGACCAGGGTATAGTGTGAGGGACCAGAGTATAGTGTGAGGGATCAGGGTATAGTGTGAGGGAAACGGGTAAAGTTTGAGGGACCCCAGGGTATAGTGTGAGTGACCAGGGTATAGTGTGAGGGTTCAGTGTATAGTGTGAGGTGCCAGGGTATAGTGTGAGGGGCCAGGGTATAGTGTGAGGGACCAGGTTATAGTGTGAGAGACCAGGGTATAGTGTGAGGGACCAGGGTAAAGTGTGAGGGATCAGGGTATAGTGTGAGGGCCCAGGATATAGTATGAAGGGCCAGGGTATAGTTTGTGGGACCAGAGTAGAGTGTGAGGGACCAGGGTATAGTGTGACGGACCAGGGTATAGTGTGAGAGACCAGGCTATACTGTGAGGGACCAGGCTATAGTGTGAGGGACCAGGCTATAGTGTGAGGGACCAGGGTATAGTGTGTGGGACATGGGTATAGTGTGAGGGACATGGGTATAGTGTGAGGGACCAGGGTATAGTGTGATGGACCAGGGTATAGTGTGAGGGACCAGGGTATACTGTGAGAGACCAGGGTGTAGTGTGAGTGACCCGGGCATAGTTTAAGGGACCAGGATATAGTTTGTGGGACCAGGGTATAGTTTAAGGGACCAGGATTTAGTGTGAGGGACCAGTGAGAAGTGTGAGGGACCCCAGGGTATAGTCTGAGGGACTAGCGTATAATGTGAGGGACCAGGGTATAATGTGAGGGACCAGGGTATAGTGTGAGGGACCAGGGTATAGTGTGAGGGACCAGGGTATAGTGTGAGGGAACAGGGTATAGTGTGAGGGACCAGGGTATAGTGTGAGGGACCAGGCTACAGTGTGTGGGACAAGGGTATTGTGTGAGGGACCAGGGTATAGTGTGAGGGACCAGGGTATAGTGTGAGGGACCAGGGTAAAGTGTGAGGGACCAGGGAAGAGTGTGAGGGACCAGGGAAAAGTGTCAGAGACCAGGGTATATTGTGAGGGAACAGGGAAAAGTGTGAGGGACCAGGGTATAGTGTGAGAGACCAGGGAAAAGTGTGAGTGACCAGGGTATAATGTGAGGGACCAGGGTATAGTGTGAGTGATCAGGGTATATTGTGAGGGACCAGGGTATAGTGTGAGGGACCAGGGAAAAGTGTGAGTGACCAGGGCATAGTGTGAGGGACCAGGGTATATTGTGAGGGACCAGGGTATATTGTGAGGGACCAGGGTAAAGTGTGAGGGACCAGGGTAAATTGTGAGGGACCAGGGTATAGTGTGAGGGACCAGGTTATAGTTTGAGGGAACAGGGCATAATGTGAGGGACCAGGGCATATTGTGAGGGACCAGGGTATATTGTGAGGGACCAGGGTATAGTGTGAGGGACCAGGGTATATTGTGAGGGACCAGGGTAAAGTGTGAGTGACCAGGGAAAAGTGTGAGTGACCAGGGTATATTGGGAGGGACCAGGGTAAATTATGAGTGACCAGGGAAAAGTGTGAGTGACCAGGGTATATTGTGAGGGACCAGGGCATATTGTGAGGGACCAGAGTAAAGTGTGAGGGACCAGGGTATAGTCTGAGTGACCAGGGTATATTGTGAGGGACCAGGGTATATTGTGAGGGACCAGGGTATATTGTGAGGGGCCAGGGTATAGTGTGAGGGACCAGGGTATAGTGTGGGGGACCAGGGTATATTGTGAGGGACCAGGGTAAAGTGTGAGGGACCAGGGAAAAGTGTGAGTGACCAGGGTATAGTGTGAGAGACCAGGGTATAGTGTGAGTGATCAGGGTATATTGTGAGGGACCAGGGTAAAGTGTGAGGGACCAGGGAAAGGTGTGAGTGACCAGGGTATAGTGTGAGGGACCAGGGAATATTGTGAGATACCAGGGTATATTGTGAGGGACGAGGGTAAAGTGTGAGGGACCAGGGTATATTGTGAGGGACCAGGGTAGAATGTGAGGGACCAGGGTAAAGTGTGAGTGAACAGTGTATAGTCTGAGGGACCAGGGTAAAGTGTGAGGGACCAGGGTATATTGTGAGGGACCAGGGTATAGTGTGAGTGAAACGGGTATAGTGTGAGGGACCAAGGTATAGTGTGAGGGACAAGGGTATAGTGTGAGACCCCAGGGTATAATGTGAGGGACCAGGTTATAGTGTGAGGGACCAGGCTATAGTTTGAGGGACCAGGCTATAGTGTGAGGGACCAGGGTATAGTGTGGGGGCCAGGGTATAGTGTGCGGGACCAGGGTATAGTCTGAGGGACCAGGGAAAATTGTAAGGGACCAGGGTATAGTCTGAGGGACCAGGGTAAAGTGTGAGGGACCCCAGTGTATAGTGTGAGGGACCTGGGTGAACTGTGAGGGGCCAGGGTATATTGTGGGGCACAAAGGTATAGTGTGAGGGAGCAGGGTATAGTGTGAGGGACCAGGGTATATTCGGCGGGACCCCAGGTTATAGTGTGGAGGACCAGGGTATAATGTGAGAGACCAGGAAATAATGCGAGGGACCAGGCTATAATGTGAGGGACCAGCGTATAGTGTGAGGGACCAGGGTATAATGTGAGGGACCAGGCTATAATGCGAGGGACCAGGCTTTACTGTGAGGGACCAGGGCATAGTGTGAGAGACCAGGAAATAGTGTGAGTGACCAGGGTATCTTTTGAGTGTCCAGGGTATAGTGTGAGGGACCAGTGAAATGTGTGAGTGACCTGGGTATAGTGTGAGGGACCAGGGTATAATGTGAGGGACCAGGGTATAGTGTGAGGTACCAGGGTATAGTGTGAGAGACCAGGAAAAAGTGTGAGGGACCAGGGTATAGTGTGAGGGACCAGGGATAAGTGTGAGTGACCAGGGTATAGTGTGAGACACCAGGGTATATTCTGAGAGGCCAATGTATAGTGTGAGTGACCAGGGTATAGTGTGAGGGACCAGGGTATATTGTGAGTGACCAGGGTATAGTGTGAGGGACAAAAGTATCGTGTGAGGGACCAGGGTATAGTGTGAGTGAAACGGGTATCGTGTGAGGGACCAGGGAATAGTGTGAGGGACAAGGGTATAGTGTGAGACCCCAGGGTATAATGTGAGGGACCAGGGTATAGTGTGAGGGACCAGGGTATAGTGTGAGGGGCCAGTGTATAGTGTGAGGGACCAGGGAATAGTCTGAGGGACTAGGGAAATGTGTGAGGGACCAGGCTATAATGTGAGGCACTCGAGTATAGTGTAAGTGACCAGGGTATAGTGTGAGTGACCAGGGTATAGTGTGAGGGACCAGGGTATAGCGTGAGGGACCAGGGTATAGTGTGAGAGACCAGAAAAAAGTGGGAGGGACCAGGGTATAGTGTGAGAGAACAGGAAATAGTGTGAGTGACCAGGGTATAGTGTGAGGGACCAGGGTATAGTGTGAGTGACCACGGTATAGTGTGAGGGACCAGGGTATTTTGTGAGGGACCAGGGTATAGTGTGAGGGACCAGGGTATACTGTGAGGGACCAGGGTACAGTGTGAGGGACCCCAGGGTATAGAGTGAGGGACCAGAGTATAGTGTGAGGGACCAGAGTATAGTGTGAGGGACCAGGGTATAGTGTGAGGGACCAGGGTATAGTATGAGGGACCAGGGTATAGTGTGAGGGGCCAGGGTATAGTGTGAGCGGCCAGGGTATAATGTGAGCGACCAGGTTATAGTGTGAGGGACCAGGGTACAGTGTGAGAGACCAGCGTAAAGTGTGAGGGACCAGGGTATAGTGTGAGGGACCAGGGTATAGTGTGAGGGACCAGCGTATAGTGTGAGGGACCAGGGTATAGTGTGAGGGACCAGGGTAAAGTGTGAGGGACCAGGGTATAGTGTGAGGGACCAGGGTATTGTGTGAGGGACCACGGAAAAGTGTGAGTGACCAGGGTATATTGTGAGAGACCAGGGTATATTGTGAGGGACCAGGGTAAAGTGTGAGTGACCAGGGTGTCGTGTGAGTGACCAGGGTATAGTGTGAGGAACCAGGGAAAAGTGTGAGTGACATGGGTATTTTGTGAGGGACCAGGGTATATTGTGAGGGACCAGGGTAAAGAGTGAGGGACCAGGGTATATTGTGAGGGACCAGGGTAAAGAGTGAGGGACCAGGGTACAGTGTGAGGGACCAGGGTATAGTGTGAGGGACCAGGGTATATTGTGAGGGACCAGGGTAATGTGTGAGGGAGCAGGGAAAAGTGTGAGTGACCAGGGTATATTGTGAGTGACCAGGGTATATTGTGAGGGACCAGGGTATATTGTGAGGGTCCAGGGTATAGTGTGAGGGACCAGGGTATAGTGTGAGAGACCAGGGTATAGTGTGAGGGACCAGGGTATATTGTGAGGGAGCCGGGTTTATTGTGAGGGATCAGTGTATAGTGTGAGAGACCAGGGAATAGTGTGAGGGACCAGGATATATTGGGAGGGACCAGGGTAAAGTGTGAGTGACCAGGGAAAAGTGTGAGTGACAAGGGTATATTGTGAGAGACCAGGGTATATAGTGAGGGACCAGAGTAAAGTGTGAGGGACCAGGGTATAGTGTGAGTGACCAGGGTATATTGTGAGGGACCAGGGTATAGTGTGAGGGACCAGGGTATAGTGTGAGGGACCAGGGTATAGTGTGAGGGACCAGGGTATAGTGTGAGGGGCCAGGGTATAGTGTGAGGGACCAGGTAATAGTGTGAGAGACCAGGGTATAGTGTGAGGGACCAGGGTACAGTGTGCGGGATCAGGGTATAGTGTGAGGGGCCAGGGTATAGTGTGAGGGACCAGATTATAGTGTGAGAGACCAGGGTATAGTGTGAGGTACCAGGTTGCAGTGTGAGGGATCAGGGTATAGTGTGAGGGACCAGGGTATAGTGTGAGGGACCAGGATATAGTATGAAGGGCCAGGGTATAGTTTGAGGGACCAGAGTAGAGTGTGAGGGATCAGGGTATAGTGTGAGGGACCAGGGTATAGTGTGAGAGACCAGGCTATACTGTGAGGGACCAGGCTATATTGTGAGGGACCAGGCTATAGTGTGAGGGACCAGGGTATCATGTGTGGGACATGGGTATAGTGTGAGGGACATGGGTATAGTGTGAGGGACCAGGGTATAGTGTGATGGACCAGGGTACAGTGTGAGGGACCAGGGTATACTGTGAGAGACCAGGGTATAGTGTGAGTGACCTGGGCATAGTTTAAGGGACCAGGATATAGTTTGTGGGACCAGGGTATAGTTTAAGGGACCAGGATTTAGTGTGAGGGACCAGGGAAAAGTGTGAGGGACCTCAGGGTATAGTCTGAGGGACCAGGGTATAATGTGAGGGACCAGGGTATAATGTGAGGGACCAGGGTATAGTGTGAGGGACCAGGGTATAATGTGAGGGACCAGGCTACAGTGTGAGGGACAAGGGTATAGTGTGAGGGACCAGGGTATAGTGTGAGGGACCAGGATATAGTGTGAGGGACCAGGGTATAGTGTGAGAGAACAGGAAATAGTGTGAGTGACCAGGGTATAGTGTGAGGGACCAGGGTATAGTGTGAGTGACCACGGTATAGTGTGAGGGACCAGGGTATTTTGTGAGGGACCAGGGTATAGTGTGAGGGACCAGGGTATACTGTGAGGGACCAGGGTACAGTGTGAGGGACCCCAGGGTATAGAGTGAGGGACCAGAGTATAGTGTGAGGGACCAGAGTATAGTGTGAGGGACCAGGGTATAGTGTGAGGGACCAGGGTATAGTATGAGGGACCAGGGTATAGTGTGAGGGGCCAGGGTATAGTGTGAGCGGCCAGGGTATAATGTGAGCGACCAGGTTATAGTGTGAGGGACCAGGGTACAGTGTGAGAGACCAGCGTAAAGTGTGAGGGACCAGGGTATAGTGTGAGGGACCAGGGTATAGTGTGAGGGACCAGCGTATAGTGTGAGGGACCAGGGTATAGTGTGAGGGACCAGGGTAAAGTGTGAGGGACCAGGGTATAGTGTGAGGGACCAGGGTATTGTGTGAGGGACCACGGAAAAGTGTGAGTGACCAGGGTATATTGTGAGAGACCAGGGTATATTGTGAGGGACCAGGGTAAAGTGTGAGTGACCAGGGTGTCGTGTGAGTGACCAGGGTATAGTGTGAGGAACCAGGGAAAAGTGTGAGTGACATGGGTATTTTGTGAGGGACCAGGGTATATTGTGAGGGACCAGGGTAAAGAGTGAGGGACCAGGGTATATTGTGAGGGACCAGGGTAAAGAGTGAGGGACCAGGGTACAGTGTGAGGGACCAGGGTATAGTGTGAGGGACCAGGGTATATTGTGAGGGACCAGGGTAATGTGTGAGGGAGCAGGGAAAAGTGTGAGTGACCAGGGTATATTGTGAGTGACCAGGGTATATTGTGAGGGACCAGGGTATATTGTGAGGGTCCAGGGTATAGTGTGAGGGACCAGGGTATAGTGTGAGAGACCAGGGTATAGTGTGAGGGACCAGGGTATATTGTGAGGGAGCCGGGTTTATTGTGAGGGATCAGTGTATAGTGTGAGAGACCAGGGAATAGTGTGAGGGACCAGGATATATTGGGAGGGACCAGGGTAAAGTGTGAGTGACCAGGGAAAAGTGTGAGTGACAAGGGTATATTGTGAGAGACCAGGGTATATAGTGAGGGACCAGAGTAAAGTGTGAGGGACCAGGGTATAGTGTGAGTGACCAGGGTATATTGTGAGGGACCAGGGTATAGTGTGAGGGACCAGGGTATAGTGTGAGGGACCAGGGTATAGTGTGAGGGACCAGGGTATAGTGTGAGGGGCCAGGGTATAGTGTGAGGGACCAGGTAATAGTGTGAGAGACCAGGGTATAGTGTGAGGGACCAGGGTACAGTGTGCGGGATCAGGGTATAGTGTGAGGGGCCAGGGTATAGTGTGAGGGACCAGGTTATAGTGTGAGAGACCAGGGTATAGTGTGAGGTACCAGGTTGCAGTGTGAGGGATCAGGGTATAGTGTGAGGGACCAGGGTATAGTGTGAGGGACCAGGATATAGTATGAAGGGCCAGGGTATAGTTTGAGGGACCAGAGTAGAGTGTGAGGGATCAGGGTATAGTGTGAGGGACCAGGGTATAGTGTGAGAGACCAGGCTATACTGTGAGGGACCAGGCTATATTGTGAGGGACCAGGCTATAGTGTGAGGGACCAGGGTATCATGTGTGGGACATGGGTATAGTGTGAGGGACATGGGTATAGTGTGAGGGACCAGGGTATAGTGTGATGGACCAGGGTACAGTGTGAGGGACCAGGGTATACTGTGAGAGACCAGGGTATAGTGTGAGTGACCTGGGCATAGTTTAAGGGACCAGGATATAGTTTGTGGGACCAGGGTATAGTTTAAGGGACCAGGATTTAGTGTGAGGGACCAGGGAAAAGTGTGAGGGACCTCAGGGTATAGTCTGAGGGACCAGGGTATAATGTGAGGGACCAGGGTATAATGTGAGGGACCAGGGTATAGTGTGAGGGACCAGGGTATAATGTGAGGGACCAGGCTACAGTGTGAGGGACAAGGGTATAGTGTGAGGGACCAGGGTATAGTGTGAGGGACCAGGATATAGTGTGAGGGACCAGGGTATAGTGTGAGGGACCAGCCTACAGTGTGTGGGGCAAGGGTATAGTGTGAGGGACCAGGGTATAGTGTGAGGGACCAGGGTATAGTGTGAGGGACCAGGGTAAAGTGTGAGGGACCTCAGGGTATAGTCTGAAGGACCAGGGTATAATGTGAGGGACCAGGGTATAATGTGAGGTACCAGGGTATAGTGTGAGGGACCAGGGTATAATGTGAGGGACCAGGCTACAGTGTGATGGACAAGGGTATAGTGTGAGGGACCAGGATATAGTGTGAGGGACTAGGGTATAGTGTGAGGGACCAGGGTAAAGTGTGAGGGACCAGGGTATAGTGTGAGAGACCAGGGTAAAGTGTGAGGTACCAGGGTATTGTGTGAGGGACCCGGGAAAAGTGTGAGTGACCAGGGTATATTGTGAGAGACCAGGGTATATTGTGAGGGATCAGGGTAAAGTGTGAGTGACCAGGGTATCGTGTGAGGGACCAGGGTATAGTGTGAGGGACCAGGGTAAAGTGTGAGTGACCAGGGTATAGTGTGAGGAACCAGGGAAAAGTGTGAGTGACATGGGTATATTGTGAGGGACCAGGGTATATTGTGAGGGACCAGGGTAAAGTGTGAGGGACCAGGGTATAGTGTGAGTGACCCGGGTATATTTTGAGGGACCAGGGTATATTGTGAGGGACATGGGTATATTGTGAGGGACCAGGGTACAGTGTGAGGGACCAGGGTATAGTGTGAGGGACCAGGGTATATTGTGAGGGACCAGGGTAAAGTGTGAGTGACCAGGGAAAAGTGTGAGTGACCAGGGTATATTGTGAGTGACCAGGGTATATTGTGAGGGACCAGGGTATATTGTGAGGGACCAGGGTATAGTGTGAGGGACCAGGGTATAGTGTGAAGGACGAGGGTATAGTGTGAAGGACCAGGGTATATTGTGAGGGACCAGGGTATAGTGTGAGAGACCAGGGTATAGTGTGAGGGACCAGGGTATATTGTGAGAGACCAGGGTATATTGTGAGGGACCAGGGTATATTGTGAGGGACCAGGGTATATTGTGAGGGATCAGTGTATAGTGTGAGGGACCAGGGTATATTGTGACGGACCAGGGTATAGTGTGAGGGACCAGGGTATAGTGTGAGGGACCAGGGTATAGTGTGAGGACCAGGGTATAGTGTGAGGGACAGGGTATATTGGGAGGGACCAGGGTAAAGTGTGAGTGACCAGGGAAAAGTGTGAGTGACCAGGGTATATTGCGAGGGACCAGGGTATATTGTGAGGGACCAGAGTAAAGTGTGAGGGACCAGGGTATAGTGTGAGTGACCAGGGTATATTGTGAGGGACCAGGGTATAGTGTGAGGGACCAGGGTATAGTGTGAGGGACCAGGGTATAGTGTGAGGGACCAGGGTATACTGTGAGGGTCCAGGGTAAAGTGTGAGGGACCAGGGAAAAGCGTGAGTGACCAGGGTATAGTGTGAGGGACCAGAGTATAGTGTGAGGGATCAGGGTATAGTGTGAGGGAAACGGGTAAAGTTTGAGGGACCCCAGGGTATAGTGTGAGTGACCAGGGTATAGTGTGAGGGTCCAGTGTATAGTGTGAGGTGCCAGGGTATAGTGTGAGGGGCCAGGGTATAGTGTGAGGGACCAGGTTATAGTGTGAGAGACCAGGGTATAGTGTGAGGGACCAGGGTAAAGTGTGAGGGATCAGGGTATAGTGTGAGGGCCCAGGATATAGTATGAAGGGCCAGGGTATAGTTTGTGGGACCAGAGTAGAGTGTGAGGGACCAGGGTATAGTGTGAGGGACCAGGGTATAGTGTGAGAGACCAGGCTATACTGTGAGGGACCAGGCTATAGTGTGAGGGACCAGGCTATAGTGTGAGGGACCAGGGTATAGTGTGTGGGACATGGGTATAGTGTGAGGGACCAGGGTATAGTGTGATGGACCAGGGTATAGTGTGAGGGACCAGGGTATACTGTGAGAGACCAGGGTATAGTGTGAGTGACCCGGGCATAGTTTAAGGGACCAGGATATAGTTTGTGGGACCAGGGTATAGTTTAAGGGACCAGGATTTAGTGTGAGGGACCAGTGAGAAGTGTGAGGGACCCCAGGGTATAGTCTGAGGGACCAGGGTATAATGTGAGGGACCAGGGTATAATGTGAGGGACCAGGGTATAGTGTGAGGGACCAGGGTGTAATGTGAGGGACCAGGCTACAGTGTAAGGGACAAGGGTATAGTGTGAGGGACCAGGGTATAGTGTGAGGGAACAGGGTATAGTGTGAGGGACCAGGGTATAGTGTGAGGGACCAGGCTACAGTGTGTGGGACAAGGGTATTGTGTGAGGGACCAGGGTATAGTGTGAGGGACCAGGGTATAGTGTGAGGGACCAGGGTAAAGTGTGAGGGACCAGGGAAGAGTGTGAGGGACCAGGGAAAAGTGTCAGAGACCAGGGTATATTGTGAGGGAACAGGGAAAAGTGTGAGGGACCAGGGTATAGTGTGCGATACCAGGGAAAAGTGTGAGTGACCAGGGTATAATGTGAGGGACCAGGGTATAGCGTGAGTGATCAGGGTATATTGTGAGGGACCAGGGTATAGTGTGAGGGACCAGGGAAAAGTGTGAGTGACCAGGGCATAGTGTGAGGGACCAGGGTATATTGTGAGGGACCAGGGTATATTGTGAGGGACCAGGGTAAAGTGTGAGGGACCAGGGTATATTGTGAGGGACCAGGGTATAGTGTGAGGGACCAGGGTATAGTTTGAGGGACCAGGGCATAATGTGAGGGACCAGGGCATATTGTGAGGGACCAGGGTATATTGTGAGGGACCAGGGTATAGTGTGAGGGACCAGGGTATATTGTGAGGGACCAGGGTAAAGTGTGAGTGACCAGGGAAAAGTGTGAGTGACCAGGGTATATTGGGAGGGACCAGGGTAAATTATGAGTGACCAGGGAAAAGTGTGAGTGACCAGGGTATATTGTGAGGGACCAGGGCATATTGTGAGGGACCAGAGTAAAGTGTGAGGGACCAGGGTATAGTGTGAGTGACCAGGGTATATTGTGAGGGACCAGTGTATATTGTGAGGGACCAGGGTATATTGTGAGGGGCCAGGGTATAGTGTGAGGGACCAGGGTATAGTGTGGGGGACCAGGGTATATTGTGAGGGACCAGGGTAAAGTGTGAGGGACCAGGGAAAAGTGTGAGTGACCAGGGTATAGTGTGAGAGACCAGGGTATAGTGTGAGTGATCAGGGTATATTGTGAGGGACCAGGGTAAAGTGTGAGGGACCAGGGAAATGTGTGAGTGACCAGGGTATAGTGTGAGGGACCAGGGAATACTGTGAGATACCAGGGTATATTGTGAGGGACGAGGGTAAAGTGTGAGGGACCAGGGTATATTGTGAGGCACCAGGGTATATTGTGAGGGACCAGGGTATATTGTGAGGGACCAGGGTATAGTGTGAGTGAAACGGGTATAGTGTGAGGGACCAGGGTATAGTGTGAGGGACAAGGGTATAGTGTGAGACCCCAGGGTATAATGTGAGGGACCAGGTTATAGTGTGAGGGACCAGGCTATAGTTTGAGGGACCAGGCTATAGTGTGAGGGACCAGGGTATAGTGTGGGGGCCAGGGTATAGTGTGCGGGACCAGGGTATAGTCTGAGGGACCAGGGAAAATTGTAAGGGACCAGGGTATAGTCTGAGGGACCAGGGTAAAGTGTGAGGGACCCCAGTGTTTAGTGTGAGGGACCTGGGTGAACTGTGAGGGGCCAGGGTATATTGTGGGGCACAAAGGTATAGTGTGAGGGAGCAGGGTATAGTGTGAGGGACCAGGGTATATTCGGCGGGACCCCAGGTTATAGTGTGGAGGACCAGGGTATAATGTGAGAGACCAGGAAATAATGCGAGGGACCAGGCTATAATGTGAGGGACCAGCGTATAGTGTGAGGGACCAGGGTATAATGTGAGGGACCAGGCTATAATGCGAGGGACCAGGCTTTACTGTGAGGGACCAGGGCATAGTGTGAGAGACCAGGAAATAGTGTGAGTGACCAGGGTATCTTTTGAGTGTCCAGGGTATAGTGTGAGGGACCAGTGAAATGTGTGAGTGACCTGGGTATAGTGTGAGGGACCAGGGTATAATGTGAGGGACCAGGGTATAGTGTGAGGTACCAGGGTATAGTGTGAGAGACCAGGAAAAAGTGTGAGGGACCAGGGTATAGTGTGAGGGACCAGGGATAAGTGTGAGTGACCAGGGTATAGTGTGAGGGACCAGGGTATATTGTGAGTGACCAGGGTATAGTGTGAGGGACAAAAGTATCGTGTGAGGGACCAGGGTATAGTGTGAGTGAAACGGGTATCATGTGAGGGACCAGGGAATAGTGTGAGGGACAAGGGTATAGTGTGAGACCCCAGGGTATAATGTGAGGGACCAGGGTATAGTGTGAGGGACCAGGGTATAGTGTGAGGGGCCAGTGTATAGTGTGAGGGACCAGGGAATAGTCTGAGGGACTAGGGAAATGTGTGAGGGACCAGGCTATAATGTGAGGGACTCGAGTATAGTGTGAGTGACCAGGGTATAGTGTGAGTGACCAGGGTATAGTGTGAGGGACCAGGGTATAGCGTGAGGGACCAGGGTATAGTGTGAGAGACCAGAAAAAAGTGGGAGGGACCAGGGTATAGTGTGAGAGAACAGGAAATAGTGTGAGTGACCAGGGTATAGTGTGAGGGACCAGGGTATAGTGTGAGTGACCAGGGTATAGTGTGAGGGACCAGGGTATTTTGTGAGGGACCAGGGTATAGTGTGAGGGACCAGGGTATACTGTGAGGGACCAGGGTACAGTGTGAGGGACCCCAGGGTATAGAGTGAGGGACCAGAGTATAGTGTGAGGGACCAGAGTATAGTGTGAGGGACCAGGGTATAGTGTGAGGGACCAGGGTATAGTATGAGGGACCAGGGTATAGTGTGAGGGGCCAGGGTATAGTGTGAACGGCCAGGGTATAATGTGAGCGACCAGGTTATAGTGTGAGGGACCAGGGTACAGTGTGAGGGACCAGCGTAAAGTGTGAGGGACCAGGGTATAGTGTGAGGGACCAGGGTATAGTGTGAGGGACCAGGGTAAAGTGTGAGGGACCAGGGTATAGTGTGAGGGACCAGGGTATTGTGTGAGGGACCAGGGAAAAGTGTGAGTGACCAGGGTATATTGTGAGAGACCAGGGTATATTGTGAGGGACCAGGGTAAAGTGTGAGTGACCAGGGTATCGTGTGAGTGACCAGGGTATAGTGTGAGGAACCAGGGAAAAGTGTGAGTGACATGGGTATATTGTGAGGGACCAGGGTATATTGTGAGGGACCAGGGTAAAGAGTGAGGGACCAGGGTATAGTGTGAGTGACCCGGGTATATTGTGAGGGACCAGGGTATATTGTGAGGGTCCAGGGTATAGTGTGAGGGACCAGTGTATAGTGTGAGAGACCAGGGTATAGTGTGAGGGACCAGGGTATATTGTGAGGGAGCCGGGTTTATTGTGAGGGATCAGTGTATAGTGTGAGAGACCAGGGAATAGTGTGAGGGACCAGGATATATTGGGAGGGACCAGGGTAAAGTGTGAGTGACCAGGGAAAAGTGTGAGTGACAAGGGTATATTGTGAGAGACCAGGGTATATAGTGAGGGACCAGAGTAAAGTGTGAGGGACCAGGGTATAGTGTGAGTGACCAGGGTATATTGTGAGGGACCAGGGTATAGTGTGAGGGATCGGGTATAGTGTGAGGGACCAGGGTATAGTGTGAGGGGCCAGGGTATAGTGTGAGGGACCAGGTAATAGTGTGAGAGACCAGGGTATAGTGTGAGGGACCAGGGTACAGTGTGCGGGATCAGGGTATAGTGTGAGGGGCCAGGGTATAGTGTGAGGGACCAGGTTATAGTGTGAGAGACCAGGGTATAGTGTGAGGTACCAGGTTGCAGTGTGAGGGATCAGGGTATAGTGTGAGGGACCAGGGTATAGTGTGAGGGACCAGGATATAGTATGAAGGGCCAGGGTATAGTCTGAGGGACCAGAGTAGAGTGTGAGGGATCAGGGTATAGTGTGAGGGACCAGGGTATAGTGTGAGAGACCAGGCTATACTGTGAGGGACCAGGCTATATTGTGAGGGACCAGGCTATAGTGTGAGGGACCAGGGTATAGTGTGTGGGACATGGGTATATTGTGAGGGACATGGGTATAGTGTGAGGGACCAGGGTATAGTGTGATGGACCAGGGTACAGTGTGAGGGACCAGGGTATACTGTGAGAGACCAGGGTATAGTGTGAGTGACCCGGGCATAGTTTAAGGGACCAGGATATAGTTTGTGGGACCAGGGTATAGTTTAAGGGACCAGGATTTAGTGTGAGGGACCAGGGAAAAGTGTGAGGGACCTCAGGGTATAGTCTGAGGGACCAGGGTATAATGTGAGGGACCAGGGTATAGTGTGAGGGACCAGGGTATAATGTGAGGGACCAGGCTACAGTGTGAGGGACAAGGGTATAGTGTGAGGGACCAGGGTATAGTGTGAGGGACCAGGATATAGTGTGAGGGACCAGGGTATAGTGTGAGGGACCAGCCTACAGTGTGTGGGGCAAGGGTATAGTGTGAGGGACCAGGGTAAAGTGTGAGGGACCTCAGGGTATAGTCTGAAGGACCAGGGTATAATGTGAGGGACCAGGGTATAATGTGAGGGACCAGGGTATAGTGTGAGGGACCAGGGTATAATGTGAGGGACCAGGCTACAGTGTGATGGACAAGGGTATAGTGTGAGGGACCAGGATATAGTGTGAGGGACTAGGGTATAGTGTGAGGGACCAGGCTACAGTGTGTGGGGCAAGGGTATATTGTGAGGGACCAGGGTATAGTGTGAGGGACCAGGGTATAGTGTGAGGGACCAGGGTAAAGTGTGAGGGACCAGGGTATAGTGTGAGGGACCAGGACAGTGACAGGGTAACACAAAGAATTCGACCCAACACAATCGTCGCTAAGCAAAAGGAAAAATATCTGTCATATTGGGCAGAAACAACAAAAACCCAAAGCAAACTCAATTGCTACTTGGCCCTAAACAGACAATACAACATAGCTGATTACCTGACCATGGTAAAGGATAACAAACTGAGAAGAACCTTGACAAGGTACAGACTTAGCGAACATAGCCTAGCGATCGAAAAAGGCAGACACAGGCAGACCAGGCTGCCAAGAGAAGACAGGATATGCTCTCACTGCAGTCAGGGAGTAGTTGAGACAGAGATGCACTTCCTCACAGCCTGTGGAAAATATCAGGGCATCAGAGAGAATTTCTATCAAAAATTCTCACAAATATGCCCTGAATTCAGAAATCTGACTGACAACCAAAAACTCCCATTCCTACTGGGGGAGGAGAGAAGCTGTGTAACACTGGCGGCACACTATGTTACAGCTTGCCATGAACAGAGGGACAACCAGTAAACTAAGACAAGAGTATATATAAACAAGGCGAAAATATATTTATAAACTCAGGGATATACCTGTTTATACACTGTATGAATGGAACCGCGTTTATGTGTTCAACCATAAATGTATTTTGATGCTTTGGCAACATAAGATGTACCTTATCATGCCAATAAAGCGATTTGTATTGTATTGTATTGTATAGTTTGATGGACCAAGGTATAGTGTGAGGGACCAGGGTATAGTGTGAGAGAACCCAGGGTATAGTGTGAGGGACCAGGGTATAGTGTGAGGGACCAGGGTATACAGTGAGGGAACAAGGTATAGTGTGAGGGACCAGGGTATAGTGTGAGGGACCAGGGTATAGTGTGAGGGACCAGGGTATAGTGTGAGGTACCAGGGTGTAGTGTGAGGGACAAGGGTATAGTGTAAGGGACACCCGGGTATAGTGTGAGGGACCAGGGTATAGTGTGAGGGACGAGGGTATAGTGTGAGGGACGAGGGTATAGTGTGAGGGACGAGGGTATAGTGTGAGGGACCAGGGTATAGTGTGAGGGACCAGGGTATGGTGTGAGGGACCAGATTATAGTGTGAGGGACCCCAGGGTAGAGTGTGAGGGACAAGGGCATAATGTGAGGGACAAGGGTATAATGTGAGCGACACCAGAGTATAGAGTGAGGGACCAGGGTACAGTGTGAGGGACCAGAGTATAGTGTGAGGGACCCGAGGGTATAGTGTGAGGGACCAGGGTATAGTGTGGGAGACCAGGGTATAGTGTGAGAGACCAGGGTACAGTGTGAGGGACCAGGGTAAAGTGTGAGGGACCAGGGTATAGTGTGAGGGACCAGGGATAAGTGTGAGGGACCAGGGTATAGTGTGAGGGACCAGGATATATTGTGGGGGACAAAGGTATAGTGTGAGGGACCCGGGTAAAGTTTGAGGGACCCCAGCGTATAGTATGAGGGTCCAGGGTATAGTGTGAGGGACCAGGGGATAGTGTGAGTGACCAGGGTATAGTGTGAGGGGCCAGGGTATAGTGTGAGGGGCCAGGGTATAGTGTGAGGGACCAGAATATATTGTGAGGGACCAGGTTATAGTGTGAGGGGCCAGGGTATAGTGTGAGGGACCAGGGTATAGTGTGAGGGAGCAGGGTATAATGTGAGGGACCAGGGTATATTGTGAGGGACCAGGGTATAATGTGAGGGACCAGGGTATAGTGTGAGGGACCAGGTATAGTGTGAGGGACCAGGGTATAATGTGAGGGACCAGGGTATAGTGTGAGGGACCAGGTATAGTGTGAGGGACCAGGCTATAATGTGAGTGACCAGGGTATAGAGTGAGGGACCATATATAGTGTTAGGGACCAGGGTATAGTGTGAGGGTCCAGGGTATAGTGTGAAGGACCAGGGTATAGTGTGAGGGACCTGGGTATAGCGTGAGGAACCAGGGTATAATGTGAGGGACCAGGGTATAATGTGAGGGACCAGGGTATAGTGTGAGGGACCAGGGGATAGTGTGAGTGGCCAGGGTATTCTGTGAGGGACCCCAGGATAAAATGTGATGGACCCCAGGGTATAGTGTGAGGGACCAGGTTAAAATGTGAGGGACCAGGGTATAATGTGAGGGACACGGGGAAAGTTTGAGGGACCCCAGGGTATAGTGTGAGGTACCAGGGTAGAGTGTGAGGGACAAGGGCATAATGTGAGGGACAAGGGTATAATGTGAGCGACACCAGAGTATAGAGTGAGGGACCAGGGTACAGTGTGAGGGACCAGGGTACAGTGTGAGGGACCAGGGTATAGTGTGAGGGACCCGAGGGTATAGTGTGAGGGACCAGGGTATAGTGTGCGAGACCAGGGTATAGTGTGAGAGACCAGGGATAAGTGTGAGGGACCAGGGTATAGTGTGAGGGACCAGGATATATTGTGGGGGACAAAGGTATAGTGTGAGGGACCCGGGTAAAGTTTGAGGGACCCCAGCGTATAGTATGAGGGTCCAGGGTATAGTGTGAGCGACCAGGGGATAGTGTGAGTGACCAGGGTATAGTGTGATGGGCCAGGATATATTGTGAGGGACCAGGTTATAGTGTGAGGGGCCAGGGTATAGTGTGAGGGACCAGGGTATAATGTGAGTGACCAGGATATAGTGTGAAGGGCCAGGGTATAGTTTGAGGGACGAGGGTAGAGTGCGGGACCAGGGTATAGTGTGAGGGACCAGGGTATCGTGTGAGGGACACCAGAGTATAGTGTGAGGGACCAGGGTATAATGTGAGGGACCAGGGTATAGTGTGAGGGACCAGGGTATAGTGTGAGGGACCAGGCTACAGTGTGAGGGACCAGGCTACAGTGTGAGGGACAAGGGTATAGTGTGAGGGATCCGGTTATAGTGTGAGGGACCAGGGTATAGTGTGAGGGACCAGGGTAAAGTGTGAGGGACCAGGGTATAGTGTGAGGGACCAGGGAAAAGTGTGAGGGACCAGGGTATATTGTGAGGGAACAGGGAAAAGTGTGAGGGACCAGGGTATAGTGTGAGGGACCAGGATATATTGTGGTGGACAAAGGTATAGCGTGGGGGCCAGGGTAGAGTGTGAGGGACCAGGGTATAGTGTGATTGACCAGGGTATAGTGTGAGAGAACCCAGGGTATAGTGTGAGGGACCAGGGTATAGTGTGAGGGACCCCAGGGTAGAGTGTGAGGGACAAGGGCATAATGTGAGGGACAAGGGTATAATGTGAGGGACACCAGAGTATAGTGTGAGGGACCAGGGTACAGTGTGAGGGACCAGGGTATAGTGTGAGGGACCCGAGGGTATAGTGTGAGGGACCAGGGTATAGTGTGGGAGACCAGGGTATAGTGTGAGGGACCCGAGGGTATAGTGTGAGGGACCCGAGGGTATAGTGTGAGGGACCAGGGTATAGTGTGAGAGACCAGGGTACAGTGTGAGGGACCAGGGTAAAGTGTGAGGGACCAGGGTATAGTGTGAGGGACCAGGGAAAAGTGTGAGGGACCAGGATATATTGTGGGGGACAAAGCTATAGTGTGAGGGACCCGGGTAAAGTTTGAGCGACCCCAGCGTATAGTATGAGGGTCCAGGGTATAGTGTGAGGGACCAGGGGATAGTGTGAGTGACCAGGGTACAGTGTGATGTGCCAGGATATATTGTGAGGGACCAGGTTATAGTGTGAGGGACCAGAATATATTGTGAGGGACCAGGTTATAGTGTGAGGGGCCAGGGTATAGTGTGAGGGACCAGGGTATAGTTTGAGTGACCAGGATATAGTGTGAAGGGCCAGGGTGTAGTTTGAGGGACGAGGGTAGAGTGTGCGGGACCAGGGTATAGTGTGAGGGACCTGGGTAGAGTGTGAGAGACCAGCAAAAAGTGTGAGTGACCAGGGTATAGTGTGAGGGACCAGGGAATCGTGTGAGGGACCCCAGGGTATAGTGTGAGGGACCAGGGTATAGTGTGAGGGACCAGGCTATAGTGTGAGGGACCAGGGTAAAGTTTGCGGGACCAGGGTATAGTGTGAGGGACCAGGGTATAGTGTGAGGGACCAGGGTATAGTGTGAGGGACTAGGGTATAGTGTGAGGGACCAGGGTATAGAGTGAGGGAACAAGGTATAATGTGAGGGACCAGTATATAGTGTGAGGGACCAGGGTATAGTGTGAGGGACCAGGGTATAGTGTGAGGGACCAGGTATAATGTGAGGGACCAGGTTATAGTGTGAGGGACCAGGCTTTCGTGTGAGGGACCAGGCTATAGTGTGAGGGAGCAGGGTATAATGTGAGGGACCAGGGTATAATGTGAGGGACCACGGTATAATGTGAGGGACCAGGGTATAGTGTGAGGGACCAGGTATAGTGTGAGGGACCAGGGTATAATGTGAGGGACCAGAGTAAAGTGTGAGGGACCAGGTATAGTGTGAGGGACCAGGCTATAATGTGAGTGACCAGGGTATAGAGTGAGGGACCAGGGTATTGTGTGAGGGACCATATATAGTGTTAGGGACCAGGGTATAGTGTGAGGGTCCAGGGTATAGTGTGAAGGACCAGGGTTTAGTGTGAGGGACCTGGGTATAATGTGAGGGACCAGGGTATAGTGTGGGGGACCAGGGGATAGTGTGAGTGGCCAGGGTATTCTGTAAGGGACCCCAGGATAAAATGTGATGGACCCCAGGGTATAGTGTGAGGGACCAGGGTATAATGTGAGGGACCAGGGTATAATGTGAGGGACACGGGGAAAGTTTGAGGGACCCCAGGGTATAGTGTGAGGTACCAGGGTATAGTGTGAGGGACCAGGGGATAGTGTGAGTGACCAGGGTATAGTGTGAGGGGCCAGGGTATAGTGTGAGGGGCCAGGGTATAGTGTGAGGGACTAGAATATATTGTGAGGGACCAGGTTATAGTTTGAGGGGCCAGGGTATAGTGTGAGGGACCAGGGTATAGTGTGAGGGAGCAGGGTATAATGTGAGGGACCAGGGTATATTGTGAGGGACCAGGGTATAATGTGAGGGACCAGGGTATAGTGTGAGGGACCAGGTATAGTGTGAGGGACCAGGGTATAATGTGAGGGACCAGGGTATAGTGTGAGGGACCAGGTATAGTGTGAGGGACCAGGCTATAATGTGAGTGACCAGGGTATAGAGTGAGGGACCATATATAGTGTTAGGGACCAGGGTATAGTGTGAGGGTCCAGGGTATAGTGTGAAGGACCAGGGTATAGTGTGAGGGACCTGGGTATAGCGTGAGGAACCAGGGTATAATGTGAGGGACCAGGGTATAATGTGAGGGACCAGGGTATAGTGTGAGGGACCAGGGGATAGTGTGAGTGGCCAGGGTATTCTGTGAGGGACCCCAGGATAAAATGTGATGGACCCCAGGGTATAGTGTGAGGGACCAGGTTAAAATGTGAGGGACCAGGGTATAATGTGAGGGACACGGGGAAAGTTTGAGGGACCCCAGGGTATAGTGTGAGGTACCAGGGTATAGTGTGAGGGACCCCAGGGTAGAGTGTGAGGGACAAGGGCATAATGTGAGGGACAAGGGTATAATGTGAGCGACACCAGAGTATAGAGTGAGGGACCAGGGTACAGTGTGAGGGACCAGGGTACAGTGTGAGGGACCAGGGTATAGTGTGAGGGACCCGAGGGTATAGTGTGAGGGACCAGGGTATAGTGTGCGAGACCAGGGTATAGTGTGAGAGACCAGGGATAAGTGTGAGGGACCAGGGTATAGTGTGAGGGACCAGGATATATTGTGGGGGACAAAGGTATAGTGTGAGGGACCCGGGTAAAGTTTGAGGGACCCCAGCGTATAGTATGAGGGTCCAGGGTATAGTGTGAGCGACCAGGGGATAGTGTGAGTGACCAGGGTATAGTGTGATGGGCCAGGATATATTGTGAGGGACCAGGTTATAGTGTGAGGGGCCAGGGTATAGTGTGAGGGACCAGGGTATAATGTGAGTGACCAGGATATAGTGTGAAGGGCCAGGGTATAGTTTGAGGGACGAGGGTAGAGTGCGGGACCAGGGTATAGTGTGAGGGACCAGGGTATCGTGTGAGGGACACCAGAGTATAGTGTGAGGGACCAGGGTATAATGTGAGGGACCAGGGTATAGTGTGAGGGACCAGGGTATAGTGTGAGGGACCAGGCTACAGTGTGAGGGACCAGGCTACAGTGTGAGGGACAAGGGTATAGTGTGAGGGATCCGGTTATAGTGTGAGGGACCAGGGTATAGTGTGAGGGACCAGGGTAAAGTGTGAGGGACCAGGGTATAGTGTGAGGGACCAGGGAAAAGTGTGAGGGACCAGGGTATATTGTGAGGGAACAGGGAAAAGTGTGAGGGACCAGGGTATAGTGTGAGGGACCAGGATATATTGTGGTGGACAAAGGTATAGCGTGGGGGCCAGGGTAGAGTGTGAGGGACCAGGGTATAGTGTGATTGACCAGGGTATAGTGTGAGAGAACCCAGGGTATAGTGTGAGGGACCAGGGTATAGTGTGAGGGACCCCAGGGTAGAGTGTGAGGGACAAGGGCATAATGTGAGGGACAAGGGTATAATGTGAGGGACACCAGAGTATAGTGTGAGGGACCAGGGTACAGTGTGAGGGACCAGGGTATAGTGTGAGGGACCCGAGGGTATAGTGTGAGGGACCAGGGTATAGTGTGGGAGACCAGGGTATAGTGTGAGGGACCCGAGGGTATAGTGTGAGGGACCCGAGGGTATAGTGTGAGGGACCAGGGTATAGTGTGAGAGACCAGGGTACAGTGTGAGGGACCAGGGTAAAGTGTGAGGGACCAGGGTATAGTGTGAGGGACCAGGGAAAAGTGTGAGGGACCAGGATATATTGTGGGGGACAAAGCTATAGTGTGAGGGACCCGGGTAAAGTTTGAGCGACCCCAGCGTATAATATGAGGGTCCAGGGTATAGTGTGAGGGACCAGGGGATAGTGTGAGTGACCAGGGTACAGTGTGATGTGCCAGGATATATTGTGAGGGACCAGGTTATAGTGTGAGGGACCAGAATATATTGTGAGGGACCAGGTTATAGTGTGAGGGGCCAGGGTATAGTGTGAGGGACCAGGGTATAGTTTGAGTGACCAGGATATAGTGTGAAGGGCCAGGGTGTAGTTTGAGGGACGAGGGTAGAGTGTGCGGGACCAGGGTATAGTGTGAGGGACCTGGGTAGAGTGTGAGAGACCAGCAAAAAGTGTGAGTGACCAGGGTATAGTGTGAGGGACCAGGGAATCGTGTGAGGGACCCCAGGGTATAGTGTGAGGGACCAGGGTATAGTGTGAGGGACCAGGCTATAGTGTGAGGGACCAGGGTAAAGTTTGCGGGACCAGGGTATAGTGTGAGGGACCAGGGTATAGTGTGAGGGACCAGGGTATAGTGTGAGGGACTAGGGTATAGTGTGAGGGACCAGGGTATAGAGTGAGGGAACAAGGTATAATGTGAGGGACCAGTATATAGTGTGAGGGACCAGGGTATAGTGTGAGGGACCAGGGTATAGTGTGAGGGACCAGGTATAATGTGAGGGACCAGGTTATAGTGTGAGGGACCAGGCTTTCGTGTGAGGGACCAGGCTATAGTGTGAGGGAGCAGGGTATAATGTGAGGGACCAGGGTATAATGTGAGGGACCACGGTATAATGTGAGGGACCAGGGTATAGTGTGAGGGACCAGGTATAGTGTGAGGGACCAGGGTATAATGTGAGGGACCAGAGTAAAGTGTGAGGGACCAGGTATAGTGTGAGGGACCAGGCTATAATGTGAGTGACCAGGGTATAGAGTGAGGGACCAGGGTATTGTGTGAGGGACCATATATAGTGTTAGGGACCAGGGTATAGTGTGAGGGTCCAGGGTATAGTGTGAAGGACCAGGGTTTAGTGTGAGGGACCTGGGTATAATGTGAGGGACCAGGGTATAGTGTGGGGGACCAGGGGATAGTGTGAGTGGCCAGGGTATTCTGTGAGGGACCCCAGGATAAAATGTGATGGACCCCAGGGTATAGTGTGAGGGACCAGGGTATAATGTGAGGGACCAGGGTATAATGTGAGGGACACGGGGAAAGTTTGAGGGACCCCAGGGTATAGTGTGAGGTACCAGGGTATAGTGTGAGGGACCCCAGGGTAGAGTGTGAGGGACAAGGGCATAATGTGTGGGACAAGGGTTTAATGTGAGCGACACCAGAGTATAGAGTGAGGGACCAGGGTACAGTGTGAGGGACCAGGGTATAGTGTGAGGGACCCGAGGGTATAGTGTGAGGGACCAGGGTATAGTGTGCGAGACCAGGGTATAGTGTGAGAGACCAGGATACAGTGTGAGGGACCAGGGTAAAGTGTGAGGGACCAGGGTATAGTGTGAGGGACCAGGGATAAGTGTGAGGGACCAGGGTATAGTGTGAGGGACCAGGATATATTGTGGGGGACAAAGGTATAGTGTGAGGGACCCGGGTAAAGTTTGAGGGACCCCAGCGTATAGTATGAGGGTCCAGGGTATAGTGTGAGGGACCAGGGTATAGTGTGAGGGACCAGGGTATAGTGTGAGGGACCAGGGTATAGTGTGAGTGACCAGGATATAGTGTGAAGGGCCAGGGTATAGTTTGAGGGACGAGGGTAGAGTGTGCGGGACCAGGGTATAGTGTGAGGGACCAGGGTAGAGTGTGAGAGACCAGCAAAAGTGTGAGTGACCAGGGTATAGTGTGAGGGACCAGGGTATCGTGTGAGGGACCCCAGGGTATAGTCTGTGGGACCAGGGTCTAATGTGAGGGACCAGGGTATAATGTGAGGGACCAGGGTATAGTGTGAGGGACCAGGGTATAGTGTGAGGGACCAGGCTACAGTGTGAGGGACCAGGCTACAGTGTGAGGGACAAGGGTATAGTGTGAGGGATCAGGTTATAGTGTGAGGGACCAGGGTATAGTGTGAGGGACCAGGGTAAAGTGTGGGAGACCAGGGTATAGTGTGAGAGACCAGGGTACAGTGTGAGGGACCAGGGTAAAGTGTGAGGGACCAGGGTATAGTGTGAGGGACCAGGGAAAAGTGTGAGGGACCAGGGTATAGTGTGAGGGACCAGGATATATTGTGGGGGGCAAAGCTATAGTGTGAGGGACCCGGGTAAAATTTGAGGGACCCCAGCGTATAGTATGAGGGTCCAGGGTATAGTGTGAGGCACCAGGGGATAGTGTGAGTGACCAGGGTATAGTGTGATGTGCCAGAATATATTGTGAGGGACCAGGTTATAGTGTGAGGGGCCAGGGTATAGTGTGAGGGACCAGGGTATAGTGTGAGTGACCAGGATATAGTGTGAAGGGCCAGGTTATAGTTTGAGGGACGAGGGTAGAGTGTGCGGGACCAGGCTATAGTGTGAGGGACCAGGGTAAAATTTGAGGGACCCCAGCGTATAGTATGAGGGTCCAGGGTATAGTGTGAGGCACCAGGGGATAGTGTGAGTGACCAGGGTATAGTGTGATGTGCCAGAATATATTGTGAGGGACCAGGTTATAGTGTGAGGGGCCAGGGTATAGTGTGAGGGACCAGGGTATTGTGTGAGTGACCAGGATATAGTGTGAAGGGCCAGGGTATAGTTTGAGGGACGAGGGTAGAGTGTGCGGGACCAGGCTATAGTGTGAGGGACCAGGGTAAAGTTTGCGGGACCAGGGTATAGTGTGAGGGACCAGGGTATAGTGTGAGGGACCAGGGTATAGTGTGAGGTACCAGGGTATAGTGTGAGGGACCAGGGTATACAGTGAGGGCACAAGGTATAATGTGAGGGACCAGTATATACTGTGAGGGACCAGGGTATAGTGTGAGGGACCAGGGTATAGTGTGAGGGACCAGGTATAATGTGAGGGACCAGGTTATAGTGTGAGGGAACAGGCCATAGTGTGAGGGACCAGGCTATAGTGTGAGGGAGCAGGGTATAATGTGAGGGACCAGGGTATAGTGTGAGGGACCAGGGTATAGTGTGAGGGACCAGGGTATGGTGTGAGGGACCAGGGTATAGTGTGAGGGACCCCAGGGTAGAGTGTGAGGGACAAGGGCATAATGTGAGGGACAAGGGTATAATGTGAGCGACACCAGAGTATAGAGTGAGGAACCAGGGTACAGTGTGAGGGACCAGGGTATAGTGTGAGGGACCCGAGGGTATAGTGTGAGGGACCAGGGTATAGTGTGCGAGACCAGGGTATAGTGTGAGAGACCAGGATACAGTGTGAGGGACCAGGGTAAAGTGTGAGGGACCAGGGTATAGTGTGAGGGACCAGGGATAAGTGTGAGGGACCAGGGTATAGTGTGAGGGACCAGGATATATTGTGGGGGACAAAGGTATAGTGTGAGGGACCCGGGTAAAGTTTGAGGGACCCCAGCGTATAGTATGAGGGTCCAGGGTATAGTGTGAGGGACCAGGGGATAGTATGAGTGACCAGGGTATAGTGTGGTGGGCCAGGATATATTGTGAGGGACCAGGGTATAGTGTGAGGGACCAGAATATATTGTGAGGGACCAGGTTATAGTGTGAGGGGCCAGGGTATAGTGTGAGGGACCAGGGTATAGTGTGAGTGACCAGGATATAGTGTGAAGGGCCAGGGTATAGTTTGAGGGATGAGGGTAGAGTGTGCGGGACCAGGGTATAGTGTGAGGGACCAGGGTAGAGTGTGAGAGATCAGCAAAAGTGTGAGTGACCAGGGTATAGTGTGAGGGACCAGGGTATCGTGTGAGGGACCCCAGGGTATAGTCTGAGGGACCAGGGTCTAATGTGAGGGACCAGGGTATAATGTGAGGGACCAGGGTATAGTGTGAGGGACCAGGGTATAGTGTGAGGAACCAGGCTACAGTGTGAGGGACCAGGGAAAAGTGTGAGGGACCAGGGTAAAGTGTGAGGGACCAGGGTATAGTGTGAGGGACCAGGGAAAAGTGTGAGGGGCCAGGGGATATTGTGAGGGAACAGGGAAAAGTGTGAGGGACCAGGGTATAGTGTGAGGGACCAGGATATATTGTGGTGGACAGAGGTATAGCGTGAGGGACCAGGGTAGAGTGTGAGGGACCAGCGTATAGTGTGAGTGACCAGGGTATAGTGTGAGAGAACCCAGGATATCGTGTGAGGGACCAGGGTATACAGTGAGGGAACAAGGTATAGTGTGAGGGACCAGGGTATAGTGTGAGGGACTAGGGTATAGTGTGAGGTAGCAGGGTGTAGTGTGAGGGGCAAGGGTATAGTGTAAGGGACACCCGGGTATAGTGTGAGGGACCAGGGTATAGTGTGAGGGACGAGGGTATAGTGTGAGGGACCAGGGTATAGTGTGAGGGACCAGGGTATAGTGTGAGGGACCAGGGTATGGTGTGAGGGACCAGGTAATAGTGTGAGGGACCCCAGGGTAGAGTGTGAGGGACAAGGGCATAATGTGAGGGACAAGGGTATAATGTGAGGGACACCAGAGTATAGTGTGAGGGACCAGGGTACAGTGTGAGGGACCAGGGTATAGTGTGAGGGACCCGAGGGTATAGTGTGAGGGACCAGGGTATAGTGTGGGAGACCAGGGTATAGTGTGAGAGACCAGGGTACAGTGTGAGGGACCAGGGTAAAGTGTGAGGGACCAGGGTATAGTGTGAGGGACGAGGGAAAAGTGTGAGGGACCAGGGTATAGTGTGAGGGACCAGGATATATTGTGGGGGACAAAGCTATAGTGTGAGGGACCCGGGTAAAGTTTGAGGGACCCCAGCGTATAGTATGAGGGTCCAGGGTATAGTGTGAGGGACCAGGGGATAGTGTGAGTGACCAGGGTATAGTGTGATGGGCCAGGATATATTGTGAGGGACCAGGTTATAGTGTGAGGGACCAGAATATATTGTGAGGGACCAGGTTATAGTGTGAGGGGCCAGGGTATAGTGTGAGGGACCAGGGTATAGTGTGAGTGACCAGGATATAGTGTGAAGGGCCAGGGTATAGTTTGAGGGACGAGGGTAGAGTGTGCGGGACCAGGGTATAGTGTGAGGGACCAGGGTAGAGTGTGAGAGACCAGCAAAAAGTGTGAGTGACCAGGGTACAGTGTGAGGGACCAGGGTATCGTGTGAGGGACCCCAGGGTATAGTGTGAGGGACCAGGGTATAGTGTGAGGGACCAGGCTATAGTGTGAGGGACCAGGGTAAAGTTTGCGGGACCAGGGTATAGTGTGAGGGACCAGGGTATAGTGTGAGGGACCAGGGTATAGTGTGAGGGACCAGGGTATAGTGTGAGGGACCAGGGTATAGAGTGAGGGAACAAGGTATAATGTGAGGGACCAGTATATAGTGTGAGGGACCAGGGTATAGTGTGAGGGACCAGGGTATAGTGTGAGGGACCAAGTATAATGTGAGGGACCAGGGTATAGTGTGAGGGACCAGGCTATAGTGTGAGGGACCAGGCTATAGTGTGAGGGAGCAGGGTATAATGTGAGGGACCAGGGTATAATGTGAGGGACCAGGGTATAATGTGAGGGACCAGGGTATAGTGTGAGGCACCAGGTATAGTGTGAGGGACCAGGCTATAATGTGAGTGACCAGGGTATAGAGTGAGGGACCAGGATATTGTGTGAGGGACCATATATAGTGTTAGGGACCAGGGTATAGTGTGAGGGTCCAGGGTATAGTGTGAAGGACCAGGGTATAGTGTGAGGGACCTGGGTATAGTGTGAGGAACCAGGGTAAAATGTGAGGGACCAGGGTATAATGTGAGGGACCAGGGTATAGTGTGAGGGACCAGGGGATAGTGTGAGTGGCCAGGGTATTCTGTGAGGGACCCCAGGATAAAATGTGATGGACCCCAGGGTGTAGTGTGAGGGACCAGGTTATAATGTGAGGGACCAGGGTATAATGTGAGGGACACGGGGAAAGTTTGAGGGACCCCAGGGTATAGTGTGAGGTACCAGGGTATTGTGTGAGGGACCCCAGGGTAGAGTGTGAGGGACAAGGGCATAATGTGAGGGACAAGGGTATAATGTGAGCGACACCAGAGTATAGAGTGAGGGACCAGGGTACAGTGTGAGGGACCAGGGTATAGTGTGAGGGACCCGAGGGTATAGTGTGAGGGACCAGGGTATAGTGTGAGAGACCAGGATACAGTGTGAGGTACCAGGGTAAAGTGTGAGGGACCAGGGTATAGTGTGAGGGACCAGGGATAAGTGTGAGGGACCAGGGTATAGTGTGAGGGACCAGGATATATTGTGGGGGACAAAGGTATAGTGTGAGGGACCCGGGTAAAATTTGAGGGACCCCAGCGTATAGTATGAGGGTCCAGGGTATAGTGTGAGGGACCAGGGGATAGTGTGAGTGACCAGGGTATAGTGTGATGGGCCAGGATATATTGTGAGCGACCAGGTTATAGTGTGAGGGACCAGAATATATTGTGAGGGACCAGGTTATAGTGTGAGGGGCCAGGGTATAGTGTGAGGGACCAGGGTATAGTGTGAGTGACCAGGATATAGTGTGAAGGGCCAGGGTATAGTTTGAGGGACGAGGGTAGAGTGTGCGGGACCAGGGTATGGTGTGAGGGACCAGGGTAGAGTGTGAGAGACCAGCAAAAGTGTGAGTGACCAGGGTATAGTGTGAGGGACCAGAGTATCGTGTGAGGGACCCCAGGGTATAGTCTGAGGGACCAGGGTCTAATGTGAGGGACCAGGGTATAATGTGAGGGACCAGGGTATAGTGTGAGGGACCAGGGTATAGTGTGAGGGACCAGGCTACAGTGTGAGGGACCAGGCTACAGTGTGAGGGACAAGGGTATCGTGTGAGGGATCAGGTTATAGTGTGAGGGACCAGGGTATAGTGTGAGGGACCAGGGTAAAGTGTGAGGGACCAGGGTATAGTGTGAGGGACCAGGGAAAAGTGTGAGGGACCAGGGTATATTGTGAGGGAACAGGGAAAAGTGTGAGGGACCAGGGTATAGTGTGAGGGACCAGGATATATTGTGGTGGACAAAGGTATAGCGTGAGGGACCAGGGTAGAGTGTGAGGGACCAGGGTATAGTGTGAGTGACCAGGGTATAGTGTGAGAGAACCCAGGGTATAGTGTGAGGGACCAGGGTATAGTGTGAGGGACCAGGGTATACAGTGAGGGAACAAGGTATAGTGTGAGTGACCAGCGTATAGTGTGAGGGACCAGGGTATAGTGTGAGGGACCAGGGTATAGTGTGAGGTACCAGGGTGTAGTGTGAGGGACAAGGGTATAGTGTAAGGGACACCCGGGTATAGTGTGAGGGACCAGGGCATAGTGTGAGGGACGAGGGTATTGTGTGAGGGACGAGGGTATAGTGTGAGGGACCAGGGTATAGTGTGAGGGACCAGGGTATGGTGTGAGGGACCAGGGTATAGTGTGAGGGACCCCAGGGTAGAGTGTGAGGGACAAGGGCATAATGTGAGGGACAAGGGTATAATGTGAGGGACACCAGAGTATAGTGTGAGGGACCAGGGTACAGTGTGAGGGACCAGGGTATAGTGTGAGGGACCCGAGGGTATAGTGTGAGGGACCAGGATATAGTGTGGGAGACCAGGGTATAGTGTGAGAGACCAGGGTACAGTGTGAGGGACCAGGGTAAAGTGTGAGGGACCAGGGTAAAGTGTGAGGGACCAGGGTAAAGTGTGAGGGACCAGGGTATAGTGTGAGGGACCAGGGAAAAGTGTGAGGGACCAGGGTATAGTGTGAGCAACCAGGATATATTGTGGGGGACAAAGGTATACTGTGAGGGACCCGGGTAAAGTTTGAGGGACCCCAGCGTATAGTATGAGGGTCCAGGGTATAGTGTGAGGGACCAGGGGATAGTGTGAGTGACCAGGGTATAGTTTGATGGGCCAGGATATATTGTGAGGGACCAGGTTATAGTGTGAGGGACCAGAATATATTGTGAGGGACCAGGTTATAGTGTGAGTTGCCAGGGTATAGTGTGAAGGGCCAGGGTATAGTTTGAGGGACGAGGGTAGAATGTGCGGGACCAGGGTATAATGTGAGGGACCAGGGTAGGGTGTGAGAGACCAGCAAAAAGTGTGAGTGACCAGGGTATAATGTGAGGGACCAAGGTATCGTGTGAGGGACCCCAGGGTATAGTGTGAGGGACCAGGGTATAGTGTGAGGGACCAGGGTATAGTGTGAGGGACCAGGGTAAAGTTTGCGGGACCAGGGCATCGTGTGAGGGACCAGGGTATAGTGTGAGGGACCAGGGTATAGAGTGAGGGAACAAGGTATAATGTGAGGGACCAGTATATAGTGTGAGAGACCAGGGTATAGTGTGAGGGACCAGGGTATAGTGTGAGGGACCAGGTATAATGTGAGGGACCAGGGTATAGTGTGAGGAACCAGGCTATAGTGTGAGGGACCAGGCTATAGTGTGAGGGAGCAGGGTATAATGTGAGGGACCAGGGTATAATGTGAGGGACCTGGGTATAATGTGAGGGACCAGGGTATAGTGTGAGGGACCAGGCATAGTGTGAGGGACCAGGGTATAATGTGAGGGACCAGGGTATAGTGTGAGGGACCAGGTATAGTGTGAGGGACCAGGCTATAATGTGAGTGACCAGGGTATAGAGTGAGGGACCAGGGTATTGTGTGAGGGACCATATATAGTGTTAGGGACCAGGGTATAGTGTGAGGGTCCAGGGTATAGTGTGAAGGACCAGGGTATAGTGTGAGGGACCTGGGTATAGTGTGAGAAACCAGGGTAAAATGTGAGGGACCAGGGTATAATGTGAGGGGCCAGGGTATAGTGTGAGGGACCAGGGGATAGTGTGAGTGGCCAGGGTATTCTGTGAGGGACCCCAGGATAAAATGTGATGGACCCCAGGGTATAGTGTGAGGGACCAGGTTATAATGTGAGGGACCAGGGTATAATGTGAGGGACACGGGGAAAGTTTGAGGGACCCCAGGGTATAGTGTGAGGTACCAGGGTATAGTGTGAGGGACAAGGATATAGTGTGAGGGACACCAGTGTATAGTGTGAGGGACCAGGGTCTTGTGTGAGGGACCCCAGGGTATAGTGTGAGGGACAAGGGTATAATGTGAGGGACACGAGGAATGTTTGTGGTACCCCAGGGTATAGTGTGAGGTACCAGGATATAGTGTGAGGGACCAGGTTATAGTGTGAGGGACCAGGGTATAGTGTGAGGGAGCAGGGTATTGTGTGGGAGACCAGGGTATAGTGTGAGAGACCAGGGTATAGTGTGAGAGACCACAGTATATTGTGAGGGACCAGGGTATAGTGTGAGCGACCAGGGTATAATGTGAGCGACCAGGGTACAGTGTGAGCGACCAGGGTATAGTGTGAGGGACCAGGGTATAGTGTGAGGGACCAGGGTATAGTGTGAGGGACTAGGGTATAGTGTGCGGGTCCAGGATATAGTCAGAGACCCCAGGGTATAAAGTGAGGGACCAGGGTATAGTGTGAGGGACCAGGTTATAGTGTGAGGGACTCGGGTATAGTGTGAGGGACCAGGGTATAGTGTGAGGTACACCAGGGTATAGTGTGAGAGACCAGGGTATAGTGTGAGGGACCCGAGTAAAGTGTGAGGGACCCCGGTAAAGTGTGAGGGACCAGGGTGACGTAATAAAGACTCACTACGCACTTGGCTGTGCATAAAGCAAGGCTTTAATCGACTTTTAACATAACATGGAGGTCTAGTTCGTAGTCACTCGCTTCCTGTTTCCAGATTGGCTGGTCAAGGTGGGCCCATGCCCGAGTATTTATACTCCTCTGACGGCGCCCTCAGCTGGCCATTCAGTAGTACTTCCTGAGTTACATCTTGTAGAAGTTGCAATTTATGACATTCTTCCTCCCTAAAAGGTTTGGAAGTCCAGTCTTCTTTTAACGGACTAGGCAGACCAAAAATAGCCGTAGTCGTTTAGCTTTCTGCTTGTGACCGGAAGTCACGTCTCCCCGGACCGTATCCTGGTCCCTGGGTTGCTTGACCCGTACCGGTAAGTCGGTAGAGTCCGCGTCATCTTGATTGTCCTTTGGAGGCCTGGGAATATCATGACTCCGGGTGCGGGTCTCCACTGGCGCAGAGCTGGCCTCATCCTGGGTCGTAGCCGGAGATTGTCCGGCGTCCTGATTTCGGGTGTGTAGTGTATGTACCTTTAAGACAGAACTACTTTTACAGCTCCTGTATACTGTAGTACCGGCAGTGACCACACCTGTATATAAGCCTTGCGCATGCCTCTGTACCCCCAGCCTTGAGACTACCCTCCTCCAGTAAATACCTGTTTGTTGTTAAGTTACAGCATCCGTGTGGTTATTGAAAAACATCATTCTTTCAGAATCACGGATCTAACAGTAGCGACGAGTGTCGATTCGAATCTACCTGCAACTCTGCATTTCCCTTCGAGGATTCGCTCCGGGAGGGCGGTGTAAGAAAGTCGAGGCCGGGAACACGGGCGTCGACCACGAGCAACCGCCCAGTCGTCCGGCAGAGAGTGAACATCGCAGGGGAGGCTGTGGAGAGCCGGGCTTGGTTTCCCAGCCACGACGATCAGCAAGAGACTGACGACAGGTCCAGCGCATACCCTTCCCGGACACCGGCGGCTGGAGCTGACCAACGGTGGAGAGAAAACCAAGCAGCGTCGATGGGGTAAGACAAAGGGTGACGCGCACAGGGCGCAGCCGGGGGTTGAAAACCGAGCGGCCTCGAGAAAAAAAAAAAAACGGAGAGAGAGAGGGTAAAGCAACAGCCGGGTTCAGGACCGAGCGGCGTCAAAAAAAAAAAAAAGAACGCGCAGAGCACAGCCAGGGCTCAAGGGCTGAACAGTGTCCACGGGGAGAATAAGGGAGAGCGCGGGAGACGCCATTGAGCTGCGGAGGAGAAGGAAGAGCGCGGGAGACACCATTTTTAGAAGCTGTAGCGGAGAAGAAGGGCGAGCGCGGGAAGGAAGGAAAGCGCGGGAGACGCCATTTTGTGCCAGCGGAGAAGAAGGGGAATGGCGGGAGACGCCATTTTTGACAGTTAAATCACACCCAGGGATGCCAAAGAGTGGCAGTATCTCTACGTTCAACAATGAAGTCGAAGATTGGGCGACATATGTGGAACGTATTGAGGTGTACTGCAGGGCGAATGAAGTGCCAGATGCTAGGAAAGCACTGGTTTTGTTAAATTCCATGGGTGCAAAAACTTATGGGTTACTGCGAAATCTAATAACCCCAGAGAAGTCGGTGAACAAGAATTTCGAAGGCATAGTAGAAATCCTACAGGACCACTTAAACCCCACACCGCTGCTGATAGCAGAACGATTTAAGTTCCATAAAAGGAACCAACACAAAGACGAAAGCAATGCTGAGTACCTAACGGAACTGCACAAGCTATCGAAACACTGCCAGTTTGGAGCGGGACTAGCAGATACACTAAGGGACAAGTTTGTGTGTGGGCTACAAAGTGAAGGAACCCAGAAACGGCTTCTATCAGAAAAGGATCTTACGCTGGACAAGGCTTTCAGCATGGCAGTATCACACAAAGCAGCCGCAAGGGGCGCTGCAGAGATACAACGGAGACCGCAAGAATATGGCACCAATGAAATGTCCTATGGAACAGGGAAGTGCTATCGCTGCGGCAGAACAACACATGACCAGAAGGATTGTTGGTTCAAGGACCAAGTGTGCAGACAGTGTGGAAAAGCAGGACACATAGCAAGAGTCTGCAGGTCTGGGAAGAAAACCAACAGTAAGAAATCTCCACAGGAGAAGTACAAAAAGGCACACCAGGTGATGGACAGTGGTTCAGACGAACAGAAAAGTGACACAGACTCCGGAAGCAAGGAGCTGGGTTGTCTGAAACTACATAAGGTAGCCAAAATGGAGGATCACCAGACTATCTGGGTTACACTCAAGATAGACGGAGTCCAAGTGAAAATGGAATTGGACACAGGATCAGCCCTAACAGTCATAAACCAAAGGGACTACAAGCGGCTATTTTCACACATACCCTTGAAAGCTACAGAGATTGTCTTGAAGACGTACACGGGGCAAAAAGTCTACCCCAAAGGAAAAATAAGGGTGAAAGTGATATATAAAGGCCAGGAAATACCTAAAATGAATAGATATGTATTGCCAGATGGAGGACCACCACTGCTAGGACGTGAATGGATCCAGAAGATACAATTAGATTGGCATTCCATACAGGCACTGAAGGTTGAGGCCAAAAAGGATGACGACGTCACACCTGGACGACTGTCAAAAATGCTAGCTGACGCAAAAGAAGTGTTCCAGGAGGGACTCGGAACACTAAAAGGCATAACAGCAACGATTAAAATAGAGGAAAATGCAAGCCCAAAGTTTCTTAAGGCCAGACCAGTGCCTTATGCAATCAGACCAGCTGTCGAAGCAGAGCTGGAAGGGTTGGAACGTTCAGGAGTACTGTCCAAAGTGGACTGGAGCGAGTGGGCTACACCCATCGTTCCTGTAATGAAGAGGTCATTGAGTAATACGCCTGGGGAACCAAAGAAGGTCCGCATCTGTGGGTATTTTAAGGTGACAGTGAACCCAGTCCTTCACACGGTACAATATCCGCTTCCACGAATTGAGGATATTTTTGCCTCGCTATCTGGAGGTAAATGCTTCACCAAAATTGATCTAGCCCAGGCGTACTTGCAAATGGAGGTAGAAGAAGCTTCGAAACAATACCTTACGATTAACACTCATAAAGGTCTCTATCAATACAACCGGCTGCTGTTCGGGGTAGCATCGGCTCCAGCTATCTGGCAAAGGGCAATGGATCAAGTCCTGCAAGGGATTCCAGGGACCCAATGTTATTTGGACGACATCCTGGTCACGGGCGAAAATGACAGTGATCACCTCGCCAACTTGGAGAAGGTGCTCACCAGATTAAAAGAGTATGGGCTACGAGCTAATCGCCACAAGTGCGAGTTTTTCCAGAAACAGATCTCGTATTGTGGCCACGTCATCGATGAAGAGGGGTTACATAAGTCCCCTGTAAAGATTGAGGCAGTAGTCAAGGCTCCAGCACCGGAAAATGTGTCACAACTGAGGTCGTTCCTCGGGCTGGTAAACTACTACCACAAGTTCTTAACCAAATTTGTCCACGGTATTACACCCACTGAACACCCTACTGCAAACAGGGGTACCATGGAAATGGAATGACGAACGTACACGAGCTTTCCAGAAGTGTAAAGAATTGATCACATCAAAAGAGGTGTTGGCCCATTTCAACCCAGCGCTACCAATTCGTTTGGCATGTGATGCATCACCCTATGGTATTGGAGCGGTGCTGTCGCACAAATTCCCAGACGGGTTGGAGAGGCCAGTAGCCTTTGCGTCTCGGTCACTAACCTCAGCCGAGCGCAACTATGCCCAGATTGACAGGGAGGCCCTCAGCCTAGTATGGGGAGTAAAAAAAATTCAACCATTATCTGCATGGGCAGAAGTTCACCTTGCTGACTGACCACCAACCACTTGTCTCCGTCTTTAATCCTAAGAAGGGCGTTCCAGTGATGACTGCACAACGGTTACAAAGATGGTCCCTGTTTCTAGGGGCGAATCAATATGAAATAGGATATAAAGGCACGAAACAGCATGGAAACGCTGATGGGCTATCGCGCCTGCCACTGCCTACTGTGGAGGAAGGACCAGCAGTGGACCCTATCGAGATATTTTATTCGTCAATAATTGAATGATTGCCAGTAACGAACGCGGATATAGAGAAGGAGACCCGCAACGATCCAACGCTGTCTCGGGTATATGATTTGACGGTGAGGGGATGGCCAACACATGGCGACTCACTGTTGCCAGCATTCTCATCCAGAAGAGAACAGCTGTCAGTATGCCAGGGGACAGTGATGTGTGGATCCAGAGTGGTGATTCCACCCAAGTTAAGGGAGAGCGTGCTAAATGAGCTACATGAAGGTCATCTGGGGGGAGTGAAAATGAAAAGCCTTGCTAGGGCTTATGTGTGGTGGCCGGGAATCGATCAACAAATCGAAGACCTAACCAAGAGCTGCTCAGGATGCCAGAAGGTCCAAAATGCACCACCACATGCCCCTCTACACCCATGGGAGTGGCCCTCCTCTCCATGGCAACGGGTGCATATTGATTTTGCTGGTCCATTCATGGACTCAATGTTCTTAATAGCAGTGGATGCTCATTCGAAGTGGCCTGAGGTGATAAAAATGTCCTCAACCACTACAGAGAAAACGATTGCAGTCCTACGGACCATATTTGCCAGAAACGGCTTGCCAGAGCAGATTTGCTCTGATAATGGACCACAGTTTGTGTCCGAAGAGTTTCGGAAATTTATGAGAAGGAATGGGGTAAGGCATTACACATCCGCCCCGTATCATCCAGCCACAAATGGATTGGCTGAGAAGTTCGTACAAACCTTTAAGAAGGCGATAAAGGCCATGTGCGACGATGAAATTCCACGACAGCATAAGGTGGACAATTTCTTATTAGCCTACCGAAACGCGACACATGCAGTTACCAACCAGACCCCGGCCATGATGTTCTTTAACCGAAGGTTGAGATCTCGTCTGGACTTGCTCAGACCAAATGTGCGAAGAAATGTTGAGGACAAACAATTCCAGCACATCAATGAGAAGCCGACAAGGAGCTTCAATGTAGGCCAACCAGTCTTGGCCCGTGACTACTGAACAGAGAAATGGCAACCCGGAACGATATGCACAAGGCAGGGGCCATTAATGTACACAGTGGATGTCGGGGAGAACATTGTGAGATGCCACGTCGATCAGATCTTAGCGTCACAGGAACGAGTCAACCCCATGTCTCGCGTACCTGGGGATGAACCCGATGAACTACCCGATTAAAAGGGGCCAGAATCGCCTCTGCACCAAGAACAAGAACCTCAGGAAAGGCACTATCCTGAAAGGGCAGGAAGCCGCCCCAAAGACTGAATCTATAAATGGACTATTGTTGTTTAATGTATATGTTAAAGTGTTAATTGTTATTTGAATATTAGGGGTACGACTAATCTAAAAGGGGAGGAATTGTAGTGTATGTACCTTTAAGACAGAACTACTTTTACAGCTCCTATATACTGTAGTACCGGCAGTGACCACACCTGTATATAAGCCTTGCGCATGCCTCTGTACCCCCAGTCTTGAGACTACCCTCCTCCAGTAAATACCTGTTTGTTGTTAAGTTACAGCATCCGTGTGGTTATTGAAAAACATCATACTCTCAGAATCACGGATCTAACAGGTGGCCATCCTACGGGGAGCGTTCGGCTCCCTGAGTTGATCCGGTAGCACTGCCGGCAGATCCCTCGATGTCCCAGGTAGGGCTTCATCTTCATAGGGGTGCGGAGTGTTGACATCATCGCCGTGGGATCCTTCATCATTCGGGCCCGTGTGACCGGTTGGGCAGGGAGCCAGATCTCTGAGCGAGACAGTGGACTCCCGGCCATCGGGGTACCGCACGTGCGCATACGTGGGGTTTACCTCCGTTAACTCCACCTCATCAACGAGAGGGTCGTTCTTGGCAGACCGGACAAACCTCCGGAGTAGCACAGGGCCTGGAGTCACCAACCATGACGGTAGAGATGTCCCATGTGTAGAGCAACGCCGGAACTTGAAAAATCGCTCATGAGGTGTGACATTAGTAGACGTGGAGCGAAGAGACCTGATAGAGTGTAACACGTCGGGGAGCACAGTTTCCCACTGCTGGTCTGGTAGGTTGCGTGACCTCAGTGCCAGACGGACAGCGTTCCAGATGATGGCGTTGTATCGTTCAACCTGCCCATTGCCGATTGGGTGATATGGTGTCGTCTTACTCGAGGCGATTCCCTGTTGGGAGAGATAACTTTTAAGTTCACTCGACATAAAAGAGGGACCCCAATCCGTGTGGATGAAATTGGCCATCCCGCAAAGGGAAAAGACCTGATCGAGGCATTTAATTACCGTAGAGGTAAGCATATTAGGACAGGGGAATGCAAAGGGAAAGCGTGAATACTCGTCTACCATCATAAGTAGGTAGGTGTTCCGCGTCGACGAAGGCAATGGCCCTTTAAAGTCTATGCTGAGCCTCTGCATAGGGTGCATTGCATGTATGAGTAAGTCATCTGATGGGTGGAAGAATAGTGGTTTCAATTCTGCACAAATCCTACAGGAAGAGCATGTTTTCTTTACGTCCTCTATTGAGAATGGTAGATTTTTGGAGCGCACAAAGTGCAACATATGGGTAACGCCAGGATGGCATAAGTCCATATGCAGATCCGTCAGAGTCGACGTTGACATTGAAGAGCAAAATGCCCATGTGAAGGTCATAGAGCCAAAGAGTCATAGGCCTAGAAATTCATTGTGGGGCGCCCAGCTCGCCTGGGCGCCGGAATTACCGCTGCGCGCGGATCCACTTGCGCAAGCGGGATATTCAGTGTCAGCGCACCAAGTGGAAGGCAGCCGCTAAACAGGGGTTTCGGCGCCCCGCTTGGGCGCTGAAACTGATTATCGGCGTGCTAGTGGCCGCAGCGCCGCCCGCAGCGGAGCGGCAGGCTGCGGTACTGCAGGCCTTCCTCCCTCTCTTAAGGGGGAGGTGCCTGCAGCAGCCGGAGCCCCGATCGCGAGTGCCGGCAAAAGAGCCCGGCAGAACGGAGAAGTGCCGGGCTCCCGGAAACCAGCCGGCAATGCCGCGGGGGGGGGGCGGGTGGAGGAGGCCGGGGAAGGAGGTGCGGGCAGGCGGCCGCCGAAAAAGCGGCCGGCCGCACCTCCACTTTAATTACTGCCACTACCGCCACAGGTAGGCCCGGTGTACCGGTCGCTGTTTGCGGCCGGCGCTGAAGAGGCGGGCGCGACTTAATATGGCGTTCTTCGCGGAAACGGGGCGCTGCGCACACCGACGACGTCATCGATGGCGGCGCAGCGCTACAGCCGAACGCCGCCATTAGCGCACCGCTGAATTTCGCCTGAAGTTTGCAGACTGGCGCAAAAGCCCTCTTTGGGCGCAAACTGGTGGCGCAGGCCACTGAATTTCTAGGCCATAGAGTTTTACAGCACAGAAAGAGGCCCTTCGGCCCATCGTGTCTGCGCCGTCCATCAAGCCCTGTCCAGTCTAATCCCATTTTCCAGCATTTGGTCCATAGCCTTGTATGCAATGGCATTTCAAGTGCTCATCCAAATGCTTCTTGAATGTTGTGAGGGTTCCTGCCTCTACCACCCTTTCAGGCAGTGAGTTCCAGATTCCAACCACCCTCTGGGTGAAAAAGTTCCTCCTCAAATCCCCTCTAAATCTCCTGCCCCTTACCCTGAATCTATGCCCCCTTGTTATTGACCCCCGTACTAAGGGGAAAAGTTCCTCTTTATCTACCCTATCTATGCCCCTCATCATTTTGTACACCTCAATCAGGTCCCCCCTCAGCCTTCTTTGCTCCAAGGAAAACAACCCCAGCCTGTTTAGCCTTTCTTCATAGCTGAGGCGCTCCAGCCCAGGTAACATCCTGGTGAATCTTCTCTGCACCCTCTCCAAAGCAATCACATCCTTCCTATAGTGAGGCGACCAGAACTGCACACAGTACTCCAGCTGTGGCCTCACCAGCGTTTTGTACAGCTCCATCATAACCTCCCTGCTCTTATATTCTATGCCTCGGCTAATGAAGGCAAGTATCCCATATGCCTTTTTAACCACCTTATCTACCTGTTCCGCTGCCTTCAGGGATCTATGCACATGTACACCAAGGTCCCTCTGACCCTCTGTACTTCCTAGGGTCCTACCACTCATTGTGTATTCCCTTGCCTTATTTGTCCGTCCAAAATGCATCACCTCGCACTTTTCAGGGTTAAATTCCATTTGCCACTTTTACGCCCATCTGACCAACCCGTTTATATCGTCCTGTAGCCTGAGGCTTTCCTCCTCGCAATTTACCACCCCACCAATTTTCGTGTCATCTGCGAACTTACTGATCATACCTTTTACATTCTCATCCAAATCATTTATGTAGATCACAAACAGCAAGGGACCCAGCACCGATCCCTGAGGTACCCCACTGGACACAGGCTTCCAGTCACAAAAGCAACCTTCGACCATCACCCTCTGCCTCCTGCCACTCAGCCAGTTTAGGATCCAACGCGCCAAGGCATCTGGGGCCACATTCTGTTTGCCGGGCCAGTAATGGATAGTATATCCAAAGGCAACCAGCTCCATCCTCCAGAGTTGAATTTTATTATTTTTGATTTTCGTGTGCTTCCGGTTATCCAACATGAAGGCCACGGACACTGGTCAGTTATGAGCGTGAAATGACGCCGAGCAAGAAAATGACTCCATTGGCGTACAGCCTCGATGATGGCTGTAGCCTCCTTCTCGACGCGGGGGGTAATGGAGCTCGCTACCCTGTAAGGTTCTGGATAGGAATGCCACGGGTCGACCACCTTGATTCAAGGTAGCCGAGATCGCCATCTCCGATGCATCGCATTCGACCACAAAAGGAAGGTTTTCGTCAATGGAGCAGAGCGTGGCTTTCTCCAGCTGTCGTTTGAGGAGGTTGAAGGCAGAAATAGCGGTTGCTTCCAATGGAAAAGACTTTGCATGAAGTAGGGGCTGTATTTTATCGGAGATGTGAGGTATCCACTTTGCGTAATAAGCAAACATGCCAAGTGCCCGATGAAGAGAGCCGAGATTTGTAGGTGGAGGGAGCTCCTGAAGTGGACGAAGTCGCTCTGGGTCCGGTCTAATAACACCGTTGCCCACCCAGTAGCCGAGAATGTTCTCTGATGGCACCGATTTCACCGATTTGGATTCGTTTAACGTTAAGTGGCGACAACGGAGAACGTCAAAAAATCTCTGAAGATTGGCGTCGTGCTCCTTTTGATCATGGCCGGCAGTAGTGATATTGTTTAAATACGGAAAGATATCCGTCAAGTTCTCTTGCCGTACTGGGCCATCCATTGCCCGTTGGAAGACGGCCACCCCATTGGTGACCCCAAATGGAAGGCGACGAAACTGATAAAGCCGACCATTGGCCTCAAAGGCCATATACTTTTTGTCAGAGTCTTTCAGCAGTACCTGATGGTACGTGCTCTTTAAATCAAAGGTTGAAAATACCTTGTATTTGGCAAGGTTGTTGACCATGTCATCTATGCGTGGTAGTGGGTAGGCATCCAGATCGGTATATTGATTAATAGTCTGCGAATAATCAATACACTGTGGCAGAGCCACCAAAGGGACTCTGATCTTATGCACATAATTATCTTTAACTAATTGTTACCTACAGAATGAATCTGTATCTCTGTTCATATTATCGCATGTACATAGCGCGGTCCCTTTAAGACTGAGACCCAACGCGATGAAGTCATCACGTTGATCACATGATCCTCCAGCGGCAGGAAAATGTGATGGCGTCATGACGTCCGACCAGGGAGGGGCTCTAGTCAGTCCTCGTGGAGCTAGCAACCAGTACAGACCTGTTATCCAGCTTTCCATTGTTTTAGTGTTAAACTCTGTTTATTAGCATTAAACATCGTTTGTTTAATAGACTGAATCGATCTCAGTCCTTTAGTTACGAATCTAGCCGTTCCTACAACACAGACGTTTCTTATGTTGTTTTAAAGGGTTTTTCACAACGACGACTTGAGCCCGCCAGGGAGATGAAAACGGCTCGATAATACCGTCAGCTAAAAGGCGAGAGATTTCTGCCTCGATAAATGCTCGGTCGACTTGGCTAAAGCGCCGCAATTTGGTGGCTATGGGTTTACAGCGGGGGGAGAGATTGGCAAACAGGGAGGGCTCACCGAGTAAGGCCGCCGAGAGCGCACAAAACGGCACCTTAGAAATGGTAAGCTCCGGCTTCGACCCTCCAAACTCAAAAGTGAGTCTTTTGTGCTGCTTCTGGAAGTCCTGTCCCAGAAGCACATCGCTACATAAGTTTTCGAGTACTCCGAGCCAGGTGGAGAGATACGTGCGACCATTGAGGATGAGGTTGACAAGACAGAAGCCAGAAGAATTGGTGGTCAGAGTCGTCAGAGCCATTGCAATCTCCCTGTCCGAGGGATAAATGCGCAGTTTTAACCTGCTGACAGCCCGCTTACTAATGAAGCTGTCAGAGCTGCAGGAGTCGATTAGCGCGCTTAGAGTGTGCCCATTTACTGAAACCTTCGTGGCTGCATGGGACAAACTTTGGGGAAAAACAGCTGTGATGGGAGGAGGGGTCATTTTTCCTTCGGCAGCTGTAGCCTTAGCAGTGGTTTTTAGGGGAGGAGCAGCCCCATAGATAGCAGCTGTGAAGCTAACAGGAGCTCTTGACCGGTATACTTTAGAGGAGCGGACTTTCTTGTTAGCAGAGGCCCATGACTGGCATACCTTGGAAAAGTGTCCTTTCTTTCTGCAATGATTGCAGGTCGCATTACGAGCCAGGCAAAATTTTCTGTAATGAAACGTACCTCCACAAAAGAAACACTTTCTTCCTGATTGCCAGGATGCTGCTAGGGCGGGGTCGTCATCAGCAAAGGCCTCCAGGGTAGGGTCGTCGTCCATTAGAGTAGAGTCATCATCAGCGGGGGCATCCACCCGAGACCTATCGAAAGACTTATTAAAGGTGATAGCCGCCGCCCGTGCACGTGGTGGGAGATAAGTGTCTGCATTCTTCTTGGCCAAGTCCAGGGAACACGCCTGGTCATAAGCAGCCTGTAAATTGAGGGTTTTATTTTCCAGCAGGTGCTGACGTATAAAAGGGGACGCAATCCCATTGATAAAGGAATCGCGGATTAGTTCCTCTTGATACTGTTCAGCTGTAACCGTTTTAAGTTAAAATCTTTGCTGAGCCTGCGAAGCTTCTGGAGGAATTCATCGAGTGATTCCTCAGGCTGCCGCCGAGTTGTGGCCAGTAGGTGTCGAACAAAGATTTCATTCGGGGACTTGACATATAGCTGCTGTAAAATTTCAATAGCAGCGTCGTAGTCTATACAGTCCTCAATATAATCATACACATGAGGGGATATGTAGTTAATAAGCATTCGTAACTTATTAGAGGCACCCGCCTCACATTCTTCAAGAAAGTTGCTAAAGGTACGAAACCAATGCTGCCGCAGGTGCATTCGGGTCCAGGTCGAGACGAGCGGGTCTAAGGATCAGTTTCTTGCCCAAGTCTCTTTCTGCAGTTTGAGTTGTAGCTGGTTGTTCCGAATCACCCAAGGCATGGAGACGATAACAAGTCGATTAAATTGACGTAATAAAGACTCACTACGCAATTGGTTGTACATAAAGCAAGGCTTTAATCGACTTGTAACAAAACATGGAGGTCTAGTTAGTAGTCACTAGCTTCCTGTTTCCAGATTGTCTCTGGTAAAGGTGGGCCCACGCCCGAGTATTTATACTCCTCAGACGGAGCCCCCAGCTGGCCGTTCAGTAGCACTTCCTGAGTTACTTCTTGGAGAAGTTGCGATTTATGACACAGGGTATAGTGGGAGGAACCAGGGAATAGCGTGAGGGACACCAGGGTATAGTGTGAGGGACCAAGTTATAGTGTGAGGGACCAGGGTATACTGTCAGGAACAGGGTATAGTGAGAGGGACCAGGGTATAGTGTGAGGGAACAGGGAATAGTGTGAGGGACCAGGGTATGAGGGACCAGGGTAATGTGTGAGGGACCAGGGTAATGTGTGAGGGACCAGGGTATAGTGTGAGGAACCAGGGTATAGTATGAGGGACCAGGGTAATGTGTGAGGGACCAGGGTATAGTGTGAGGGACCAGGGTATATTGTGAGGGACCAGGGTATATTGTGAGGGACCAGGGTATAGTGTGAGGGACCAGGGTAATGTGTGAGGGACCAGGGTATAGTGTGAGGGACCAGGGTATAGTGTGAGGGACCAGGGTATAGTGTGAGGGACCAGGGTATAGTGTGAGGGACCAGGCTATAGTGTGAGAGACCAGGGTATAGAGTGAGGGACCAGGGTATAGTGTGAGGGACCAGAGTATAGTGTGAGGGACCCCAGGGTATAGTGTGAGGGACCAGGTTATATAGTGTGAGGGACCCCAGGGTATAGTGTGAGGGACCCAAGGGTATAGTGTGAGTGATCAGGGTAAAGTGTGAGGGGCCCAGTATAGTGTGAGGGACCCCAGGGTATAGTGTGAGTGACCACGGTAAAGTGTGAGGGGCCAGGTTATACTGTGAGCGGCCAGGGTATAGTGTGAAGGACCAGGGTATAGTGTGAGGGACCAGGGTATATTGTGAGGGACCAGGGTATAGTGTGAGGGACCAGGGTATAGTGTGAGGGACCAGGGTATAGTGTGAGGGACCAGGGTATAGTGTGAGGGGCCAGGGTATATTGAGAGGGACCAGGGTATAGTGTGAGGGACCAGGGTATGAGGGACCAGGATAATGTGTGAGGGACCAGGGTATAGTGTGAGGGACCAGAGCAATGTGTGAGAGACCAGGGTATAGTGTGAGGAACCAGGGTATAGTGTGAGAGACCAGGGTATAGTGTGAATGATCAGGGTATATTGTGAGGGACCAGGGTATACTCTGAGCGACCTGGTTATAGTGTGATACTCCAGTATAGTGTGAGGGACCAGGGTATAGTGTGAGGGACCAGGGTATAGTGTGAGGGATCAGGGTATAGTGGGAGGGACCAGGGTATAGTGTGAGAGACCAGGGTATAGTGTGAGGGACCAGGGTATAGTGTGAGGGACCAGGGTATAGTGTGAGGGACCAGGGTATAGTGTGTGAACCCAGGGAATCGTGTGAGGGACCAGGGTATAGTGTGAGGAAACCGGGTAACGTTTGAGGGACCAGGGCATAGTGAGAGGGACCAGGGTATAGTGTGAGGGACCAGAGTATAATGTGAGGGACCAGGGTATAGTGTGAGGGACCAGGGTATAGTGTGAGGTACCAGGGTATAATGTGAGGGACCAGGGTATAGTGTGAGGGACCAGGGTACAGTGTGAGGGACCAGGGTACAGTGTGAGGGACCAGGGTACAGTGTGAGGGACCAGGGTATACTGTGAGGGACCAGGGTATAGTGTGAGGGACCAGGGTATAGTATGAGGGACCAGGGTATAGTGTGAGGGACCAGGGTATAGTGTGAGGGACCAGGGTATAGTGTGAGAGACCAGGATATAGAGTGAGGGACCAGGGTATAGTGTGAGCGACCAGAGTATAGTGTGAGGGACCCCAGGGTATAGTGTGAGGGACCAGCTTATATAGTGTGAGGGACCCCAGGGTATAGTGTGAGGGACCCAAGGGTATAGTGTGAGTGACCAGGGTAAAGTGTGAGGGGCCCGGTATAGTGTGAGGGACCCCAGGGTATAGTGTGAGTGACCACGGAAAAGTGTGAGGGGCCAGGGTATAGAGTCAGGGACCAGGGTATAGTGTGAGGGACCAGGGTATAGTGTGAGGGACCTGGGTATAGTGTGAGGGACCGCAGGGTATAGTGTGAGGGACCACGGTATAGTGTGAGGGACCACGGTATAGTGTGAGGGACCAGGGTATAGTGTGAGGGACCAGGGTATAGTGTGAGGGACCAGGGTATAGTGTGAGTGACCAGGGTATAGTGTGAGGGACCAGGGTGTAGTGTGAGGGACCAGGGTATAGTGTGAGGGACCAGGGTGTAGTGTGAGAGACCAGTGTATAGTGTGAGGGATCAGGGTATATTGTGAGGGACCAGGGTATACTCTGAGCGACCTGATTATAGTGTGATACTCCAGTATAGAGTGAGGGACCAGGGTATAGTGTTAGAGACCAGGGTATAGTGTGAGGGACCAGGGTATAGTGTGAGGGGCCAGGGTATAGTGTGAGGGACCAGGGTATAGTGTGAGGGACCAGGGTATAGTGTGAGAGACCAGGGTATAGCGTGAGGGACCAGGGTATAGTGTGAGGGACCAGGGTATAGTGTGAGGGACCAGGGTATAGTGTGTGAACCCAGGGAATCGTGTCAGGGACCAGGGTATAGTGTGAATAAACCGGGTGACGTTTGAGGGACCAGGGAATAGTGAGAGGGACCAGGGTATAGTGTGAGGGACCAGGGTGTAGTGTGAGGGACCAGGGTATAATGTGAGGGACCAGGGTATAGTGTGAGGGACCAGGGTACAGTGTGAGGGACCAGGGTATCGTGTGACAGACCAGGGTATAGTGTGAGGGACCAGGGTATAGTGTGAGGGCCCAGGGTATCGTGTGAGGGACCAGGGTATAGTGTGAGGTACCAGGGTATAGTGTGAGGGACCAGGGTATAGTGTGAGAGACCAGGGTATAGTGTGAAGGACCAGGGTATAGTGTGAGGGACCGGAGTATAGTGTGAGGGACCCCAGGGTATAGTGTGAGGGACCAGGTTATATAGTGTGAGGGACCCCAGGGTATAGTGTGAGGGACCCAAGGGTATAGTGTGAGTGACCAGGGTACAGTGTGAGGGACCAGGGTACAGTGTGAGGGACCAGGGTACAGTGTGAGGGACCAGGGTATACTGTGAGGGACCAGGGTATAGTGTGAGGGACCAGGGTATAGTATGAGGGACCAGGGTATAGTGTGAGGGACCAGGGTATAGTGTGAGGGACCAGGGTATAGTGTGAGAGACCAGGATATAGAGTGAGGGACCAGGGTATAGTGTGAGGGACCAGAGTATAGTGTGAGGGATCCCAGGGTATAGTGTGAGGGACCAGCTTATATAGTGTGAGGGACCCCAGGGTATAGTGTGAGGGACCCAAGGGTATAGTGTGAGTGACCAGGGTAAAGTGTGAGGGGCCCGGTATAGTGTGAGGGACCCCAGGGTATAGTGTGAGTGACCACGGAAAAGTGTGAGGGGCCAGGGTATAGAGTCAGGGACCAGGGTATAGTGTGAGGGACCAGGGTATAGTGTGAGGGACCTGGGTATAGTGTGAGGGACCGCAGGGTATAGTGTGAGGGACCACGGTATAGTGTGAGGGACCACGGTATAGTGTGAGGGACCAGGGTATAGTGTGAGGGACCAGGGTATAGTGTGAGTGACCAGGGTATAGTGTGAGGGACCAGGGTGTAGTGTGAGGGACCAGGGTATAGTGTGAGGGACCAGGGTGTAGTGTGAGAGACCAGTGTATAGTGTGAGGGATCAGGGTATATTGTGAGGGACCAGGGTATACTCTGAGCGACCTGATTATAGTGTGATACTCCAGTATAGAGTGAGGGACCAGGGTATAGTGTTAGAGACCAGGGTATAGTGTGAGGGACCAGGGTATAGTGTGAGGGGCCAGGGTATAGTGTGAGGGACCAGGGTATAGTGTGAGGGACCAGGGTGTAGTGTGAGAGACCAGGGTATAGCGTGAGGGACCAGGGTATAGTGTGAGGGACCAGGGTATAATGTGAGGGACCAGGGTATAGTGTGAGGGACGAGGGTATAGTGTGAGGAAACCGGGTGACGTTTGAGGGACCAGGGAATAGTGAGAGGGACCAGGGTATAGTGTGAGGGACCAGGGTGTAGTGTGAGGGACCAGGGTATAATGTGAGGGACCAGGGTATAGTGTGAGGGACCAGGGTACAGTGTGAGGGACCAGGGTATCGTGTGACGGACCAGGGTATAGTGTGAGGGACCAGGGTATAGTGTGAGGGCCCAGGGTATCGTGTGAGGGACCAGGGTATAGTGTGAGGTACCAGGGTATAGTGTGAGGGACCAGGGTATAGTGTGAGAGACCAGGGTATAGTGTGAAGGACCAGGGTATAGTGTGAGGGACCGGAGTATAGTGTGAGGGACCCCAGGGTATAGTGTGAGGGACCAGGTTATATAGTGTGAGGGACCCCAGGGTATAGTGTGAGGGACCCAAGGGTATAGTGTGAGTGACCAGGGTATAGTGTGAGGGAACAGGGTATAGTGTGAGTGACCAGCGTATAGTGGGAGGGACCAGGGTATAGTGTGAGAGACCAGGGTATAGTGTGAGGGACCAGGGTATAGTGTGAGGGACCCCAGGGTATAGTGTGAGGGACCAGGGTATAGCGTGAGGGACCAGGGGATAGTGTGAGGGACCAGGGTATAGTGTGAGTGACCACGGTAAAGTGTGAGAGGCCAGGTTATACTGTGAGCGGCCAGGGTATAGTGTGAAGGACCAGGGTATAGTGTGAGGGACCAGGGTATAGTGTGAGGGATCAGGGAATAGTGTGAGGGACCTGGGTATAGTGTGAGGGACCGCAGGGTATAGTGTGAGGGACCAGGGTATAGTGTGAGGGACCCCAGGGTATATGTGAGGGACCAGGGTATAGTGTGAGGGACCAGGGTATAGTGTGAGGCACCAGGGTATAGTGTGAGGGACCAGGGTATAGTGTGAGGGACCAGGGTATAGTGTGAGTGACCAGGGCATAGTGTGAGGGACCCCAGGGTATATGTGAGGGACCAGGGTATAGTGCGAGGGACCAGGGTTTATTGTGAGGGACCAGGGTGAAGTGTGAGGGACCAGGGTATAGAGTGAGGGACTAGGGTATAGAGTGAGGGACCAGGGTATAGTGTGAGGGACCAGGGTATAGAGTGAGGGACCAGGGTATAGTGTGAGACACCAGGGTATAGTGTGAGGGACCAGGGTATAGTGTGAGGGACCAGGGTATAGTGTGAGGGGCCAGGGTGTAGTTTGAGGGACCAGGGTATAGTGTGAGGTACCAGGGTATAGTGTGAGGGACACCAGAGTATAGTGTGAGGGACCAGTGTATAGTGTGAGGCACCCCAGGGTATAGTGTGAGCGACCCCAGGGTATAGTGTGAGGGACCAGGGTATAGTGTGAGGGACCAGTCTATAGTGTGAGGGACCAGGGCATAGTGTGAGGGACCAGGGTGTAGTGTGAGGGACCCCAGGGTATAGTTTGAGGGACCAGGGCATAGTGTGAGAGACCAGGGTATAGTGTGAGAGACCCCAGGGTATAGTGTGAGGGACCCCAGGGTATAGTGTGAAAGACACCAGGCTATTGTTTGAGGGACCCCAGGGTATAGTGTGAGGGACCAGGGTGTAGTGTGGGGGACCAGGGTATAGTTTTAGGGACCCGGGTATAGTGCGAGGAACCCCAGGTTATCGTGTGAGTGACCAGGGTGTAGTGTGAGGGACCAACATTGACAACTTACCAGGAGAAAATCTGCATGGTCAAGGGATGAACGAGCCACATAGTTCAAACCAGACACTAACCCCGGGGAACCACAGCCACACGATACAACTGACAAACCCCAGCATAACTACCAGGGAGGAAGCCACACATAGTTCCCCTACCATTCCCAGCCCACCAAGAGAAGAGCAGCATAGCCAGGAAGTGAGTGAGCCTTCCAGGGCCGACCAGCTTAGCCAGGAAGTGGGTGAGCCTTCCAGGGCCGACCAGACACATACCCCGGGATCACACAGCCAGATACAACCAAAAGATAAATTTAATCAATTAGAGATAGAGATGGTTAAACTTAGAGAGGAGGTCCTCAAATTGAATGACAAACAAAAGCAGGAGAGGGAGAGACACAAGAGAGAGCTGAATAGACTTGATAACCAGGTGAATCTACTTAAGAATCAGGTGAAAGAGCTGCAGGAAAAAGAAGAGAGCCATAGAGGAGAGAAAACACCATTAGACCAGCAACCAGAGACTAGAGATAAGACAAGACAGAGCCGGACGGAACGGCTGCACTCCCACATGGAACAAAAGCAACAGACACACAATACAAGGGGTGCCACACAGACCGACCAGCATACTGACTCGCAATCTTCCCCCACCACCATGGAACCACAAGCGAGCCGCGCACAAGAGGTACGCACACACCAGACACCCCAGCCCAGCACACACACTATGAGTCCAGGCGAAAGCCACCAGACAGTAAACACAAACAAGGCTGACGTCGTAATACTCATAGACTCAAATGGGAAATTTCTATGGGAGAAAAAGCTCTTCCCTAGAAGTAAAGTAGAAAAGATTTGGTGCCCAACAACAGACAGAGCCATGGGATGGCTGACCAAAGCCAGATTAGGCTCCCCCCAACACATAATAATACACACGGGCACAAATGACCTAAAGGCCAAACAGAAAGAGATAGCAACATCGCTCAGAGCAATGATGAGGAAGGCAAGCAGTACATTTCCAAACACTAGAATCACTGTTTCCACAATATTGCCGAGAACAGACTTCAACAACAACACAATTCATGAGACAAATGCCAGCATAGCAACAGAATGCGAATCAAACCACAACGTACACCTGGCCCAACACCCCACCCTCGATGAAGAATGTCTTTACGACCACGTCCACATCCAAAGGCAAAAAATATCGATCTTTGCTAAAGCCCTGAAGGACGTCGCTTTTAACCGGGTCCATACCAAGACTCCAAGAGGACCCCCCCGCGACCACCAGAGATCAGCGGGGTACATATCAGGAACACTACAAAGACCACCACCACACCAACCGAGACCGGAGAGGATCCCCATGCAAAACAACAGTATCAGACCTGCACCACTCCTGTCCCACAGGGGAATAGGACCACTGCCAGCCAGACAGAGGGAGAGATGCACAGGACGTACGCAATACCTCAGACAGAAACAATCCATTAAGAGACAATAAGCAGATGTGCAGCAGCATCTACTTCCGCCTTATGGATCAAGGACTAATTAATAGAAAGAACTGTAACCAAATTGTATTAACTTTTGTAGACAACTGGGGTGATCTTTTTTTTCCCCACACTTAGACACGACAAACACGTACCACTCTTTAACCTATCATAGAAAAAGATAAAACTTAACATGAAATCCTTATATATTTCGACCTGGAATATCCAAGGTCTATGCTCTTCAGTGCGAGAAGTGAAGAGTAGGACCCCAGAGTTCATAGAGGAAACTAAAGATCTAGATATTATCATTTTACAGGAAACTTGGTATAAAGGAAAAGGACACACCGGCTGTCCCCAAGGGTACACTGAGCTAGTGGTCCCCTCCAATAAATTACCAAGTGTAACCCAAGGCAGAGACTCCGGAGGCATACTGATCTGGTTTAAAACAGAACTTAAGAATTACATCAAATTTATAAAAAAGGGCGAAAACCATATGTGGCTCAAACTTGAGAGGGAGATTATCTCAAACACCCAAGATGTTTACATTTGCGCACTTTATATCCCTCCAATCGATTCCCCGTACGACAAAGAGGACACCTTCTCCAACATGGAGGGGGAAATTATCCAATACCAGGCCCAGGGGAACGTGTTGATCTGTGGGGACCTCAATTCAAGAACGGGCGAAGAACCAGACTTCACCAATAATCAGGGAAACAATTACGTATTCGGGAATAACCACTTTGACATCCCTTCCCTTCCATACAGGCATAACTGCGACAAGCAGTCAAATACCAACGGTAAACAGCTACTACAGCTCTGTCGAAACCTGGGTCTGTACATTGTCAATGGTAGGTTCATAGGAGACCTCCTAGGAAGATCGACCTACTGCTCACCTCTTGGCTGCAGCACAACAGACTTGGACCCATCCTCTTTCAGAGCATTCACATTCAAACCACAAACAACACTGTCAGATCACAGCCAAATTACTATGTTTCTCAAAAAGACAGAAACAAACAACATAGAAACACAACCCAGTAAACTGTGCAACACCAAAAAATCGTACAGATGGGCCAAAAATGACACGGAAAAATACCAGAAAACAATTAGCAATGCATCAACTCAAGCTCTCTTAGACACCTTTCTGGATAACATATACACTCACAATAAAGAAGGCGTAAACCGGGCAGTTAGTAAACTAAACAATATTTTTGATAATTTGGCAACAAATGCAAACTTGAAAGCTCGCAAGAACAAACCCAAAACAAAAAACTATGAAAAATGGTTTGACCATGATTGCCATAACATGAGGAAAAAACTTAGAAAACTATCAAACCAAAAACACAGACATCCAGAAAACGAGGAATTACGCCTTACTTATTGTCAGACGCTAACACAATACAGAAACACACTCAGGACCAAAAAAGAGCAATTTATGAAGAATACACTCAGCTCCATGGAGGAATCCATTGAGTCGAATTGTTTCTGGGACAACTTGAAAACACTACACAAAAAACAACACGACGATTTGTCCATTCAAAATGGGGACACATGGGTAAACCACTTTGAAAAATTATACCAGAAAAACACACTAAGACCAGAGCAACACCAAATACGCAAAAAACTAGAAAAGCTTGAAATGGTCATAAAAGATAACCAAAACCCGCTAGACGCCATAATAACAGAAAAAGAACTTCTTGAAAAACTCAAGGACCTGCGACCAGGAAAAGCTTGCGGGACAGACGGCATACTAAACGAGATGATTAAACACGCAGACGACAAACTGAAACTGGCTATCCTAAAACTCTTCAACTTGGTTCTGAGTGTCGGTTATTTCCCTGACATCTGGAACAAAGGGCTCATAACACCCACATACAAAAGTGGGGACAAAATCGACCCAAACAACTATCGAGGCATCTGTGTAAACAGTAACCTGGGGAAGGTATTCTGTAGCATCATAAACAAAAGACTTATAAACTTCCTTGAAGAGCACAATGTCTTGAGTAAAAGCCAAATTGGATTCCTGCCAAACTATAGAACATCCGATCATATCTTCACCCTACAGACCCTAATTGACAAACACGTTCACCATAACAAAAGCAAAATCTACGCATGCTTTGTAGATTTCCAGAAGGCTTTCGACTCCATCTGGCATGACGGTTTATTCCTGAAACTTATCGAAAGCGGGGTAGGAGGGAAAACATATGATGTAATTAAATCAATGTATACAAACAATAAATGTGCAGTTAAAATTGGAGACAAACAAACAAAATACTTCCCACAGGGGCGGGGGGTGACGCAGGGCTCGCCAATCTCACCGACACTCTTTAATATTTACATTAATGGATTGGCAAAACTGCTTGAACAATCTACAGCACCCGGCCTCACCCTATATGAATCCAAGGTTAAATTCCTCCTCTATGCAGACGACCTGGTTCTGCTGTCACCAACTAAGGAGGGTCTACAGCAGAACCTGGACCTGCTGGAGTCGTACTGCCAGACTTGGGCCCTGACAATAAATCCCCAAAAAACCAAAGTCCTTGTGTTCCAGCAAAGATCCAAACAACATGGACCCACAATAAATTTCACAGTAGGAACAACCAAAATTGAACAAACCACTCACTACACATACTTGGGCTTAAAAATCAGTTCTACGGGAAACTTCAAACTGGCTGTGAATGAACTGAAAGAGAAAGCAAGAAGGGCTTTCTATGTCATCAAAAAATCAATCCAAATAGAAATCCCAATTAGCATTTGGCTCAAAATTTTCAAATCAGTAATTGAACCAATTGCACTCTATGGCAGTGAGGTCTGGGGACCACTAACACAACAAGATTTTACAAAATGGGACAAACACCCAATTGAGATCCTACATGCGGAATTCTGTAAAAGTATCCTCCGGACTCAAAGGAAAACAGTAAACAACGCATGCAGGGCGGAACTAGGCCAATACCCATTAATAATCACTATCCAAAAAAGAGCTACCAAATTTTGGAATCACCTACAAATGAGCAACCCCCAATGCTATCACTACGACGCCCTGAAATGCCGAGAGCTGACCATAAAGAAGAATACCCTCAGTCAACTCGTCCTGGGACTCAATAAAGTAACTAATAACAATACTAACAATAACCAGTCCCAGGACAGTGACAGGGTAACACAAAGAATTCGACCCAACACAATCGTCGCTAAGCAAAAGGAAAAATATCTGTCATATTGGGCAGAAACAACATAAACCCAAAGCAAACTCAATTGCTACTTGGCCCTAAACAGACAATACAACATAGCTGATTACCTGACCATGGTAAAGGATAACAAACTGAGAAGAACCTTGACAAGGTACAGACTTAGCGAACATAGCCTAGCGATCGAAAAAGGCAGACACAGGCAGACCAGGCTGCCAAGAGAAGACAGGATATGCTCTCACTGCAGTCAGGGAGTAGTTGAGACAGAGATGCACTTCCTCACAGCCTGTGGAAAATATCAGGGCATCAGAGAGAATTTCTACCAAAAATTCTCACAAATATGCCCTGAATTCAGAAATCTGACTGACAACCAAAAACTCCCATTCCTACTGGGGGAGGAGAGAAGCTGTGTAACACTGGCAGCACACTATGTTACAGCTTGCCATGAACAGAGGGACAACCAGTAAACTAAGACAAAAGTATATTGTATATTTATAAACTCAGGGATATACCTGTTTATACACTGTATGAATGGAACCGCGTTTATGTGTTCAACCCTAAATGTATTTTGATGCTTTGGCAACATAAGATGTACCTTATCATGCCATAAAGCGATTTGTATTGTATTGTATTGTATAGTGTGAGGGACTAGGATAGTGTGTGAGGGACCAGGGTATAGTGTGAGCGTCCAGGGTATAGTGAGAAACCCCAGGGTATATTATGAGGGACGAGGGTATAGTGTGAGGGACCCCAGGGTAGAGTGTGAGAGACCAGGGTATAGTGTGAGAGACCAGGGTACAGTGTGAGGGATCAGGATATAGTGTGAAGGACCAGGGTATAGTGTGAGACACCAGGGTATAGTGTGAGGGACCAGGGTATAGTGTGAGTGATCAGGGTATAGTGTGAGGGGACAGGGTATAGTGTGAGGGACCAGGGTTTGGTGTGAGAGACCAGGGTATAGTGTGAGAGACCATGGTATAGTGTGAGTGACCAGGGTATAGTGTGAGGGACCAGGGTATAGTGTGAGGGACCAGGGTATATTGTGAGAGACCAGGATATAGCGTGAGAGACCAGGGTATAGTGTGAGAGACCAGGGTATAGTGTGAGAGACCAGGGTATAGTGTGAGGAGCACCAGGGTATAGTGTGAGCGACCAGGGTATAGTGTGAGAGACCAGGGTATAGTGTCAGAGACCAGGGTATGTTGTGAGAGACCAGGGTATATTGTGAGAGACCAGGGTATAGTGTGAGAGACCAGGGTATAGTGTGAGGAACCCCTGGGTATAGTGTGAGGTACCAGGGTATAGTGTGAGGAACCCCAGGGTATAGAGTGAGGGACCAGAGTACAGTGTGAGAGACCAGGGTACAGTGTGAGAGACCAGGGTATAGTGTGAGGAACCCCTGGGTATAGTGTGAGGGACCAGAGTATAGTGTGAGGAACCAGGGTATAGTGTGAGAGACCAGGGTATAGTGTGAATGATCAGGGTATATTGTGAGGGACCAGGGTATACTCTGAGCGACCTGGTTATAGTGTGATACTCCAGTATAGTGTGAGGGACCAGGGTATAGTGTGAGGGGCCAGGGTACAGTGTGAGGGGCCAGGGTACAGTGTGAGGGACCAGGGTACAGTGTGAGGGACCAGGGTATAGTGTGAGGGACCAGGGTATAGTGTGAGAGACCAGGGTATAGTGTGAGGGACCAGGGTGTAGTGTGAGGGACCAGGGTATAGTGTGAGGGACCAGGGTATAGTGTGTGAACCCAGGGAATCGTGTGAGGGACCAGGGTATACTGTAAGGAAACCGGGTAACGTTTGAGGGACCAGGGAATAGTGAGAGGGACCAGGGTATAGTGTGAGGGAGCAGGGTATAATGTGAGGGACCAGGGTATAGTGTGAGGGACCAGGGTATAGTGTGAGGGACCAGGGTATAATGTGAGGGACCAGGGTATAGTGTGAGGGACCAGGGTACAGTGTGAGGGACCAGGGTATAGTGTGAGGGACCAGGGTATAGTGTGAGGGACCAGGGTATAGTGTGAGGGCCCAGGGTATAGTGTGAGGGACCAGGTTATAGTGTGAGGTACCAGGGTATAGTGTGAGGGACCAGGGTATAGTGTGAGAGACGAGGGTATAGTGTGAGGGACCAGGGTATAGTGTGAGGGACCAGAGTATAGTGTGAGGGACCCCAGGGTATAGTGTGAGGGACCAGGTTATATAGTGTGAGGGACCCCAGGGTATAGTGTGAGGGACCCAAGGGTATAGTGTGAGTGACCAGGGTATAGTGGGAGGGACCAGGGTATAGTGCGAGAGACCCGGGTATAGTGTGAGGGACCAGGGTATAGTGTGAGGGACCCCAGGGTATAGTGTGAGGGACCAGGGTATAGCGTGAGGGACCAGGGGATAGTGTGAGGGACCAGGGTATAGTGTGAGAGACCAGGGTATAGTGTGAGGGACCAGGGTGTAGTGTGAGGGACCAGGGTATAGTGTGAGGGACCAGGGTATAGTGTGTGAACCCAGGGAATCGTGTGAGGGACCAGGGTATACTGTAAGGAAACCGGGTAACGTTTGAGGGACCAGGGAATAGTGAGAGGGACCAGGGTATAGTGTGAGGGAGCAGGGTATAATGTGAGGGACCAGGGTATAGTGTGAGGGACCAGGGTATAGTGTGAGGGACCAGGGTATAATGTGAGGGACCAGGGTATAGTGTGAGGGACCAGGGTACAGTGTGAGGGACCAGGGTATAGTGTGAGGGACCAGGGTATAGTGTGAGGGACCAGGGTATAGTGTGAGGGCCCAGGGTATAGTGTGAGGGACCAGGTTATAGTGTGAGGTACCAGGGTATAGTGTGAGGGACCAGGGTATAGTGTGAGAGACGAGGGTATAGTGTGAGGGACCAGGGTATAGTGTGAGGGACCAGAGTATAGTGTGAGGGACCCCAGGGTATAGTGTGAGGGACCAGGTTATATAGTGTGAGGGACCCCAGGGTATAGTGTGAGGGACCCAAGGGTATAGTGTGAGTGACCAGGGTATAGTGGGAGGGACCAGGGTATAGTGCGAGAGACCCGGGTATAGTGTGAGGGACCAGGGTATAGTGTGAGGGACCCCAGGGTATAGTGTGAGGGACCAGGGTATAGCGTGAGGGACCAGGGGATAGTGTGAGGGACCAGGGTATAGTGTGAGTGACCAGGGTAAAGTGTGAGGGGCCAGGTATAGTGTGAGGGACCCCAGGGTATAGTGTGAGGGACCAGGGTATAGCGTGAGGGACCAGGGGATAGTGTGAGGGATCAGGGTATAGTGTGAGTGACCACGGTAAAGTGTGAGGGGCCAGGTTATAATGTGAGCGGCCAGGGTATAGTGTGAAGGACCAGGGTATAGTGTGAGGGACTAGGGTATAGTGTGAGGGATCAGGGTATAGTGTGAGAGACCAGGGTATAGAGTCAGGTACCAGGGTATAGTGTGAGGGACCAGGGTATAGTGTGAGGGACCTGGGTATAGTGTGAGGGACCGCAGGGTATAGTGTGAGGGACCAGGGTATAGTGTGAGGGACCCCAGGGTATATGTGAGGGACCAGGGTATAGTGTGAGGGACCAGGGTATAGTGTGAGGGACCAGGGTATAGTGTGAGGCACCAGGGAATAGTGTGAGGGACCAGGGTATAGTGTGAGGGACCAGGGTATAGTGTGAGGGACCAGGGTATAGTGTGAGTGACCAGGGCATAGTGTGAGGGACCAGGGTGTAGTGTGAGGGACCAGGGTATAGTGCGAGGGACCAGGGTGTAGTGTGAGAGACCAGGGTATAGAGTGAGGGACTAGGGTATAGAGTGAGGGACCAGGGTATAGTGTGAGGGACCAGGGTATAGTGTGAGGGACCAGGGTATAGTGTGAGGGACCAGGGTGTAGTGTGAGAGACCAGGGTATAGTGTGAGGGACCAGGGTGTAGTGTGAGAGACCAGGGTATAGAGTGAATGACTAGGTATAGTGTGAGGGACCAGGGTATAGTGTGAGGGACCAGGGTATAGTGTGAGGGACACAGGGTGTAGTGTGAGGGACCAGGGTTTATTGTGAGGGACCAGGGTGTCGTGTGAGGGACCAGGGTATAGAGTGAGGGACTAGGGTATAGAGTGAGGGACCAGGGTATCGTGTGAGGGACCAGGGTATAGAGTGAGGGACCAGGGTATCGTGTGAGGGACCAGGGTATAGTGTGAGGGACCAGGGTATAGTGTGAGGGACCAGGGTATAGTGTGAGGGACCAGGGTATAGTGTGTGAACCCAGGGAATCGTGTGAGGGACCAGGGTATACTGTAAGGAAACCGGGTAACGTTTGAGGGACCAGGGAATAGTGAGAGGGACCAGGGTATAGTGTGAGGGAGCAGGGTATAATGTGAGGGACCAGGGTATAGTGTGAGGGACCAGGGTATAGTGTGAGGGACCAGGGTATAATGTGAGGGACCAGGGTATAGTGTGAGGGACCAGGGTACAGTGTGAGGGACCAGGGTATAGTGTGAGGGACCAGGGTATAGTGTGAGGGACCAGGGTATAGTGTGAGGGCCCAGGGTATAGTGTGAGGGACCAGGTTATAGTGTGAGGTACCAGGATATAGTGTGAGGGACCAGGGTATAGTGTGAGAGACGAGGGTATAGTGTGAGGGACCAGGGTATAGTGTGAGGGACCAGAGTATAGTGTGAGGGACCCCAGGGTATAGTGTGAGGGACCAGGTTATATAGTGTGAGGGACCCCAGGATATAGTGTGAGGGACCCAAGGGTATAGTGTGAGTGACCAGGGTATAGTGTGAGGGAACAGGGTATAGTGTGAGTGACCAGCGTATAGTGGGAGGGACCAGGGTATAGTGCGAGAGACCCGGGTATAGTGTGAGGGACCAGGGTATCGTGTGAGGGACCCCAGGGTATAGTGTGAGGGACCAGGGTATAGCGTGAGGGACCAGGGGATAGTGTGAGGGACCAGGGTATAGTGTGAGTGACCAGGGTAAAGTGTGAGGGGCCAGGTATAGTGTGAGGGACCCCAGGGTATAGTGTGAGGGACCAGGGTATAGCGTGAGGGACCAGGGGATAGTGTGAGGGACCAGGGTATAGTGTGAGTGACCACAGTAAAGTGTGAGGGGCCAGGTTATAATGTGAGCGGCCAGGGTATAGTGTGAAGGACCAGGGTATAGTGTGAGGGACGAGGGTATAGTGTGAGGGACCAGGGTATAGTGTGAGGGACCAGGGTATAGTGTGAGGCACCAGGGTATAGTGTGAGGGACCAGGGTATAGTGTGAGGGACCAGGGTATAGTGTGAGGGACCAGGGTATAGTGTGAGTGACCAGGGCATAGTGTGAGGGACCAGGGTGTAGTGTGAGGGACCAGGGTATAGTGCGAGGGACCAGGGTGTAGTGTGAGAGACCAGGGTATAGAGTGAGGGACTAGGGTATAGAGTGAGGGACCAGGGTATAGTGTGAGGGACCAGGGTATAGTGTGAGGGACCAGGGTATAGTGTGAGGGACCAGGGTGTAGTGTGAGAGACCAGGGTATAGTGTGAGGGACCAGGGTGTAGTGTGAGAGACCAGGGTATAGAGTGAATGACTAGGTATAGTGTGAGGGACCAGGGTATAGTGTGAGGGACCAGGGTATAGTGTGAGGGACACAGGGTATAGTGTGAGGGACCAGGGTTTATTGTGAGGGACCAGGGTGTAGTGTGAGGGACCAGGGTATAGAGTGAGGGACTAGGGTATAGAGTGAGGGACCAGGATATAGTGTGAGGGACCAGGGTATAGAGTGAGGGACCAGGGTATAGTGTGAGACACCAGGGTATAGTGTGAGGGACCAGGGTATAGTGTGAGGGACCAGGGTATAGTGTGAGGGACCCCAGGGTATACTGTGAGGGGCCAGGGTATAGTGTGAGGGACCAGGCTATAGTGTGAGGGACCAGGGCATAGTGTGAGGGACCAGGGTGTAGTGTGAGGGACCCCAGGGTATAGTGTGAGGGACCAGGGTATAGTGTGAGAGACCCCAGGGTATAGTTTGAGGGACCCCAGAGTATAGTGTGAGGGACCCCAGGGTATAGTGTGAGAGACACCAGGCTATTGTTTGAGGGACCCCAGGGTATAGTGTGAGGGACCAGGGTGTAGTGTGAGGGACCAGGGTATAGTGTGAGGGACTAGGATAGAGTGTGAGGGACCAGGATATAGTGTGAGCGTCCAGGGTATAGTGAGAAACCCCAGGGTATATTATGAGGGACGAGAGTATAGTGTGAGGGACCCCAGGGTAGAGTGTGAGAGACCAGGGTATAGTGTGAGAGACCAGGGTACAGTGTGAGGGATATGGGTATAGTGTGAAGGACCAGGGTATAGTGTGAGACACCAGGGTATAGTGTGAGGGATCAGGGTATAGTGTGAGTGATCAAGGTATAATGTGAGGGGCCAGGGTATAGTGTGAGGGACCAGGGTATAGTGTGAGAGACCAGGGTATAGTGTGAGAGACCATGGTATCGTGTGAGGGACCAGAGTATAGTGTGAGGGACCCCAGGGTATAGTGTGAGGTACCAGGTTATATAGTGTGAGGGACCCCAGGGTATAGTGTGAGGGACCCCAGGGTATAGTGTGAGTGACCAGGGTATAGTGTGAGGGAACAGGGTATAGTGTGAGGGACCAGCGTATAGTGGGAGGGACCAGGGTATTGTTGAGTCTGTGTGTCCCAGTTATGCTTCGGATCAATCACTGGACACAGACAACAAGAATAACTTTAACAGATCTTTACTATTCGGAGGTCAGGGCTGAACTGCCCAGCAAATCCCTACGCAACAGTTATATACCGGTGTGGTCACCACCGGTATTACAGTATACAGCAGCCAAGAGAAAGTAGTGCATCTCTTAAGGTAGCTCTCTTAAGGTGGAACAGGTTACATACACCACAATCCTCCCTTTTTAGCTTAACAGTTATATCCCCATTTAACATAACATAATAACATATATATATAGACAACTTCATGCAAAACAGTTCAAAGATTCAGTCTCTGAGGAGGCCTCCTGATTCGAGTTGGATAACGCCTTTCAGGGGTCTCTGATTCTCGTTGCTGGGGTGACTCATCTAGTTGGTCTCTTATGGATTGGACATCATCATCAGGTACATTCACTTCTGAGGTAGATGCTTCAGCTTCACTAACTTCTTCCACGGTTGTCTCTGCCGTAACCATGGGTTCGAACCTTGTTCTCGATTCTACCAGTTGGTCAGCATGACGCTGTATTACATTTTCACCAATATCTACCGTGTACATCAGGGGTCCTTGTCTGGCCCGAATTGTTCCAGATTGCCATTTCTCGTTTTTATAGTCCCGGGCTAACACTGGTTGTCCTATTTCGAAACTCCGAGTGGTCTTGTTATTTATATGCTGGAACTGTTTGTTTTCAACTTCCCTCCGCACATTTGGTTTTAACAAGTCCAACCTGGACCGCAACCTCCTGTTATAGAACATCATGGCAGGACTTTGGTTTGTCACTGCATGAGTGGCGTTTCGATATGCCAGTAGGAATTTATCCACCTTGTGTTGTAGTGGAATCTGATCTTCGCTCATGGCCTTTATTGCTTTTTTGAACGTTTGTACAAATCTCTCGGCCAACCCGTTTGTAGCCGGATGATATGGGGCAGAGGTATAATGTTTCACCCCATTCTTCTTCATGAATTTCTGGAATTCTTCTGTCACGAACTGCGGTCCGTTGTCTGAACATATTTGTTCTGGCAATCCATTTCTTGCAAATATCGTTCTTAGCACCGCGATCGTCTTTTCCGAGGTAGTGGTAGTCATCTTAATCACTTCTGGCCATTTAGAATGTGCGTCCACCGCAATTAAAAACATGGAGTCCATGAATGGACCAGCAAAGTCAATATGTACACGTTGCCATGGGGTTGAAGGCCATTCCCATGGATGCAGCGGTGCAATCGGAGGTGCATTTTGCACTTTTTGGCACCCTGAGCAGCTTTTTGTCAGCTCCTCTATCTGTTGGTCGATACCCGGCCACCACACATAAGCCCTAGCAAGGCTTTTCATCTTGACTCCCCCCAGATGACCTTCATGCAGTTCCTTTAGAACTCTCTCTCTTAACTTAGGAGGAATAATCACCCTTGTTCCATACATCAATGTTCCTTGACAGACGGACAGCTGTTCTCGTCTTGCTGAGAATGCCGGTAACAGTGGATCACCATGTGCTGGCCATCCCTTCACTGTCACTTCGTAGACCTGGGACAGTGTCGGGTCGTTCCTGGTTTCTCTTTCAATACTTGCATTGGTGACTGGTAAACATTCGATGATGGTCGAGTGAAATAACTCAACAGGGTCAACCGTCGGTGCCTCCTCCTCTGTAGGTAGTGGCAGGCGCGACAGCCCATCAGCATTACCATGCTGCTTTGTACCTTTGAATTCAATCTGATATTGATGTGCCCCTAGGAAAAGGGACCATCTCCGGAGTCTCTGTGCTGTCATCACCGAAACACCCTTCTTAGGGTTAAAAATGGATACCAACGGCTGGTGGTCTGTCAGAAGCGTAAACTTTTGGCCCTGCAGGTAATGATTAAACTTCTTTACTCCCCACACAAGGCTGAGAGCCTCCCTATCTATCTGAGCATAGTTGCGCTCAGCGGAGGTCAATGATCTGGATGCGAACGCGACTGGCCTCTCCAGGCCATTTGGCAACTTGTGTGAGAGTACTGCCCCAATACCATTTGGAGAAGCATCACAAGCCAAACGAATAGGCAGCGTTGGGTTGAAGTGAGCCAACGCTTCCTCTGAGGTGATCAATGCCTTGCTTTTGCGAAAGGCCCTCTTACTGTCCTCGCTCCACTTCCATGGTACTCCCTTCTGCAAAAGAGCGTACAGCGGGTGCAGCACCGTGGATAAATTTGGCAGAAACTTATGGTAATAGTTAATCAACCCTAGGAACGACCTCAACTGGGATACATTATCCGGAGCGGGAGCCTTCACAACAGCTTCGATCTTGTCAGGAGACTTATGAAGCCCCTCCTGGTCAATGACATGACCACAGTACGAGATCCGCTTCTGAAAGAACTCACATTTCTGGCGATTAACTCGAAGTCCATATTCTTTCAATCTGGTGAGCACCAGTTCCAAATTTGCAAGGTGTTCCTCGTCATCATCTCCTGTAATCAGAATATTGTCCAGGTAACATTGTGTGCCTGGAATTCCCTGTAATACCTGCTCCATGGCCCTCTGCCAAATTGCTGGAGCCGATGCCACTCCAAAAACCAGTCTATTATACCGGTACAAGCCTCTATGCGTGTTGATCGTGAGATACTGGCGTGACTCTTCCTCAACTTCCATCTGTAAGTACGCCTGCGCCAGGTCTATCTTGGTGAAGTGTTTCCCGCCAGACAATGAAGCGAAGATATCCTCAATCCGCGGAAGCGGATACTGCACCGTGTGAAGCACCGGATTAACAGTGATCTTGAAATCTCCACAGATGCGAACCTTCCCCGGTTCCCCCGGCTTGTTGCTCGATGAACGCTTCATGACGGGAACAATGGGCGTGGCCCACTCACTCCAGTCTACCTTAGACAGTACTCCTGAACGTTCTAGCCCTTCCAGCTCAGCTTCCACAGCAGGTCGTATCGCATAAGGTACCGGTCTGGCTTTGAAAAATTTCGGGTTTGCATGTTCTTCAACCTTGATGTTTGCCGTAATTCCTCTCAGTGTTCCCAGTCCCTGTTGGAACACCTCTTTAGCATCGTCCAATATTCTGGACAATCGTTTAGGTTTGACATCTTTTTTACCGGAATCTACCGTTAGTGCTTTTAAGGAATGCCAGTCCATATTTATTTTCCTAATCCACTCCCGTCCCAGTAGTGGTGGACCTCCCTCAGGTAGCACATATAAGTCCATTCCTTGGCTTTCTTTGCCCTTGTGGACCACCTTTACCTCTATCTTCCCGATGGGGTATACTCTTTGCCCCGTGTATGTTTTCAATACAATCTCCGTATCCCGTAGGGGAATATGTGGGAATAACCTTTTGTAATCTTGCTTATTCATGACCGTCAATGCCGATCCAGTGTCCAATTCCATCTTCACTTGGACTCCTGCTATCTGAAGTGTGACCCAAATTGTTTGGAGGTCTGCTTCCTTACCAACATTGTGTACTCTTAGACTACCCAGTTCATTACTGCTGGAGTCTGAATCTGACTTCTGTTCGTTCGAACTGTTCTCCGTCACCTTGTGTACCTTTCTGTACTTTTCCTGCGGTGACTTTTTGTTGCTGGTCTTCTTTCCTGACCGGCATACTTTAGCTATGTGACCAAGCCTGCCACATTTTCTGCATTCCTGATTTTTGAACCAGCACTGGTTCTGATCGTGCATTGTCTTTCCACAACGATAACATTTTACTGTACCCAAGACCATTTGATTGGTGCTGAGTTCCGGTGACCGTAGCTGCATTTCCGCCGTGCCTCTCGCTGTGGCTTCGTGCGATGCTGCAATAGTGACAGCTTTATCAAGCGTAAGATCATTCTCCTCAAGCAATCGCTTTTGTGTTCCTTCTTTTAACAATCCACACACAAATTTATCTCTCAGCGCATCTGCTAGTCCTGTTCCAAACTGACAGTATTTCGATAGCTTACGCAGTTCAATTAAAAATTCAGCGTTGCTTTCGTCTTTCAGCTGCGTTCTTCTGTAAAATTTAAATCGTTCTGCTTCATCAGCGGCGTGGGGTTTAAATGATTTTTCAGGACAGTAACAATATTCGCGAAAGTCTGATCCGTCGGTTTATCTGGTGAGAGAAGGTGCTTCAATAGCCCGTATGTCTTCGCACCCATTGAGCTTAATAAGGTTAGTGCTTTCTCATCATCTGGTACCTTATTTGCTTTACAATAAACTTCCATGCGTTCTACATACGTGGTCCAATCTTTGATATCGCTATCAAAGGTATTAATGTTCCCATGTTTAGGCATCCTTGCAAGATTTTTTTTTTTAATTTCTTTTTCTCAAAATGGCGGCTTCCCGCGCTTGTCTTCTTCCCCCGCCTACTAAAATGGCGGCTTCCCGCACTTGGCGGTCTTTCCCGCGCTCGTCTTCTTCCCCCGCCGACTACAATGGCGGATTCCCGCGTTTGCCTTCTTCCCTCGCTGGCTGCAATGGCGATTGCCGTGCTGCTGCCGTTCTCGCCTCCCCAGCGGTTCTCAATTCCCCGACGCTGCTTGCCTCGCAGCCCCGCTTGCAGCCCGGTCCTTTACACCGACTGCGTTTGAGTTCTCCACGGCTCTCGTGCCTTAAGCTGCCCCAGTCGCTGCGCTTCTCGGCCTCGATTGCAGCCCGGCCCTTTCTACCAGCCGTGGTCGAGTTCTCCGCCCTTATTCCTCCGTTTTCCCTCCCCTACTCCACAGCCAACGCGGCCGACTTTCTGCTCGTGTCGCTGATCGGCTTACCCACCACCGTGGTAGAAGGGATGATCACTGCCTGTCGCTGATGGAGGGCTTCGTAGTCAGAATTTTTCTTTTTAACCCGGGTTCTCGATGCCTCCCGTGCGATGGTGCTCAGCAGGATGATGAGGGCGGATGCCTCTTCTCGACGCCCGTTCTGAGGACGAAGCTGCCTTGGATGTAAAACTGCCGCAGGGTAAGATCGGACTCGTCGCCACTGTTGAGTCTGTGTGTCCCAGTTATGCTTAGGATCAATCACTGGACACAGACAGCAAGAATAAATTTAACAGGTCTTTACTATTCGGAGGTCAGGGCTGAACTGCCCAGCAAATCCCTACACAACACTTATATACCGGTGTGGTCACCACCGGCAATACAGTATACAGCAGCCAAGAGAAAGTAGTACATCTCTTAAGGTAGTTCTCTTAAGGTGGAACAGGTTACATACAACACAGGTATAGTGTGAGAGACCAGGGTATAGTGTGAGGGACATCAGGGTATAGTGTGAGGGACCAGGGTATAGCGTGAGGGACCAGGGGATAGCGTGAGGGACCAGGGGATAGTGTGAGGGACCAGGGTATAGTGTGAGTGACCAGGGAAAAGTGTGAGGGGCCAGGTATAGTGTGAGGGAGCCCAGGGTATAGCGTGAGTGACCACGGTAAAGTGTGAGGGACCAGGTTATAGTGTGAGCGGCCAGGGTATAGTGTGAAGGGCCAGGGTATAGTGTGAGGGACCAGGGTATAGTGTGAGGGATCAGGGTATAGTGTAAGAGACCAGGGTATAGAGTGAGGGACCAGGGTATAGTGTGAGGGGCCAGGGTATAGTGTGAGGGACCTGGGTATAGTGTGAGGGACCAGGGTATAGTGTGAGGGACCAGGTATAGTGTGAGAGACCAGGGTATAGTGTGAGGGGCCAGGGTATAGTGTGAGGGGCCAGGGTATAGTGTGAGGGACAAGGGTATAGTGTGAGGGACCAGCGTGTAGTGTGAGAGACCAGGGTATAGTGAGAGGGACCAGGGTATAGAGTGAGGGACCAGGGTATAGTGTGAGGGACCAGGGTATAGTGTGAGGGACACAGGTTATAGTGTGAGGGACCAGGGTATACTGTGAGGGACCAGGGTGTAGTGTGAGGGGACAAGGTATAGTGTGAGGGACCAGGGTATAGTGTGAGGGACCAGAGTGTAGTGTGAGGGACCAGGGTGTAGTGTGAGGGACCAGGGTATAGTGTGAGACACCAGGGTATAGTGTGAGGGACCAGGGTATAGTGTGAGGGACCAGGGTATAGTGTGAGGGGCCAGGGTGTAGTTTGAGGGACCAGGGTATGGTGTGAGGGACCAGGGTATAGTGTGAGGGACACCAGGTTATTGTATGAGGGACCAGGGTATAGTGTGAGGCACCCCAGGGTATAGTGTGAGGGACCAGGGTATAGTGTGAGGGACCAGGGTATAGTGTTAGGGGCCAGGGTATAGTGTGAGGGACCAGGCTATCGTGTGAGGGACCAGGGTATAGTGTGAGGGACCAGGGTATAGTGTGAGGGACCAGGGTATAGTGTGACCGACGCAAGGGTATAGTGTGAGAGACGCCAGGGTATAGTTTGAAGGACCAGGGTATAGTGTGAGAGTCCAGGGTATAGTGTGAGAGACCCCAGGGTATAGTTTGAGGGACCCCAGGGTATAGTGAGAGGGATCCCAGGGTATAGTGTGAGAGACCCCAGGGTATAGTTTGAGGGAACCCAGGGTATAGTGTGAGGGACCCCAGGGTATAGTGTGAGACCAGGGTATACTATGCGAGACCAGGGTATAGTGTGAGGGACCAAGGTATAGTGTGAGGGACCAGGGTATAGTGTGAGGGACCTGGGCATAGTGTGAGGGACCAGGGTATAGTGTGAGGGACCAGGGCATAGAGTGAGGGACCTGGGCATAGCGTGAGGGACCAGGGTATAGTGTGAGGGACATCAGGGTATAGTGTGAGGGACCAGGTTATAGTGTGAGCGGCCAGGGTATAGTGTGAAGGGCCAGGGGATAGTGTGAGGGACCAGGGTATAGTGTGAGGGATCAGGGTATAGTGTAAGAGACCAGGGTATAGAGTGAGGGACCAGGGTATAGTGTGAGGGGCCAGGGTATAGTGTGAGGGACCTGGGTATAGTGTGAGGGACCAGGGTATAGTGTGAGGGACCAGGTATAGTGTGAGGGACCAGGGTATAGTGTGAGGGACCAGGGTATAGTGTGAGTGGCCAGGGTATAGTGTGAGGGACAAGGGTATAGTGTGAGGGACCAGCGTGTAGTGTGAGAGACCAGGGTATAGTGAGAGGGACCAGGGTATAGAGTGAGGGACCAGGGTATAGTGTGAGGGACCAGGGTATAGTGTGAGGGACACAGGTTATAGTGTGAGGGACCAGGGTATACTGTGAGGGACCAGGGTGTAGTGTGAGGGGACAAGGTATAGTGTGAGGGACCAGGGTATAGTGTGAGGGACCAGAGTGTAGTGTGAGGGACCAGTGTGTAGTGTGAGGGACAGGGTATAGTGTGAGACACCAGGGTATAGTGTGAGGGACCAGGGTATAGTGTGAGGGACCAGGGTATAGTGTGAGGGACCAGGGTATAGTGTGAGGGGCCAGGGTGTAGTTTGAGGGAACAGGGTATGGTGTGAGGGACCAGGGTATAGTGTGAGGGACCCCAGGTTATTGTGTGAGGGACCAGGGTATAGTGTGAGGCACCCCAGGGTATAGTGTGAGGGACCAGGGTATAGTGCGAGGGACCAGGGTATAGTGTGAGGGGCCAGGGTATAGTGTGAGGGACCAGGCTATCGTGTGAGGGACCAGGGTATAGTGTGAGGGACCAGGGTATAGTGCGAGGGACCAGGGTATAGTGTGACCGACGCAAGGGTATAGTGTCAGAGAGCAGGGTATAGTGTGAGAGACCAGGGTATAGTGTGAGAGACCCCAGGGTATAGTGTGAGGGACCAGGGTATAGTGTGAGAGACGCCAGGGTATAGTGTGAGAGACGCCAGGGTATAGTTTGAAGGACCAGGTTATAGTGTGAGAGTCGAGGGTATAGTGTGAGAGACCCCAGGGTATAGTGTGAGGGACCAGGGTATGGTGTGAGGGACCAGGGTATAGTGTGAGGGACCTGGGCATAGTGTGAGGGACCAGGGTATAGTGTGAGGGACCAGGGCATAGTGTGAGGGACCTGGGCATAGCGTGAGGGACCAGGGTATAGTGTGAGGGACCAGGGCATAGTGTGAGGGACCAGGGTATAGTGTGATGGACCCCAGGGTATAGTGTGAGGGACCCAGATATAGTGTGAGGGACCAGGGTGTAGTGTGAGGGACAAGGGTATAGTGTGAGGGACCAGGGTATAGTTTTTGGGACCAGGGTATAGTGTGAGGAACCCCAGGGTAAAGTCTGAGGGACCAGGGTATAGTGTGAGGGACCAGGGCATAGTGTGAGGGACCCAGATATAGTGTGAGGGACCAGGGTGTAGTGTGAGGGACCAGGGTATAGTGTGAGGGCCCAGTGTATAGTGTGAGGGACCCAGATATAGTGTGAGGGACCAGGGTGTAGTGTGAGGGACCAGGGTATAGTGTGAGGGACCAGGGTATAGTGTGAGGGTCCAGGGTATAGTCTGAGGGACCAGGGTATAGTGTGAGGGACCAGGATATAGTGTGAGGGACCATGGTGTAGTGTGGGTGGACAGGGTATAGTGTGAGGGGCCAGGGTGTAGTGTGAGAGACGAGGGTATAGTGTGAGGGACCAGGGTGTAGTGTGAGGGACCAGAGTGTAGTGTGAGGGACCAGGGTGTAGTGTGAGGGACCAGGGTATAGTGTGAGACACCAGGGTATAGTGTGAGGGACCAGGGTATACTGTGAGGGACCAGGGTATAGTGTGAGGGACCAGGGTATAGTGTGAGGGGCCAGGGTGTAGTTTGAGGGACCAGGGTATGGTGTGAGGGACCAGGGTATGGTGTGAGGGACCCCAGGTTATTGTGTGAGGGACCAGGGTATAGTGTGAGGCACCCCAGGGTATAGTGTGAGGGACCAGGGTATAGTGTGAGGGGCCAGGGTGTAGTTTGAGGGGCCAGGGTATAGTGTGAGAGACCAGGGTATAGTGTGAGGAACCCCTGGGTACTGTGTGAGGGACCAGGGTATAGTGTGAGAGACCAGGGTATAGTGTGAGGGGCCAAGGTATAGTGTGAGGGACCAGGCTATCGTGTGAGGGACCAGGGTATAATGTGAGGGACCAGGGTATAGTGTGAGGGCCCAAGGTATAGTGTGACGGACCCCAGGGTTTCGTGTGAGGGACCAGGCTATCGTGTGAGGGACCAGGGTATAGTGTGAGAGACCCCAGGGTATAGTGTGAGGGACCAGGGTATAGTGTGAGAGACGCCAGGGTATAGTGTGAGAGACGCCAGGGTATAGTTTGAAGGACCAGGCTATAGTGTGAGAGTCCAGGGTATAGTGTGAGAGACCCCAGGGTATAGTGTGAGGGACCAGGGTATGGTGTGGGAGACCCCAGGGTATAGTTTGAGGGACCCCAGGGTATAGTGAGAGGGATCCCAGGGTATAGTGTGAGAGACCCCAGGGTATAATTTGAGGGAACCCAGGGTATAGTGTGAGGGGCCCCAGGGTATAGTGTGAGACCAGGGTATAGTATGTGAGACCAGGGTACAGTGTGAGGGACCAGGGTATAGTGTGAGGGACCAGGGTATAGTGTGAGGGACCTGGGCATAGTGTGAGGGACCAGGGTATAGTGTGAGGGACCAGGGCATAGTGTGAGGGACCTGGGCATAGTGTGAGGGACCAGGGTATAGTGTGAGGGACCAGGGCATAGTGTGAGGGACCAGGGTATAGTGTGATGGACCCCAGGGTATAGTGTGAGGGACCCAGATATAGTGTGAGGGACCAGGGTGTAGTGTGAGGGACCAGGGTATAGTGTGAGGGACCAGTGTATAGTGTGAGGGACCCAGATATAGTGTGAGGGACCAGGGTGTAGTGTGAGGGACCAGGGTATAGTGTGAGGGACCAGGGTATAGTGTGAGGGACCAGGGTATAGTGTGAGGGACCAGGGTATAGTGTGAGGGACCAGGGTATAGTGTGAGGGACCAGGGTATAGTGTGAGGGACCAGGATATAGTGAGAGGGTCCAGGGTATAGTGTGAGGGACCAGGGTATAGTGTGAGGGACCAGGATATAGTGTGAGGTGCCAGGGTATAGTGCGAGCGTCCAGGGTACAGTGAGAAACCCCAGGGTATATTGTTAGGGACCAGGGTATAGTGTGAGGGACCCCAGGGTATTGTGTGAGAGAGCAGGGTATAGTGTGAGTGACCAGTGTATAGTGTGAGTGACCAGGGTATAGTGTGAGGGACCAGGGTATAGTGTATGAGACCAGGGTATAGTGTGAGGGACCAGGGTATAGTGTGAGGGAACAGGGTATAGTGTGAGGGACCAGCGTATAGTGGGAGGGGCCAGGGTATAGTGTGAGAGACCAGGGTATAGTGTGAGGAACACCAGGGTATAGTGTGAGGGACCAGGGTATAGTGTGAGAGACCAGGGTATAGTGTGAGAGACCAGGGTATTTGTGAGAGTCCAGGGTATATTGTGAGAGACCAGGGTATAGTGTGAGAGACCAGGGTATCGTGTGAGGAACCCCAGGGTATAGAGTGAGTGACCAGGGTATAGTGTGAGGGACCAGAGTATAGTGTGAGGGACCCCAGGGTATAGTGTGAGGGACCAGGTTATATAGTGTGAGGGACCCCAGGGTATAGTGTGAGGGACCCCAGGATATAGTGTGAGTGACCAGGGTATAGTGTGAGGGAACAGGGTATAGTGTGAGGGACCAGCGTATAGTGGGAGGGACCAGGGTATAGTGTGAGAGACCAGGATATAGTGTGAGGGACATTAGGGTATAGTGTGAGGGACCAGGGTATAGCGTGAGGGACCAGGAGATAGTGTGAGGGGCCAGGGTATAGTGTGAAGGGCCAGGGTATAGTGTGAGGGACCAAGGTATAGTGTGAGGGATCAGGGTATAGTGTAAGAGACCAGGGTATAGAGTGAGGGACCAGGGTATAGTGTGAGGGGCCAGGGTATAGTGTGAGGGACCAGGGTATAGTGTGAGGGACCTGGGTATAGTGTGAGGGACCCCAGGGTATAGTGTGAGGGACCAGGCTATAGTGTGAGGGACCAGGCTATCCTGTGAGGGACCAGGGTATAGTGTGAGGGACCAGGGTATAGTGTGAGAGACCAGGGTATAGTGTGAGAGACCCCAGGGTATAGTGTGAGGGACCAGGGTATAGTGTGAGAGACGCCAGGGTTTAGTGTGAGAGACGCCAGGGTATAGTTTGAAGGACCAGGGTATAGTGTGAGAGTCCAGGGTATAGTGTGAGAGACCCCAGGGTATAGTGTGAGGGACCCCAGGGTATAGTGAGAGGGATCCCAGGGTATAGTGTGAGAGACCCCAGGGTATAGTTTGAGGGAACCCAGGGTATAGTGTGAGGGACCCCAGGGTATAGTGTGAGACCAGGGTATAGTATGCGAGACCAGGGTATAGTGTGAGGGACCAGGGTATAGTGTGAGGGACCTGGGCATAGTGTGAGGGACCAGGGTATAGTGTGAGGGACCAGGGCATAGTGTGAGGGACCTGGGCATAGCGTGAGGGACCAGGGTATAGTGTGAGGGACCAGGGCATAGTGTGAGGGACCAGGGTATAGTGTGAGGGACCAGGGTATAGTGTGATGGACCCCAGGGTATAGTGTGAGGGACCCAGATATAGTGTGAGGGACCAGGGTGTAGTGTGAGGGACAAGGGTATAGTGTGAGGGACCAGGGTATAGTTTTTGGGACCAGGGTATAGTGTGAGGAACCCCAGGGTATAGTCTGAGGGACCAGGGTATAGTGTGAGGGACCAGGGCATAGTGTGAGGGACCCAGATATAGTGTGAGGGACCAGGGTGTCGTGTGAGGGACCAGGGTATAGTGTGAGGGACCAGTGTATAGTGTGAGGGACCCAGATATAGTGTGAGGGACCAGGGTGTAGTGTGAGGGACCAGGGTATAGTGTGAGGGACCAGGGTATAGTGTGAGGGACCAGGGTATAGTGTGAGGGACCAGGGTATAGTGTGAGGGACCAGGATATAGTGAGAGGGTCCAGGGTATAGTCTGAGGGACCAGGGTATAGTGTGAGGGACCAGGATATAGTGTGAGGGACCATGGTGTAGTGTGGGTGGACAGGGTATAGTGTGAGGGACCAGGGTGTAGTGTGAGAGACGAGGGTATAGTGTGAGGGACCAGGGTATAGTGTGAGGGACCAGAGTGTAGTGTGAGGGACCAGGGTATAGTGTGAGACACCAGGGTATAGTGTGAGGGACCAGGGTATAGTGTGAGGGACCAGGGTATAGTGTGAGGGACCAGGGTATAGTGTGAGACACCAGGGTATAGTGTGAGGGACCAGGGTATAGTGTGAGGGACCAGGGTATAGTGTGAGGGGCCAGGGTGTAGTTTGAGGGACCAGGGTATGGTGTGAGGGACCAGGGTATAGTGTGAGGGACCCCAGGTTATTGTGTGAGGGACCAGGGTATAGTGTGAGGCACCCCAGGGTATAGTGTGAGGGACCAGGGTATCGTGTGAGGGGCCAGGGTGTAGTTTGAGGGACCAGGGTATAGTGTGAGAGACCAGGGTATAGTGTGAGGAACACCAGGGTATAGTGTGAGGGACCAGGCTATCGTGTGAGGGACCAGGGTATAGTGTGACGGACCCAAGGGTATAGTGTCAGAGACCAGGGTATAGTGTGAGAGACCAGGGTATAGTGTGAGAGACCCCAGGGTATAGTGTGAGGGACCAGGGTATAGTGTGAGAGACCCCAGGGTACAGTGTGAGAGTCCAGGGTATAGTGTGAGAGACCCCAGGGTATAGTGTGAGGGACCAGGGTATGGTGTGGGAGACCCCAGGGTATAGTTTGAGGGACCCCAGGGTATAGTGAGAGGGATCCCAGGGTATAGTGTGAGAGACCCCAGGGTATAATTTGAGGGAACCCAGGGTATAGTGTGAGGGACCCCAGGGTATAGTGTGAGACCAGGGTAGAGTATGCGAGACCAGGGTGCAGTGTGAGGGACCAGGGTATAGTGTGAGGGACCAGGGTATAGTGTGAGGGACCTGGGCATAGTGTGAGGGACCAGGGTATAGTGTGAGTGACCAGGGCATAGTGTGAGGGACCTGGGCATAGTGTGAGGGACCTGGGCATAGTGTGAGGGACCAGGGTATAGTGTGAGGGACCTGGGCATAGTGTGAGGGACCAGGGTATAGTGTGAGGGACCAGGGCATAGTGTGAGGGACCAGGGTATAGTGTGATGGACCCCAGGGTATAGTGTGAGGGACCCAGATATAGTGTGAGGGACCAGGGTGTAGAGTGAGGGACCAGGGTATAGTGTGAGGGACCAGTGTATAGTGTGAGGGACTCAGATATAGTGTGAGGGACCAGGGTGTAGTGTGAGGGACCAGGGTATAGTGTGAGGGACCAGGGTATAGTGTGAGGGACCAGGGTATAGTGTGAGGGACCAGGGTATAGTGTGAGGGACCAGGGTATAGTGTGAGGGACCAGGGTATAGTGTGAGGGACCAGGATATAGTGAGAGGGTCCAGGGTATAGTGTGAGGGACCAGGGTATAGTGTGAGGGACCAGGATATAGTGTGAGGTGCCAGGGTATAGTGCGAGCGTCCAGGGTACAGTGAGAAACCCCAGGGTATATTGTTAGGGACCAGGGTATAGTGTGAGGGACCCCAGGGTATTGTGTGAGAGAGCAGGGTATAGTGTGAGTGACCAGTGTATAGTGTGAGTGACCAGGGTATAGTGTGAGGGACCAGGGTATAGTGTATGAGACCAGGGTATAGTGTGAGGGACCAGGGTATAGTGTGAGGGAACAGGGTATAGTGTGAGGGACCAGCGTATAGTGGGAGGGGCCAGGGTATAGTGTGAGAGACCAGGGTATAGTGTGAGGAACACCAGGGTATAGTGTGAGGGACCAGGGTATAGTGTGAGAGACCAGGGTATAGTGTGAGGAACCCCAGGGTATAGAGTGAGTGACCAGGGTATAGTGTGAGGGACCAGGATATAGTGTGAGGGACCAGAGTATAGTGTGAGGGACCCCAGGGTATAGTGTGAGGGACCAGGTTATATAGTGTGAGGGACCCCAGGGTATAGTGTGAGGGACCCCAGGGTATAGTGTGAGTGACCAGGGTATAGTGTGAGGGAACAGGGTATAGTCTGAGGGACCAGCGTATAGTGGGAGGGACCAGGGTATAGTGTGAGAGACCAGGATATAGTGTGAGGGACATTAGGGTATAGTGTGAGTGACCACAGTAAAGTGTGAGGGACCAGGTTATAGTGTGAGCGGCCAGGGTATAGTGTGAAGGGCCAGGGTATAGTGTGAGGGACCAGGGTATAGTGTGAGGGATCAGGGTATAGTTTAAGAGACCAGGGTATAGAGTGAGGGACCAGGGTATAGTGTGAGGGGCCAGGGTATAGTGTGAGGGACCCCAGGCTATAGTGTGAGGGACCAGGCTATAATGTGAGGGACCAGGGTATAGTGTGAGCGACCAGGGTATAGTGTGAGGGACCAGGGTATAGTGTGAGGGACCAGGTATAGTGTGAGGGACTAGGGTATAGTGTGAGAGACCAGGGAATAGTGTGAGGAACACCAGGGTACTGTGTGAGGGACCAGGGTATAGTGTGAGAGACCAGGGTATAGTGTGAGGGGCCAGGGTATAGTGTGAGGGACCAGGCTATCGTGTGAGGGACCAGGGTATAATGTGAGGGACCAGGGTATAGTGTGAGGGACCGGGGTATAGTGTGACGGACCCAAGGGTATAGTGTCAGAGACCAGGGTATAGTGTGAGAGACCAGGGTATAGTGTGAGAGACCCCAGGGTATAGTGTGAGGGACCAGGGTATAGTGTGAGAGACGCCAGGGTATAGTGTGAGAGACGCCAGGGTATAGTTTGAAGGACCAGGCTATAGTGTGAGAGTCCAGGGTATAGTGTGAGAGACCCCAGGGTATAGTGTGAGGGACCAGGGTATGGTGTGGGAGACCCCAGGGTATAGTTTGAGGGACCCCAGGGTATAGTGTGAGAGACCCCAGGGTATAATTTGAGGGAACCCAGGGTATAGTGTGAGGGACCCCAGGGTATAGTGTGAGACCAGGGTATAGTATGCGAGACCAGGGTACAGTGTGAGGGACCAGGGTATAGTGTGAGGCACCTGGGCATAGTGTGAGGGACCAGGGTATAGTGTGAGGGACCTGGGCATAGTGTGAGGGACCTGGGCATAGTGTGAGGGACCAGGGTATAGTGTGAGGGACCAGGGCATAGTGTGAGGGACCAGGGTATAGTGTGAGGGACCAGGGCATAGTGTGAGGGACCAGGGTATAGTGTGATGGACCCCAGGGTATAGTGTGAGGGACCCAGATATAGTGTGAGGGACCAGGGTGTAGTGTGAGGGACCAGGGTATAGTGTGAGGGACCAGTGTATAGTGTGAGGGACCCAGATATAGTGTGAGGGACCAGGGTGTAGTGTGAGGGACCAGGGTATAGTGTGAGGGACCAGGGTATAGTGTGAGGGACCAGGGTATAGTGTGAGGGACCAGGGTATAGTGTGAGGGACCAGGATATAGTGTGAGGGACCAGGATATAGTGAGAGGGTCCAGGGTATAGTGTGAGGGACCAGGGTATAATGTGAGGGACCAGGATATAGTGTGAGGTGCCAGGGTATAGTGCGAGCGTCCAGAGTACAGTGAGAAACCCCAGGGTATATTGTTAGGGACCAGGGTATAGTGTGAGGGACCCCAGGGTATTGTCTGAGAGAGCAGGGTATAGTGTGAGTGACCAGTGTATAGTGTGAGTGACCAGGGTATAGTGTGAGGGACCAGGGTATAGTGTGAGGGAACAGGGTATAGTGTGAGGGACCAGGGTATAGTGTGAGGGACCAGGGCATAGTGTGAGGGACCAGGGTATAGTGTGAGGGACCAGGGCATAGTGTGAGGGACCAGGGTATAGTGTGATGGACCCCAGGGTATAGTGTGAGGGAACAGGGTATAGTGTGAGGGACCAGGGTATAGTGTGAGGGACCAGGATATAGTGAGAGGGTCCAGGGTATAGTGTGAGGGACCAGGGTATAGTGTGAGGGACCAGGATATAGTGTGAGGTGCCAGGGTATAGTGCGAGCGTCCAGGGTACAGTGAGAAACCCCAGGGTATATTGTTAGGGACCAGGGTATAGTGTGAGGGACCCCAGGGTATTGTGTGAGAGAGCAGGGTATAGTGTGAGTGACCAGTGTATAGTGTGAGTGACCAGGGTATAGTGTGAGGGACCAGGGTATAGTGTATGAGACCAGGGTATAGTGTGAGGGACCAGGGTATAGTGTGAGGGAACAGGGTATAGTGTGAGGGACCAGCGTATAGTGGGAGGGGCCAGGGTATAGTGTGAGAGACCAGGGTATTGTGTGAGGAACACCAGGGTATTGTGTGAGGGACCAGGGTATAGTGTGAGAGACCAGGGTATAGTGTGAGAGACCAGGGTATTTGTGAGAGTCCAGGGTATATTGTGAGAGACCAGGGTATAGTGTGAGAGACCAGGGTATCGTGTGAGGAACCCCAGGGTATAGAGTGAGTGACCAGGGTATAGTGTGAGGGACCAGAGTATAGTGTGAGGGACCCCAGGGTTTAGTGTGAGGGACCAGGTTATATAGTGTGCGGGACCCCAGGGTATAGTGTGAGGGACCCCAGGATATAGTGTGAGTGACCAGGGTATAGTGTGAGAAAACAGGGTATAGTGTGAGGGACCAGCGTATAGTGGGAGGCACCAGGGTATAGTGTGAGAGACCAGGATATAGTGTGAGGGACATTAGGGTATAGTGTGAGGGACCAGGGTATAGCGTGAGAGTCCAGGGTATAGTGTGAGAGACCCCAGGGTATAGTGTGAGGGACCCCAGGGTATAGTGAGAGGGATCCCAGGGTATAGTGTGAGAGACCCCAGGGTATAGTGTGAGACCAGGGTATAGTATGCGAGACCAGGGTATAGTGTGAGGGACCAGGGTATAGTGTGAGGGACCTGGGCATAGTGTGAGGGACCAGGGTATAGTGTGAGGGACCAGGGCATAGTGTGAGGGACCTGGGCATAGCGTGAGGGACCAGGGTATAGTGTGAGGGACCAGGGCATAGTGTGAGGGACCAGGGTATAGTGTGAGGGACCAGGGTATAGTGTGATGGACCCCAGGGTATAGTGTGAGGGACCCAGATATAGTGTGAGGGACCAGGGTGTAGTGTGAGGGACAAGGGTATAGTGTGAGGGACCAGGGTATAGTTTTTGGGACCAGGGTATAGTGTGAGGAACCCCAGGGTATAGTCTGAGGGACCAGGGTATAGTGTGAGGGACCAGGGCATAGTGTGAGGGACCCAGATATAGTGTGAGGGACCAGGGTGTCGTGTGAGGGACCAGGGTATAGTGTGAGGGACCAGTGTATAGTGTGAGGGACCCAGATATAGTGTGAGGGACCAGGGTGTAGTGTGAGGGACCAGGGTATAGTGTGAGGGACCAGGGTATAGTGTGAGGGACCAGGGTATAGTGTGAGGGACCAGGGTATAGTGTGAGGGACCAGGATATAGTGAGAGGGTCCAGGGTATAGTCTGAGGGACCAGGGTATAGTGTGAGGGACCAGGATATAGTGTGAGGGACCATGGTGTAGTGTGGGTGGACAGGGTATAGTGTGAGGGACCAGGGTGTAGTGTGAGAGACGAGGGTATAGTGTGAGGGACCAGGGTATAGTGTGAGGGACCAGAGTGTAGTGTGAGGGACCAGGGTATAGTGTGAGACACCAGGGTATAGTGTGAGGGACCAGGGTATAGTGTGAGGGACCAGGGTATAGTGTGAGGGACCAGGGTATAGTGTGAGACACCAGGGTATAGTGTGAGGGACCAGGGTATAGTGTGAGGGACCAGGGTATAGTGTGAGGGGCCAGGGTGTAGTTTGAGGGACCAGGGTATGGTGTGAGGGACCAGGGTATAGTGTGAGGGACCCCAGGTTATTGTGTGAGGGACCAGGGTATAGTGTGAGGCACCCCAGGGTATAGTGTGAGGGACCAGGGTATCGTGTGAGGGGCCAGGGTGTAGTTTGAGGGACCAGGGTATAGTGTGAGAGACCAGGGTATAGTGTGAGGAACACCAGGGTATAGTGTGAGGGACCAGGCTATCGTGTGAGGGACCAGGGTATAGTGTGACGGACCCAAGGGTATAGTGTCAGAGACCAGGGTATAGTGTGAGAGACCAGGGTATAGTGTGAGAGACCCCAGGGTATAGTGTGAGGGACCAGGGTATAGTGTGAGAGACCCCAGGGTACAGTGTGAGAGTCCAGGGTATAGTGTGAGAGACCCCAGGGTATAGTGTGAGGGACCAGGGTATGGTGTGGGAGACCCCAGGGTATAGTTTGAGGGACCCCAGGGTATAGTGTGAGAGACCCCAGGGTATAATTTGAGGGAACCCAGGGTATAGTGTGAGGGACCCCAGGGTATAGTGTGAGACCAGGGTATAGTATGCGAGACCAGGGTGCAGTGTGAGGGACCAGGGTATAGTGTGAGGGACCAGGGTATAGTGTGAGGGACCTGGGCATAGTGTGAGGGACCAGGGTATAGTGTGAGTGACCAGGGCATAGTGTGAGGGACCTGGGCATAGTGTGAGGGACCTGGGCATAGTGTGAGGGACCAGGGTATAGTGTGAGGGACCTGGGCATAGTGTGAGGGACCAGGGTATAGTGTGAGGGACCAGGGCATAGTGTGAGGGACCAGGGTATAGTGTGATGGACCCCAGGGTATAGTGTGAGGGACCCAGATATAGTGTGAGGGACCAGGGTGTAGTGTGAGGGACCAGGGTATAGTGTGAGGGACCAGTGTATAGTGTGAGGGACTCAGATATAGTGTGAGGGACCAGGGTGTAGTGTGAGGGACCAGGGTATAGTGTGAGGGACCAGGGTATAGTGTGAGGGACCAGGGTATAGTGTGAGGGACCAGGGTATAGTGTGAGGGACCAGGGTATAGTGTGAGGGACCAGGGTATAGTGTGAGGGACCAGGATATAGTGAGAGGGTCCAGGGTATAGTGTGAGGGACCAGGGTATAGTGTGAGGGACCAGGATATAGTGTGAGGTGCCAGGGTATAGTGCGAGCGTCCAGGGTACAGTGAGAAACCCCAGGGTATATTGTTAGGGACCAGGGTATAGTGTGAGGGACCCCAGGGTATTGTGTGAGAGAGCAGGGTATAGTGTGAGTGACCAGTGTATAGTGTGAGTGACCAGGGTATAGTGTGAGGGACCAGGGTATAGTGTATGAGACCAGGGTATAGTGTGAGGGACCAGGGTATAGTGTGAGGGAACAGGGTATAGTGTGAGGGACCAGCGTATAGTGGGAGGGGCCAGGGTATAGTGTGAGAGACCAGGGTATAGTGTGAGGAACACCAGGGTATAGTGTGAGGGACCAGGGTATAGTGTGAGAGACCAGGGTATAGTGTGAGGAACCCCAGGGTATAGAGTGAGTGACCAGGGTATAGTGTGAGGGACCAGGATATAGTGTGAGGGACCAGAGTATAGTGTGAGGGACCCCAGGGTATAGTGTGAGGGACCAGGTTATATAGTGTGAGGGACCCCAGGGTATAGTGTGAGGGACCCCAGGGTATAGTGTGAGTGACCAGGGTATAGTGTGAGGGAACAGGGTATAGTCTGAGGGACCAGCGTATAGTGGGAGGGACCAGGGTATAGTGTGAGAGACCAGGATATAGTGTGAGGGACATTAGGGTATAGTGTGAGTGACCACAGTAAAGTGTGAGGGACCAGGTTATAGTGTGATCGGCCAGGGTATAGTGTGAAGGGCCAGGGTATAGTGTGAGGGACCAGGGTATAGTGTGAGGGATCAGGGTATAGTGTAAGAGACCAGGGTATAGAGTGAGGGACCAGGGTATAGTGTGAGGGGCCAGGGTATAGTGTGAGGGACCCCAGGCTATAGTGTGAGGGACCAGGCTATAATGTGAGGGACCAGGGTATAGTGTGAGCGACCAGGGTATAGTGTGAGGGACCAGGGTATAGTGTGAGGGACCAGGTATAGTGTGAGGGACCAGGGTATAGTGTGAGAGACCAGGGAATAGTGTGAGGAACACCAGGGTACTGTGTGAGGGACCAGGGTATAGTGTGAGAGACCAGGGTATAGTGTGAGGGGCCAGGGTATAGTGTGAGGGACCAGGCTATCGTGTGAGGGACCAGGGTATAATGTGAGGGACCAGGGTATAGTGTGAGGGACCGGGGTATAGTGTGACGGACCCAAGGGTATAGTGTCAGAGACCAGGGTATAGTGTGAGAGACCAGGGTATAGTGTGAGGGACCAGGGTATAGTGTGAGAGACGCCAGGGTATAGTGTGAGAGACGCCAGGGTATAGTTTGAAGGACCAGGCTATAGTGTGAGAGTCCAGGGTATAGTGTGAGAGACCCCAGGGTATAGTGTGAGGAACCAGGGTATGGTGTGGGAGACCCCAGGGTATAGTTTGAGGGACCCCAGGGTATAGTGTGAGAGACCCCAGGGTATAATTTGAGGGAACCCAGGGTATAGTGTGAGGGACCCCAGGGTATAGTGTGAGACCAGGGTATAGTATGCGAGACCAGGGTACAGTGTGAGGGACCAGGGTATAGTGTGAGGCATCTGGGCATAGTGTGAGGGACCAGGGTATAGTGTGAGGGACCTGGGCATAGTGTGAGGGACCTGGGCATAGTGTGAGGGACCAGGGTATAGTGTGAGTGACCAGGGCATAGTGTGAGGGACCAGGGTATAGTGTGAGGGACCAGGGCATAGTGTGAGGGACCAGGGTATAGTGTGATGGACCCCAGGGTATAGTGTGAGGGACCCAGATATAGTGTGAGGGACCAGGGTGTAGTGTGAGGGACCAGGGTATAGTGTGAGGGACCAGTGTATAGTGTGAGGGACCCAGATATAGTGTGAGGGACCAGGGTGTAGTGTGAGGGACCAGGGTATAGTGTGAGGGACCAGGGTATAGTGTGAGGGACCAGGGTATAGTGTGAGGGACCAGGGTATAGTGTGAGGGACCAGGGTATAGTGTGAGGGACCAGGGTATAGTGTGAGGGACCAGGATATAGTGAGAGGGTCCAGGGTATAGTGTGAGGGACCAGGGTATAGTGTGAGGTGCCAGGGTATAGTGCGAGCGTCCAGAGTACAGTGAGAAACCCCCGGGTATATTGTTAGGGACCAGGGTATAGTGTGAGGGACCCCAGGGTATTGTCTGAGAGAGCAGGGTATAGTGTGAGTGACCAGTGTATAGTGTGAGGGACCAGGGTATAGTGTGAGGGAACAGGGTATAGTGTGAGGGAACAGGGTATAGTGTGAGGGACCAGGGTATAGTGTGAGGGAACAGGGTATAGTGAGACAATCTCACCGACACTCTTTAATATTTACATAAATGGATTGGCAAAACTACTTGAACAATCTACAGCACCCGGCCTCACCCTATATGAATCCAAGGTTAAATTCCTCCTCTATGCCGACGACCTGGTTCTGCTGTCACCTACTAAAGAGGGGCTACAGCAAAACCTGGACCTGCTGGAGTCGTACTGCCAGACTTGGGCCCTGACAATAAATCCCCAAAAAACCAAAGTCCTTGTGTTCCAGCAAAGATCCAAACATCAGGGACCCAAAATAAATTTCACAGTAGGAACAACCAAAATTGAACAAACCACTAACTACACATACTTGGGCTTAAAAATCAGTTCTACGGGAAACTTCAAACTGGCTGTGAATGAACTGAAAGAGAAAGCAAGAAGGGCTTTCTATGCCATCAAAAAATCAATCCAAATAGAAATCCCAATTAGCATTTGGCTCAAAATTTTCAAATCAGTAATTGAACCAATTGCACTCTATGGCAGTGAGGTATGGGGACCGCTAACTCAACAAGAATTTGCAAAATGGGACAAACACCCAATTGAGATCCTACATGCAGAATTCTGTAAAAGTATCCTCCGGACTCAAAGGAAAACAGTAAACAATGCATGCAGGGCGGAACTAGGCCAATATCCATTAATAATCACTATCCAAAAAAGAGCCACCAAATTTTGGAATCACCTACAAATGAGCAATCCCCAATGCTATCACTACGACGCCCTGAAATGCCAAGAGCTGACCATAAAGAAGAATACCCTCAGTCAACTAGTCCTGGGACTCAGTGAAGTAACTACTAACAATACTAACAATAACCAGCCCCAGGACAGTGACAGGGTAACACAAAGAATTCGACCCAACACAATCGTCGCTAAGCAAAAGGAAAAATATCTGACATATTGGGCAGAAACAACAAAAACCCAAAGCAAACTCAATTGCTACTTGGCCCTAAACAGACAATACAACATAGCTGATTACCTGACCATGGTAAAGGATAACAAACTGAGAAGAACCTTGACAAGGTACAGACTTAGCGAACATAGCCTAGCGATCGAAAAAGGCAGACACAGGCAGACCAGGCTGCCAAGAGAGGACAGGATATGCTCTCACTGCAGTCAGGGAGTGGTGGAGACAGAGATGCACTTCCTCACAGATTGTGGAAAATATCAGGGCATCAGGGAGAATTTCTACCAAAAATTCTCACAAATATGCCCTGATTTCAGAAATCTGAATGACAACCAAAAACTCCCATTCCTACTGGGAGAGGAGAGAAGCTGTATAACACTGGCGGCGCACTATGTTACAGCTTGCCATGAACAGAGGGACAACCAGTAAACTAAGAAAAGAATATATATAAACAATGCGAATGTATATTTATACACTCAGGGATATACCTGTTTATACACTGTATGAATAGAACTGCGTTTATGTGCTAAACCATAAATGTATTTTGATGCTTTGGCAACATAAGATGTAACTTATCATGCCAATAAAGCGATTTGAATTGTGAATTGTGAAAATTGTATAGTGTGAGTGACCAGGGTATAGTGTGAGGGACCAGGGTATAGTGTATGAGACCAGGGTATAGTGTGAGGGACCAGGGTATAGTGTGAGGGAACAGGGTATAGTGTGAGGGACCAGCGTATAGTGGGAGGGGCCAGGGTATAGTGTGAGAGACCAGGGTATAGTGTGAGGAACACCAGGGTATTGTGTGAGGGACCAGGGTATAGTGTGAGAGACCAGGGTATAGTGTGAGAGACCAGGGTATTTGTGAGAGTCCAGGGTATATTGTGAGAGACCAGGGTATAGTGTGAGAGACCAGGGTATCGTGTGAGGAACCCCAGGGTATAGAGTGAGTGACCAGGGTATAGTGTGAGGGACCAGAGTATAGTGTGAGGGACCCCAGGGTATAGTGTGAGGGACCAGGTTATATAGTGTGCGGGACCCCAGGGTATAGTGTGAGGGACCCCAGGATATAGTGTGAGTGACCAGGGTATAGTGTGAGGGAACAGGGTATAGTGTGAGGGACCAGCGTATAGTGGGAGGGACCAGGGTATAGTGTGAGAGACCAGGATATAGTGTGAGGGACATTAGGGTATAGTGTGAGGGACCAGGGTATAGCGTGAGGGACCAGGAGATAGTGTGAGGGACCAGGGTATAGTGTGAGTGACCACAGTAAAGTGTGAGGGACCAGGTTATAGTGTGAGCGGCCAGGGTATAGTGTGAAGGGCCAGGGTATAGTGTGAGGGACCAGGGTATAGTGTGAGGGATCAGGGTATAGTGTAAGAGACCAGGGTATAGAGTGAGGGACCAGGGTATAGTGTGAGGGGCCAGGGTATAGTGTGAGGGACCAGGGTATAGTGTGAGGGACCTGGGTATAGTGTGAGGGACCCCAGGGTATAGTGTGAGGGACCAGGCTATAGTGTGAGGGACCAGGCTATCGTGTGAGGGACCAAGGTATAGTGTGAGGGACCAGGGTATAGTGTGAGAGACCAGGGTATAGTGTGAGAGACCCCAGGGTATAGTGTGAGGGACCAGGGTATAGTGTGAGAGACGCCAGGGTTTAGTGTGAGAGACGCCAGGGTATAGTTTGAAGGACCAGGGTATAGTGTGAGAGTCCAGGGTATAGTGTGAGAGACCCCAGGGTATAGTGTGAGGGACCCCAGGGTATAGTGAGAGGGATCCCAGGGTATAGTGTGAGAGACCCCAGGGTATAGTTTGAGGGAACCCAGGGTATAGTGTGAGGGACCCCAGGGTATAGTGTGAGACCAGGGTATAGTATGCGAGACCAGGGTATAGTGTGAGGGACCAGGGTATAGTGTGAGGGACCTGGGCATAGTGTGAGGGACCAGGGTATAGTGTGAGGGACCAGGGCATAGTGTGAGGGACCTGGGCATAGCGTGAGGGACCAGGGTATAGTGTGAGGGACCAGGGCATAGTGTGAGGGACCAGGGTATAGTGTGAGGGACCAGGGTATAGTGTGATGGACCCCAGGGTATAGTGTGAGGGACCCAGATATAGTGTGAGGGACCAGGGTGTAGTGTGAGGGACAAGGGTATAGTGTGAGGGACCAGGGTATAGTTTTTGGGACCAGGGTATAGTGTGAGGAACCCCAGGGTATAGTCTGAGGGACCAGGGTATAGTGTGAGGGACCAGGGCATAGTGTGAGGGACCCAGATATAGTGTGAGGGACCAGGGTGTCGTGTGAGGGACCAGGGTATAGTGTGAGGGACCAGTGTATAGTGTGAGGGACCCAGATATAGTGTGAGGGACCAGGGTGTAGTGTGAGGGACCAGGGTATAGTGTGAGGGACCAGGGTATAGTGTGAGGGACCAGGGTATAGTGTGAGGGACCAGGGTATAGTGTGAGGGACCAGGATATAGTGAGAGGGTCCAGGGTATAGTCTGAGGGACCAGGGTATAGTGTGAGGGACCAGGATATAGTGTGAGGGACCATGGTGTAGTGTGGGTGGACAGGGTATAGTGTGAGGGACCAGGGTGTAGTGTGAGAGATGAGGGTATAGTGTGAGGGACCAGGGTATAGTGTGAGGGACCAGAGTGTAGTGTGAGGGACCAGGGTATAGTGTGAGACACCAGGGTATAGTGTGAGGGACCAGGGTATAGTGTGAGGGACCAGGGTATAGTGTGAGGGACCAGGGTATAGTGTGAGACACCAGGGTATAGTGTGAGGGACCAGGGTATAGTGTGAGGGACCAGGGTATAGTGTGAGGGGCCAGGGTGTAGTTTGAGGGACCAGGGTATGGTGTGAGGGACCAGGGTATAGTGTGAGGGACCCCAGGTTATTGTGTGAGGGACCAGGGTATAGTGTGAGGCACCCCAGGGTATAGTGTGAGGGACCAGGGTATCGTGTGAGGGGCCAGGGTGTAGTTTGAGGGACCAGGGTATAGTGTGAGAGACCAGGGTATACTGTGAGGAACACCAGGGTATAGTGTGAGGGACCAGGCTATCGTGTGAGGGACCAGGGTATAGTGTGACGGACCCAAGGGTATAGTGTCAGAGACCAGGGTATAGTGTGAGAGACCAGGGTATAGTGTGAGAGACCCCAGGGTATAGTGTGAGGGACCAGGGTATAGTGTGAGAGACCCCAGGGTACAGTGTGAGAGTCCAGGGTATAGTGTGAGAGACCCCAGGGTATAGTGTGAGGGACCAGGGTATGGTGTGGGAGACCCCAGGGTATAGTTTGAGGGACCCCAGGGTATAGTGAGAGGGATCCCAGGGTATAGTGTGAGAGACCCCAGGGTATAATTTGAGGGAACCCAGGGTATAGTGTGAGGGACCCCAGGGTATAGTGTGAGACCAGGGTATAGTATGCGAGACCAGGGTGCAGTGTGAGGGACCAGGGTATAGTGTGAGGGACCAGGGTATAGTGTGAGGGACCTGGGCATAGTGTGAGGGACCAGGGTATAGTGTGAGTGACCAGGGCATAGTGTGAGGGACCTGGGCATAGTGTGAGGGACCTGGGCATAGTGTGAGGGACCAGGGTATAGTGTGAGGGACCTGGGCATAGTGTGAGGGACCAGGGTATAGTGTGAGGGACCAGGGCATAGTGTGAGGGACCAGGGTATAGTGTGATGGACCCCAGGGTATAGTGTGAGGGACCCAGATATAGTGTGAGGGACCAGGGTGTAGTGTGAGGGACCAGGGTATAGTGTGAGGGACCAGTGTATAGTGTGAGGGACCCAGATATAGTGTGAGGGACCAGGGTGTAGTGTGAGTGACCAGGGTATAGTGTGAGGGACCAGGGTATAGTGTGAGGGACCAGGGTATAGTGTGAGGGACCAGGGTATAGTGTGAGGGACCAGGGTATCGTGTGAGGGACCAGGATATAGTGAGAGGGTCCAGGGTATAGTGTGAGGGACCAGGGTATAGTGTGAGGGACCAGGATATAGTGTGAGGTGCCAGGGTATAGTGCGAGCGTCCAGGGTACAGTGAGAAACCCCAGGGTATATTGTTAGGGACCAGGGTATAGTGTGAGGGACCCCAGGGTATTGTGTGAGAGAGCAGGGTATAGTGTGAGTGACCAGTGTATAGTGTGAGTGACCAGGGTATAGTGTGAGGGACCAGGGTATAGTGTATGAGACCAGGGTTTAGTGTGAGGGACCAGGGTATAGTGTGAGGGAACAGGGTATAGTGTGAGGGACCAGCGTATAGTGGGAGGGGCCAGGGTATAGTGTGAGAGACCAGGGTATAGTGTGAGGAACACCAGGGTATAGTGTGAGGGACCAGGGTATAGTGTGAGAGACCAGGGTATAGTGTGAGGAACCCCAGGGTATAGAGTGAGTGACCAGGGTATAGTGTGAGGGACCAGGATATAGTGTGAGGGACCAGAGTATAGTGTGAGGGACCCCAGGGTATAGTGTGAGGGACCAGGTTATATAGTGTGAGGGACCCCAGGGTATAGTGTGAGGGACCCCAGGGTATAGTGTGAGTGACCAGGGTATAGTGTGAGGGAACAGGGTATAGTCTGAGGGACCAGCGTATAGTGGGAGGGACCAGGGTATAGTGTGAGAGACCAGGATATAGTGTGAGGGACATTAGGGTATAGTGTGAGTGACCACAGTAACGTGTGAGGGACCAGGTTATAGTGTGAGCGGCCAGGGTATAGTGTGAAGGGCCAGGGTATAGTGTGAGGGACCAGGGTATAGTGTGAGGGATCAGGGTATAGTGTAAGAGACCAGGGTATAGAGTGAGGGACCAGGGTATAGTGTGAGGGGCCAGGGTATAGTGTGAGGGACCCCAGGCTATAGTGTGAGGGACCAGGCTATAATGTGAGGGACCAGGGTATAGTGTGAGCGACCAGGGTATAGTGTGAGGGACCAGGGTATAGTGTGAGGGACCAGGTATAGTGTGAGGGACCAGGGTATAGTGTGAGAGACCAGGGAATAGTGTGAGGAACACCAGGGTACTGTGTGAGGGACCAGGGTATAGTGTGAGAGACCAGGGTATAGTGTGAGGGGCCAGGGTATAGTGTGAGGGACCAGGCTATCGTGTGAGGGACCAGGGTATAATGTGAGGGACCAGGGTATAGTGTGAGGGACCGGGGTATAGTGTGACGGACCCAAGGGTATAGTGTCAGAGACCAGGGTATAGTGTGAGAGACCAGGGTATAGTGTGAGAGACCCCAGGGTATAGTGTGAGGGACCAGGGTATAGTGTGAGAGACGCCAGGGTATAGTGTGAGAGACGCCAGGGTATAGTTTGAAGGACCAGGCTATAGTGTGAGAGTCCAGGGTATAGTGTGAGAGACCCCAGGGTATAGTGTGAGGGACCAGGGTATGGTGTGGGAGACCCCACGGTATAGTTTGAGGGACCCCAGGGTATAGTGTGAGAGACCCCAGGGTATAATTTGAGGGAACCCAGGGTATAGTGTGAGGGACCCCAGGGTATAGTGTGAGACCAGGGTATAGTATGCGAGACCAGGGTACAGTGTGAGGGACCAGGGTATAGTGTGAGGCACCTGGGCATAGTGTGAGGGACCAGGGTATAGTGTGAGGGACCTGGGCATAGTGTGAGGGACCTGGGCATAGTGTGAGGGACCAGGGTATAGTGTGAGGGACCAGGGCATAGTGTGAGGGACCAGGGTATAGTGTGAGGGACCAGGGCATAGTGTGAGGGACCAGGGTATAGTGTGATGGACCCCAGGGTATAGTGTGAGGGACCCAGATATAGTGTGAGGGACCAGGGTGTAGTGTGAGGGACCAGGGTATAGTGTGAGGGACCAGTGTATAGTGTGAGGGACCCAGATATAGTGTGAGGGACCAGGGTGTAGTGTGAGGGACCAGGGTATAGTGTGAGGGACCAGGGTATAGTGTGAGGGACCAGGGTATAGTGTGATGGACCCCAGGGTATTGTCTGAGAGAGCAGGGTATAGTGTGAGGGACCAGTGTATAGTGTGAGGGACCCAGATATAGTGTGAGGGACCAGGGTGTAGTGTGAGTGACCAGTGTATAGTGTGAGTGACCAGGGTATAGTGTGAGGGACCAGGGTATAGTGTGAGGGAACAGGGTATAGTGTGAGGGACCAGGGTATAGTGTGAGGGACCAGGGCATAGTGTGAGGGACCAGGGTATAGTGTGAGGGACCAGGGCATAGTGTGAGGGACCAGGGTATAGTGTGATGGACCCCAGGGTATAGTGTGAGGGAACAGGGTATAGTGTGAGGGACCAGGGTATAGTGTGAGGGACCAGGATATAGTGAGAGGGTCCAGGGTATAGTGTGAGGGACCAGGGTATAGTGTGAGTGACCAGGATATAGTGTGAGGTGCCAGGGTATAGTGCGAGCGTCCAGGATACAGTGAGAAACCCCAGGGTATATTGTTAGGGACCAGGGTATAGTGTGAGGGACCCCAGGGTATTGTGTGAGAGAGCAGGGTATAGTGTGAGTGACCAGTGTATAGTGTGAGTGACCAGGGTATAGTGTGAGGGACCAGGGTATAGTGTATGAGACCAGGGTATAGTGTGAGGGACCAGGGTATAGTGTGAGGGAACAGGGTATAGTGTGAGGGACCAGCGTATAGTGGGAGGGGCCAGGGTATAGTGTGAGAGACCAGGGTATAGTGTGAGGAACACCAGGGTATAGTGTGAGAGACCAGGGTATTTGTGATAGACCAGGGTATATTGTGAGAGACCAGGGTATAGTGTGAGGAACCCCAGGGTATAGAGTGAGTGACCAGGGTATAGTGTGAGGGACCAGGATATAGTGTGTGGGACCAGAGTATAGTGTGAGGGACCCCAGGGTATAGTGTGAGGGACCAGGATATATAGTGTGAGGGACCCCAGGGTATAGTGTGAGGGACCCCAGGGTATAGTGTGAGTGACCAGGGTATAGTGTGAGGGAACAGGGTATAGTGTGAGGGACCAGCGTATAGTGGGAGGGACCAGGGTATAGTGTGAGAGACCAGGATATAGTGTGAGGGACCGGGGTATAGTGTGAGGGACCAGGAGATAGTGTGAGGGACCAGGGTATAGTGTGAGTGACCACAGTAAAGTGTGAGGGACCAGGTTATAGTGTGAGCGGCCAGGGTATAGTGTGAAGGGCCAGGGTATAGTGTGAGGGACCAGGGTATAGTGTGAGGGATCAGGGTATAGTATAAGAGACCAGGGTATAGAGTGAGGGACCAGGGTATAGTGTGAGGGGCCAGGGTATAGTGTGAGGGACCTGGGTATAGTGTGAGGGACCCCAGGGTATAGTGTGAGGGACCAGGGTATAGTGTGAGGGACCAGGGTATAGTGTGACCGACGCAAGGGAATAGTGTCAGAGAGCAGGGTATAGTGTGAGAGACCAGGGTATAGTGTGAGGGACCAGGGTATAGTGTGAGAGACCCCAGGGTATAGTTTGAAGGACCAGGGTATAGTGTGAGAGATGCCAGGGTATAGTGTGAGAGACGCCAGGGTATAGTTTGAAGGACCAGGGTATAGTGTGAGAGTCCAGGGTATAGTGTGAGAGACCCCAGGGTATAGTGTGAGGGACCCCAGGGTATAGTTTGAGGGACCCCAGGGTATAGTGAGAGGGATCCCAGGGTATAGTGTGAGAGACCCCAGGGTATAGTTTGAGGGAACCCAGGGTATAGTGTGAGGGACCCCAGGGTATAGTGTGAGACCAGGGTATAGTATGCGAGACCAGGGTATAGTGTGAGGGACCAGGGTATAGTGTGAGGGACCAGGGTATAGTGTGAGGGATCTGGGCATAGTGTGAGGGACCAGGGTATAGTGTGAGGGACCAGGGCATAGTGTGAGGGACCTGGGCATAGCGTGAGGGACCAGGGTATAGTGTGAGGGACCAGGGCATAGTGTGAGGGACCAGGGTATAGTGTGAGGGACCAGGGTATAGTGTGATGGACCCCAGGGTATAGTGTGAGGGACCCAGATATAGTGTGAGGGACCAGGGTGTAGTGTGAGGGACAAGGGTATAGTGTGAGGGACCAGGGTATAGTTTTTGGGACCAGGGTATAGTGTGAGGAACCCCAGGGTATAGTCTGAGGGACCAGGGTATAGTGTGAGGGACCAGGGCATAGTGTGAGGGACCCAGATATAGTGTGAGGGACCAGGGTGTAGTGTGAGGGACCAGGGTATAGTGTGAGGGACCAGTGTATAGTGTGAGGGACCCAGATATAGTGTGAGGGACCAGGGTGTAGTGTGAGGGACCAGGGTATAGTGTGAGGGACCAGGGTATAGTGTGAGGGACCAGGGTATAGTGTGAGGGACCAGGGTATAGTGTGAGGGACCAGGATATAGTGAGAGGGTCCAGGGTATTGTCTGAGGGACCAGGGTATAGTGTGAGGGACCAGGATATAGTGTGAGGGACCATGGTGTAGTGTGGGTGGACAGGGTATAGTGTGAGGGACCAGGGTGTAGTGTGAGAGACGAGGGTATCGTGTGAGGGACCAGGGTATAGTGTGAGGGACCAGAGTGTAGTGTGAGGGACCAGGGTGTAGTGTGAGGGACCAGGGTATAGTGTGAGACACCAGGGTATAGTGTGAGGGACCAGGGTATAGTGTCAGGGACCAGGGGATAGTGTGAGGGACCAGGTTATAGTGTGAGGGGTCAGGGTGTAGTTTGAGGGACCAGGGTATGGTGTGAGGGACCAGGGTATAGTGTGAGGGACCCCAGGTTATTGTGTGAGGGACCAGGGTATAGTGTGAGGCACCCCAGGGTATAGTGTGAGGGACCAGGGTATAGTGTGAGGGGCCAGGGTGTAGTTTGAGGGGCCAGGGTATAATGTGAGAGACCAGGGTATAGTGTGAGGAACACCAGGGTACTGTGTGAGGGACCAGGGTATAGTGTGAGAGACCAGGTATAGTGTGAGGGGCCAGGGTATAGTGTGAGGGACCAGGCTATCGTGTGAGGGACCAGGGTATAATGTGAGGGACCAGGGTATAGTGTGAGGGACCAGGGTATAGTGTGACGGACCCAAGGGTATAGTGTCAGAGACCAGGGTATAGTGTGAGAGACCAGGGTATAGTGTGAGAGACCCCAGGGTATAGTGTGAGGGACCAGGGTATAGTGTGAGAGACGCCAGGGTATAGTGTGAGAGACGCCAGGGTATAGTTTGAAGGACCAGGCTATAGTGTGAGAGTCCAGGGTATAGTGTGAGAGACCCCAAGGTATAGTTTGAGGGACCCCAGGGTATAGTGAGAGGGATCCCAGGGTATAGTGTGAGAGACCCCAGGGTATAATTTGAGGGAACCCAGGGTATAGTGTGAGGGACCCCAGGGTATAGTGTGAGACCAGGGTATAGTATGCGAGACCAGGGTACAGTGTGAGGGACCAGGGTATAGTGTGAGGGACCAGGGTATAGTGTGAGGGACCTGGGCATAGTGTGAGGGACCAGGGTATAGTGTGAGGGACCAGGGCATAGTGTGAGGGACCTGGGCATAGTGTGAGGGACCAGGGTATAGTGTGAGGGACCAGGGCATAGTGTGAGGGACCAGGGTATAGTGTGATGGACCCCAGGGTATAGTGTGAGGGACCCAGATATAGTGTGAGGGACCAGGGTGTAGTGTGAGGGACCAGGGTATAGTGTGAGGGACCAGGGTATAGTGTGAGGGACCAGGGTGTAGTGTGAGGGACCAGGGTATAGTGTGAGGGACCAGGGTATAGTGTGAGGGACCAGGATATAGTGAGAGGGTCCAGGGTATAGTGTGAGGGACCAGGGTATAGTGTGAGGGACCAGGATATAGTGTGAGGTGCCAGGGTATAGTGCGAGCGTCCAGGGTACAGTGAGAAACCCCAGGGTATATTGTTAGGGACCAGGGTATAGTGTGAGGGACCCCAGGGTATTGTGTGAGAGAGCAGGGTATAGTGTGAGTGACCAGTGTATAGTGTGAGTGACCAGGGTATAGTGTGAGGGACCAGGGTATAGTGTATGAGACCAGGGTATAGTGTGAGGGACCAGGGTATAGTGTGAGGGAACAGGGTATAGTGTGAGGGACCAGCGTATAGTGGGAGGGGCCAGGGTATAGTGTGAGAGACCAGGGTATAGTGTGAGAGACCAGGGTATAGTGTGAGAGACCAGGGTATTTGTGAGAGACCAGGGTATATTGTGAGAGACCAGGGTATAGTGTGAGAGACCAGGGTATAGTGTGAGGAACCCCAGGGTATAGAGTGAGTGACCAGGGTATAGTGTGAGGGACCAGGATATAGTGTGAGCGACCAGAGTATAGTGTGAGGGACCCCAGGGTATAGTGTGAGTGACCAGGGTTTAGTGTGAGGGAACAAGGTATAGTGTGAGGGACCAGCGTATATTGGGAGGGACCAGGGTATAGTGTGAGAGACCAGGATATAGTGTGAGGAACATTAGGGTATAGTGTGAGGGACCAGGGTATAGCGTGAGGGACCAGGAGATAGTGTGAGGAACCAGGGTATAGTGTGAGTGACCACAGTAAAGTGTGAGGGACCAGGTTATAGTGTGAGCGGCCAGGGTATAGTGTGAAGGGCCAGGGTATAGTGTGAGGGACCAGGGTATAGTGTGAGGGATCAGGGTATAGTGTAAGAGACCAGGGTATAGAATGAGGGACCAGGGTATAGTGTGAGGGGCCAGGGTACAGTGGGAGGGACCTGGGTATAGTGTGAGGGACCCCAGGGTATAGTGTGAGGGACCAGGCTATAGTGTGAGGGACCAGGGTATAGTGTGAGGGACCAGGGTATAGTGTGAGGGACCAGGGTATAGTGTGAGGGACCAGGTATAGTGTGAGGGACCAGGGTATAGTGTGAGGGACCAGGGTATAGTGTGAGGGGCCAGGGTATAGTGTGAGGGACAAGGGTATAGTGTGAGGGACCAGCGTGTAGTGTGAGAGACCAGGGTATAGTGTGAGGGACCAGGGTATAGAGTGAGGGACCAGGGTATAGTGTGAGGGACCAGGGTATAGTGTGAGGGACACAGGTTATAGTGTGAGGGACCAGGGTATAGTGTGAGGGACCAGGGTGTAGTGTGAGGGGACAGGGTATAGTGTGAGGGACCAGGGTATAGTGTAAGGGACCAGAGTGTAATGTGAGGGACCAGGGTGTAGTGTGAGGGACCAGGGTATAGTGTGAGACACCAGGGTATAGTGTGAGGGACCAGGGTATAGTGTGAGGGACCAGGGTATAGTGTGAGGGACCAGGGTATAGTGTGAGGGGCAGGGTGTAGTTTGAGGGACCCCAGGTTATTGTGTGAGGGACCAGGGTATAGTGTGAGGCACCCCAGGGTATAGTGTGAGGGACCAGGGTGTAGTGTGAGGGACCCCAGGTTATTGTGTGAGGGACCAGGGTATAGTGTGAGGCACCCCAGGGTATAGTGTGAGGGACCAGGGTATAGTGTGCGGGGCCAGGGTATCGTGTGAGGGACCAGGGCATAGTGTGAGGGACCAGGGTATAGTGTGAGGGACCAGGGTATAGTGTGACCGACCCAAGGGTATAGTGTCAGAGACCAGGGTATAGTGTGAGAGACCAGGGTATAGTGTGAGGGACCAGGGTATAGTGTGAGAGACGCCAGGGTATAGTGTGAGAGACGCCAGGGTATAGTTTGAAGGACCAGGCTACAGCGTGAGAGTCCAGGGTATTGTGTGAGAGACCCCAGGGTATAGTTTGAGGGACCCCAGGGTATAGTGTGAGAGACGAGGGTATCGTGTGAGGGACCAGGGTATAGTGTGAGGGACCAGAGTGTAGTGTGAGGGACCAGGGTGTAGTGTGAGGGACCAGGGTATAGTGTGAGACACCAGGGTATAGTGTGAGGGACCAGGGTATAGTGTCAGGGACCAGGGGATAGTGTGAGGGACCAGGTTATAGTGTGAGGGGTCAGGGTGTAGTTTGAGGGACCAGGGTATGGTGTGAGGGACCAGGGTATAGTGTGAGGGGACCCCAGGTTATTGTGTGAGGGACCAGGGTATAGTGTGAGGCACCCCAGGGTATAGTGTGAGGGACCAGGGTATAGTGTGAGGGGCCAGGGTGTAGTTTGAGGGGCCAGGGTATAATGTGAGAGACCAGGGTATAGTGTGAGGAACACCAGGGTACTGTGTGAGGGACCAGGGTATAGTGTGAGAGACCAGGTATAGTGTGAGGGGCCAGGGTATAGTGTGAGGGACCAGGCTATCGTGTGAGGGACCAGGGTATAATGTGAGGGACCAGGGTATAGTGTGAGGGACCAGGGTATAGTGTGACGGACCCAAGGGTATAGTGTCAGAGACCAGGGTATAGTGTGAGAGACCAGGGTATAGTGTGAGAGACCCCAGGGTATAGTGTGAGGGACCAGGGTATAGTGTGAGAGACGCCAGGGTATAGTGTGAGAGACGCCAGGGTATAGTTTGAAGGACCAGGCTATAGTGTGAGAGTCCAGGGTATAGTGTGAGAGACCCCAAGGTATAGTTTGAGGGACCCCAGGGTATAGTGAGAGGGATCCCAGGGTATAGTGTGAGAGACCCCAGGGTATAATTTGAGGGAACCCAGGGTATAGTGTGAGGGACCCCAGGGTATAGTGTGAGACCAGGGTATAGTATGCGAGACCAGGGTACAGTGTGAGGGACCAGGGTATAGTGTGAGGGACCAGGGTATAGTGTGAGGGACCTGGGCATAGTGTGAGGGACCAGGGTATAGTGTGAGGGACCAGGGCATAGTGTGAGGGACCTGGGCATAGTGTGAGGGACCAGGGTATAGTGTGAGGGACCAGGGCATAGTGTGAGGGACCAGGGTATAGTGTGATGGACCCCAGGGTATAGTGTGAGGGACCCAGATATAGTGTGAGGGACCAGGGTGTAGTGTGAGGGACCAGGGTATAGTGTGAGGGACCAGGGTATAGTGTGAGGGACCAGGGTGTAGTGTGAGGGACCAGGGTATAGTGTGAGGGACCAGGGTATAGTGTGAGGGACCAGGATATAGTGAGAGGGTCCAGGGTATAGTGTGAGGGACCAGGGTATAGTGTGAGGGACCAGGATATAGTGTGAGGTGCCAGGGTATAGTGCGAGCGTCCAGGGTACAGTGAGAAACCCCAGGGTATATTGTTAGGGACCAGGGTATAGTGTGAGGGACCCCAGGGTATTGTGTGAGAGAGCAGGGTATAGTGTGAGTGACCAGTGTATAGTGTGAGTGACCAGGGTATAGTGTGAGGGACCAGGGTATAGTGTATGAGACCAGGGTATAGTGTGAGGGACCAGGGTATAGTGTGAGGGAACAGGGTATAGTGTGAGGGACCAGCGTATAGTGGGAGGGGCCAGGGTATAGTGTGAGAGACCAGGGTATAGTGTGAGGAACACCAGGGTATAGTGTGAGGGACCAGGGCATAGTGTGAGAGACCAGGGTATAGTGTGAGAGACCAGGGTATTTGTGAGAGACCAGGGTATATTGTGAGAGACCAGGGTATAGTGTGAGAGACCAGGGTATAGTGTGAGGAACCCCAGGGTATAGAGTGAGTGACCAGGGTATAGTGTGAGGGACCAGGATATAGTGTGAGCGACCAGAGTATAGTGTGAGGGACCCCAGGGTATAGTGTGAGTGACCAGGGTTTAGTGTGAGGGAACAAGGTATAGTGTGAGGGACCAGCGTATATTGGGAGGGACCAGGGTATAGTGTGAGAGACCAGGATATAGTGTGAGGAACATTAGGGTATAGTGTGAGGGACCAGGGTATAGCGTGAGGGACCAGGAGATAGTGTGAGGAACCAGGGTATAGTGTGAGTGACCACAGTAAAGTGTGAGGGACCAGGTTATAGTGTGAGCGGCCAGGGTATAGTGTGAAGGGCCAGGGTATAGTGTGAGGGACCAGGGTATAGTGTGAGGGATCAGGGTATAGTGTAAGAGACCAGGGTATAGAATGAGGGACCAGGGTATAGTGTGAGGGGCCAGGGTACAGTGGGAGGGACCTGGGTATAGTGTGAGGGACCCCAGGGTATAGTGTGAGGGACCAGGCTATAGTGTGAGGGACCAGGGTATAGTGTGAGGGACCAGGGTATAGTGTGAGGGACCAGGGTATAGTGTGAGGGACCAGGTATAGTGTGAGGGACCAGGGTATAGTGTGAGGGACCAGGGTATAGTGTGAGGGGCCAGGGTATAGTGTGAGGGACAAGGGTATAGTGTGAGGGACCAGCGTGTAGTGTGAGAGACCAGGGTATAGTGTGAGGGACCAGGGTATAGAGTGAGGGACCAGGGTATAGTGTGAGGGACCAGGGTATAGTGTGAGGGACACAGGTTATAGTGTGAGGGACCAGGGTATAGTGTGAGGGACCAGGGTGTAGTGTGAGGGGACAGGGTATAGTGTGAGGGACCAGGGTATAGTGTAAGGGACCAGAGTGTAATGTGAGGGACCAGGGTGTAGTGTGAGGGACCAGGGTATAGTGTGAGACACCAGGGTATAGTGTGAGGGACCAGGGTATAGTGTGAGGGACCAGGGTATAGTGTGAGGGACCAGGGTATAGTGTGAGGGGCAGGGTGTAGTTTGAGGGACCCCAGGTTATTGTGTGAGGGACCAGGGTATAGTGTGAGGCACCCCAGGGTATAGTGTGAGGGACCAGGGTGTAGTGTGAGGGACCCCAGGTTATTGTGTGAGGGACCAGGGTATAGTGTGAGGCACCCCAGGGTATAGTGTGAGGGACCAGGGTATAGTGTGCGGGGCCAGGGTATCGTGTGAGGGACCAGGGCATAGTGTGAGGGACCAGGGTATAGTGTGAGGGACCAGGGTATAGTGTGACCGACCCAAGGGTATAGTGTCAGAGACCAGGGTATAGTGTGAGAGACCAGGGTATAGTGTGAGGGACCAGGGTATAGTGTGAGAGACGCCAGGGTATAGTGTGAGAGACGCCAGGGTATAGTTTGAAGGACCAGGCTACAGCGTGAGAGTCCAGGGTATAGTGTGAGAGACCCCAGGGTATAGTTTGAGGGACCCCAGGGTATAGTGTGAGACCAGGGTATAGTGTGAGGGACCAGGGTATAGTGTGAGGGACCAGGGTATAGTGTGAGGGACCAGGGCATAGTGTGAGGTACCCAGATATAGTGTGAGGGACCAGGGTGTAGTGTGAGGGACAAGGGTATAGTGTGAGGGACCAGGGTATAGTTTTTGGGACCAGGGTATAGTGTGAGGAACCCCAGGGTATAGTCTGAGGGACCAGGGTATAGTGTGAGGAACCCCAGGGTATAGTCTGAGGGACCAGGGTATAGTGTGAGGGCCCCAGATATAGTGTGAGGGACCAGGGTGTAGTGTGAGGGACCAGGGAAGAGTGTGAGTGACCAGTGTATAGTGTGAGGGAACCAGATATAGTGTGAGGGACCAGGGTGTAGTGTGAGGGACCAGGGTATAGTGTGAGGGACCAGGGTATAGTGTGAGGGACCAGGGTATAGTGTGAGGGACCAGGGTATAGTGTGAGGGACCAGGATATAGTGAGAGGGTCCAGGGTATCGTGTGAGGGCCCAGGGTATAGTGTGAGGGACCAGGATAAAGTGTGAGGGACCAGGGTATAGTGTGAGGAACCCCAGGGTATAGTCTGAGGGACCAGGGTATAGTGTGAGGGCCCCAGATATAGTGTGAGGGACCAGGGTGTAGTGTGAGGGACCAGGGAAGAGTGTGAGTGACCAGTGTATAGTGTGAGGGAACCAGATATAGTGTGAGGGACCAGGGTGTAGTGTGAGGGACCAGGGTATAGTGTGAGGGACCAGGGTATAGTGTGAGGGACCAGGGTATAGTGTGAGGGACCAGGTATAGTGTGAGGGACCAGGATATAGTGAGAGGGTCCAGGGTATCGTGTGAGGGCCCAGGGTATAGTGTGAGGGACCAGGATATAGTGTGAGGGACCAGGGTGTAGTGTGAGTGGACAGGGTATAGTGTGAGGGACCAGGGTGTAGTGTGAGAGACGAGGGTATAGTGTGAGGGACCAGGGTATAGTGTGAGGGACCAGAGTGTAGTGTGAGGGACCAGGGTGTAGTGTGAGGGACCAGGGTATAGGGTGAGACACCAGGGTATAGTGTGAGGGACCAGGGTATAGTGTGAGGGACCAGGGTATAGTGTGAGGGACCAGGGTATAGTGTGAGGGGCCAGGGTGTAGTTTGAGGGACGAGGGTATGGTGTGAGGGACCAGGGTATAGTGTGAGGGACCCCAGGTTATTGTGTGAGGGACCAGGGTATAGTGTGAGGCACCCCAGGATATAGTGTGAGGGACCAGGGTATAGTGTGAGGGGCCAGGGTGTAGTTTGAGGGGCCAGGGTACAGTGTGAGAGACCAGGGTATAGTGTGAGGAACACCAGGGTATAGTGTGAGGGACCAGGGTATAGTGTGAGAGACCAGGGTATAGTGTGAGAGACCAGGGTATAGTGTGAGGGGCCAGGGTATAGTGTGAGGGACCAGGCTATCGTGTGAGGGACCAGGGTATAATGTGAGGGACCAGGGTATAGTGTGAGGGACCAGGGTATATTGTGACGGACCCAAGGGTATAGTGTCAGAGACCAGGGTATAGTGTGAGAGACCAGGGTATAGTGTGAGAGACCCCAGGGTATAGTGTGAGGGACCAGGGTATAGTGTGAGAGACGCCAGGGTATAGTGTGAGAGACGCCAGGGTATAGTTTGAAGGACCAGGCTATAGTGTGAGAGTCCAGGGTATAGTGTGAGAGACCCCAGGGTATAGTGTGAGAGTCGAGGGTATAGTGTGAGAGACCCCAGGGTATAGTGTGAGACCAGGGTATAGTATGCGAGACCAGGGTACAGTGTGAGGGACCAGGGTATAGTGTGAGGGACCAGGGTATAGTGTGAGGGACCTGGGCATAGTGTGAGGGACCAGGGTATAGTGTGAGTGACCAGGGCATAGGGTGAGGGACCTGGGCATAGTGTGAGGGACCAGGGTAGAGTGTGAGGGACCAGGGCATAGTGTGAGGGACCAGGGTATAGTGTGATGGACCCCAGGGAGTAGTGTGAGGGACCCAGATATTGTGTGAGGGACCAGGGTGTAGTGTGAGGGACCAGGGTATAGTGTGAGGGACCAGTGTATAGTGTGAGGGACCCAGATATAGTGTGAGGGACCAGGGTGTAGTGTGAGGGACCAGGGCATAGTGTGAGGGACCAGGGTATAGTGTGAGGGACCAGGGTATAGTGTGAGGGACCAGGGTATAGTGTGAGGGACCAGGGTGTAGTGTGAGGGACCCCAGGTTATTGTGTGAGGGACCAGGGTATAGTGTGAGGCACCCCAGGGTATAGTGTGAGGGACCAGGGTATAGTGTGCGGGGCCAGGGTATCGTGTGAGGGACCAGGGCATAGTGTGAGGGACCAGGGTATAGTGTGAGGGACCAGGGTATAGTGTGACCGACCCAAGGGTATAGTGTCAGAGACCAGGGTATAGTGTGAGAGACCAGGGTATAGTGTGAGGGACCAGGGTATAGTGTGAGAGACGCCAGGGTATAGTGTGAGGAACCCCAGGGTATAGTCTGAGGGACCAGGGTATAGTGTGAGGGACCAGGGCATAGTGTGAGGAACCCCAGGGTATAGTCTGAGGGACCAGGGTATAGTGTGAGGGCCTCAGATATAGTGTGAGGGACCAGGGTGTAGTGTGAGGGACCAGGGAAGAGTGTGAGTGACCAGTGTATAGTGTGAGGGAACCAGATATAGTGTGAGGGACCAGGGTGTAGTGTGAGGGACCAGGGTATAGTGTGAGGGACCAGGGTATAGTGTGAGGGACCAGGGTATAGTGTGAGGGACCAGGGTATAGTGTGAGGGACCAGGGTAGAGTGTGAGGGACCAGGGTATAGTGTGAGGGACCAGGATATAGTGAGAGGGTCCAGGGTATCGTGTGAGGGCCCAGGGTATAGTGTGAGGGACCAGGATATAGTGTGAGGGACCAGGGTATAGTGTGAGGAACCCCAGGCTATAGTCTGAGGGACCAGGGTATAGTGTGAGGGCCCCAGATATAGTGTGAGGGACCAGGGTGTAGTGTGAGGGACCAGGGAAGAGTGTGAGTGACCAGTGTATAGTGTGAGGGAACCAGATATAGTGTGAGGGACCAGGGTGTAGTGTGAGGGACCAGGGTATAGTGTGAGGGACCAGGGTATAGTGTGAGGGACCAGGGTATAGTGTGAGGGACCAGGGTATAGTGTGAGGGACCAGGATATAGTGAGAGGGTCCAGGGTATCGTGTGAGGGCCCAGGGTATAGTGTGAGGGACCAGGATATAGTGTGAGGGACCAGGGTGTAGTGTGAGTGGACAGGGTATAGTGTGAGGGACCAGGGTGTAGTGTGAGAGACGAGGGTATAGTGTGAGGGACCAGGGTATAGTGTGAGGGACCAGAGTGTAGTGTGAGGGACCAGGGTGTAGTGTGAGGGACCAGGGTATAGGGTGAGACACCAGGGTATAGTTTGAGGGACCAGGGTATAGTGTGAGGGACCAGGGTATAGTGTGAGGGACCAGGGTATAGTGTGAGGGGCCAGGGTGTAGTTTGAGGGAGCAGGGTATGGTGTGAGGGACCAGGGTATAGTGTGAGGGACCCCAGGTTATTGTGTGAGGGACCAGGGTATAGTGTGAGGCACCCCAGGGTATAGTGTGAGGGACCAGGGTATAGTGTGAGGGACCAGGGTATAGTGTGAGGGACCAGGGTATAGTGTGAGGGACCAGGGTATAGTGTGAGGGACCAGGATATAGTGAGAGGGTCCAGGGTATCGTGTGAGGGCCCAGGGTATAGTGTGAGGGACCAGGATATAGTGTGAGGGACCAGGGTGTAGTGTGAGTGGACAGGGTATAGTGTGAGGGACCAGGGTGTAGTGTGAGAGACGAGGGTATAGTGTGAGGGACCAGGGTATAGTGTGAGGGACCAGAGTGTAGTGTGAGGGACCAGGGTGTAGTGTGAGGGACCAGGGTATAGGGTGAGACACCAGGGTATAGTGTGAGGGACCAGGGTATAGTGTGAGGGACCAGGGTATAGTGTGAGGGACCAGGGTATAGTGTGAGGGGCCAGGGTGTAGTTTGAGGGACCAGGGTATGGTGTGAGGGACCAGGGTATAGTGTGAGGGACCCCAGGTTATTGTGTGAGGGACCAGGGTATAGTGTGAGTCACCCCAGGGTATAGTGTGAGGGACCAGGGTATAGTGTGAGGGGCCAGGGTGTAGTTTGAGGAGCCAGGGTATAGTGTGAGAGACCAGGGTATAGTGTGAGGAACACCAGGGTATAGTGTGAGGGACCAGGGTATAGTGTGAGAGACCAGGGTATAGTGTGAGAGACCAGGGTATAGTGTGAGGGGCCAGGGTACAGTGTGAGGGACCAGGCTATCGTGTGAGGGACCAGGGTATAATGTGAGGGACCAAGGTATAGTGTGAGGGACCAGGGTATAGTGTGACGGACCCAAGGGTATAGTGTCAGAGACCAGGGTATAGTGTGAGAGACCAGGGTATAGTGTGAGAGACCCCAGGGTATAGTGTGAGGAACCAGGGTATAGTGTGAGAGACGCCAGGGTATAGTGTGAGAGACGCCAGGGTATAGTTTGAAGGACCAGGCTATAGTGTGAGAGTCCAGGGTATCGTGTGAGAGACCCCAGGGTATAGTGTGAGAGGCCAGGGTATAGTGTGAGAGACCCCAGGGTATAGTGTGAGACCAGGGTATAGTATGCGAGACCAGGGTACAGTGTGAGGGACCAGGGTATAGTGTGAGGGACCAGGGTATAGTGTGAGGGACCTGGGCATAGTGTGAGGGACCAGGGTATAGTGTGAGTGACCAGGGCATAGGGTGAGGGACCTGGGCATAGTGTGAGGGACCAGGGTATAGTGTGAGGGACCAGGGCATAGTGTGAGGGACCAGGGTATAGTGTGATGGACCCCAGGGTGTAGTGTGAGGGACCCAGATATTGTGTGAGGGACCAGGGTGTAGTGTGAGGGACCAGGGTATAGTGTGAGGGACCAGTGTATAGTGTGAGGGACCCAGATATAGTGTGAGGGACCAGGGTGTAGTGTGAGGGACCAGGGCATAGTGTGAGGGACCAGGGTATAGTGTGAGGGACCAGGGTATAGTGTGAGGGACCAGGGTATAGTGTGAGGGACCAGGGTGTGGTGTGTGGGACCCCAGGTTATTGTGTGAGGGACCAGGGTATAGTGTGAGGCACCCCAGGGTATAGTGTGAGGGACCAGGGTATAGTGTGCGGGGCCAGGGTATCGTGTGAGGGACCAGGGCATAGTGTGAGGGACCAGGGTATAGTGTGAGGGACCAGGGTATAGTGTGACCGACCCAAGGGTATAGTGTCAGAGACCAGGGTATAGTGTGAGAGACCAGGGTATAGTGTGAGGGACCAGGGTATAGTGTGAGAGACGCCAGGGTATAGTGTGAGGAACCCCAGGGTATAGTCTGAGGGACCAGGGTATAGTGTGAGGGACCAGGGCATAGTGTGAGGAACCCCAGGGTATAGTCTGAGGGACCAGGGTATAGTGTGAGGGCCCCAGATATAGTGTGAGGGACCAGGGTGTAGTGTGAGGGACCAGGGAAGAGTGTGAGTGACCAGTGTATAGTGTGAGGGAACCAGATATAGTGTGAGGGACCAGGGTGTAGTGTGAGGGACCAGGGTATAGTGTGAGGGACCAGGGTATAGTGTGAGGGACCAGGGTATAGTGTGAGGGACCAGGGTATAGTGTGAGGGACCAGGATATAGTGAGAGGGTCCAGGGTATCGTGTGAGGGCCTAGGGTATAGTGTGAGGGACCAGGATATAGTGTGAGTGGACAGGGTATAGTGTGAGGGACCAGGGTGTAGTGTGAGAGACGAGGGTATAGTGTGAGGGACCAGGGTATAGTGTGAGGGACCAGAGTGTAGTGTGAGGGACCAGGGTGTAGTGTGAGGGACCAGGGTATAGGGTGAGACACCAGGGTATAGTGTGAGGGACCAGGGTATAGTGTGAGGGACCAGGGTATAGTGTGAGGGACCAGGGTATAGTGTGAGGGGCCAGGGTGTAGTTTGAGGGACCAGGGTATGGTGTGAGGGACCAGGGTATAGTGTGAGGGACCCCAGGTTATTGTGTGAGGGACCAGGGTATAGTGTGAGGCACCCCAGGGTATAGTGTGAGGGACCAGGGTATAGTGTGAGGGGCCAGGGTGTAGTTTGAGGGGCCAGGGTATAGTGTGAGAGACCAGGGTATAGTGTGAGGAACACCAGGGTATAGTGTGAGGGACCAGGGTATAGTGTGAGAGACCAGGGTATAGTGTGAGAGACCAGGGTATAGTGTGAGTGGCCAGGGTATAGTGTGAGGGACCAGGCTATCGTGTGAGGGACCAGGGTATAATGTGAGGGACCAGGGTATAGTGTGAGGGACCAGGGTATAGTGTGACGGACCCAAGGGTATAGTGTCAGAGACCAGGGTATAGTGTGAGAGACCAGGGTATAGTGTGAGAGACCCCAGGGTATAGTGTGAGGGACCAGGGTATAGTGTGAGAGACGCCAGGGTATAGTGTGAGAGACGCCAGGGTATAGTTTGAAGGACCAGGCTATAGTGTGAGAGTCCAGGGTATCGTGTGAGAGACCCCAGGGTATAGTGTGACGGACCCAAGGGTATAGTGTCAGAGACCAGGGTATAGTGTGAGGGACCAGGGTATAGTGTGAGGGACCAGGGTATAGTGTGAGGGACCAGGGTATAGTGTGAGGGACCAGGGTATAGTGTGAGGGACCAGGATATAGTGAGAGGGTCCAGGGTATAGTGTGAGGGCCCAGGGTATAGTGTGAGGGACCAGGATATAGTGTGAGGGACCAGGGTGTAGTGTGAGTGGACAGGGTATAGTGTGAGGGACCAGGGTGTAGTGTGAGAGACGAGGGTATAGTGTGAGGGACCAGGGTATAGTGTGAGGGACCAGAGTGTAGTGTGAGGGACCAGGGTGTAGTGTGAGGGACCAGGGTATAGGGTGAGACACCAGGGTATAGTGTGAGGGACCAGGGTATAGTGTGAGGGACCAGGGTATAGTGCGAGGGACCAGGGTATAGTGTGAGGGGCCAGGGTGTAGTTTGAGGGACCAGGGTATGGTGTGAGGGACCAGGGTATAGTGTGAGGAACACCAGGGTATAGTGTGAGGGACCAGGGTATAGTGTGAGAGACCAGGGTACAGTGTGAGAGACCACGGTATTTGTGAGAGACCAGGGTATATTGTGAGAGACCAGGGTATAGTGTGAGAGACCAGGGTACAGTGTGAGAGACCACGGTATTTGTGAGAGACCAGGGTATATTGTGAGAGACCAGGGTATAGTGTGAGAGACCAGGGTATAGTGTGAGGAACCCCAGCGTATAGAGTGAGTGACCAGCGTATAGTGTGAGTGACCAGCGTATAGTGTGAGGGACCAGCGTATAGTGTGAGGGACCAGGATATAGTGTGAGGGACCAGAGTACAGTGTGAGGGACCCCAGGGTATAGTGTGAGAGACGCCAGGGTATAGTTTGAAGGACCAGGGTATAGTGTGAGAGTCCAGGGTATAGTGTGAGAGACCCCAGGGTATAGTGTGAGGGACCAGGGTATAGTGTGAGGGACCAGGGTATAGTGTGAGGGACCAGGGTATAGTGTGAGGGACCAGGGTATAGTGTGAGGGACCAGGATATAGTGAGAGGGTCCAGGGTATCGTGTGAGGGCCTAGGGTATAGTGTGAGGGACCAGGATATAGTGTGAGTGGACAGGGTATAGTGTGAGGGACCAGGGTGTAGTGTGAGAGACGAGGGTATAGTGTGAGGGACCAGGGTATAGTGTGAGGGACCAGAGTGTAGTGTGAGGGACCAGGGTGTAGTGTGAGGGACCAGGGTATAGGGTGAGACACCAGGGTATAGTGTGAGGGACCAGGGTATAGTGTGAGGGACCAGGGTATAGTGTGAGGGACCAGGGTATAGTGTGAGGGGCCAGGGTGTAGTTTGAGGGACCAGGGTATGGTGTGAGGGACCAGGGTATAGTGTGAGGGACCCCAGGTTATTGTGTGAGGGACCAGGGTATAGTGTGAGGCACCCCAGGGTATAGTGTGAGGGACCAGGGTATAGTGTGAGGGGCCAGGGTGTAGTTTGAGGGGCCAGGGTATAGTGTGAGAGACCAGGGTATAGTGTGAGGAACACCAGGGTATAGTGTGAGGGACCAGGGTATAGTGTGAGAGACCAGGGTATAGTGTGAGAGACCAGGGTATAGTGTGAGTGGCCAGGGTATAGTGTGAGGGACCAGGCTATCGTGTGAGGGACCAGGGTATAATGTGAGGGACCAGGGTATAGTGTGAGGGACCAGGGTATAGTGTGACGGACCCAAGGGTATAGTGTCAGAGACCAGGGTATAGTGTGAGAGACCAGGGTATAGTGTGAGAGACCCCAGGGTATAGTGTGAGGGACCAGGGTATAGTGTGAGAGACGCCAGGGTATAGTGTGAGAGACGCCAGGGTATAGTTTGAAGGACCAGGCTATAGTGTGAGAGTCCAGGGTATCGTGTGAGAGACCCCAGGGTATAGTGTGACGGACCCAAGGGTATAGTGTCAGAGACCAGGGTATAGTGTGAGGGACCAGGGTATAGTGTGAGGGACCAGGGTATAGTGTGAGGGACCAGGGTATAGTGTGAGGGACCAGGGTATAGTGTGAGGGACCAGGATATAGTGAGAGGGTCCAGGGTATAGTGTGAGGGCCCAGGGTATAGTGTGAGGGACCAGGATATAGTGTGAGGGACCAGGGTGTAGTGTGAGTGGACAGGGTATAGTGTGAGGGACCAGGGTGTAGTGTGAGAGACGAGGGTATAGTGTGAGGGACCAGGGTATAGTGTGAGGGACCAGAGTGTAGTGTGAGGGACCAGGGTGTAGTGTGAGTGACCAGGGTATAGGGTGAGACACCAGGGTATAGTGTGAGGGACCAGGGTATAGTGTGAGGGACCAGGGTATAGTGCGAGGGACCAGGGTATAGTGTGAGGGGCCAGGGTGTAGTTTGAGGGACCAGGGTATGGTGTGAGGGACCAGGGTATAGTGTGAGGAACACCAGGGTATAGTGTGAGGGACCAGGGTATAGTGTGAGAGACCAGGGTACAGTGTGAGAGACCACGGTATTTGTGAGAGACCAGGGTATATTGTGAGAGACCAGGGTATAGTGTGAGAGACCAGGGTACAGTGTGAGAGACCACGGTATTTGTGAGAGACCAGGGTATATTGTGAGAGACCAGGGTATAGTGTGAGAGACCAGGGTATAGTGTGAGGAACCCCAGCGTATAGAGTGAGTGACCAGCGTATAGTGTGAGTGACCAGCGTATAGTGTGAGGGACCAGCGTATAGTGTGAGGGACCAGGATATAGTGTGAGGGACCAGAGTACAGTGTGAGGGACCCCAGGGTATAGTGTGAGAGACGCCAGGGTATAGTTTGAAGGACCAGGGTATAGTGTGAGAGTCCAGGGTATAGTGTGAGAGACCCCAGGGTATAGTGTGAGGGACCCCAGGGTATAGTGAGAGGGATCCCAGGGTATAGTGTGAGAGACCCCAGGGTATAGTGTGAGGGACCAGGGTATGGTGTGGGAGACCCCAGGGTATAGTTTGAGGGACCCCAGGGTATAGTGTGAGAGACCCCAGGGTATAGTTTGAGGGAACCCAGGGTATAGTGTGAGGGACCCCAGGGTATAGTGTGAGACCAGGGTATAGTATGCGAGACCAGGGTATAGTGTGAGGGACCAGGGTATAGTGTGAGGGACCAGGGTATAGTGTGAGGGACCAGGGTATAGTGTGAGGGACCTGGGCATAGCGTGAGGGACCAGGGTATAGTGTGAGGGACCAGGGCATAGTGTGAGGGACCAGGGTATAGTGTGATGGACCCCAGGGTATTGTGTGAGAGACCCAGATATAGTGTGAGGGACCAGGGTGTAGTGTGAGGGACCAGGGTATAGTTTTTGGGACCAGGGTATAGTGTGAGGAACCCCAGGGTATAGTCTGAGGGACCAGGGTATCGTGTGAGGGACCAGGGCATAGTGTGAGGGACCCAGATATAGTGTGAGGGACCAGGGTGTAGTGTGAGGGACCAGGGTATAGTGTGAGGGACCAGTGTATAGTGTGAGGGACCCAGATATAGTGTGAGGGACCAGGGTGTAGTGTGAGGGACCAGGGTATAGTGTGAGGGACCAGGGTATAGTGTGAGGGACCAGGGTATAGTGTGAGGGACCAGGGTATAGTGTGAGGGACCAGGATATAGTGAGAGGGTCCAGGGTATAGTGTGAGGGACCAGGGTATAGTGTGAGGGTCCAGGATATAGTGTGAGGTACCATGGTGTAGTGTGGGTGGACAGGGTATAGTGTGAGGGACCAGGGTGTAGTGTGAGAGACGAGGGTATAGTGTGAGGGACCAGGGTATAGTGTGAGGGACCAGAGTGTAGTGTGAGGGACCAGGGTGTAGTGTGAGGGACCAGGGTATAGTGTGAGACACCAGGGTATAGTGTGAGGGACCAGGGTATAGTGTGAGGGACCAGGGTATAGTGTGAGGGACCAGGGTATAGTGTGAGGGGCCAGGGTGTAGTTTGAGGGACCAGGGTATGGTGTGAGGGACCAGGGTATAGTGTGAGGGACCCCAGGTTATTGTGTGAGGGACCAGGGTATAGTGTGAGGGACCCCAGGTTATTGTGTGAGGGACCAGGGTATAGTGTGAGGCACCCCAGGGTACAGTGTGAGGGACCAGGGTATAGTGTGAGGGGCCAGGGTGTAGTTTGAGGGGCCAGGGTATAGTGTGAGAGACCAGGGTATAGTGTGAGGAACACCAGGGTACTGTGTGAGGGACCAGGGTATAGTGTGAGAGACCAGGGTATAGTGTGAGGGGCCAGGGTATAGTGTGAGGGACTAGGCTATCGTGTGAGCGACCAGGGTATAATGTGAGGGACCAGGGTATAGTGTGAGGGACCAGGGTATAGTGTGACGGACCCAAGGGTATAGTGTCAGAGACCAGGGTATAGTGTGAGAGACCAGGGTATAGTGTGAGAGACCCCAGGGTATAGTGTGAGGGACCAGGGTATAGTGTGAGAGACGCCAGGGTATAGTGTGAGAGACGCCAGGGTATAGTTTGAAGGACCAGGCTATAGTGTGAGAGTCCAGGGTATAGTGTGAGAGACCCCAGGGTATAGTGTGAGGGACCAGGGTATGGTGTGGGAGACCCCAGGGTATAGTTTGAGGGACCCCAGGGTATAGTAAGAGGGATCCCAGGGTATCGTGTGAGAGACCCCAGGGTATAATTTGAGGGAACCCAGGGTATAGTGTGAGGGACCCCAGGGTATAGTGTGAGACCAGGGTATAGTATGCGAGACCAGGGTACAGTGTGAGGGACCAGGGTATAGTGTGAGGGACCAGGGTATAGTGTGAGGGACCTGGGCATAGTGTGAGGGACCAGGGTATAGTGTGAGGGACCAGGGCATAGTGTGAGGGACCTGGGCATAGTGTGAGGGACCAGGGTATAGTGTGAGGGACCAGGGTATAGTGTGAGGGACCAGTGTATAGTGTGAGGGACCCAGATATAGTGTGGGGGACCAGGGTGTAGTGTGAGGGACAAGGGTAGAGTGTGAGGGACCAGGGTATAGTTTTAGGGACCAGGGTATAGTGTGAGGAACCCCAGGGTATAGTCTGATGGCCCAGGGTATAGTATGAGGGACCAGGGCATACTGTGAGGGAACCAGATATAGTGTGAGGGACCAGGGTGTAGTGTGAGGGACCAGGATATAGTGTGAGGGACCAGGGTGTAGTCTGAGCTGGTGGTCCCCTCCAATAAATTACCAAGTGTAACCCAAGGCAGAGACTCCGGAGGCATACTGATCTGGTTTAAAACAGAACTTAAGAATTACATCAAATTTATAAAAAAGGGCGAAAACCATATGTGGCTCAAACTTGAGAGGGAGATTATCTCAAACACCCAAGATGTTTACATTTGCGCTCTTTATATCCCCCCAATCGATTCCCCGTACTTTAAAGAGGACACCTTCTCCAACATGGAGGGGGAAATTATCCAATACCAGGCCCAGGGGAACGTGTTGATCTGTGGGGACCTCAATTCAAGAACGGGCGAAGAACCAGACTTCACCAATAATCAGGGAAACAATTACGTTTTCGGGAATAACCACTTTGACATCCCTTCCCTTCCATACAGGCATAACTGCGACAAGCAGTCAAATACCAACGGAAAACAGCTACTACAGCTCTGTCGTAACCTGGGTCTGTACATTGTCAATGGTAGGTTCATAGGAGACCTCCTAGGAAGATCGACCTATTGCTCACCTCTTGGCTGCAGCACAGTAGACTATATGATTACAGACTTAGACCCATCCTCTTTCAGAGCATTCACAGTCAAACCACAAACACTGTCAGATCACAGTCAAATTACTATGTTCCTCAAAAAGACAGAAACAAACAACATAGAAACACAACCCAGTAAACTGTACAACACCAAAAAATCGTACAGATGGGCCAAAAACAACACGGAAAAATACCAGAAAACAATTAGCAATGCATCAACTCAAGCTCTCTTAGACACCTTTCTGGATAACATATACACTCACAATAAAGAAGGCGTAAACCGGGCAGTTATTAAACTAAACAATATTTTTGATAATTTGGCAACAAATGCAAACTTGAAAGCTCGCAAGAACAAACCCAAAACAAAAAACTATGAAAAATGGTTTGACCGAGATTGCCATAACATGAGGAAAAAACTTAGAAAAATATCAAACCAAAAACACAGACATCCAGAAAACGAGGAATTACGCCTTACTTATTGTCAGACGCTAACACAATACAGAAACACACTCAGAACCAAAAAAGAGCAATATATTAAGAATACACTCAGCTCCATGGAGGAATCCATTGATTCCAATTGTTTCTGGGAAAACTTGAAAACACTACACAAAAAACAACATGACGATTTGGCCATTCAAAATGGGGACACACGGGTAAACCACTTTGAAAAATTATACCAGAAAAGCACACTAAGACCAGAGCAACACCAAATATGCAAAAAACTGGAAAAGTTAGAAATGGCCATAAAAGATAACCAAAACCCGCTAGACGCCATAATAACAGAAAAAGAAATTCTTGAAAAACTCAAGGACCTGCGACCAGGAAAAGCCTGCGGGACAGACGGCATACTAAACGAGATGATTAAACACACAGACAACAAAATGAAACTGGCTATCCTAAAACTCTTCAACTTGGTTCTGAGTGTCGGTTATTTCCCTGATATCTGGAACAAAGGACTCATAACGCCCATCTACAAAAGTGGGGACAAAATCGACCCAAACAACTATCGAGGCATCTGTGTAAACAGTAACCTGGGGAAGGTATTCTGTAGCATCATAAACAAAAGACTTATAAACTTCCTTGAGGAGCACAATGTCTTGAGTAAAAGCCAAATTGGATTCCTGCCAAACTATAGAACATCCAATCATATCTTCACCCTACAGACCCTAATTGACAAACACGTTCACCATAACAAAAGCAAAATCTATGCATGCTTTGTAGATTTCCAGAAGGCTTTCGACTCCATCTGGCATGACGGTTTATTCCTGAAACTTATCGAAAGCGGGGTAGGAGGGAAAACATATGATGTAATTAAATCAATGTATACAAACAACAAATGTGCTGTTAAAATTGGAGACAAACAAACAAAATACTTCCCACAGGGGCGGGGGGTGACGCAGGGCTCGCCAATCTCACCGACACTCTTTAATATTTACATAAATGGATTGGCAAAACTACTTGAACAATCTACAGCACCCGGCCTCACCCTATATGAATCCAAGGTTAAATTCCTCCTCTATGCAGACGACCTGGTTCTGCTGTCACCAACTAAAGAGGGTCTACAGCAGAACCTGGACCTGCTGGAGTCGTACTGCCAGACTTGGGCCCTGACAATAAATCCCCAAAAAACCAAAGTCCTTGTGTTCCAGCAAAGATCCAAACATCAGGGACCCAAAATAAATTTCACAGTAGGAACAACCAAAATTGAACAAACCACTAACTACACATACTTGGGCTTAAAAATCAGTTCTACGGGAAACTTCAAACTGGCTGTGAATGAACTGAAAGAGAAAGCAAGAAGGGCTTTCTATGCCATCAAAAAATCAATCCAAATAGAAATCCCAATTAGCATTTGGCTCAAAATTTTCAAATCAGTAATTGAACCAATTGCACTCTATGGCAGTGAGGTATGGGGACCGCTAACTCAACAAGAATTCGCAAAATGGGACAAACACCCAATTGAGATCCTACATGCAGAATTCTGTAAAAGTATCCTCCGGACTCAAAGGAAAACAGTAAACAATGCATGCAGGGCGGAACTAGGCCAATATCCATTAATAATCACTATCCAAAAAAGAGCCACCAAATTTTGGAATCACCTACAAATGAGCAATCCCCAATGCTATCACTACGACGCCCTGAAATGCCAAGAGCTGACCATAAAGAAGAATACCCTCAGTCAACTAGTCCTGGGACTCAGTGAAGTAACTACTAACAATACTAACAATAACCAGCCCCAGGACAGTGACAGGGTAACACAAAGAATTCGACCCAACACAATCGTCGCTAAGCAAAAGGAAAAATATCTGACATATTGGGCAGAAACAACAAAAACCCAAAGCAAACTCAATTGCTACTTGGCCCTAAACAGACAATACAACATAGCTGATTACCTGACCATGGTAAAGGATAACAAACTGAGAAGAACCTTGACAAGGTACAGACTTAGCGAACATAGCCTAGCGAGCGAAAAAGGCAGACACAGGCAGACCAGGCTGCCAAGAGAAGACAGGATATGCTCTCACTGCAGTCAGGGAGTAGTGGAGACAGAGATGCACTTCCTCACAGCCTGTGGAAAATATCAGGACGTCAGGGAGAATTTCTACCAAAAGTTCTCACAAATATGCCCTGAATTCAGAAACCTGAATGACAACCAAAAACTCCCATTCCTACTGGGAGAGGAGAGAAGCTGTGTAACACTGGCGGCACACTATGTTACAGCTTGCCATGAACAGAGGGACAACCAGTAAACTAAGAAAAGAATATACATAAACAATGCGAATGTATATTTATACACTCAGGGAAAAACCTGTTTATATACTGTATGAATAGAACTGCGTTTATGTGCTCAACCATGAATGTATTTTGATGCTATGGCAACATAAGATGTAACTTATCATGCCAATAAAGCGATTTGAATTGTGAATTGTGAAATTGTGAGGGACCAGGGAAAAGTGTGAGGGACCTGGGTATAGTGTGAGGGACCCCAGGGTATAGTGTGAGGGACCAGGGTATAGTGTGAGGGACCAGGATATAGTGTGAGGGATCAGGGCATAGTGTGAGCGTCCAGGGTACAGTGAGAAACCCCAGGGTATATTGTTAGGGACCAGGGTATAGTGTGAGGGACCCCAGGGTTTGTGTGAGAGAGCAGCGTATAGTGTGAGTGACCAGTGTATAGTGTGAGTGACCAGGGTAGAGTGTGAGGGACCAGGGTTTAGTGTGAGGGACCAGGGTATAGTGTGAGAGACCAGGGTATAGTGTGAGGGACCAGGGTATAGTGTGAGGAACCCCTGGGTATAGTGTGAGGGACCAGGGTATAGTGTGAGGGACCAGGGTAAATTGTGAGAGACCAGGGTATAGTGTGAGGGACCCACGGTATAGTGTGAGGGACCAGGGTATAGTGTGGAGGACCAGGGTATAGTGTGAGGGGCCAGGGTGTAGTTTGAGAGACCAGGGTATGGTGTGAGGGACCAGGGTATAGTGTGAGGGACTCCAGGCTATTGTGTGAGGGACCAGGGTGTAGTGTGACGGACCAGGGTATAGTGTGAGGGACCAGGGTATAGTGTGAGGGACCAGGGTATAGTGTGAGGGACCAGGGTATAGTGTGACGGGCCAGGGTATAGTTTGAGGGACCAGGGTATAGTGTGAGGGACCCAAGGGTATAGTGTCAGAGACCAGGGTATAGTGTGAGAGACCAGGGTATAGTGTGAGAGACCCCAGGGTATAGTGTGAGGGACCAGGGTATGGTGTGGGAGACCCCAGGGTATAGTTTGATGGACCAGGGTATAGTGTGCGTGACCAGGGTATAGTGTGAGGGACAAGGGCATAGTGTGAGGGACCTGGGCAAAGTGTGAGGGACCAGGGTATAGTGTGAGGGACCAGGGCATAGTGTGAGGGACCAGGGTATAGTGTGATAGACCCCAGGGTATAGTGTGAGGGACCAGGGTATAGTGTGAGGGACCAGTGTATAGTGTGAGGGACCCAGATATAGTGTGAGGGACCAGGGTGTAGTGTGAGGGACCAGGGTATAGCGTTAGGAACCCCAGGGTATAGTCTAAGGGTTCAGGATATAGTGTGAGGGACCAGGGCATAGTGTGAGGGACCCAGATATAGTGTGAGGGACCAGGGTGCAGTGTGAGGGACTGGGGTATAGTGTGAGGGACCAGTGTATAATGTGAGGGACCCAGATATAGCGTGAGGGACCAGGGTGTAGTGTGAGGGACTGGGGTATAGTGTGAGGGACCAGGCTATAGTGTGAGGGACCAGGGTATAGTGTGAGCGACCAGGGTATAGTGTGAGGGACCAGTGTATAGTGTGAGGGACCAGGTATAGTGTGAGGGACCAGGGTATAGTGTGAGCGGCCAGGGTATAGTGTGAAGGGCGAGGGTATAGTCTGAAGGACCAGGGTATAGTGTGAGGGATCAGGGTATAGTGTGAGAGACCAGGGTATAGAGTGAGGGACCAGGGTATAGTGTGAGGGACCAAGGTATAGTGTGAGGGACCTGGGTGTAGTGTAAGGGACCCCAGGGTATAGTGTGAGGGACCAGGCTATATTGTGAGGGACCAGGGTATGGTGTGAGGGACCAGGGTATAGTGTGAGGGACCAGGGTATAGTGGGAGGGACCAGGGTATAGTGTGAGGGACCAGGGTATAGTGTGAGGGACCAGGGTGTAGTGTGAGAGACCAGGGTATAGTGTGAGGGACCAGGGTATAGAGTGAGGGACGAGGGTATAGTGTGAGGGACCAGGGTATAGTGTGAGGGACACAGGTTTTAGTGTGAGGGACCAGGGTATAGTGTGAGGGACCAGGTTGTAGTGTGAGGGACAAGCGTATAGTGTGAGGGACCAGGGTATAGTGTGATCGGCCAGGGTTTAGTGTGAGGGACCAGGGTATAGTGTGATGGACCACGGTATAGTGTGAGGGACCAGGGTATAGTGTGAGACACCAGGGTATAGTGTGAGGGACCAGGGTATAGTGTGAGGGACCAGGGTATAGTGTTAGGGACCAGGGTATAGTGTAAGGGACACCAGGGTATAGTGGGAGGGACCAGGGTATAGTGTGAGGCACCCCAGGGTATAGTGTGAGGGACTAGGGTATCGTGTGAGGGACCCCAGGGTATAGTGTGAGGGTCCAGGGTATCGTGTGAGGGACCCCAGGGTATAGTGTGAGGGACCAGGGTATAGCGTGAGGGACCCCAGGGTTTATTATGAGGGACCAGGGTTTAGTTTGAGGGACCAGGGTATAGTGTGAGGGACCAGGCTATCGTGTGAGGGACCAGGGTATAGTGTGAGGGACCAGGGTATAGTGTGAGGGACCAGGGTATAGTGTGAGGGACCAGGGTATAGTGTGAGGGACCAGGGTATAGTGTGAGGGTCCAGACTATCGTGTGAGGGACCAGGGTGTAGTGTGAGGGACCAGGGTATAGTGTGAGGGACCAGGGTATAGTGTGACGGACCCAAGGGTATTGTGTCAGAGACCAGGGTATAGTGTGAGAGACCAGGGTATAGTGTGAGAGACACCAGGGTATAGCGTGAGGGACCAGGGTATAGTGCGAGAGACCCCAGGGTATAGTTTGATGGATCCCAGGGTATAGTGTGAGAGACCCCAGGGTATAGTTTGAGGGAACCCAGGGTATAGTGTGAGGAACCCCAGGGTATAGTGTGAGACCAGGGTATAGTGTGCGTGACCAGGGTATAGTGTGAGGGACCAGGGTATAGTGTGAGGGACCAGGGCATAGTGTGAGGGACCAGGGCATAGTGTGAGGGACCAGGGTATAGTGTGATGGACCCCAGGGTATAGTGTGAGGGACCAGGGTATAGTGTGAGGGAGCAGTGTATAGTGTGAGGGACCCAGATATAGTGTGAGGGACCAGGGTGTAGTGTGAGGGACCAGGGTATAGTGTGAGGGACCAGGTATAGTTTTAGGGACCAGGGTATAGTGTGAGGAACCCCAGGGTATAGTCTGAGGGACCAGGGTATAGTGTGAGGGACCAGAGCATAGTGTGAGGGAACCAGAAATAGTGTGAGGGACCAGGGTGCAGTGTGAGGGACCAGGATATAGTGTGAGGGACCAGTGTATAGTGTGAGGGACCCAGATATAGTGTGAGGGACCAGGGTGTAGTGTGAGGGACCAGGGTATAGTGTGAGAGACCCCAGGGTATAGTTTGAAGGACCAGGGTATAGTGTGAGAGACCAGGGTATAGTGTGTGAGACGCCACGGTATAGTGTGAGGGACCAGGGTATAGTGTGTGAGACCCCAGGGTATAGTTTGAGGGACCCCAGTGTATAGTGTGAGGGATCCCAGGGTATAGTGTGAGACCAGGGTATAGTGTGCGAGACCAGGGTATAGTGTGAAGGAACAGGGTATAGTGTGAGGGACCAGGGCATAGTGTGAGGGACCAGTGTATATTGTGAGGGACCCAGATATAGTGTGAGGGACCAGGGCATAGTGTGAGGGACCAGGGTATAGTGTGATGGACCCCAGGGTATATTGTGAGGGACAAGGGTATAGTGTGAGGGACCAGGGTATAGTTTTAGGGACCAGGGTATAGTGTGAGGAACCCCAGGGTATAGTCTGATGGCCCAGGGTATAGTGTGAGGGACCAGGGCATAATGTGAGGGACCCAGATATAGTGTGAGGGACCAGGGTGTAGTGTGAGGGACCAGAGTATACTGTGAGGGACCAGTGTATAGTGTGAGGGACCCAGATATAGTGTGAGGGACCAGGGTGTAGTGTGAGGGACCAGGGTGTCGTGTGAGGGACCAGGGTATAGTGTGAGGGACCAGGGTATAGTGTGAGGGGCCAGGATATAGTGTGAGGGTCCAGGGTATAGTGTGAGGGAACAGGGTATAGTGTGAGAGACCCCAGGGTATAGTTTGAGGGAACCCAGGGTATAGTGTGAGGGACCCCAGGGTATAGTGTGAGACCAGGGTATAGTGTGAGGGACCAGGGTATAGTGTGAGGGACCAGGGCATAGTGTGAGGGACCAGGGTATAGTGTGAGGGACCAGGGCATAGTGTGAGGGACCAGGGTATAGTGTGAGGGACCAGTGTATAGTGTGAGGGACCAGGGTATAGTGTGAGGGACCAGGGCATAGTGTGAGGGACCAGGGTATAGTGTGAGGGACCAGTGTATAGTGTGAGGGACCCAGATATAGTGTGAGGGACCAGGGTGTAGTGTGAGGGGCAAGGGTAAAGTGTGAGAGACCAGGGTATAGTGTGAGGGACCAGGGTATAGTGTGAGGGACCCCAGGGTATAGTCTGAGGGACCAGGGCATACTGTGAGGGAACCAGATATAGTGTGAGGGAGCAGGGTGTAGTGTGAGGGACCAGGATATAGTGTGAGGGACCACTGTATAGTGTGAGGGACCCAGATATAGCGTGAGGGACCAGGGTGTAGTGTGAGGGACCAGGATATAGTGTGAGGGACCTGGGTATAGTGTGAGGGACCCCAGGGTATATTGTTAGGGAGCAGGGTATAGTGTGAGAGACCCCAGGGTTTTGTGTGAGAGAGCAGGGTATAGTGTGAGTGACCAGTGTATAGTGTGAGTGACCAGGGTAGAGTGTGAGAGACCAGGGTATAGTGTGAGGGACCAGCTTATCGTGGGAGGGACCAGGGTATAGTGTGAGAGACCAGGGTATAGTGTGAGGAACACCAGGGTATAGTGTGAGGGACCAGGGTATAGTGTGAGAGACCAGGGTATAGTGTGAGAAACCCCTGGATATAGTGTGAGGGACCAGGGTATAGTGTGAGAGACCAGGGTATAGTGTGAGGGACCAGTATATAGTGTGAGGGAACAGGGTATAGTGTGAGGGACCAGCGTATAGTGGGAGGGACCAGGGTACAGTGTGAGAGACCAGGGTATAGTGTGAGGGACATTAGGGTATAGCGTGAGGGACCAGGGTATAGCCCGAGGGACCAGGGGATAGTGTGAGGGACCAGGGTATAGTGTGAATGACCAGGGTAAAGTGTGAGGGGCCAGGTATAGTGTGAGGGACCGCAGGGTATACTGTGAGTGACCACGGTAAAGTGTGAGCGACCAGATTATAGTGTGAGGGACCAGGGTATAGTGTGAGGGATCAGGGTATAGTGTGAGAGACCAGGGTATAGAGTGAGGGACCAGGGTATAGTGTGAGGGACCTGGGTATAGTGTGAGGGACCCCAGGGTATATTGTGAGGGACCAGGCTATAGTGTGAGGGACCAGGGTATAGTGTGAGGGACCAGGGTATAGTGTGAGGGACCAGGGTATAGTGTGAAGGACCAGGGTATAGTGTGAGAGACCAGGGTATAGTGTGAGGGACCATGGTGAAGTGTGAGGGATACAGGTTATAGTGTGAGGGACCAGGGTATAGTGTGAGGGACCAGGGTGTAGTGTGAGGGGCCAGGGTATAGTGTGAGGGACCAGGTTGTAGTGTGAGGGACGAGGGTATAATGTGAGGGACCAGGGTATAGTGTGAGGGACCAGGGTGTAGTGTGAGGGACCAGGGTGTCATGTGAGGGACCAGGGTGAAGGTTGAGGGACCAGGGTATGGTGTGAGGGACCAGGGTATAGTGTGAGTGACCCCAGGGTATAGTGTGAGGGACCAGGGTATAGTGTGAGGGACCAGGGTATAGTGTGAGGGACCAGGGTATAGTGTGAAGGACCAGGGTATAGTGTGAGAGACCAGGGTATAGTGTGAGGGACCATGGTGAAGTGTGAGAGACCAGGGTATAGTGTGAGGGACCAGGATAGAGTGTGAGGGAACAGGCTATCGTGTGAGCGACCAGGGTATAGTGTGAGGGACCAAGGTATAGTGTGAGGGACCAGGGTGTAGTGTGAGGGACCAGGGTGTAGTGTGACGGGCCAGGGTATCGTGTGAGGGACCAGGCTATCGTGTGAGGGACCAGGCTATAGTGTGAGGGACCAGAGTATAGTGTGAGGGACCAGGCTTCCGTGTGAGGGACCAGGCTATAGTGTGAGGGACCAGGGTATAGTGTCAGAGACCAGGGTATAGTGTGAGAGACCAGGGTATACTGTGAGAGACCCCAGGGTACAGTGTGAGGGACCAGGGTATAGTGTGAGAGACCCCAGGGTATAGTTTGAAGGACCAGGGTATAGTGTGAGAGAGCAGGGTTTAGTGGGAGGGACCAGGGTATGGTGTGGGAGACCCCAGGTAATAGTTTGAGGGACCCCAGTGTATAGTGTGAGGGATCCCAGGGTGTAGTGTGAGAGACCCCAGGGTATAATTTGAGGGAACCAAGGGTATAGTGTGAGGGAACCCAGGGTATAGTGTGAGAACAGGGTATAGTGTGAAAGACCAGGGTATAGTGTGAGGGATCCCAGGGTATAGTGTGAGAGACCCCAGGGTATAGTTTGAGGGACCAGGGTATAGTGTGAGAGACCAGGGTATAGCGTGAGGGACCAGGGTATTGTGTGAGGAAGCCCTGGGTATAATGTGAGGGACCAGAGTATAGTGTGAGGGACCAGGGTATATTGTGAGAGACCAGGGTATAGTGTGCGGGGCCAAGGGTGTAGTGTGAGGGGCCAGGGTATTGTGTGAGGGACCAGGGTGTAGTGTGAGGGACGAGGGTATAGTGTGAGGGAACAGGGTGTAGTGTGAGGAGCCAGGGTATAGTGTGAGGGACCCCAGGGTATAGTGTGAGGGACCAGGGAATAGTGTGAGGGACCAGGGTATGGTGTGAGGGACCAGGCTATAGTGTGAGGGACCAGGGTACAGTGTGAGGGACCCCAGGGTATAGTGTGAGGGACCAGGGTATAGTGTGAGGGACCAGGGTATAGTGTGAGGGACCAGGGTATAGTGTGAGGGACCAGGGTATAGTGTGAGGGACCAGGGTATAGTGTGAGGGTCCAGGGTATAGTGTGACGGGCCAGGGTATCGTGTGAGGGACCAGGCTATCGTGTGAGGGACCAGGGTATAGTGTGAGGGACCAGGGTATAGTGTGAGGGACCAGGGTATAGTGTGAGGGATCAGGGCATAGTGTGACGGACCCAAGGGTATAGTGTCAGAGACCAGGGTATAGTGTGAGAGACCCCAGGGCATAGTGTGAGGGACCAGGGTATAGTGTGAGAGACCCCAGGGTATAGTGTGAGGGACCAGGGTATCGTGTGAGGGACCCAGGGTATAGTGTGAGGGACCAGGGTATGGTGTGGGAGACCCCAGGGTATAGTGTGAGGGACCAGGGTATAGTGTGGGAGACCCCAGGTAATAGTTTGAGGGACCCCAGTGTATAGTGTGAGGGATCCCAGGGTGTAGTGTGAGAGACCCCAGGGTATAATTTGAGGGAACCCAGGGTATAGTGTGAGGGAACCCAGGGTATAGTGTGAGAACAGGGTATAGTGTGAATGACCAGGGTACAGTGTGAGGGATCCCAGGGTATAGTGTGAGAGACTCCAGGGTATAGTTTGAGGGGCCAGGGTATAGTGTGAGAAACCAGGGTATAGCGTGAGGGACCAGGGTATAGTGTGAGGAAGCCCTGGGTATAATGTGAGGGACCAGAGTATAGTGTGAGGGACCAGGGTATATTGTGAGAGACCAGGGTATAGTGTGCGGGGTCAAGGGTGTAGTGTGAGGGGCCAGGGTATTGTGTGAGGGACCAGGGTGTAGTGTGAGGGACGAGGGTATAGTGTGAGGGAACAGGGTGTAGTGTGAGGAGCCAGGGTATAGTGTGAGGGACCAGGGTGTAGTGTGAGGGACGAGGGTATAGTGTGAGGGACCAGGGTACAGTGTGCGGGACCAGGGTATAGTGTGAGGGACCAGGGTGTAGTGTGAGGGACCAGGGTATAGTGTGAGGGACCAGGGTATAGTGTGCGGGACCCAGGGTATAATGTGAGGGACCAGGGTATAGTGTGAGGGACCAGGGTGTAGTGTGAGGGGCCAGGGTATAGTGTGAGGGACCAGGGTGTAGTGTGAGGGACGAGGGTATAGTGTGAAGGACCAGGGTATAGTGTGTGGACCAGGGTATAGTGTGAGGGACCAGGGTATAGTGTGAGGGACCAGGGTATCGTGTGAGACACCAGGGTATTGTGTGAGGGACCAGGGTATAGTGTGAGGGACCAGGGTATAGTGTGAGGGGCCAGGGTGTAGATTGAGGGACCAGGGTATAGTGTGAGGGACCCCAGGGTGTTGTGTGAGGGACCAGGGTATAGTGTGAGGCACCCCAGGGCATAGTGTGAGGGACCAGGGCTTAGTGTGAGGGACCAGGGTATAGTGTGAGGGGCTAGGGTATAGTGTGAGGGACCAGGCTATCGTGTGAGGGAGCAGGATATAGTGTGAGGGACCAGGGTATAGTGTGAGGGACCAGGGTATAGTGTGACGGACCAAGGGTATAGTGTCAGAGACCAGGGTACAGTGTGAGAGACCAGGGTATAGTGTGAGAGACCCCAGGGTATAGTTTGAGGGACCCCAGGGTATAGTGTGAAAGACCCCAGGGTATAGTTTGAGGGAACCCAGGGTATAGTGTGAGGGACCCCAGGGTATAGTGTGAGACCAGGGTATAGTGTGCGAGACCAGGGAATAGTGTGAGGGACCAGGGTATAGTGTGAGGGACCAGGGCATAGTGTGAGGGACCTGGGCACAGTGTGAGGGACCAGTGTATAGTGTGAGGGACCAGGGCATAGTGTGAGGGACCAGGGTATAGTGTGATGGACCCCAGGGTATATTGTGAGGGACCAGTGTATAGTGTGAGGGACCAGTGTATAGTGTGAGGGACCCAGATATAGTGTGAGGGACCAGGGTGTAGTATGAGGGACGAGGGTATAGTGTGAGGGACCAGGGTATAGTTTTAGGGACCAGGGTATAGTGTGAGGAACCCCAGGGTATAGTGTGAGGGACCAGGGTATAGTGTGAGGGACCAGGGCATAGTGTGAGGGACCCAGATATAGTGTGAGGGACCAGGGTGTAGTGTGAGGGACCAGGGTATAGTGTGAGGGATCAGTGTATAGTGTGAGGGACCCAGATATATTGTGAGGGACCAGGGTGTAGTGTGAGGCACCAGGGTATAGTGTGAGGGACCAGGGTATAGTGTGAGGGGCCAGGGTATAGTGTGAGGGACCAGGATATAGTGTGAGGGTCCAGGGTATAGTGTGAGGGACCAGGGTATAGTGTGAGGGACCAGGATATAGTGTGAGGGACCAGGGTATAGTGTGAGCGTCCAGGGTATACTGAGACACCCCAGGGTATATTGTTAGGGACCAGGGTTTAGTGTGAGGGACTCCAGGTTATTGAGTGAGAGTGCAGGGTATAGTGTGAGTGACCAGTGTATAGTGTGAGTGACCAGGGTGTAGTGTGAGGGACCAGGGTTTAGTGTGAGGGACCAGGGTATAGTGTGAGAGACCAGGGTATAGAGTGAGGGACCAGGGTATAGCGTGAGGAACCCCTGGGTGTAGTGTGAGGGACCAGGGTATAGTGTGAGGGACCAGGGTATATTGTGAGAGACCAGGGTATAGTGTGAGGGACCCAGGGAATAGTGTGAGGGACCAGGGTATAGTGTGGGGGACCAGGGTATAGTGTATGAGACCAGGGTATAGTGTGAGGGACCAGGGTATAGTGTGAGGGAACAGGGTATAGTGTGAGGGACCAGCGTTTTGGGGAGGGACCAGGGTATAGTGTGAGAGACCAGGGTATAGTGTGAGGAACACTAGGGTATAGTGTGAGGGACCAGGGTATAGTGTGAGGGAACAGGGTATAGTGTGAGGGACCAGCGTATCGTGGGAGGGACCAGGGTATAGTGTGAGAGACCAGGGTATAGTGTGAGGAACACCAGGGTATAGTGTGAGGGACCAGGGTATAGTGTGAGAGACCAGGGTATAGTGTGAGAGACCAGGGTATGTTGTGAGGGACAAGGGTATAGTGTGAGGGACCAGGGTATATTGTGAGAGACCAGGGTATAGTGTGAGAGACCAGGGTATAGTGTGAGGAACCCCTGGGTATAGTGTGAGGGACCAGGGTATAGTGTGAGAGACCAGGGTATAGTGTGAGGGACCAGGATATCGTGTGAGGGACCAGATTATAGTGTGAGGGACCCCAGGGTATAGTGTGAGGGACCAGGTTATATCGTGAGAGTGACCCCCCCGGGGTATAGTGTGAGGGACCAGGGTATAGTGTGAGGGATCAGGCTATAGTGTGAGGGACCAGGGTATAGTTTAAGGGACCCAGGGTATAGTGTGAGGGACCAGGGAATAGTGTGAGGGAACAGGGAATAGTGTGAGGGACCAGGGTTTTGTGTGAGGGACCAGGGTTTAGTTTGAGGGACCAGGGTATAGTGTGATGGACCAGGGTATAGTGTGAGGGACCAGGGTATAGTGTGAGGGAGCAGGGAATAGTGTGAGGGACCAGGCTATCGTGTGAGGGACCAGGGTATAGTGTGAGGGACCAGGGTTTAGTGTGAGGGACAAGGGTATAGTGTGAGGGACCAGGGTATAGTGTGACGGACCCAAGGGTATAGTGTCAGAGACCAGGGTATAGTGTGAGAGACCAGGGTATACTGTGAGAGACCCCAGGGTATAGTGTGAGGGACCAGGGTATAGTGTGAGAGACCCCAGGGTATAGTTTGAAGGACCAGGGTATAGTGTGAGAGACCAGGGTATAGTGGGAGGGACCAGGGTATGGTGTGGGAGACCCCAGGTAATAGTTTGAGGGACCCCAGAGTATAGTGTGAGGGATCCCAGGGTATCGTGTGAGAGAGCCCAGGGTATAGTTTCAGGGAACCCAGGGTATAGTGTGAGGGACCAAGGTATAGTGTTAGGGACCAGGGCATAGTGTGAGGGACCTGGGCATAGTGTGAGTGACCAGGGTATAGTGTGAGGGACCAGGGCATAGTGTGAGGGACCACGGTATAGTGTGATGGACCAGGGTATGGTGTGAGGGACCAGGGTATAGTGTGAGTGACCAGTGTATAGTGTGAGGGACCCAGATATAGTGTGAGGGACCAGGGTGTAGTGTGAGGGACAAGGGTATAGTGTGAGGTACCAGGGTATAGTTTTATGGACCAGGGTATAGTGTGAGGAACCCCAGGGTATAGTCTGAGGGTCCAGGGTATAGTGTGAGGGACCAGGGCATAGTGTGAGGGACCCAGGTATAGTGTGAGGGACCAGGGTTTCGTGTGAGGGACCAGTGTATAGTGTGAGGGACCCAGAAAGAGTATGAGGGACCAGGGTGTATTGTGAGGGACCAGGGTATAGTGTGAGGGTCCCAGATATAGTGTGAGGGACCAGGGTTTAGTGTGAGGGACCAGGGTATAGTGTGAGGGACAGTGTATAGTGTGAGGCACCCAGAACGAGTGTGAGGGACCAGGGTGTAGTGTGAGGGACCAGGGTATAGTGTGAGGGACCAGGATATAGAGTGAGGGTACAGGGTATAGTGTGAGGGACCAGGTTATAGTGTGAGGGTCCAGGATATAGTGTGAGGGACCAGGGTATAGTGTGAGCGTCCAGGGTATAGTGAGAAACCCCCGGGAATATTGTTAGGGACCAGGGTATAGTGTGAGGGACCCCAGGGTGTTGTGTGAGAGACCAGGGTATTGTGTGAGAGACCAGGGTATAGTGTGAGAGAGCAGGGTATAGCGTGAGTGACCAGTGTATAGTGTGAGTGACCAGGGTATAGTGTGAGGAACCCCTGGGTATAGTGTGAGGGACCAGGGTATAGTGTGAGGGACCAGGGTATATTGTGGGAGACCAGGGTATAGTGTGAGGGGCCCAGGGTATAGTGTGGGGGACCAGGGTATAGTGTATGAGACCAGGGTATAGTGTGAGGGACCAGGGTATAGTGTGGGGGACCAGGTTATAGTGTATGAGACCAGGGTATAGTGTGAGGGACCAGGGTATAGTGTGATGGACCGCAGGGTATAGTGTGAGGGACCAGGGTATAGTGTGAGGGACCAGTGTATAATGTGAGGGACCCAGAAAGAGTGTGAGGGACCAGGGTATAGTGTGAGGGACCAGGGTATAGTGTGAGGGACCAGGGTATAGCGTGAGGGACCAGGGGATAGTGTGAGGGACCAGGGTATAGTGTGAGTGACCAGGGTAAAGTGTGAGGGGCCAGGTATAGTGTGAGGGACTGCAGGGTATAGTGTGAGTGACCACGGTAAAGTGTGAGGGACCAGGTTATAGTGTGAGCGGCCAGGGTATAGTGTGAAGGGCCAGGGTATAGTGTGAGGGACCAGGGTATAGTGTGAGGGATCAGAGTGAATACACATGCTGAAGATGGGCTGCTGAGATTTTAGTGTTTTTAGTGTCTAAAGTGGGGAAAAAAGAGTTTCATTTCATTTCAATTTTTAAAAAGGTTTTAAAATTAAATTTAGTTCTAGTTAAGTTCGTTTAGTTTAGGTTAGTTTAAGTTTAGATTAGTCTAGACAAAGTAGAGAAGGAAAAGACCGCCAGAAAGACTACCAAAGAAAAAAAAAACCCAGAGGAAAATAGAGGAAAAAAAAAAAGCCAAAGCAAAAAAAAAAGAAACAAGAGAAGAACTACACAAACCAGTGAACGGCAGCCACACGGGGCTTCAGCAGCGGTGGTTGAGTCGGCGGCATCGGGACCGAGTTCGAGGAGGCAAGGTGACTCGGGCCGCAGCCCAGCGGTCCAGCAACCGGCACAGCCGAGGGGACTCGGGCCGCATCCCAGAAATCGGAACGCAGCCCGGCAACGGGCACAGCGGAGAGGACTCGGGCCGCATCCCAGAAATCGGCACAGCCGAGGAGATTCGGAACGCAGCCCGGAAATCCAGCAATCAGCACAGCCGAGGGGACTCGGGCCACAGCCCAACAATCCAGCACGGGAAAGGCCCGAGGAGCCAGGCCAGCAGGCACAGAGACCTCTGAGGAGAAGGAGAGCAACCAGAAGGCTCGCAACCAAGACCGTGAGTACAGGGCCCAGGGAGGGAGGCCCAGGGAAAGGCCCGAGGAGCCAGGCCGAAACAGAGGCCCAGAGACCTCTGAGGGGGAGGGGAACAGCCCGAAGGCACCGGGAAACAGTGGCTCACAGACTCAGACCTGAGAAGGGTGAACCCAGGAGCCGAGGCCCAGGGACCACGGGGTCGGAGAGGGGGACCGGGAAAGTTCGCGAACAGGGAGAGGGTAACACCAAATCCGGGGCCCCAGAAAAGCTTATTCTAAGATCAACAATACTTTACCAAAAATGAGCGAATCAGAAGATCCACAACAGCCCCGCTTCCAGATTCCCCCCAACACCACAAAAAAAGCTATAAAAACGATCAAGCATGCTCAGATGAGAGAAAAACCAGAAACTCTCTTTACTGACTGTTACAACAATGGGACAAAAAGTAACCTCATATTCTACTCAGATCAGCCAGCGGCTTGGATCAGAGCAATAAAATCACACTATACCAGGGTTAAGCTAAAAAATACCGCAAATGGGTCCATAATGAAAATTAACACACCAGGAGACAGTTCAATCACGACTGTCAACGCGTACAATACCGGAACAATATTAGTGCAAGGCAACCTCGACAAATTTGCAACGGCCTTCAGGACACTGAAAAGATCAACTACGAGGGGAATGAACAGCCCCAGAGTGGCCCGCACTCCCCCCAACATTGACAACTTACCAGGAGAAAATCTGCATGGTCAAGGGATGAACGAGCCACACAGTTCAAACCAGACACTAACCCCAGGGAACCACAGCCACACGATACAACTGACAAACCCCAGCATAACTACCACGGAGGAAGCCACACATAGTTCCCCTACCATTCCCAGCCCACCAAGAGAAGAGCAGCATAGCCAGGAAGTGAGTGAGCCTTCCAGGGCCGACCAGCTTAGCCAGGAAGTGAGTGAGCCTTCCAGGGCCGACCAGACACATACCCCGGGATCACACAGCCAGATACAACCAAAAGATAAATTTTATCAATTAGAGATAGAGATGGTTAAACTTAGAGAGGAGGTCCTCAAATTGAATGACAAACAAAAGCAGGAGAGGGAGAGACACAAGAGAGAGCTGAATAGACTTGATAACCAGGTGAATCTACTTAAGAATCAGGTGAAAGAGCTGCAGGAAAAAGAAGAGAGCCATAGAGGAGAGAAAACACCATTAGACCAGCAACCAGAGACTAGAGATAAGACAAGACAGAGCCGGACGGAACGGCTGCACTCCCACACGGAACAAAAGCAACAGACACACAATACAAGGGGTGCCACACAGACCGACCAGCATGCTGACTCGCAATCTTCCCCCACCACCATGGAACCACAAGCGAGCCGCTCACAAGAGGTACGCACACACCAGACACCCCAGCCCAGCACACACACTATGAGTCCAGGCGAAAGCCACCAGACAGTAAACACAAACAAGGCTGACGTCGTAATACTCATAGACTCAAATGGGAAATTTCTATGGGAGAAAAAGCTCTTCCCTAGAAGTAAAGTAGAAAAGATTTGGTGCCCAACAACAGACAGAGCCATGGGATGGCTGACCAAAGCCAGATTAGGCTCCCCCCAACACATAATAATACACACGGGCACAAATGACCTAAAGGCCAAACAGAAAGAGGTAGCAACATCGCTCAGAGCAATGATTAGGAAGGCAAGCAGTACATTTCCAAACACTAGAATCACTGTTTCCACAATATTGCCAAGAACAGACTTCAACAACAACACAATTCATGAGATAAATGCCAGCATAGCAACAGAATGCGAATCAAACCACAACGTACACCTGGCCCAACACCCCACCCTCGATGAAGAATGTCTTTACGACCACGTCCACATCCAAAGGCAAAAAATATCGATCTTTGCTAAAGCCCTGAAGGACGTCGCTTTTAACCGGGTCCATACCCAGACTCCAAGAGGACCCCCCCCCCGACCACCAGAGATCAGCGGGGTACATATCAGGAACACTACAAAGACCACCACCACACCAACCGAGACCAGAGAGGATCCCCATGCAAAACAACAATATCAGACCTGCACCACTCCTGTCCCACAGGGGAATAGGACCGCTACCAGCCAGACAGAGGGAGAGATGCACAGGACGTACGCAATACCTCAGACAGAAACAATCCATTAAGAGACAATAAGCAGATGTGCAGCAGCATCTACTTCCGCCTTATGGATCAAGGACTAATTAATAGAAAGAACTGTAACCAAATTGTATTAACTTTTGTAGACAACTGGGGTGATCTTTTTTTTTTCCCCACACTTAGACACGACAAACACGTACCACTCTTTAACCTATCATAGAAAAAGATAAAACTTAACATGAAATCCTTATATATTTCGACCTGGAATATCCAAGGTCTACGCTCTTCACTGCGAGAAGTGAAGAGTAGGACCCCAGAGTTCATAGAGGAAACTAAAGATCTAGATATTATCATTTTACAGGAAACTTGGTATAAAGGAAAAGGACACACCGGCTGTCCCCAAGGGTACACTGAGCTAGTGGTCCCCTCCAATAAATTACCAAGTGTAACCCAAGGCAGAGACTCCGGAGGCATACTGATCTGGTTTAAAACAGAACGTAAGAATTACATCAAATTTATAAAAAAGGGCGAAAACCATATGTGGCTCAAACTTGAGAGGGAGATTATCTCAAACACCCAAGATGTTTACATTTGCGCACTTTATATCCCTCCAATCGATTCCCCGTACTACAAAGAGGACACCTTCTCCAACATGGAGGGGGAAATTATCCAATACCAGGCCCAGGGGAACGTGTTGATCTGTGGGGACCTCAATTCAAGAACGGGCGAAGAACCAGACTTCACCAATAATCAGGGAAACAATTACGTATTCGGGAATAACCACTTTGACATCCCTTCCCTTCCATACAGGCATAACTGCGACAAGCAGTCAAATACCAACGGTAAACAGCTACTACAGCTCTGTCGAAACCTGGGTCTGTACATTGTCAATGGTAGGTTCATAGGAGACCTCCTAGGAAGATCGACCTACTGCTCACCTCTTGGCTGCAGCACAGTAGACTATATGATTACAGACTTGGACCCATCCTCTTTCAGAGCATTCACAGTCAAACCACAAACAACACTGTCAGATCACAGTCAAATTACTATGTTTCTCAAAAAGACAGAAACAAACAACATAGAAACACAACCCAGTAAACTGTACAACACCAAAAAATCGTACAGATGGGCCAAAAACGACACGGAAAAATACCAGAAAACAATTAGCAATGCATCAACTCAAGCTCTCTTAGACACCTTTCTGGATAACATATACACTCACAATAAAGAAGGCGTAAACCGGGCAGTTAGTAAACTAAACAATATTTTTGATAATTTGGCAACAAATGCAAACTTGAAAGCTCGCAAGAACAAACCCAAAACAAAAAACTATGAAAAATGGTTTGACCATGATTGCCATAACATGAGGAAAAAACTTAGAAAACTATCAAACCAAAAACACAGACATCCAGAAAACGAGGAATTACGCCTTACTTATTGTCAGACGCTAACACAATACAGAAACACACTCAGGACCAAAAAAGAGCAATTTATTAAGAATACACTCAGCTCCATGGAGGAATCCATTGAGTCGAATTGTTTCTGGGACAACTTGAAAACACTACACAAAAAACAACACGACGATTTGTCCATTCAAAATGGGGACACATGGGTAAACCACTTTGAAAAATTATACCAGAAAAACACACTAGGACCAGAGCAACACCAAATACGCAAAAAACTTGAAAAGCTTGAAATGGCCATAAAAGATAACCAAAACCCGCTAGACGCCATAATAACAGAAAAAGAACTTCTTGAAAAACTCAAGGACCTGCGACCAGGAAAAGCTTGCGGGACAGACGGCATACTAAACGAGATGATTAAACACGCAGACGACAAACTGAAACTGGCTATCCTAAAACTCTTCAACTTGGTTCTGAGTGTCGGTTATTTCCCTGACATCTGGAACAAAGGACTCATAACACCCATATACAAAAGTGGGGACAAAATCGACCCAAACAACTATCGAGGCATCTGTGTAAACAGTAACCTGGGGAAGGTATTCTGTAGCATCATAAACAAAAGACTTATAAACTTCCTTGAAGAGCACAATGTCTTGAGTAAAAGCCAAATTGGATTCCTGCCAAACTATAGAACATCCGATCATATCTTCACCCTACAGACCCTAATTGACAAACACGTTCACCATAACAAAAGCAAAATCTACGCATGCTTTGTAGATTTCCAGAAGGCTTTCGACTCCATCTGGCATGACGGTTTATTCCTGAAACTTATCGAAAGCGGGGTAGGAGGTAAAACATATGATGTAATTAAATCAATGTATACAAACAATAAATGTGCAGTTAAAATTGGAGACAAACAAACAAAATACTTCCCACAGGGGCGGGGGGTGACGCAGGGCTCGCCAATCTCACCGACACTCTTTAATATTTACATTAATGGATTGGCAAAACTACTTGAACAATCTACAGCACCCGGCCTCACCCTATATGAATCCAAGGTTAAATTCCTCCTCTATGCCGACGACCTGGTTCTGCTGTCACCAACTAAGGAGGGTCTACAGCAGAACCTGGACCTGCTGGAGTCGTACTGCCAGACTTGGGCCCTGACAATAAATCCCCAAAAAACCAAAGTCCTTGTGTTCCAGCAAAGATCCAAACAACATGGACCCACAATAAATTTCACAGTAGGAACAACCAAAATTGAACAAACCACTCACTACACATACTTGGGCTTAAAAATCAGTTCTACGGGAAACTTCAAACTGGCTGTGAATGAACTGAAAGAGAAAGCAAGAAGGGCTTTCTATGCCATCAAAAAATCAATCCAAATAGAAATCCCAATTAGCATTTGGCTCAAAATTTTCAAATCAGTAATTGAACCAATTGCACTCTATGGCAGTGAGGTCTGGGGACCACTAACACAACAAGATTTTGCAAAATGGGACAAACACCCAATTGAGATCCTACATGCGGAATTCTGTAAAAGTATCCTCCGGACTCAAAGGAAAACAGTAAACAACGCATGCAGGGCGGAACTAGGCCAATACCCATTAATAATCACTATCCAAAAAAGAGCCACCAAATTTTGGAATCACCTACAAATGAGCAACCCCCAATGCTATCACTATGACGCCCTGAAATGCCAAGAGCTGACCATAAAGAAGAATACCCTCAGTCAACTAGTCCTGGGACTCAATAAAGTAACTAATAACAATACTAACAATAACCAGCCCCAGGACAGTGACAGGGTAACACAAAGAATTCGACCCAACACAATCGTCGCTAAGCAAAAGGAAAAATATCTGTCATATTGGGCAGAAACAACAAAAACCCAAAGCAAACTCAATTGCTACTTGGCCCTAAACAGACAATACAACATAGCTGATTACCTGACCATGGTAAAGGATAACAAACTGAGAAGAACCTTGACAAGGTACAGACTTAGCGAACATAGCCTAGCGATCGAAAAAGGCAGACACAGGCAGACCAGGCTGCCAAGAGAAGACAGGATATGCTCTCACTGCAGTCAGGGAGTAGTTGAGACAGAGATGCACTTCCTCACAGCCTGTGGAAAATATCAGGGCATCAGAGAGAATTTCTACCAAAAATTCTCACAAATATGCCCTGAATTCAGAAATCTGACTGACAACCAAAAACTCCCATTCCTACTGGGGGAGGAGAGAAGCTGTGTAACACTGGCGGCACACTATGTTACAGCTTGCCATGAACAGAGGGACAACCAGTAAACTAAGACAAGAGTATATATAAACAAGGCGAAAATATATTTATAAACTCAGGGATATACCTGCTTATACACTGTATGAATGGAACCGCGTTTATGTGTTCAACCATAAATGTATTTTGATGCTTTGGCAACATAAGATGTACCTTATCATGCCAATAAAGCGATTTGTATTGTATTGTATTGTATAGTGTGAGAGACCAGGGTATAGAGTGAGGGACCAGGGTATAGTGTGAGGGACCAGGGTATAGTGTGAGGGACCTGGGTATAGTGTGAGGAACCCCAGGGTATAGTGTGAGGGACCATGCTATAGTGTGAGGGACCAGGGTATAGTGTGAGGGACCAGGGTATAGTGTGAGGGACCAGGGTATAGTGTGAGGGACCAGGGTATAGTGTGAGAGACCAGGGTATAGTGTGAGGGACCAGGGTGTAGTGTGAGAGACCAGGGTATAATGTGAGGGACCAGGGTATAGAGTGAGGGACCAGGGTATAGTGTGAGGGACCAGGGTATAGTGTGAGGGACACAGGTTACAGTGTGAGGGACCAGGGTATAGTGTGAGGGACCAGGGTGTAGTGTGAGGGGCCAGGGTATAGTGTGAGGGACCAGGTTGTAGTGTGAGGGATGAGGGTATAATGTGAGGGACCAGGGTATAGTGTGAGGGACCAGGGTGTAGTGTGAGGGACCAGGGTGTAGTGTGAGGGACCAGGGTATAGTGTGAGGGACCAGGGTGTAGTGTGAGGCACCAGGGTGTAGTGTGAGGGACCAGGGTATAGTGTGAGGGACCAGGGTATAGTGTGAGGGACCAGGGTATAGTGTGAGGGACCAGGGTATAGTGTGAGGGACCAGGGTATAGTGTGAGGGGCCAGGGTGTAGTTTGAGGGACCCTAGGGTATAGTGTGAGGGACCAGGGTATAGTGTGAGGAACCCCTGGGTATAGTGTGAGGGACCAGGGTATAGTGTGAGGGACCAGGTTATATTGTGAGGGACCAGGGTACAGTGTGAGGGACCCCAGGGTATAGTGTGAGGGACCAGGGAATAGTGTGAGGGACCAGGCTATCGTGTGAGGGACCAGGGTATATTGTGAGGGACCAGGGTATAGTGTGAGGGACCAGGGTATAGTGTGAGGGACCAGGGTATAGTGTGAGGGACCAGGGTATAGTGTGAGGGACCAGGGTATAGTGTGAGGGACCAGGGTATAGTGTGACGGGCCAGGGTATCGTGTGAGGGACCAGGCTATCGTGTGAGGGACCAGGGTATAGTGTGCGGGACCAGGGTATAGTGTGAGGGATCAGGGCATAGTGTGACGGACCCAAGGGTATAGTGTCAGAGACCAGGGTATGGTGTGGGAGACCCCAGGGTATAGTTTGAGGGACCAGGGTATAGTGTGAGGAACCCCTGGGTATAGTGTGAGGGGCCAGGGTATAGTGTGAGGGACCAGGGTATTTTGTGAGAGACCAGGGTATCGTGTGAGGGAACAGGGTATAGTGTGAGGGACCAGCGTATCGTGGGAGGGACCAGGGTATAGTGTGAGAGACCAGGGTATAGTGTGAGGGACCAGCGTATCGTGGGAGGGACCAGGGTATTGTGTGAGAGACCAGGGTATAGTGTGAGGGACCCAGGGTATAGTGTGAGGGACCAGGGTATAGTGTGAGGGACCAGCATATCGTGGGAGGGACCAGGGTATAGTGTGAGAGACCAGGGTATAGTGTGAGAGACCAGGGTATGTTGTGAGGGACAAGGGTATAGTGTGAGGGACCAGGGTATATTGTGAGAGACCAGGGTATAGTGTGAGGGATCAGGGCATAGTGTGACGGACCCAAGGGTATAGTGTCAGAGACCAGGGTATAGTGTGAGAGACCCCAGGGTATAGTGTGAGGGACCAGGGTATAGTGTGAGAGACCCCAGGGTATAGTGTGAGGGACCAGGGAATAGTGTGGGGGACCAGGGTACAGTGTATGAGACCAGGGTATATTGTGAGGGACCCAGGGTATAGTGTGAGGGACCAGGGTATAGTGTGAGAGACCCCAGGGTATAGTGTGAGAGACCCCAGGGTATAGTTTGAAGGACCAGGGTATAGTGTGAGGGACCCCAGTGTATAGTGTGAGAGACCCCAGGGTATAGTTTGAGGGACCAGGGTATAGTGTGAGTGACCAGGGTATAGAGTAAGGGACCAGGGTATAGTGTGAGGAACCCTGGGTATAGTGTGAGGGACCAGGGTATAGTGTGAGGGACCAGGGTATTTTGTGAGAGACCAGGGTATAGTGTGAGGGACCCAGGGTATAGTGTGAGGGACCAGGGTATAGTGCGGGGGACCAGGGTATAGTGTATGAGACCAGGGTATAGTGTGAGGGACCAGGGTATAGTGTGAGGGAACAGGGTATCGTGTGAGGGACCAGCGTATCGTGGGAGGGACCAGGGTATAGTGTGAGAGACCAGGGTATAGTGTGAGGAACACCAGGGTATAGTGTGAGGGACCAGGGTATAGTGTGAGAGACCAGGGTATAGTGTGAGAGACCAGGGTATGTTGTGAGGGACAAGGGTATAGTGTGAGGGACCAGGGTATAGTGTGAGGGACCAGGGTATACTGTGAGAGACCCCAGGGTATAGTGTGAGGGACCAGGGTATAGTGTGAGAGACCCCAGGCTATAGTTTGAAGGACCAGGGTACAGTGTGAGAGACCAGGGTTTAGTGGGAGGGACCAGGGTATGGTGTGGGAGACCCCAGGTAATAGTTTGAGGGACCCCAGTGCATAGTGTGAGGGATCCCAGGGTGTAGTGTCAGAGACCCCAGGGTATAATTTGAGGGAACCCAGGGTATAGTGTGAGGGAACCCAGGGTATAGTGTGAGAACAGGGTATAGTGTGAATGACCAGGGTATAGTGTGAGGGATCCCAGGGTATAGTGTGAGAGACCACAGGGTATAGTTTGAGGGGCCAGGGTATAGTGTGAGAGACCAGGGTATAGCGTGAGGGACCAGGGTATAGTGTGAGGAAGCCCTGGGTAGAATGTGAGGGACCAGAGTATAGTGTGAGGGACCAGGGTATATTGTGAGAGACCAGGGTATAGTGTGCGGGGCCAAGGGTGTAGTGTGAGGGGCCAGGGTATTGTGTGAGGGACCAGGGTGTAGTGTGAGGGACGAGGGTATAGTGTGAGGGAACAGGGTGTAGTGTGAGGAGCCAGGGTATAGTGTGAGGGACCAGGGTGTAGTGTGAGGGACGAGGGTATAGTGTGAGGGACCAGGGTACAGTGTGCGGGACCAGGGTATAGTGTGAGGGACCAGGGTGTAGTGTGAGGGACCAGGGTATAGTGTGAGGGACCAGGGTATAGTGTGCGGGACCCAGGGTATAGTGTGAGGGACCAGGGTATAGTGTGAGGGACCAGTGTGTAGTGTGAGGGGCCAGGGTATAGTGTGAGGGACCAGGGTGTAGTGTGAGGGACGAGGGTATATTGTGAGGGACCAGGGTATAGTGTGTGGACCAGGGTATAGTGTGAGGGACCAGGGTATAGTGTGAGGGACCAGGGTATAGTGTGAGACACCAGGGTATTGTGTGAGGGACCAGGGTATAGTGTGAGGGACCAGGGTATAGTGTGAGGGGCCAGGGTGTAGATTGAGGGACCAGGGTATAGTGTGAGGGACCCCAGGGTGTTGTGTGAGGGACCAGGGTATTGTGTGAGGCACCCCAGGGCATAGTGTGAGGGACCAGGGCTTAGTGTGAGGGACCAGGGTATAGTGTGAGGGGCTAGGGTATAGTGTGAGGGACCAGGCTATCGTGTGAGGGAGCAGGATATAGTGTGAGGGACCAGGGTATAGTGTGAGGGACCAGGGTATAGTGTGACGGACCTAGGGTATAGTGTCAGAGACCCCAGGGTATAGTTTGAGGGACCCCAGGGTATCGTGTGAGGTATCCCAGGGTATAGTGTGAGAGACCCCAGGGTATAGTTTGAGGGAACCCAGGGTATAGTGTGAGGGACCCCAGGGTATAGTGTGAGACCGGGGTATAGTGTGCGAGACCAGGGAATAGTGTGAGGGACCAGGGTATAGTGTGAGGGACCAGGGCATAGTGTGATGGACCCCAGGGTATATTGTGAGGGACCAGGGTATAGTGTGAGGGACCAGTGTATAGTGTGAGGGACCCAGATATAGTGTGAGGGAACAGGGTGTAGTATGAGGGACGAGGGTATAGTGTGAGGGACCAGGGTATAGTTTTAGGGACCAGGGTATAGTGTGAGGAACCCCAGGGTATAGTGTGAGGGACCAGGGTATAGTGTGAGGGACCAGGGCATAGTGTGAGGGACCCAGATATAGTGTGAGGGACCAGGGTGTAGTGTGAGGGACCAGGGTATAGTGTGAGGGATCAGTGTATAGTGTGAGGGACCCAGATATATTGTGAGGGACCAGGGTGTAGTGTGAGGGACCAGGGTATAGTGTGAGGGACCAGGGTATAGTGTGAGGGGCCAGGGTATAGTGTGAGGGACCAGGATATAGTGTGAGGGTCCAGGGTATAGTGTGAGGGACCAGGGTATAGTGTGAGGGACCAGGATATAGTGTGAGGGACCAGGGTATAGTGTGAGCGTCCAGGGTATACTGAGACACCCCAGGGTATATTGTTAGGGACCAGGGTTTAGTGTGAGGGACCTCAGGGTATTGAGTGAGAGTGCAGGGTATAGTGTGAGTGACCAGTGTATAGTGTGAGTGACCAGGGTGTAGTGTGAGGGACCAGGGTTTAGTGTGAGGGACCAGGGTATAGTGTGAGAGACCAGGGTATAGAGTGAGGGACCAGGGTATAGCGTGAGGAACCCCTGGGTGTAGTGTGAGGGACCAGGGTATAGTGTGAGGGACCAGGTTATATTGTGAGAGACCAGGGTATAGTGTGAGGGACCCAGGGAATAGTGTGAGGGACCAGGGTATAGTGTGGGGGACCAGGGTATAGTGTATGAGACCAGGGTATAGTGTGAGGGACCAGGGTATAGTGTGAGGGAACAGGGTATAGTGTGAGGGACCAGCGTTTTGGGGAGGGACCAGGGTATAGTGTGAGAGACCAGGGTATAGTGTGAGGAACACCAGGTTATAGTGTGAGGGTCCAGGGTATAGTGTGAGGGAACAGGGTATAGTGTGAGGGACCAGCGTATCGTGGGAGGGACCAGGGTATAGTGTGAGAGACCAGGGTATAGTGTGAGGAACACCAGGGTATAGTGTGAGGGACCAGGGTATAGTGTGAGAGACCAGGGTATAGTGTGAGAGACCAGGGTATGTTGTGAGGGACAAGGGTATAGTGTGAGGGACCAGGGTATATTGTGAGAGACCAGGGTATAGTGTGAGAGACCAGGGTATAGTGTGAGGAACCCCTGGGTATAGTGTGAGGGACCAGGGTATAGTGTGAGAGACCAGGGTATAGTGTGAGGGACCAGGATATAGTGTGAGGGACCAGATTATAGTGTGAGGGACCCCAGGGTATAGTGTGAGGGACCAGGTTATATCGTGAGAGTGACCCCCCCGGGGTATAGCGTGAGGGACCAGGGTATAGTGTGAGGGATCAGGCTATAGTGTGAGGGACCAGGGTATAGTTTAAGGGACCCAGGGTATAGTGTGAGGGACCAGGGAATAGTGTGAGGGAACAGGAAATAGTGTGAGGGACCAGGGTTTTGTGTGAGGGACCAGGGTTTAGTTTGAGGGACCAGGGTATAGTGTGAGGGACCAGGGTATAGTGTGAGGGACCAGGGTATAGTGTGAGGGAGCAGGGAATAGTGTGAGGGACCAGGCTATCGTGTGAGGGACCAGGGTATAGTGTGAGGGACCAGGGTTTAGTGTGAGGGACAAGGGTATAGTGTGAGGGACCAGGGTATAGTGTGACGGACCCAAGGGTATAGTGTCAGAGACCAGGGTATAGTGTGAGAGACCAGGGTATACTGTGAGAGACCCCAGGGTATAGTGTGAGGGACCAGGGTATAGTGTGAGAGACCCCAGGGTATAGTTTGAAGGACCAGGGTATAGTGTGAGAGACCAGGGTATAGTGGGAGGGACCAGGGTATGGTGTGGGAGACCCCAGGTAATAGTTTGAGGGACCCCAGAGTATAGTGTGAGGGATCCCAGGGTATAGTGTGAGAGAGCCCAGGGTATAGTTTCAGGGAACCCAGGGTATAGTGTGAGGGACCAAGGTATAGTGTTAGGGACCAGGGCATAGTGTGAGGGACCTGGGCATAGTGTGAGTGACCAGGGTATAGTGTGAGGGACCAGGGCATAGTGTGAGGGACCACGGTATAGTGTGATGGACCAGGGTATGGTGTGAGGGACCAGGGTATAGTGTGAGTGACCAGTGTATAGTGTGAGGGACCCAGATATAGTGTGAGGGACCAGGGTGTAGTGTGAGGGACAAGGGTATAGTGTGAGGTACCAGGGTATAGTTTTATGGACCAGGGTATAGTGTGAGGAACCCCAGGGTATAGTCTGAGGGTCCAGGGTATAGTGTGAGGGACCAGGGCATAGTGTGAGGGACCCAGGTATAGTGTGAGGGACCAGGGTTTCGTGTGAGGGACCAGGGTATAGTGTGAGGGACCAGTGTATAGTGTGAGGGACCCAGAAAGAGTATGAGGGACCAGGGTGTATTGTGAGGGACCAGGGTATAGTGTGAGGGTCCCAGATATAGTGTGAGGGACCAGGGCTTAGTGTGAGGGACCAGGGTATAGTGTGAGGGACCAGTGTATAGTGTGAGGCACCCAGAACGAGTGTGAGGGACCAGGGTGTAGTGTGAGGGACCAGGGTATAGTGTGAGGGACCAGGATATAGAGTGAGGGTACAGGGTATAGTGTGAGGGACCAGGTTATAGTGTGAGGGTCCAGGATATAGTGTGAGGGACCAGGGTATAGTGTGAGCGTCCAGGGTATAGTGAGAAACCCCCGGGAATATTGTTAGGGACCAGGGTATAGTGTGAGGGACCCCAGGGTGTTGTGTGAGAGACCAGGGTATTGTGTGAGAGACCAGGGTATAGTGTGAGAGAGCAGGGTATAGCGTGAGTGACCAGTGTATAGTGTGAGTGACCAGGGTATAGTGTGAGGAACCCCTGGGTATAGTGTGAGGGACCAGGGTATAGTGTGAGGGACCAGGGTATATTGTGGGAGACCAAGGTATAGTGTGAGGGGCCCAGGGTATAGTGTGAGGGACCAGGGTATAGTGTGGGGGACCAGGGTATAGTGTATGAGACCAGGGTATAGTGTGAGGGACCAGGGTATAGTGTGGGAGACCAGGGTATAGTGTGATGGACCCCAGGGTATAGTGTGAGGGACCAGGTTATAGTGTGAGGGACCAGTGTATAATGTGAGGGACCCAGAAAGAGTGTGAGGGACCAGGGTATAGTGTGAGGGGCCATGATATAGTGTGAGGGACCAGGGCATAGTGTGAGCGTCCAGGGTATAGTGAGAAACCCCAGGGTATATTGTGAGGGACCAGGGTATAGTGTGAGGGACCCCAGGGTATAGTGTTTGAGACCAGTGTATAGTGTGAGGGACCAGGGTATAGTGTGAGAGACCAGGGTATAGTGTGAGTGACCAGTGTATAGTGTGAGTGACCAGAGTAAAGTGTGAGGGACCAGGGAATAGTGTGAGGGACCAGGGTATAGTGTGAGAGACCAGGGTATAGTATGAGAGACCAGGGTATATTGTGAGAGCCCAGGGTATATTGTGAGAGACCAGGGTATAGTGTGAGGGACCAGGGTATAATGTGAGGGACCAGGGTATAGTGTGAGGGACCAGGGTATATTATGAGAGACCAGGGTATAGTGTGAGGAACCAGGGTATAGTGTGAGGGACCAGGGTAAATTGTGAGAGACCAGGGTATAGTGTGAGAGACCAGGGAATAGTGTGAGAGACCAGGGTATATTGTGAGAGACCAGGGTATAGTGTGAGGGACCAGGGTGTAGTGTGAGGGACGAGGGTATATTGTGAGGGACCAGGGTATCGTGTGTGGACCAGGGTATAGTGTGAGGGACCAGGGTATAGTGTGAGGGACCAGGGTATAGTGTGAGACACCAGGGTATTGTGTGAGGGACCAGGGTATAGTGTGAGGGACCAGGGTATAGTGTGAGGGGCCAGGGTGTAGATTGAGGGACCAGGGTATAGTGTGAGGGACCCCAGGGTGTTGTGTGAGGGACCAGGGTATAGTGTGAGGCACCCCAGGGCATAGTGTGAGGGACCAGGGCATAGTGTGAGGGACCAGGGTATAGTGTGAGGGGCTAGGATATAGTGTGAGGGACCAGGCTATCGTGTGAGGGAGCAGGATATAGTGTGAGGGACCAGGGTATAGTGTGAGGGACCAGGGTATAGTGTGACGGACCTAGGGTATAGTGTCAGAGACCAGGGTATAGTGTGAGAGACCAGGGTATAGTGTGAGAGACCCCAGGGTATAGTTTGAGGGACCCCAGGGTATAGTGTGAGAGACCCCAGGGTATAGTTTGAGGGAACCCAGGCTATAGTGTGAGGGACCCCAGGGTATAGTGTGAGACCAGGGTATAGTGTGCGAGACCAGGGAATAGTGTGAGGGACCAGGGTATAGTGTGAGGGACCAGGGCATAGTGTGAGGGACCTGGGCATAGTGTGAGGGACCAGTGTATAGTGTGAGGGACCAGGGCATAGTGTGAGGGACCAGGGTATAGTGTGATGGACCCCAGGGTATATTGTGAGGGACCAGGGTATAGTGTGAGGGACCAATGTATAGTGTGAGGGACCCAGATATAGTGTGAGGGACCAGGGTGTAGTATGAGGGACAAGGGCATAGTGTGAGGGACCAGGGTATAGTTTTAGGGACCAGGGTATAGTGTGAGGAACCCCAGGGTATAGTGTGAGGGACCAGGGTATAGTGTGAGGGACCAGGGCATAGTGTGAGGGACCCAGATATAGTGTGAGGGACCAGGGTATAGTGTGAGGGATCAGTGTATCGTGTGAGGGACCCAGATATATTGTGAGGGACCAGGGTGTAGTGTGAGGGACCAGGGTATAGTGTGAGGGACCAGGGTATAGTGTGAGGGGCCAGGGTATAGTGTGAGGGACCAGGATATAGTGTGAGGGTCCAGGGTATAGTGTGAGGGACCAGGGTATAGTGTGAGGGACCAGGATATAGTGTGAGGGACCAGGGTATAGTGTGAGCGTCCAGGGTATACTGAGACACCCCAGGGTATATTGTTAGGGACCAGGGTTTAGTGTGAGGGACCCCAGGGTATTGAGTGAGAGTGCAGGGTATAGTGTGAGTGACCAGTGTATAGTGTGAGTGACCAGGGTGCAGTGTGAGGGACCAGGGTATAGTGTGAGGGACCAGTGTATAGTGTGAGGGACCCAGAAAGAGTATGAGGGACCAGGGTGTATTGTGAGGGACCAGGGTATAGTGTGAGGGTCCCAGATATAGTGTGAGGGACCAGGGCTTAGTGTGAGGGACCAGGGTATAGTGTGAGGGACCAGTGTATAGTGTGAGGCACCCAGAACGAGTGTGAGGGACCAGGGTGTAGTGTGAGGGACCAGGGTATAGTGTGAGGGACCAGGATATAGAGTGAGGGTACAGGGTATAGTGTGAGGGACCAGGTTATAGTGTGAGGGTCCAGGATATAGTGTGAGGGACCAGGGTATAGTGTGAGCGTCCAGGGTATAGTGAGAAACCCCCGGGAATATTGTTAGGGACCAGGGTATAGTGTGAGGGACCCCAGGGTGTTGTGTGAGAGACCAGGGTATTGTGTGAGAGACCAGGGTATAGTGTGAGAGAGCAGGGTATAGCGTGAGTGACCAGTGTATAGTGTGAGTGACCAGGGTATAGTGTGAGGAACCCCTGGGTATAGTGTGAGGGACCAGGGTATAGTGTGAGGGACCAGGGTATATTGTGGGAGACCAAGGTATAGTGTGAGGGGCCCAGGGTATAGTGTGAGGGACCAGGGTATAGTGTGGGGGACCAGGGTATAGTGTATGAGACCAGGGTATAGTGTGAGGGACCAGGGTATAGTGTGGGAGACCAGGGTATAGTGTGATGGACCCCAGGGTATAGTGTGAGGGACCAGGTTATAGTGTGAGGGACCAGTGTATAATGTGAGGGACCCAGAAAGAGTGTGAGGGACCAGGGTATAGTGTGAGGGGCCATGATATAGTGTGAGGGACCAGGGCATAGTGTGAGCGTCCAGGGTATAGTGAGAAACCCCAGGGTATATTGTGAGGGACCAGGGTATAGTGTGAGGGACCCCAGGGTATAGTGTTTGAGACCAGTGTATAGTGTGAGGGACCAGGGTATAGTGTGAGAGACCAGGGTATAGTGTGAGTGACCAGTGTATAGTGTGAGTGACCAGAGTAAAGTGTGAGGGACCAGGGAATAGTGTGAGGGACCAGGGTATAGTGTGAGAGACCAGGGTATAGTATGAGAGACCAGGGTATATTGTGAGAGCCCAGGGTATATTGTGAGAGACCAGGGTATAGTGTGAGGGACCAGGGTATAATGTGAGGGACCAGGGTATAGTGTGAGGGACCAGGGTATATTATGAGAGACCAGGGTATAGTGTGAGGAACCAGGGTATAGTGTGAGGGACCAGGGTAAATTGTGAGAGACCAGGGTATAGTGTGAGAGACCAGGGAATAGTGTGAGAGACCAGGGTATATTGTGAGAGACCAGGGTATAGTGTGAGGGACCAGGGTGTAGTGTGAGGGACGAGGGTATATTGTGAGGGACCAGGGTATCGTGTGTGGACCAGGGTATAGTGTGAGGGACCAGGGTATAGTGTGAGGGACCAGGGTATAGTGTGAGACACCAGGGTATTGTGTGAGGGACCAGGGTATAGTGTGAGGGACCAGGGTATAGTGTGAGGGGCCAGGGTGTAGATTGAGGGACCAGGGTATAGTGTGAGGGACCCCAGGGTGTTGTGTGAGGGACCAGGGTATAGTGTGAGGCACCCCAGGGCATAGTGTGAGGGACCAGGGCATAGTGTGAGGGACCAGGGTATAGTGTGAGGGGCTAGGATATAGTGTGAGGGACCAGGCTATCGTGTGAGGGAGCAGGATATAGTGTGAGGGACCAGGGTATAGTGTGAGGGACCAGGGTATAGTGTGACGGACCTAGGGTATAGTGTCAGAGACCAGGGTATAGTGTGAGAGACCAGGGTATAGTGTGAGAGACCCCAGGGTATAGTTTGAGGGACCCCAGGGTATAGTGTGAGAGACCCCAGGGTATAGTTTGAGGGAACCCAGGCTATAGTGTGAGGGACCCCAGGGTATAGTGTGAGACCAGGGTATAGTGTGCGAGACCAGGGAATAGTGTGAGGGACCAGGGTATAGTGTGAGGGACCAGGGCATAGTGTGAGGGACCTGGGCATAGTGTGAGGGACCAGTGTATAGTGTGAGGGACCAGGGCATAGTGTGAGGGACCAGGGTATAGTGTGATGGACCCCAGGGTATATTGTGAGGGACCAGGGTATAGTGTGAGGGACCAATGTATAGTGTGAGGGACCCAGATATAGTGTGAGGGACCAGGGTGTAGTATGAGGGACAAGGGCATAGTGTGAGGGACCAGGGTATAGTTTTAGGGACCAGGGTATAGTGTGAGGAACCCCAGGGTATAGTGTGAGGGACCAGGGTATAGTGTGAGGGACCAGGGCATAGTGTGAGGGACCCAGATATAGTGTGAGGGACCAGGGTATAGTGTGAGGGATCAGTGTATCGTGTGAGGGACCCAGATATATTGTGAGGGACCAGGGTGTAGTGTGAGGGACCAGGGTATAGTGTGAGGGACCAGGGTATAGTGTGAGGGGCCAGGGTATAGTGTGAGGGACCAGGATATAGTGTGAGGGTCCAGGGTATAGTGTGAGGGACCAGGGTATAGTGTGAGGGACCAGGATATAGTGTGAGGGACCAGGGTATAGTGTGAGCGTCCAGGGTATACTGAGACACCCCAGGGTATATTGTTAGGGACCAGGGTTTAGTGTGAGGGACCCCAGGGTATTGAGTGAGAGTGCAGGGTATAGTGTGAGTGACCAGTGTATAGTGTGAGTGACCAGGGTGCAGTGTGAGGGACCAGGGTTTAGTGTGAGGGACCAGGGTATAGTGTGAGAGACCAGGGTATAGAGTGAGGGACCAGGGTATAGCGTGAGGAACCCCTGGGTGTAGTGTGAGGGACCAGGGTATAGTGTGAGGGACCAGGGTATATTGTGAGAGACCAGGGTATAGTGTGAGGGACCCAGTGTTTAGTGTGAGGGACCAGGGTATAGTGTGGGGGACCAGGGTATAGTGTATGAGACCAGGGTATAGTGTGAGGGACCAGGGTATAGTGTGAGGGAACAGGGTATAGTGTGAGGGACCAGCGTTTTGGGGAGGGACCAGGGTATAGTGTGAGAGACCAGGGTTTAGTGTGAGGAACACCAGGGTATAGTGTGAGGGACCGGGGTATATTGTGAGAGACCAGGGTATATTGTGAGAGACCAGGGTATAGTGTGAGAGACCAGGGTATAGTGTGAGGAACACCTGGGTATAATGTGAGGTACCAGGATATAGTCTGAGGAACCCCAGGGTATAGAGTGAGGGACCATGGTGTTGCGGGAGAGACCTGGGTATAGTGTGAGGAACCCCTGGGTATAGTGTGAGGGACCAGGGTATAGTGTGAGGGACCAGGATATAGAGTGAGGGACCAGAGTATAGTGTGAGTGACCCCAGGGTATAGTGTGAGGGACCAGGTTATATAGTGTGAGGGACCCCAGGGTATAGTATGAGGGACCCCAGGGTATAGAGTGAGGGACCAGGGGATAGTGTGAGGGACCAGGGTATAGTGTGAGTGACCAGGGTAAAGTGTGAGGGGCCAGGTATAGTGTGAGGGACCAGCGTATCGTGGGAGGGACCAGGGTATAGTGTGAGAGACCAGGGTATAGTGTGAGGAACCCCTGGGTATAGTGTGAGGGACCAGGGTATAGTGTGAGAGACCAGGGTATAGTGTGAGGGACCAGGATATAGTGTGAGGGACCAGATTTTTGTGTGAGGGACCCCAGGGTATAGTGTGAGGGACCAGGTTATATAGTGAGAGTGACCCCCCCGGGGTATAGTGTGAGGGACCAGGGTATAGTGTGAGGGATCAGGCTATAGTGTGAGGGACCAGGGTATAGTTTAAGGGACCCAGGGTATAGTGTGAGGGATCAGGGAATAGTGTGAGGGAACAGGGAATAGTGTGAGGGACCAGGGTTTTGTGTGAGGGACCAGGGTTTAGTTTGAGGGACCAGGGTATAGTGTGAGGGACCAGGGTATAGTGTGAGGGACCAGGGTATAGTGTGAGGGAGCAGGGAATAGTGTGAGGGACCAGGCTATCGTGTGAGGGACCAGGGTATAGTGTGAGGGACCAGGGTTTAGTGTGAGGGACAAGCGTATAGTGTGAGGGACCAGGGTATAGTGTGACGGACCCAAGGGTATAGTGTCAGAGACCAGGGTATAGTGTGAGAGACCAGGGTATACTGTGAGAGACCCCAGGGTATAGTGTGAGGGACCAGGGTATAGTGTGAGAGACCCCAGGGTATAGTTTGAAGGACCAGGGTATAGTGTGAGAGACCAGGGTATAGTGGGAGGGACCAGGGTATTGTGTGGGAGACCCCAGGTAATAGTCTGAGGGACCCCAGAGTATAGTGTGAGGGATCCCAGGGTATAGTGTGAGAGAGCCCAGGGTATAGTTTGAGGAAACCCAGGGTATAGTGTGAGGGACCAAGGTATAGTGTTCGGGACCAGGGCATAGTGTGAGGGACCTGGGCGTAGTGTGAGTGACCAGGGTATAGTGTGAGGGACCAGGGCATAGTGTGAGGGACCACGGTATAGTGTGATGGACCAGGGTATGGTGTGAGGGACCAGGGTATAGTGTGAGTGACCAGTGTATAGTGTGAGGGACCCAGATATAGTGTGAGGGACCAGGGTGTAGTGTGAGGGACAAGGGTATAGTGTGAGATACCAGGGTATAGTTTTATGGACCAGGGTATAGTGTGAGGAACCCCAGGGTATAGTCTGAGGGTCCAGGGTATAGTGTGAGGGACCAGGGCATAGTGTGAGGGACCCAGGTATAGTGTGAGGGACCAGGGTTTCGTGTGAGGGACCAGGGTATAGTGTGAGGGACCAGTGTATAGTGTGAGGGACCCAGAAAGAGTATGAGGGACCAGGGTGTATTGTGAGGGACCAGGGTATAGTGTGAGGGTCCCAGATATAGGGTGAGGGACCAGGGTTTAGTGTGAGGGACCAGGGTATAGTGTGAGGGACCAGTGTATAGTGTGAGGCACCCAGAAAGAGTGTGAGGGACCAGGGTGTAGTGTGAGGGATCAGGGTATAGTGTGAGGGACCAGGATATAGAGTGAGGGTACAGGGTATAGTGTGAGGGACCAGGTTTTCGTGTGAGGGTCCAGGATATAGTGTGAGGGACCAGGGTATAGTGTGAGCGTCCAGGGTATAGTGAGAAACCCCCGGGAATATTGTTAGGGACCAGGGTATAGTGAGAGGGACCCCAGGGTATTGTGTGAGAGACCAGGGTATAGTGTGAGAGACCAGGGTATAGTGTGAGGGACCAGGGTATAGTGTGAGGAACCCCTGGGTATAGTGTGAGGGACCAGGGTATAGTGTGAGGGACCAGGGTATATTGTGGGAGACCAGGGTATAGTGTGAGGGACCAGGGTATATTGTGGGAGACCAGGGTATAGTGTGAGGGGCCCAGGGTATAGTGTGAGGGACCAGGGTATAGTGTGGGGGACCAGGGTATAGTGTATGAGACCAGGGTGTAGTGTGAGGGACCAGGGTATAGTGTGGGAGACCAGGGTATAGTGTGAGGGACCCAGAAAGAGTGTGAGGGACCAGGGTATAGTGTGAGCGTCCAGGGTATAGTGAGAAACCCCAGGGTATATTGTGAGGGACCAGGGTATAGTGTGAGGGACCAGTGTATAATGTGAGGGACCCAGAAAGAGTGTGAGGGACCAGGGTATAGTGTGAGCGTCCAGGGTATAGTGAGAAACCCCAGGGTATATTGTGAGGGACCAGGGTATAGTGTGAGGGACCCCAGGGTATAGTGTTTGAGACCAGTGTATAGTGTGAGGGACCAGGGTATAGTGTGAGAGACCAGTGTTGTGTATGTAATATGTGTGCTACTTTGAACCTATGGACAGGACTGCACTACTTGTTGGGCGTAGTGATACGCAGTACCACTCCTGGCCATAGGGGTATAAATAGTACTGTGGGTACTGATCCCCCTCAGTTCCCGCCTGTGGGCATGAAGTAAAGACCTATGTATAGTCCCTACCTCCAACCAGTAAAGACCTGTTTGAGTTATACGTTTAAGTCTTTGTGTTAATTGTTCAATACAATACACATACTTAACACTGGCGACGAGTCGGTTCGAACCCTGCGGCAGTTATTCCACAGCGGCTTCGTCCAAAGACAGGACGTTGAAGAGAGGTTCCAATCCTCAACACCCCACTGAAAACTGAAGGGCAGCAGAAATCCTGACAGCTTCCAGCGACTGGAAGCGACAGGCATTAGGACCCTGAAGCCTCCATAACCTCGTGGGTAAGCCAGAGCCCGGGAGGGCGCGAGCGGGTAAGCCAGAGCCCGGGAGGGAGCGAGCAAGAGCCGCCGAGCGGGTGAGCCAGAGGCCGGGAGCCGCTTCAAGCGGGAGGCGCTTAGCGGGCCAGCGATCGCACCGGTGATAAGGGCTGAGAACCGTTTCGGGCGGGCGGCGCACCAGCGATCGCACAGGAGATAAGAGCCGCAGTCGGGCTGAAAGTCAGCGACGAGAAGCGCGGGAAAACCGCCATTGAAGTGGGCGGGGAGAGCGAGAAGCGCGGGAAAGCCGCCATTTTTCGCGGGAAAACCGCTGGGGAAGAAGGCAGAAGCGGGAAAACCGCCATTTTGTGGGCGGAGGACGACGGCAAGAGCGGGAAGCCGCCATCTTGGATAACAGTAAAAAAAAAAAAAATCTGAGAATTTGCAAATCTGATAAAGTACTACAATGCCTAAACACGGGAATATTAGCAACTTTGATAGTGACATCGAAGATTGGACCATATATGTTGAACGAGTTAAAAATTATTGTAAGGCCAATAAAATTCGTGAGGTTGATAAAGCACTAACATTATTAAATTTAATGGGTGCGAAGACATACGGGCAATTGAAACACCTGTTATCACCAGATGAACCGGCGAATAAGAAGTTCGATGAGATTGTTACTGTCCTGAAAGATCATCTAAACCCCACGCCGCTGATGCTAGCGGAACGATTTAAATTTTACGACAGAAGGCAGCTACAGCATGAAAGCAATGCTGATTATTTGCTGGAATTGCGTAAATTAGCGAAATATTGCCAGTTTGGAACGGGACTGACAGAGGCACTTCGAGACAAATTTGTGTGTGGTTTATTTAAACAGGATACACAAAAGCGACTGCTCGAGGAGAATGAGCTGACGCTTGAGAAGGCGGTCACTATGGCAGCAGCACACGAAGCCGCAGCGAGAGGCACGGCAGTAATGCAGCTACGGTCACCGGAGCTCAGTGCACACAAATTGGGTGTGAGTTCTGGCAAATGTTATCGTTGTGGAAAGACAATGCATGATCAGAACCAGTGTTGGTTTAAAAACCAAGAATGTAGAACTTGTGGTAGGCTTGGACATATAGCTAGAGTATGCAGGTCAGGGAAGAAGACCAGCAACAAGAAGTCACCGCAAGGAAAATACGCAAAGGTACACAAGGTGACCGAACAGGAGTCCGATTCAGACGCTAGCAGTAATGAACTGGCTAGCTTAAGCTGTAATGAACTGGCTAGCTTAAGAGTACTCAACGCTGGTAAGGGTGCAGACCTCCAGACAATTTGGGTCACTCTTCAGATAGAAGGAGTCCAAGTAAAACTGGAATTGGACACTGGATCGGCATTGACGGTCATAAATAAGAAAGATTACGGAAAGTTATTCCAACATCTTCCCCTACAGGATACGGGGATTATATTGAAAACATACACGGGGCAAAGAGTGTACCCCATCGGGAAAATAGAGGTTGCAGTGGTCCACAAGGGCGAAGACAGTCAAATAATGGACTTATATGTGATATCTGAAGGCGGTCCTCCACTACTAGGACGGGAGTGGATTAGGAAAATGAATATGGACTGGCATTTCCTACAAACAATAACGAGTGAGAACTCGGTGAAGATAGTCGGCCCAGACTCTGGAACGGATGATGGTAAGCCCAACTCAGGTGCAAAAGACAAAGTTTCAGCACAGAATTCCACTGAGCAACAACAACATAGTTTAACTGTGGATTCTGAGTCTGGCAAGTCTACTGATGTGCCCATTTCTGAGGGACACCGGGCTCGAACTCAACTCCATTTCAAACTACAACAGCAATTAGAACAAATGCTTCGCCGTTTTGAGCAAGAGTTGAATGCAACGAAAGAGTTCTTTGATATAGAGTTGGAGAATCTGGAAAGACAACAGAAGCAGCTGATGGAGAAAATGGAGCAGGAGCACACAAAACGTCTGATGTCAGAGGAGTTAACGGTCAGCCAACTTCTGCATATGCTGAAGGACAGGACTCTGAAATGGGAAAAACTTGAACATGAACTTCAATATTCAAACGAAAGGGGTTCGGAGCTCTCAAAGGTTATTGGAAGAGCTGAGGTGGCAACACAGACTGAGATGACTGCAACAGAGCAGCCCTTGGATGCCAAAAGTACGCTGACTCACGTCAACGTAGAACAACAGACCGCTGAAACAGCTGCTCCGGTAGAGGGATTGCATAGTCCGATCAATCAATCTCCAAAGGAAGTTGAAGTATTAAAATCACAAATGAGGTCACTAGTAAACGACTTGCTGAAAGCCCAGAAAAAGCTGGATGCAGAGGTACACATGAAGAAGTCTCTTCAGGAAAGATGTCTTGATTTGGAACAAGAGCTGGCTCACGTCCAGCTGGGTATGGAGGAAATAGACGACCCTCTCACTGGTCTAGCTCAGGACGACACCGAATATTACGATGTCCTGTCCTGCCCAGCTTGTAACTTCGACTCCCAAAGTGGAGAAATCATGGAGGAGCACCAAAAGTCTACGGAACATCGGGAGAAGCTGGCTCTACGACGGAAACAGGAGGAAGAGAAGGAGGAACTGCGCATGCAGCTGGCAGCTGTGGCAGCTGACAATGGAGCCCAGAGAGTCTCCAAGAAGCAGAAAAGGAAAAGTAAAAACAGAAGATGACCCATCTGAACCATTATCACCTCTACCAGATCACACACGTGGTCCCTCCGAACGGAGCCAATTCAGTTCGGAAGTTCAAACTGTTAAATCCATGGAAGGACTATTGAATGAGTCACTCCAGCAACGTGAACCGACTACACCACAGAGATTGAATCTGTGAACTGTTTTCCGCAGAGACTGAATCTGTGATCTGTTTTGACATGAAGTTATCTATGTATCTATGTTATTCTGTTATGTAAACCTGAAGTTATATATGTATATATGTTATTACGTTATGTTAAATGAGGAGATGACTGTAAAGCTAGGAAGGGAGGAATGTTGTGTATGTAATATGTGTGCTACTTTGAACCTATGGACAGGACTGCACTACTTGTTGGGCGTAGTGATACGCAGTACCACTCCTGGCCATAGGGGTATAAATAGTACTGTGGGTACTGATCCCCCTCAGTTCCCGCCTGTGGGCATGAAGTAAAGACCTATGTATAGTCCCTACCTCCAACCAGTAAAGACCTGTTTGAGTTATACGTTTAAGTCTTTGTGTTAATTGTTCAATACAATACACATACTTAACAACCAGGGTATAGTGTGAGTGACCAGTGTATAGTGTGAGTGACCAGAGTAAAGTGTGAGGGACCAGGGTATAGTGTGAGGGACCAGGGTATAGTGTGAGAGACCAGGGTATAGTATGAGAGACCAGGGTATATTGTGAGAGCCCAGGGTATATTGTGAGAGACCAGGGTATAGTGTGAGGGACCAGGGTATAGTGTGAGGGACCAGGGTATATTATGAGAGACCAGGGTATAGTGTGAGGAACCAGGGTATAGTGTGAGGGACCAGGGTATATTGTGAGAGACCAGGGTATAGTGTGAGAGACCAGGGAATAGTGTGAGAGACCAGGGTATATTGTGAGAGACCAGGGTATAGTGTGAGAGACCCCCAGGGTATAGAATGAGGGACCAGGGTATAGTGTGAGGGACCAGCGTATTGTGTGAGAGACCAGGGTATAGTGTGAGGGACCAGGGTATAGCGTGAGGGACCAGGGTATAGCGTGAGGGACCAGGGTATAGTGTGAGGGACCCAGATATAGTGTGAGGGACCAGGGTGTAGTGTGAGGGACCAGGGTGTAGTGTGAGGGACAAGGGTATAGTGTGAGGGACCAGGGTATAGTTTTATGCACCAGGGTATAGTGTGAGGAACCCCAGGGTATAGTCTGAGGGTCCAGGGTATAGTGTGAGGGACCAGGGCATAGTGTGAGGGACCCCAGGGTATAGTATGAGGGACCAGGGAATAGTGTGAGGGACCAGGGAATAGTGTGAGGGACCAGGGTTTAGTGTGAGGGACCAGGGTTTAGTTTGAGGGACCAGGGTATAGTGTGAGGGACCAGGCTATCGTGTGAGGGACCAGGGTATAGTGTGAGGGACCAGGGTATAGTGTGAGGCCAGGGTAGAGTGTGCATGACCAGGGTATAGTGTGAGGGACCAGGCTATCGTGTGAGGGACCAGGGTATAATGTGAGGGACCAGGGTATAGTGTGATTGACCAGGGTATAGTGTGAGGAACCAGGGTATAGTGTGACGAGCCAGGGTATAGAGTGAGGGACCAGGGTATAGTGTGAGGGACCAGGACATAGTGTGAGGGACCAGGGCATAGTGTGAGGGACCAGGGCATAGTGTGAGGGACCAGGGTATAATGTGAGGAACCCCAGGGTGTATTGTGAGGGACCAGGGCATAGTGTGAGGGACCAGGGTATAGTGTGATGTGTAAAGTCTGTGGGCTGTATAGTGAATTAACACACAGACTACCAGAGTAACTTAAACAGGACTTTACTATTCGGAGTTCAGGGCGAATCTGCACAATAAATCCTGACACCGCACTTATATACCGGTGTGGTCACCGTCGGTATTACAGTATACAGCAGCCAAGATAAAGACGTGCCATACCCAAAATAGTTCTCTTAAAGGTAGACTGTTACATACAATAGTTCTCTTAAAGGTAGAACAGTTACATACACTACAATCCTCCCTTTTTAGCTTACAACATACTTGTTTCCCATTAACATAACATATATACAACTTTATACAAAACAGTTCACAGATTCAGTCTCTCTGGAGGTTTCCTGACTCTGTCCGGATAACGCCTTGGTGGCGTAGTAGTTTCCGGCGGGGTAGTAGGTTCTTTTGGCAAGGTCGATTCGGCTTGAAAGACAGTGCCAGGTTCATCTGGTTCCAGTGTTACCAGATCGGAGGTAGGTGCTCTGGGTATCTCTGTTTCAACATTAGCCATGTACGGTTGTGGAGTAGGTTGGCCCTTTGTGGATGACCCTATGATCTGGTCAACATGGCGTCTAATTATGCTGTCACCAATGTCCACAGTATACATCAGCGGCCCTAGCCTTTTTCCAATAGTTCCAGGCTGCCATTTCTCGGTACGGTAGTCCCGGGCCAAAACTTGTTGACCTATCTGAAAAGATCTAGTTGGCCTTTCATTCATGCCCTGGAATTGTCGGTTCTCTACGTCTCTTCTGACGTTTGGCTTAGTCAAATCCAGCCGGCATCTTAGTCTTCTGTTGAAAAACATCATGGCGGGAGTTTGATTTGTGACCGCATGTGTTGCATTCCTGTACGCCAACAAGAAGTTATCTACCTTATGTTGTAAGTTGAGGGCTTCATTACCCATGGCCTTTATGGCCTTCTTGAAGGTCTGGACAAACCTCTCAGCTAACCCATTGGTGGCGGGATGGTATGGGGCAGACGTGTAGTGCTTGACCCCATTGCTTTTCAAGAACTTCTTGAATTCTTCGGACACAAATTGCGGTCCATTATCAGAACAGATCTGTTCCGGCAGCCCATTCCTGGCAAAAATGGTCCTCAATACTGTGATGGTTTTTTCCGTGGTGGTGGAGGACATCTTTATTACCTCCGGCCACTTGGAGTGTGCATCCACCGCGATTAGAAACATTGAGTCCATAAATGGACCAGCAAAGTCGATGTGTACCCTTTGCCAGGGAGATGAGGGCCACTCCCATGGATGCAGAGGAGCTTGTGGTGGCGCGTTTTGGACCTTCTGGCATCCTAGACAGCTTTTAGTTATTTCTTCGATGTCTCCATCAATACCTGGCCACCACACAAATGCTCTTGCTAGGTTCTTCATTTTCACTCCACCCAGATGCCCCTCATGCGGCTCCTTTAGCACCTTGCTCTGAAGTTTGGGTGGAATCACCACTCTAGATCCACACATCAAAGTTCCTCCACACACTGACAGCTGTTCTTTCCTTTGCGAAAATGCTGGCAGCGTTGGTTCGCCATGTGCTGGCCATCCCTCCACTGTTAAATCGTAGACTCGTGAGAGAGTCGGGTCATTTCTTGTTTCGTTTTCGATCATTGAATTTGTTACTGGTAGACATTCCACTATGGATGAGTGGAACATCTCTACCGGGTCCACTGTAGTCGCCTCTTCTACTACTGGCAACGGTAGGTGTGATAACCCATCAGCATTTCCATGCTGTTTGGACCTTTTGTATTCAATGTCATATTGGTGTGCCCCAAGTAACACGGACCACCTCTGTAACCTTTGTGCAGTCATGATGGAAACGGCCTTGTTAGGGTTGAATATGGCCACCAACGATTGGTGGTCTGTCAGTAATGTGAACTTCTTGCCTTGCAGGTAATGATTGAATTTCTTTACCCCCCACACAAGGCTGAGGGCCTCTCTATCTATCTGGGCATAATTTCGCTCAGCGGAGGTCAATGATCGGGACGCAAATGCGACTGGCCTTTCCGAGCCATTTGGTAACTTGTGTGACAGTACTGCTCCAATTCCATAAGGGGAAGCATCACAAGCTAGACGAAGAGGTAACGTTGGGTTGAAATGAGCCAACACTTCCTCAGAGGTAATCAACGCCTTGCTTCTGCGAAAGGCCTTCTTACAGTCCTCGCTCCACTTCCATGGTACTTCTTTCCGCAACAGAGCATTCAGCGGATGCAGCACCGTGGATAGATTTGGCAGAAACTTGTGATAATAATTTATCAACCCCAAAAACGACCTCAACTGTGATACGTTTTCCGGAGCGGGGACCTTCACGACAGCTTCTATCTTGTCAGGTGACTTGTGTAGCCCCTCTCGGTCAATGACATGACCGCAGTATGAGATCCGTTTCTGGAAGAACTCACATTTCTGGCGATTAACTCGAAGGCCATATTCCTTCAACCTGGTGAGCACCAGTTTCAAATTTGTAAGGTGTTCCTCCTCGTCCTCTCCCGTAATCAGGATATCGTCCAAGTAACACTGCGTGCTTGGAATACCCTGTAAGACCTGCTCCATGGCCCTCTGCCAAATTGCTGGGGACGAAGCTACTCCAAAAACCAGTCTATTATAACGATACAAGCCTCTGTGTGTGTTGATTGTGAGATACTGGCACGACTCTTCCTCGACTTCCATCTGTAAGTATGCTTGTGCCAGGTCTATCTTGGTGAAGTGTTTCCCGCCAGCCAATGAAGCAAAGATATCCTCAATCCGTGGAAGCGGGTATTGTACCGTGTGAAGCACCGGATTAACTGTGATCTTGAAGTCTCCGCAGATGCGGACCTTTCCCGGTCCCCCTGGCTTGTTACTTGATGAAGACTTCATGACGGGAACAATGGGCGTGGCCCACTCACTCCAGTCCACCTTTGACAGTACCCCTAATCGTTCAAGTTCTTCCAGTTCTGCCTCCACAGCAGGTCGTATCGCGTAAGGTACCGATCTGGCTTTGAAAAATTTGGGGCTTGCCTGTTCTGCAATCTTGATTCTTGCTTTAATTCCTCGCAGTGTTCCCAGTCCTTGTTGGAATACCTCTTTAGCTTCATCCAATATTCTGGACAACCGTTCAGGTTTGACCTCTTCCTTCCCGGAATCTACCGTCATTGTGTTTAGTGAATGCCAGTCTATCTTTATTTTCCTGATCCACTCCCGTCCCAGAAGTGGTGGACCTCCCTTGGGCAGCACATACAGGTCCATCCTTTGGTGATCTTTGTCCTTGTATCTCACCTTGACTTCTATCTTTCCGATGGGGTGTACTTTGTGCCCCGTGTATGTCTGTAATACTATATCCGTGTCCCTTAGGGGAATATGCTTGAATAACTTGTTGTAATCATGCTTATTCATGACCGTCAATGCCGATCCGGTGTCCACTTCCATTTTCACTTGGACTTTTGCAATCTGTAGTGTGATCCAGATAGTTTGTCGGTCAGCTTCTTCACTCACATTGTGAATTCTCAGACTATCCAGTTCCATGCTGTTGGAGTCTGAGTCCGAATTCCGTTCCTCTGAACTCTTCCCAGTCACCTCATGTACCTTCTTGTACTTCCTCTGTGGTGACTTATTGCTGCTGGTCTTCTTTCCCGACCGGCATACCTTAGCTATGTGACCCAGCTTGCCACATTTTCGACATTCCTGGTTTTTAACCCAACATTGGTTCTGGTCGTGTGTTGTCTTCCCACAACGATAACATTTCGTTGTTCCCGAAGTAATTTGATCCACACTGAGTACCGCTGTTTTCCGCTGCATTTCTTCCATGCCTCTCACTGCGGCTTCGTGCGATGCTGCAATCAGGACAGCCTTATCGAGTGTAAGATCATTCTCTTCGAGCAGTCGTTTTTGTGTTCCTTCCTTCGACATTCCGCACACGAACTTGTCTCTCAGTGCCTCTGTCAGATTTCCTCCAAACTGGCAGTGTTTCGCTAGTTTACGCAGTTCGACCAAGTATTCCGCGTTGCTTTCCTCTTTCCGTTGCGTTCTCGCGTAAAATTTAGATCGTTCCGCTAACATCAGCGGTGCGGGGTTAAAATGATCCTGTAGGACAGCAACAATATTAGCAAAAGACTGATCCGCCGGTTTAGCTGGTGATAGAAGATGCTTCAATAACCCGTATGTCTTCGCACCCATTGAGTTTAGTAAGGTTATAGCTTTTTCATAATTTGCTATCTTATTGGCCTTACAATCTATCTCGATGCGTTCTACATACGTGGCCCAATCTTCCACCTCGGAATCGAAACCGTTGATGTTACTACGCTTAGGCATCTTCACACTCTTCCTGAGAACAACACGAAATATTTCTTTAACTTTTTTTTTTCAAGATGGCGGTTTCCCGCGCTTATCTTCTTCCCCGCCCACTTCAAAATGGCGGATTCCCGCTTACTGGCGGCTTCCCGCGTTTCTTCCCCTGGCGGGAGGGGTAAGCTTTCCCCTCGGGCGACGGCCGCTGGCTTTCAGGGTTCGCAGCCTGTGCGTCAGCTTCAGTGCGTTCCTTTTCTCGGCAGGGCAACTGGCGCTAGGTACAACCCGTTGACGGCGACCAGTTCCAGCCGCTGGGCTGGATCTCGCTCAGTCTTCCGTGCTCGGCTCTGTCTCTCCCGCTCGCGCGGCTCTCAATCGCGCCTCCCAGCCCTCTCGCAGTCCGATGCTTTCCTCCCCGGCTGCGGCTGAGTTCTCCGTGGGTTATTTATTTATATCTTCCTGCGCCTTCCGATCCCGGTCGCAGCGCTTCGTGGCCTCGGTCGCTGTCCGGCCTATTTCGCCAGTCGCGGTCTAGCTGTCTCCCAGCCCGTTTGTACCGCGACTTTCTTGCTCCACGCTGCCCCAGTCTCAGCGCCTCTGGGCCCGACTTCTGTCCGGCTCCTTTCCCCCTCGATCGTGGTCGAGTTCACCGCCCTTCCTCCGGTTATTTCTTTTGTTTTATTTTCCCTTTACTCACAGTCACCATGGCTGGCTTGCTTCTCGGGCTGATCGGCTCACTCCCTACCGTGGCAGAAGGAACAGTCAGTGCCTGTTGCTGATGGAAGGCTTCGTGTTTGAAATCTTCCTCCTTTCTTGCTCTGCAGACTCGAGTTTTCTCTCAGCAGAACGACGAGGGCGGTTGCTTCTTCTCGACGCTCGTTAACTGCTTCGGAAGTATTGTTGCCGCAGGGTAAGATCGAACTCGTCGCCACTGTAAAGTCTGTGGGTTGTATAGTGAATTAACACACAGACTACCAGAGTAACTTAAACAGGACTTTACTATTCGGAGGTCAGGGCGAATCTGCACAATAAATCCTGACACCGCACTTATATACCGGTGTGGTCACCGTCGGTATTGCAGTATACAGCAGCCAAGATAAAGTAGTGCCATACCCAAAATAGTTCTCTTAAAGGTAGACTGTTACATACAATAGTTCTCTTAAAGGTAGAACAGTTACATACACTACATGATGGACCCCAGGGTATAGTGTGAGGGACCAGGGTATAAAGTGAGGGACCCCAGGGTATAGTGTGAGGGACCAGGGTGTAGTGTGAGGGACCAGGGTATAGTGTGAGGGACCAGGGTATAGTTTTAGGGACCAGGGAATAGTGTGAGGAACCCCAGGGTAGACTGTGAGTGACCAGGCTATAGTGTGAGGGAACATGGTGTAGTGTGAGGGACCAGGGTATATTGTGAGGGACCCAGATATAGTGTGATGGACCCCAGGGTATAGTGTGAGAGACCAGGGTATAGCGTGAGGGACCCAGATATAGTGTGAGGGACCAGGGTGTAGTGTGAGGGACCAGCGTATAGATTTAGGGACCAGGGTAGAGTGTGAGGAACCCCAGGGTATAGTCTGAGGGCCCAGGCCCAGGGTATAGTGTGAGGGACAAGGGTATCGTGTGAGAGACCAGGGTGTAGTGTGTGACCCCAGGGTATAGTGTGAGGGACCTGTGTATATTGTGAGGAACCCCAGGATATAGTGTGAGGGACCCAGGTATAGTGTGAGGGACCAGGGTGTAGTGTGAGGGACCAGGGTATAGTGTGAGGGACCAGGGTATAGTGTGAGGGACCAGAGTAAGGTGTGAGGGACCAGGGTATAGTGTGAGGGAACAGGATATAGTGTGAGGGACCAGGGTATAGTGTGAGCGTTCAGGGTATAGTGAGAAACCCCAGAATATATTGTGAGGGACCAGGGTATAGTGTGAGGGACCCCAGGGTGTAGTGTGAGAGACCAGGGTATAGTGTGAGGGACCAGGGTATAGTGTGAGGGACCCCAGGGTGTAGTGTGAGAGACCAGGTTATAGTGTGAGGGACCAGGGTATAGTGTGAGAGACCCCCAGCGTATAGTGTGAGGAACCCCAGGGTATAGTGTGAGGGACCCCAGGGTATAGGGTGAGGGACCAGGGTATAGTGTGAGGGACCAGGGTATAGTGTGAGGGACCAGGATATAGTGTGAGGGACCAGGGAATAGTGTGAGGGACCAGGGTATAGTTTGAGGGACCCCAGGGTATAGTGTGAGGGACCAGGGTATGGTGTGAGGGACCAGGTTATAGTGTGAGAGTCCAGGGTATAGTGTGAGAGACCAGGGTATAGTGTGAGGGACCAGGGTATATTTTTAGAGACCAGGGTATAGTGTTAGAGACCTGGGTATTGTGTGAGAGACCTGGGTATTGTGTGAGGGACCAGGGTATAGTGTGAGAGACCAGGGTATAGTGTGAGGGACCAGGGTATAGTGTGAGGGACCAGGGTATAGTGTGAGGACCAGGGTATAGTGTGAGAGACCAGGCTATAGTGTGAGGGACCAGGGTATAGTGTGAGTGACCAGGGTATAGTGTGAGAGACCCCAGGGTATAGTGTGAGGGACCAGGGTATAGTGTGAGGGACCAGGGTATAGTGTGAGGGACCAGGGTATAGTGTGAGGGACCAGGGTGTAGTGTGAGAGACCCCAGGGTATAGTGTGAGGGACCAGGGTATAGTGTGAGGACCAGGGTATAGTGTGAGAGACCAGGCTATAGTGTGAGGGACCAGGGTATAGTGTGAGTGACCAGGGTATAGTGTGAGAGACCCCAGGGTATAGTGTGAGGGACCAGGGTATAGTGTGAGGGACCAGGGTATAGTGTGAGGGACCAGGCTGTAGTGTGAGGGACCAGGGCATAGTGTGAGGGACCAGGGTATAGGTTGATGGACCCCAGGGTATAGTGTGAGGGACCAGGGTATAGTGTAAGGGACCAGGGTATAGTGTGAGGGACCCCAGGGTATATTGTGAGGGTCCAGGGTATAATGTGAGTGTCCAGGGTATAGTGTGACGGACCAGTGTATAGTGTGAGGGACCCAGATATAGTGTGATGGACCCCAGGGTATGGTGTGAGAGACCAGGGTATAGTGTGAGGCACCCTGATATAGTGTGAGGGACCAGGGTGTAGTGTGAGGGACCAGGGTATAGTGTGAAGGACCAGGGTATAGTGTGAGGGACCAGGGTATAGTTTGTGACCCCAGGGTATAGTGTGCGGGACCTGGGTATATTGTGAGGAACCCCAGGATATAGTGTGAGGGACCTGGGTATAGTGTGAGGGACCAGAGTAAGGTGTGAAGGACCAGGGTATAGTGTGAGGGACCAGGATATAGTGTGAGGGACCAGGGTATAGTGTGAGCATTCAGGGTACACTGAGAAACCCCAGCGTACATTGTGAGGGACCAGGGTATAGTGTGAGGGACCCCAGGGTATAGTGTGAGGGACCCCAGGGTGTAGAGTGAGAGACCAGGGTATAGTGTGAGGAACCAGGGTATAGTTTGAGAGACCAGGGTATAGTGGGAGTGACCAGGGTATAGTGTGAGGGACCAGGGTATAGAGTGAGGGACCAGGGTATAGTGTGAGGGACCAGGGTATAGTGTGAGAGGCCAGGGAAAAGTGTGAGAGACCAGGGTATAGTGTGAGAGACCAGGGTATAGTGTGAGGGACCAGGGTATAGTGTGAGGGGCCAGGGTATATTGTGAGAGACCAGGGTATAGTGTGAGGGACCAGGGTATAGTATGAGGGACCAGTGTATATTGTGAGAGACCAGGGTATAGTGTGAGGGACCAGGGTATAGTGTGAGGATTCCCAGGGTATAGTGTGAGGAACCAGGTTATAGTGTGAGAGACCAGGGTATAGTGTGAGGAACCCCAGTTATAGTGTGAGGGACCAGGGTATAGTGTGAGGGACCAGGGTATAGCGTGAGGGACCAGGATATAGTGTGAGGGACCAGGGAATAGTGTGAGGGACCAGGGTATAGTGTGAGGGACTCCAGGGTATAGTGTGAGGGACCAGGGAATGGTGTGAGGGACCAGGGTATAGTGTGAGAGACCCCAGGGTATATTGTGAGGGTCCAGGGTATAATGTGAGGGTCCAGGGTATAGTGTGAGGGACCAGTGTATAGTGTGAGGGACCCAGATATAGTGTGATGGACCCCAGGGTATAGTGTGAGAGACCAGGGTATAGTGTGAGGGACCCTGATATCGTGTGAGGGACCAGGGTATAGTTTCAGGGACCAGGATAGAGTGTGAAGAACCCCAGGGTGTAGTGTGAGGGACCAGGGTATAGTGTGAGGGACCAGGGTATAATGTGAAGGACCAGGGTATAGTGTGAGGGACCAGGGTATAGTTTGTGACCCCAGGGTATAGTGTGAGGGACCTGGGTATATTGTGAGGAACCCCAGGATATAGTGTGAGGGACCTGGGTATAGTGTGAGGGACCAGAGTAAGGTGTGAAGGACCAGGGTATAGTGTGAGCGTTCAGGGTATTGTGAGAAACCCCAGCGTACATTGTGAGGGACCAGGGTATAGTGTGAGGGACCCCAGGGTATAGTGTGAGGGACCCCAGGGTATAGTGTGAGGGACCAGGGTATAGTGTGAGGAACCAGGGTATAGTTTGAGAGACCAGGGTATAGTGTGAGTGACCAGGGTATAGTGTGAGGGACCAGGGTATAGAGTGAGGGACCAGGGTATAGTGTGAGGGAACAGGGTATAGTGTGAGAGGCCAGGGAAAAGTGTGAGAGACCAGGGTATAGTGTGAGAGACCAGGGTATAGTGTGAGGGACCAGGGTATAGTGTGAGGGACGAGGGTATATTGTGAAAGACCAGGGTATGGTGTGAGGGACCAGGGTATAGTGTGATAGACCAGGGCATAGTGTGAGAGACCAGGGTCTAGTGTGAGTGACCAGGGTATAGTGTGAGGGACCAGGGTATAGTGTGAGGAACCCCCGGGTATAGTGTGAGGGACCAGGGTATAGTGTGAGGGACCAGGGTATAGTGTGAGAGACCAGGGTATAGTGTGAGAGAACCCCAGGGTATAGTGTGAGGGACCAGGGTATAGTGCGAGAGACCAGGGGTGTCAGGAACCCCCGGGTATAGTGTGAGGGACCAGGGTATAGTATGAGGGACCAGGGTATAGTGTGAGGATTCCCAGGGTATAGTGTGAGGAACCAGGGTATAGTGTGAGAGACCAGGGTATAGTGTGAGGAACCCCAGGGTATAGTGTGAGGGACCAGGGTATAGTGTGAGGGACCAGGGTATAGCGTGAGGGACCAGGATATAGTGTGAGGGACCAGGGAATAGAGTGAGGGACCAGGGTATAGTGTGAGGGACCCCAGGGCATAGTGTGAGGCACCAGGATATGGTGTGAGGGACCAGGTTATAGTGTGAGGGTCCAGGGTATATTGTGAGAGACCAGGGTATAGTGTGAGGGACCAGGGTATGGTGTGAGGGACCAGGTTATAGTGTGAGAGACCAGGGTATATTGAGAGAGACCAGGGTATAGTGTGAGAGATGAGGGTATCGTGTGATGGACGAGGGTATAGTGTGAAGGACCAGGGTATAGTGTGAGGGACCAGGGTATAGTGTGAGTGACCAGGGTATAATGAGAGGGACCAGGGTATAGTGTGAGGAAACAGGGTATAGTGTGAGGGACCAGGGTATCGTGTGAGGGACCAGTGTATAGTGTGAGGGACCAGGGTATAGTGTGAGTGACCCGGGTATAGTGTGAGGGACCAGGGTATAGTGTGAGGGACCAAGGTATAGTGTGAGGGACTAGGTTATAGTGTGAGGGACCTGGTTATAGTGCAAGGCCCCAGAGTGTAGTGTGAAGGACCTGGGTATAGTGCAAGGCCCCAGGGTGTAGTGTGAGGGACCAGGGTATAGTGTGAGCGTTCAGGGTATCGTGAGAAACCCCAGCGTACATTGTGAGGGACCAGGGTATAGTGTGAGGGACCCCAGGGTATAGTGTGAGTGACCAGGGTATAGTGTGAGGGACCAGGGTATAGTGTGAGACACCAGGGTATAGCGTGAGTGACCAGGGTATAGTGTGAGGGACCAGGGTATAGAGTGAGGGACCAGGGTATAGTGTGAGGGACCAGGGTATAGTGTGAGGGGCCAGGGTATAGAGTGAGGGACCAGGGTATAGTGTGAGGGACCAGGGTATAGTGTGAGGGGCCAGGGTATATTGTGAGAGACCAGGGTATAGTGTGAGGGACCAGGGTATAGTGTGAGGGACGAGGGTATATTGTGAAAGACCAGGGTATGGTGTGAGGGACCAGGGTATAGTGTGAGAGACCAGGGTATATTGTGAGAGACCAGGGTATAATGTGAGGGACCAGGGTATATTGTGAGGGACCAGGGTATAGTGTGAGAGACCAGGGTATAGTGTGAGAGACCAGGGTATAGTGTGAGGAACCAGGGCATAGTGTGAGGGACCAGGGTATAGTGTGATGGACCCCAGGGTATAGTGTGAGGGACCAGGGTATAGTGTGAGGGACCAGGGTATAGTGTGAGGGACCCCAGGGTATATTGTGAGGGTCCAGGGTATAATGTGAGGGTCCAGGGTATAGTGTGAGGGACCAGGGTATAGTGTGAGGGACCCAGATATAGTGTGGTGGACCCCAGGGTATAGTGTGAGAGACCAGGGTATAGTGTGAGGGACCCTGATATGGTGTGAGGGACCACTGTGTAGTGTGAGGGACCAGGGTATAGTGTGAGGGACCAGGGTATAGTGTGAGGGACCAGGGTATAGTTTTAGGGACCAGGATAGAGTTTGAAGAACCCCAGGGTATAGTGTGAGGGACCAGGGTATAGTGTGAGGGACCAGGGTATAATGTGAAGGACCAGGGTATAGTGTGAGGGACCAGGGTATAGTTTGTGACCCCAGGGTATAGTGTGAGAGACCTGGGTATATTGTGAGGAACTGCAGGATATAGTGTGAGGGACCAGGGTATAGTGTGAGCTTTCAGGGTATAGTGAGAAACCCCAGCGTACATTGTGAGGGACCAGGGTATAGTGTGAGGGACCCCAGGGAATAGTGTGAGGGACCCCAGGATATTGTGTGAGGGACCAGGGTACAGTGTGAGGAACCAGGGTATAGTTTGAGAGACCAGGGTATAGTGTGAGTGACCAGGGTATAGTGTGAGAGGCCAGCGAAAAGTGTGAGAGACCAGGGTATAGTGTGAGAGACCAGGGTATAGTGTGAGGGACGAGGGTATATTGTGAAAGACCAGGGTATATTGTGAGGGACCAGGGTATATTGTGAGAGACCAGGGTATATTGTGAGAGACCAGGATATAGTGTGAGGGTCCCCAGGGTATAGTGTGAGGGACACCAGGGTATAGTGTGAGGCCAGGGTAGGGTGTGCGTGACCAGGGTATAGTGTGAGGGACCAGGGTATAGTGTGAGGGACCAGGGTATAGTGTGAGGGACCAGGGTATAGTGTGAGGGACCAGGGCATAGTGTGAGGGACCCCAGGGTATAGTGTGAGGGACCAGGGTTTAGTGTGAGGGACCAGGGTTTAGTTTGAGGGACCAGGGTATAGTGTGAGGGGCCAGGCTATCGTGTGAGGGACCAGGGTATAGTGTGAGGGACCAGCGTATAGTGTGAGGGACCAGGGTATAGTGTGAGGGACCAGCGTATAGTGTGAGGGACCAGGGTATAGTGTGAGGGACCAGGCTATCGTGTGAGGGACCAGGGTATAGTGTGAGGGGCCAGGGTATAGTGTGAGGGACCAGGATATAGTGTGAGGGACCAGGGTATAGTGTGAGGGACCAGGGTATAGTGTGACGAGCCAGGGTATAGTGTGAGGGACCAGGGTATAGTGTGAGGGACGAGGGCATAGTGTGAGGGACCAGGGCATAGTGTGAGGGACCAGGGCATAGTGTGAGGGTCCAGGGTATAGTGTTAGGAACACCAGGGTATATTGTGAGGGACCAGGGTATAGTGTGAGTGACCAGGGTATAATGTGATGGACCCCAGGGTATACCGTGAGGGACCAGGGTATAATGTGAGGGACCCCAGGGTATAGTGTGAGAGACCAGGGTATAGTGTGAGGGACCCAGATATAGTGTGAGGGACCAGGGTGTAGTGTGAGGGACCAGGTATAGTGTGAGGGACCAGGGTATAGTTTTAGGGACCAGGGAATAGTGTGAGGAACCCCAGGGTATACAGTGAGTGACCAGGCTATAGTGTGAGGGACCAGGGTGTAGTGTGAGGGACCAGGGTATAGTGTGAGGGACCCAGATATAATGTGATGGACCCCAGGGTATAGTGTGAGAGACCAGGGTATAGCGTGAGGGACCCACATATAGTGTGAGGGACCAGGGTGTAGTGTGAGGGACCAGGGTATAGTGTGAGGGACCAGGGTATAGTGTGAGGGACCAGGGTATAGTTTTAGGGACCAGGGTAGAGTGTGAGGAACCCCAGGGTATAGTCTGAGGGACCAGGGTATAGTGTGAAGGACCAGGGTATAGTGTGAGGGACCAGGGTATCGTGTGAGAGACCAGGGTATAGTGTGAGGGACCTGTGTATAGTGTGAGGAACCCCAGGATATAGTGTGAAGGACCAGGGTATAGTGTGAGGGAACAGGATATAGTGTGAGGGACCAGGGTATAGTGTGAGCGTTCAGGGTATAGTGAGAAAACCCAGCGTATATTGTGAGGGACCAGGGTATAGTGTGAGGAACCAGGGTATATTTTGAGAGACCAGGGTATAGTGTGAGAGGCCAGGGTATAGTGTGAGAGCCCAGCGTATAGTGTGACGGACCAGGGTATAGTGTGAGGGACCAGGGTATATTGTGAGAGACTAGGATATAGTGTGAGGGACCAGGGTATAGTGTGAGGGACGAGGGTATATTGTGAGAGACCAGGGTATATTGTGAGGGACCAGGGTATAGTGTGAGAGACCAGGGTATATTGTGAGAGACCAGGGTATAGTGTGAGGGACCAGGGTATAGTGTGAGGGACCAGGGTATAGTGTGAGAGACCAGGGCATAGTGTGAGTGACAAGGGTATATTGTGAGAGACCAGGGTATAGTGTGAGGTACCAGGGTATATTGTGAGGGACCAGGGTATAGTGTGAGAGACCCCCAGGGTATAGTGTGAGGGACCAAGGTATAGTGTGAGAGACCAGGGTATAGTGTGAGGGACCAGGGTATAGTGTGAGGGACCAGGATATAGTGTGAGGGACCAAGGTATAGTGTGAGGAACCAGGGTATAGTGTGAGAGACCAGGGTATAGTGTGAGGAACCCCAGGGTATAGTGTGAGGGAACAGGGTATAGTGTGAGGGACCAGGGTATAGCGTGAGGGACCAGGATATAGTGTGAGGGACCAGGGAAAAGTGTGAGGGACCAGGGTATAGTGTGAGGGACCCCAGGGTATAGTGTGAGGGACCAGGGTAAGGTGTGAGGGGCCAGGTTATAGTGTGAGGGACCAGTGTATAGTGTGAGGGACCAGGGTATACTGTGAGAGACCAGGGTATAGTGTGAGAGACCAGGGTATAGTGTGAGTGACCAGGGTATAGTGTGAGGGACCAGGGTATAGTGTGAGGGACCAGGGTATAGTGTGAGGGACCAGGGTATAGTGTGAGGGACCCCAGGGTATATTTTGAGAGACGAGGGCATAGTGTGAGAGACCTGGGTATTGTGTGAGGGACCAGGGTATATTGTGAGAGACCAGGGTATAGTGTGAGGGACCAGGGTATTGTGTGAGGGACCAGGGTATAGTGTGAGGACCAGGGTATAGTGTGAGAGACCAGGGTATAGTGTGAGAGATCCCAGGGTATAGTGTGAGAGACCAGGGTATAGTGTGAGAAACCCCAGGGTATAGTTTGAGGGACATGGGTATAGTGTGAGAGACCAGGGTATCGTGTGAGAGACCCCAGGGTATAGTGTGAGAAACCCCAGGGTATAGTTTGAGGGACCAGGGTATAGTGTTAGAGACCAGGGAATAGTGTGAGGGACCAGGGTATAGTTTGAGGGACCCCAGGGTATAGAGTGAGGGACCCCAGGGTATAGTGTGAGAGACCCCAGGGTATAGTGTGAGAGACCCCAGGGTATAGTGTGAGGGACCAGGGTATAGTGTGAGCGACCAGGCTGTAATGTGAGGGACCAGGGCATAGTGTGAGGGACCAGGGTATAGTGTGAGAGACCAGGTTATTGTGTGAGAGACCTCAGGGTGTAGTGTGAGGGACCAGGGCATAGTGTGAGGGACCAGGGTATAGGTTGATGGACCCCAGGGTATAGTGTGAGGGACCAGGGTATAGTGTAAGGGACCAGGGTATAGTGTGAGGGACCCCAGGGTATATTGTGAGGGTCCAGGGTATAATGTGAGTGTCCAGGGTATAGTGTGAGGGACCAGTGTATAGTGTGAGGGACCCAGATATAGTGTGATGGACCCCAGGGTATAGTGTGAGAGACCAGGGTATAGTGTGAGGCACCCTGATATAGTGTGAGGGACCAGTGTGTAGTGTGAGGGACCAGGGTATAGTGTGAGGGACCAGGGTATAGTGTGAGGGACCAGGGTATAGTTTTAGGGACCAGGATAGAGTGTGAAGAACCCCAGGGTATAGTGTGAGGGACCAGGGTATAGTGTGAGGGACCAGGGTATAGTGTGAAGGACCAGGGTATAGTGTGAGGGACCAGGGTATAGTTTGTGACCCCAGGGTATAGTGTGCGGGACCTGGGTATATTGTGAGGAACGCCAGGATATAGTGTGAGGGACCTGGGTATAGTGTGAGGGACCAGAGTAAGGTGTGAAGGACCAGGGTATAGTGTGAGGGACCAGGATATAGTGTGAGGGACCAGGGTATAGTGTGAGCGTTCAGGGTACACTGAGAAACCCCAGCGTACATTGTGAGGGACCAGGGTATAGTGTGAGGGACCCCAGGGTACAGTGTGAGGGACCCCAGGGTGTAGTGTGAGAGACCAGGGTATAGTGTGAGGAACCAGGGTATAGTTTGAGAGACCAGGGTATAGTGGGAGTGACCAGGGTATAGTGTGAGGGACCAGGGTATAGAGTGAGGGACCAGGGTATAGTGTGAGGGACCAGGGTATAGTGTGAGAGGCCAGGGAAAAGTGTGAGAGACCAGGGTATAGTGTGAGAGACCAGGGTATAGTGTGAGGGACCAGGGTATAGTGTGAGGGGCCAGGGTATATTGTGAGAGACCAGGGTATAGTGTGAGGGACCAGGGTATAGTATGAGGGACCAGTGTATATTGTGAGAGACCAGGGTATAGTGTGAGGGACCAGGGTATAGTGTGAGGATTCCCAGGGTATAGTGTGAGGAACCAGGGTATAGTGTGAGAGACCAGGGTATAGTGTGAGGGACCAGGATATAGTGTGAGGGACCAGGGTATAGCGTGAGGGACCAGGATATAGTGTGAGGGACCAGGGAATAGTGTGAGGGACCAGGGTATAATGTGAGGGACTCCAGGGTATAGTGTGAGGGACCAGGGTATGGTGTGAGGGACCAGGGTATAGTGTGAGAGACCCCAGGGTATAGTGTGAGGGACCAGGGTATAGTGTGAGGGTCCAGGGTATAGTGTGAAGGACCAGGGCATAGTGTGAGTGACCAGGCTGTAGTGTGAGGGACCAGGGCATAGTGTGAGGGACCAGGGTATAGTGTGATGGACCCCAGGGTATAGTGTGAGGGACCAGGGTATAGTGTGAGAGACCCCAGGGTATATTGTGAGGGTCCAGGGTATAATGTGAGGGTCCAGGGTATAGTGTGAGGGACCAGTGTATAGTGTGAGGGACCCAGATATAGTGTGATGGACCCCAGGGTATAGTGTGAGAGACCAGGGTATAGTGTGAGGGACCCTGATATCGTGTGAGGGACCAGGGTATAGTTTCAGGGACCAGGATAGAGTGTGAAGAACCCCAGGGTATAGTGTGAGGGACCAGGGTATAGTGTGAGGGACCAGGGTATAATGTGAAGGACCAGGGTATAGTGTGAGGGACCAGGGTATAGTTTGTGACCCCAGGGTATAGTGTGAGGGACCTGGGTATATTGTGAGGAACCCCAGGATATAGTGTGAGGGACCTGGGTATAGTGTGAGGGACCAGAGTAAGGTGTGAAGGACCAGGGTATAGTGTGAGGGACCAGGATATAGTGTGAGGGACCAGGGTATAGTGTGAGCTTTCAGGGTATTGTGAGAAACCCCAGCGTACATTGTGAGGGACCAGGGTATAGTGTGAGGGACCCCAGGGTATAGTGTGAGGGACCCCAGGGTATAGTGTGAGGGACCAGGGTATAGTGTGAGGAACCAGGGTATAGTTTGAGAGACCAGGGTATAGAGTGAGGGACCAGGGTATAGTGTGAGGGACCAGGGTATAGTGTGAGAGGCCAGGGAAAAGTGTGAGAGACCAGGGTATAGTGTGAGAGACCAGGGTATAGTGTGAGGGACCAGGGTATAGTGTGAGGGACGAGGGTATATTGTGAAAGACCAGGGTATGGTGTGAGGGACCAGGGTATAGTGTGATAGACCAGGGCATAGTGTGAGAGACCAGGGTCTAGTGTGAGTGACCAGGGTATAGTGTGAGGGACCAGGGTATAGTGTGAGGAACCCCCGGGTATAGTGTGAGGGACCAGGGTATAGTGTGAGGGACCAGGGTATTGTGTGAGAGACCAGGGTATAGTGTGAGAGAACCCCAGGGTATAGTGTGAGGGACCAGGGTATAGTGCGAGAGACCAGGGGTGTCAGGAACCCCCGGGTATAGTGTGAGGGACCAGGGTATAGTATGAGGGACCAGGGTATAGTGTGAGGATTCCCAGGGTATAGTGTGAGGAACCAGGGCATAGTGTGAGAGACCAGGGTATAGTGTGAGGAACCCCAGGGTATAGTGTGAGGGACCAGGGTATAGTGTGAGGGACCAGGGTATAGCGTGAGGGACCAGGATATAGTGTGAGGGACCAGGGAATAGTGTGAGGGACCAGGGTATAGTGTGAGGGACCCCAGGGCATAGTGTGAGGCACCAGGATATGGTGTGAGGGACCAGGTTATAGTGTGAGGGACCAGGGTATATTGTGAGAGACCAGGGTATAGTGTGAGGGACCAGGGTATGGTGTGAGGGACCAGGTTATAGTGTGAGGGACCTGGGTATATTGAGAGAGACCAGGGTATAGTGTGAGAGATGAGGGTATCGTGTGATGGACGAGGGTATAGTGTGAAGGACCAGGGTATAGTGTGAGGGACCACGGTATAGTGTGAGTGACCAGGGTATAGTGTGAGGGATCAGGGTATAGTGTGCGGGACCAGGGTATAATGAGAGGGACCAGGGTATAGTGTGAGGAAACAGGGTATAGTGTGAGGGACCAGGGTATAGTGTGAGGGACCAGTGTATAGTGTGAGGGACCAGGGTATAGTGTGAGTGACCCGGGTATAGTGTGAGGGACCAGGGTATAGTGTGAGGGACCAAGGTATAGTGTGAGGGACTAGGTTATAGTGTGAGCGACCTGGTTATAGTGCAAGGCCCCAGGGTGTAGTGTGAAGGACATGGGTATAGTGCAAGGCCCCAGGGTGTAGTGTAAGGGACCAGGGTATAGTGTGAGCGTTCAGGGTATCGTGAGAAACCCCACCGTACATTGTGAGGGACCAGGGTATAGTGTGAGGGACCCCAGGGTATAGTGTGAGGGACCAGGGTATAGTGTGAGGGACCAGGGTATAGTGTGAGACACCAGGGTATAGCGTGAGTGACCAGGGTATAGTGTGAGGGACCAGGGTATAGAGTGAGGGACCAGGGTATAGTGTGAGGGACCAGGGTATAGTGTGAGGGGCCAGGGTATATTGTGAGAGACCAGGGTATAGTGTGAGGGACCAGGGTATAGTGTGAGGGACGAGGGTATATTGTGAAAGACCAGGGTATGGTGTGAGGGACCAGGGTATAGTGTGAGAGACCAGGGTATATTGTGAGAGACCAGGGTATAATGTGAGGGACCAGGGTATATTGTGAGGGACCAGGGTATAGTGTGAGAGACCAGGGTATAGTGTGAGAGACCAGGGTATAGTGTGAGGAACCAGGGCATAGTGTGAGGGACCAGGGTATAGTGTGATGGACCCCAGGGTATAGTGTGAGGGACCAGGGTATACTGTGAGGGACCAGGGTATAGTGTGAGGGACCCCAGGGTATATTGTGAGGGTCCAGGGTATAATGTGAGGGTCCAGGGTATAGTGTGAGGGACCAGGGTATAGTGTGAGGGACCCAGATATAGTGTGGTGGACCCCAGGGTATAGTGTGAGAGACCAGGGTATCGTGTGAGGGACCCTGATATGGTGTGAGGGACCACTGTGTAGTGTGAGGGACCAGGGTATAGTGTGAGGGACCAGGGTATAGTGTGAGGGACCAGGGTATAGTTTTAGGGACCAGGATAGAGTTTGAAGAACCCCAGGGTATAGTGTGAGGGACCAGGGTATAGTGTGAGGGACCAGGGTATAATGTGAAGGACCAGGGTATAGTGTGAGGGACCAGGGTATAATTTGTGACCCCAGGGTATAGTGTGAGAGACCTGGGTATATTGTGAGGAACCGCAGGATATAGTGTGAGGGACCAGGGTATAGTGTGAGCTTTCAGGGTATAGTGAGAAACCCCAGCGTACATTGTGAGGGACCAGGGTATAGTGTGAGGGACCCCAGGGAATAGTGTGAGGGACCCCAGGATATTGTGTGAGGGACCAGGGTACAGTGTGAGGAACCAGGGTATAGTGTGAGAGACCTGGGTATTGTGTGAGGGACCAGGGTATATTGTGAGAGACCAGGGTATAGTGTGAGGGACCAGGGTATTGTGTGAGGGACCAGGGTATAGTGTGAGGACCAGGGTATAGTGTGAGAGACCAGGGTATAGTGTGAGAGATCCCAGGGTATAGTGTGAGAGACCAGGGTATAGTGTGAGAAACCCCAGGGTATAGTTTGAGGGACCAGGGTATAGTGTGAGAGACCAGGGTATAGTGTGAGAGACCCCAGGGTATAGTGTGAGAAACCCCAGGGTATAGTTTGAGGGACCAGGGTATAGTGTTAGAGACCAGGGAATAGTGTGAGGGACCAGGGTATAGTTTGAGGGACCCCAGGGTATAGAGTGAGGGACCCCAGGGTATAGTGTGAGAGACCCCAGGGTATAGTGTGAGAGACCCCAGGGTATAGTGTGAGGGACCAGGGTATAGTGTGAGGGTCCAGGGTATAGTGTGAGGGACCAGGGCATAGTGTGAGTGACCAGGCTGTAATGTGAGGGACCAGGGCATAGTGTGAGGGACCAGGGTATAGTGTGAGAGACCAGGGTATTGTGTGAGAGACCCCAGGGTGTAGTGTGAGGGACCAGGGAATAGTGTGAGGGACCAGGGTATAGTTTAAGGGGCCCCAGGGTATAGAATGAGGGACCCCAGGGTATAGTGTGAGAGACCCCAGGGTATAGTGTGAGGGACCAGAGTATAGTGTGAGGGTCCAGGGTATAGTGTGAGGGACCAGGGCATAGTGTGAATGACCAGGCTGTAGTGTGAGGGACCAGGGCATAGTGTGAGGGACCAGGGTATAGGTTGATGGACCCCAGGGTATAGTGTGAGGGACCAGGGTATAGTGTAAGGGACCCCAGGTTATATTGTGAGGGTCCAGGGTATAATGTGAGTGTCCAGGGTATAGTGTGAGGGACCAGTGTATAGTGTGAGGGACCCAGATATAGTGTGATGGACCCCAGGGTATAGTGTGAGAGACCAGGGTATAGTGTGAGGCACCCTGATATAGTGTGAGGGACCAGGGTGTAGTGTGAGGGACCAGGGTATAGTGTGAGGGACCAGGGTATAGTGTGAGGGACCAGGGTATAGTTTCAGGGACCGGATAGAGTGTGAAGAACCCCAGGGTATAGTGTGAGGGACCAGGGTATAGTGTGAGGAACCAGGGTATAGTGTGAAGGACCAGGGTATAGTGTGAGGGACCAGGGTATAGTTTGTGACCCCAGGGTATAGTGTGCGGGACCTGGGTATATTGTGAGGAACCCCAGGATATAGTGTGAGGGACCTGGGTATAGTGTGAGGGACCAGAGTAAGGTGTGAAGGACCAGGGTATAGTGTGAGGGACCAGGATATAGTGTGAGGGACCAGGGTATAGTGTGAGCGTTCAGGGTACACTGAGAAACCCCAGCGTACATTGTGAGGGACCAGGGTATAGTGTGAGGGACCCCAGGGTATAGTGTGAGGGACCCCAGGGTGTAGTGTGAGAGACCAGGGTATAGTGTGAGGAACCAGGGTATAGTTTGAGAGACCAGGGTATAGTGGGAGTGACCAGGGTATAGTGTGAGGGACCAGGGTATAGAGTGAGGGACCAGGGTATAGTGTGAGGGACCAGGGTATAGTGTGAGAGGCCAGGGAAAAGTGTGAGAGACCAGGGTATAGTGTGAGAGACCAGGGTATAGTGTGAGGGACCAGGGTATAGTGTGAGGGGCCAGGGTATATTGTGAGAGACCAGGGTATAGTGTGAGGGACCAGGATATAGTATGAGGGACCAGTGTATATTGTGAGAGACCAGGGTATAGTGTGAGGGACCAGGGTATAGTGTGAGGATTCCCAGGGTATAGTGTGAGGAACCAGGGTATAGTGTGAGAGACCAGGGTATAGTGTGAGGAACCCCAGTTATAGTGTGAGGGACCAGGGTATAGTGTGAGGGACCAGGGTATAGCGTGAGGGACCAGGATATAGTGTGAGGGACCAGGGAATAGTGTGAGGGACCAGGGTATAGTGTGAGGGACTCCAGGGTATAGTGTGAGGGACCAGGGTATGGTGTGAGGGACCAGGGTATAGTGTGAGAGACCCCAGGGTATAGTGTGAGTGACCAGGCTGTAGTGTGAGGGACCAGGGCATAGTGTGAGGGACCAGGGTATAGTGTGATGGACCCCAGGGTATAGTGTGAGGGACCAGGGTATAGTGTGAGAGACCCCAGGGTATATTGTGAGGGTCCAGGGTATAATGTGAGGGTCCAGGGTATAGTGTGAGGGACCAGTGTATAGTGTGAGGGACCCAGATATAGTGTGATGGACCCCAGGGTATAGTGTGAGAGACCAGGGTATAGTGTGAGGGACCCTGATATCGTGTGAGGGACCAGGGTATAGTTTCAGGGACCAGGATAGAGTGTGAAGAACCCCAGGGTATAGTGTGAGGGACCAGGGTATAGTGTGAGGGACCAGGGTATAATGTGAAGGACCAGGGTATAGTGTGAGGGACTAGGGTATATTGTGAGGAACCCCAGGATATAGTGTGAGGGACCTGGGTATAGTGTGAGGGACCAGAGTAAGGTGTGAAGGACCAGGGTAGATTGTGAGGGACCAGGATATAGTGTGAGGGACCAGGGTATAGTGTGAGCTTTCAGGGTATTGTGAGAAACCCCAGCGTACATTGTGAGGGACCAGGGTACAGTGTGAGGGACCCCAGGGTATAGTGTGAGGGACCCCAGGGTATAGTGTGAGGGACCAGGGTATAGTGTGAGGAACCAGGGTATAGTTTGAGAGACCAGGGTATAGTGTGAGTGACCAGGGTATAGTGTGAGGGACCAGGGTATAGAGTGAGGGACCAGGGTATAGTGTGAGGGACCAGGGTATAGTGTGAGAGGCCAGGGAAAAGTGTGAGAGACCAGGGTATAGTGTGAGAGACCAGGGTATAGTGTGAGGGACCAGGGTATAGTGTGAGGGACGAGGGTATATTGTGAAAGACCAGGGTATGGTGTGAGGGACCAGGGTATAGTGTGATAGACCAGGGCATAGTGTGAGAGACCAGGGTCTAGTGTGAGTGACCAGGGTATAGTGTGAGGGACCAGGGTATAGTGTGAGGAACCCCCGGGTATAGTGTGAGGGACCAGGGTATAGTGTGAGGGACCAGGGTATAGTGTGAGAGACCAGGGTATAGTGTGAGAGAACCCCAGGGTATAGTGTGAGGGACCAGGGTATAGTGCGAGAGACCAGGGGTGTCAGGAACCCCCGGGTATAGTGTGAGGGACCAGGGTATAGTATGAGGGACCAGGGTATAGTGTGAGGATTCCCAGGGTATAGTGTGAGGAACCAGGGTACAGTGTGAGAGACCAGGGTATAGTGTGAGGAACCCCAGGGTATAGTGTGAGGGACCAGGGTATAGTGTGAGGGACCAGGGAATAGTGTGAGGGACCAGGGTATAGTGTGAGGGACCCCAGGGCATAGTGTGAGGCACCAGGATATGGTGTGAGGGACCAGGTTATAGTGTGAGGGACCAGGGTATATTGTGAGAGACCAGGGTATTGTGTGAGGGACCAGGGTATGGTGTGAGGGACCAGGTTATAGTGTGAGGGACCAGGGTATATTGTGAGAGACCAGGGTATAGTGTGAGAGATGAGGGAATCGTGTGATGGACGAGGGTATAGTGTGAAGGACCAGGGTATAGTGTGAGGGACCAGGGTATAGTGTGAGTGACCAGGGTATAGTGTGAGGGATCAGGGTATAGTGTGAGGGACCAGGGTATAATGAGAGGGACCAGGGTATAGTGTGAGGAAACAGGGTATAGTGTGAGGGACCAGGGTATAGTGTGAGGGACCAGTGTATAGTGTGAGGGACCAGGGTATAGTGTGAGTGACCCGGGTATAGTGTGAGGGACCAGGGTATAGTGTGAGGGACCAAGGTATAGTGTGAGGGACTAGGTTATAGTGTGAGGGACCTGGTTATAGTGCAAGGCCCCAGGGTGTAGTGTGAAGGACCTGGGTATAGTGCAAGGCCCCAGGGTGTAGTGTGAGGGACCAGGGTATAGTGTGAGCGTTCAGGGTATCGTGAGAAACCCCAGCGTGCATTGTGAGGGACCAGGGTATAGTGTGAGGGACCCCAGGGTATAGTGTGAGGGACCAGGGTATAGTGTGAGGGACCAGGGTATAGTGTGAGACACCAGGGTATAGCGTGAGTGACCAGGGTATAGTCTGAGGGACCAGGGTATAGAGTGAGGGACCAGGGTATAGTGTGAGGGACCAGGGTATAGTGTGAGGGGCCAGGGTATATTGTGAGAGACCAGGGTATAGTGTGAGGGACCAGGGTATAGTGTGAGGGACGAGGGTATATTGTGAAAGACCAGGGTATGGTGTGAGGGACCAGGGTATAGTGTGAGAGACCAGGGTATATTGTGAGAGACCAGGGTATAATGTGAGGGACCAGGGTATATTGTGAGGGACCAGGGTATAGTGTGAGAGACCAGGGTATAGTGTGAGAGACCAGGGTATAGTGTGAGGAACCAGGGCATCGTGTGAGGGCCCAGGGTATAGTGTGATGGACCCCAGGGTATAGTGTGAGGGACCAGGGTATAGTGTGAGGGACCAGGGTATAGTGTGAGGGACCCCAGGGTATATTGTGAGGGTCCAGGGTATAATGTGAGGGTCCAGGGTATAGTGTGAGGGACCAGGGTATAGTGTGGTGGACCCCAGGGTATAGTGTGAGAGACCAGGGTATAGTGTGAGGGACCACTGTGTAGTGTGAGGGACCAGGGTATAGTGTGAGGGACCAGGATAGAGTTTGAAGAACCCCAGGGTATAGTGTGAGGGACCAGGGTATAGTGTGAGGGACCAGGGTATAATGTGAAGGACCAGGGTATAGTGTGAGGGACCAGGGTATAGTGTGAGGGACCAGGGTATAATGTGAAGGACCAGGGTATAGTGTGAGGGACCAGGGTATAGTTTGTGACCCCAGGGTATAGTGTGAGAGACCTGGGTATATTGTGAGGAACCGCAGGATATAGTGTGAGGGACCAGGGTATAGTGTGAGCTTTCAGGGTATAGTGAGAAACCCCAGCGTACTTTGTGAGGGACCAGGGTATAGTGTGAGGGACCCCAGGGTATAGTGTGAGGGACCCCAGGATATTGTGTGAGGGACCAGGGTACAGTGTGAGGAACCAGGGTATATTTTGAGAGACCAGGGTATAGTGTGAGTGACCAGGGTATAGTGTGAGGGACCAGGGAAAAGTGTGAGAGACCAGGGTATAGTGTGAGAGACCAGGGTATAGTGTGAGGGACGAGGGTATATTGTGAAAGACCAGGGTATGGTGTGAGGGACCAGGGTATAGTGTGAGAGACCAGGGTATATTGTGAGAGACCAGGGTATCGTGTGAGGGACCAGGTATATTGTGAGGGACCAGGGTATATTGTGAGAGACCAGGGTATAGTGTGAGAGACCAGCGTATAGTGTGAGTGACCAGGGTATAGTGTGAGGGACCAGGGTATAGTGTGAGGAACCCCCGGGTATTCTGTGAGGGACCAGGGTATAGTGTGAGGGACCAGGGTATAGTGTGAGAGACCCCCACAGTATAGTGTGAGGGACCAGGGTATAGTGTGAGAGACCAGGGGTGTGAGGAACCCCCGGGTATAGTGTGAGGGACCAAGATATAGTATGAGGGACCAGGGTATAGTGTGAGGATTCCCAGGGTGTAGTGTGAGGAACCAGGGTATAGTGTGAGAGACCAGGGTATAGTGTGAGGAACCCCAGGGTATAGTGTGAGGGACCAGGGTATAGTGTGAGGGACCAGGGTATAGCGTGAGGGACCAGGATATAGTGTGAGGGACCAGGGAATAGTGTGAGGGACCAGGGTATAGTGTGAGGGACCCCAGGGTATAGTGTGAGGGACCAGGGTATGGTGTGAGGGACCAGGTTATAGTGTGAGGGACCAGGGTGTATTGTGAGAGACCAGGGTGTAGTGTGAGGGACCAGGGTATGGTGTGAGGGACCAGGTTATAGTGTGAGGGACCAGGGTATATTGTGAGAGACCAGGGTATTGTGTGAGAGATGAGGGTATAGTGTGATGGACGAGGGCATAGTGTGAGGGACCAGGGTATAGTGTGAGGGACCAGGGTATAGTGTGAGGGACCAGGGTATAATGTGCGGGACCAGCGTATAATGTGAGGGACCAGGGTATAGTGTGAGGAAACAGGGTATAGTGTGAGGGACCAGGGTATAGTGTGAGGGACCAGTGTATAGTGTGAGGGACCAGGGTATAGTGTGAGGGACCCGGGTATAGTGTGAGGGACCAGGGTATCGTGTGAGGGACCAAGGTATAGTGTGAGGGACTAGGTTATAGTGTGAGGGACCTGGTTATAGTGCAAGGCCCCAGGGTATAGTGTGAGGGACCTGGGTATAGTGCAAGGCCCCAGGGTGTAGTGTGAGGGACCAGGGTATATTGTGAGCGTTCAGGGTATAGTGAGAAACCCCAGCGTACATTGTGAGGGACCAGGGTATAGTGTGAGGGACCCCAGGGTATAGTGTGAGGGACCAGGGTATAGTGTGAGGAACCAGGGTATAGTTTGAGAGACCAGGGTACAGTGTGAGTGACCAGGGTATAGTGTGAGGGACCAGGGTATAGAATGAGGGACCAGGGTATAGTGTGAGGGACCAGGGTATAGTGTGAGGAACCAGGGTATAGTTTGAGAGACCAGGGTATAGTGTGAGTGACCAGGGTATAGTGTGAGGGACCAGGGTATAGAGTGAGGGACCAGGGTATAGTGTGAGGGACCAGTTTATAGTGTGAGAGGCCAGGGAAAAGTGCGAGAGACCAGGGTATATTGTGAGAAACCAGGGTATAGTGTTGTGGTAAACCACTTTTATCGTTCACTATCGTTACACTATAATTATCACTGTTGTATTGTTATCACTGTTCCCACTGTTGTATCACTATACGAGGTCACCTCTTGTCGCGCTGTTATACCTGGGCTGACCACCTCCGACTCCGCCCATGGCGCCACCTACCTGACCAGTTATAAAGTTCGTCGACTGGCTGGTATTCCTCCTTGTTGGACCCGATCACCCACGAGGGTGGGCTCTGTTATTTAGTCAATAAAAACCTTTAGTTACGTTCCTAACTCGTCGCTTTTTATTGGACGAATTGATAGGTATATCAATTTTATTGACTAAATTTTAAAGATGTCTACTACTGGCCAGCCAGAAGCCCTCCCAGAAGCACAGCCACAGCAGCTTTCAGACACCGGGCTACACCAGCCACACCAGCCGGCTTGGCTGCAAGCCCTCAAACCACCGTACCTGGATCTAAACCCACAGGCAGCAAACTCAGCCCTCAACTTCAAACACTGGCTGGACTGCTTCGAATCCTACCTGGAAGAATCCGGCGTCCCTCAGAGATCCAAACTAAGAGTTCTGAACGCCCAAGCGAGCCCGAGAGTATACGCACTCATCCAGGACACGACTACATACGAGGCCGCTATCAACCTACTGAAACAGCAGTACCGGAGCCCGGTAAATTACATGTACACCAGGCACCTCCTAAGATCCCGCCTGCAACAGCCAGGAGAGTCTGTAGCTGAATTTTTACGGGCGCTAAGAGCACTCGGCAGGAACTGTGACTTTAAAGCGGTGACGGCTGTTGAAAATACGGAAGATAATATCCGCGATGCCTTTGTGAAAGGCCTACGGTCCGACTACTCACGGCAAAGACTGCTTGAAGCTAAAGACCTCGACCTGGACAAAGCTGAAGCCCTCGCTCTCTCCCTAGAGGTGGCCCATCAGGACCAGGAGGCGTTTTCCAGGTACTGCTCGCGACCCTGGGACTTGGGCCCGACCCCTACCGCAATACCCTTCGCAGCGCCGCCCCCGGGACCTACCTCAGCGTCGGCGTCCCGGACCCGACCGGGACCGCCACCCCCGGTACCGGCTCCGACATCGGGCACCCGCGATCGGGCCGCCGGCTGCTTCTTTTGCGGCCAGGAGAAGCACCCGAGGTCGCGCTGCCCAGCCAGGAACTCTACCTGCTCAACCTGCAGGAAGAAACGCCACTTCTCTAAGGCCTGCAGGAGCGGATCTTCAGAGGCCAGCAGTGCCTCATGCGAACTGTGGGGGCGGCCATCTTCTTTCAAGGCAACTGAGGCCAGCATCCCCACACGTGAGTCATGGGGGCGGCCATCTTTGATCAAGGCAACCGACCCCAATAGTGCCTCATGTGAGTTATGGGGGCAGCCATCTTCTCCGCCATTTTGCCCTACCTCGTGGGAGACGCCATTTTACCCACCACGCCCGACTGCCACCGGGCCCCCGGACCCGACGACCGCCTCGCCCGCAGACGACAACGACTCGCTTACCTACACACTAGCCTCCGTCACTCTGGATCAAGCCCGCCCACACCACCTGTCCAAGTCGATGATGGACATCAAAGTAAACGGCCACGCCACGACCTGCCTGTTCGACAGCGGAAGCACGGAGAGCTTCATCCACCCAGACACGGTGAGCCACTACTCCCTCCCTGTCCTGCCAACGCGCAACCGAATCTCGATGGCATCGAGGTCCCACGCCACGGACATTAGCGGCTACTGTGTTGTGACCTTGTCGGTTAAGGGTACGGAGTATAAAAATTTTAAACTCCTCGTCCTCCCCCAGCTCTGCGCTGCCGTCCTACTCGGGCTGGACTACCAATCCCACCTCCAAAGTGTAACCCTAGCATACGGTGGACCCCTCCCCCCACTCACAGTCGACAACCAGCGAATGTTAAACCGCCCACCGCGTAACACCTGCAGCCTATCCACCCTCAAGGTGCCGCCACCTTCCCTGTTCGCTAACCTCACCCCCGACTGCAAACCCGTCGCTACCAAGAGCAGGCGGTACAGCGCTGGGGACAGAGCCTTCATTAGCTCTGAGGTGCGGCGCCTCCTGAAAGAGGGCATTATCGAGGGGAGCAACAGCCCCTGGCGTGCCCAGGTCGTGGTCGTTAAGACCGGCGATAAAAATCGCCTGGTCATCGACTACAGCCAGACCATAAACAGATACACCCAGCTGGACGCATACCCCCTTCCCCGCATATCTGACATGGTCAATCAGATTGCACAATACCGCGTATTCTCGACCATCGACCTTAAGTCGGCCTACCACCAACTCCCTATCCACCCCGAGGACCGCCAGTACACCGCCTTCGAGGCGAATGGGCGCCTATACCACTTCCTTAGGGTCCCCTTCGGTGTCACCAACGGGGTCTCGGTCTTCCAAAGGGAGATGGACTGGATGGTTGACCAGAACGGACTGCAGGCCACATTCCCCTATCTAGATAACGTCACCATCTGCGGCCGCGACCGGCAGGCCCATGACGTGAATCTGGAGAAATTCCTCCGTACGGCCCAACGGCTGAACCTCACCTACAATAAGGAGAAATGTGTGTTTAACACCTCGCGCCTTGCCATCCTTGGCTGTGTAGTAGAGAACGGACTCATCGGCCCCGACCCCGAAAGAATGCGCCCCCTCATGGAGCTACCCCTCCCCCACTGCCCTAAGGCACTTAAGAGAACCCTGGGGCTCTTCGCCTACTATGCCCAATGGGTGCCCAATTATGCGGACAAAGCCAGACCCCTCATGAAGTCCACATCCTTCCCCCTCATGGAGGAAGCGTGCGCGGCCTTCTCCCTCATCAAGGGAGACATAGCCAAGGCCACAATGCACGCAGTGGATGAGTCCATCCCCTTCCAAGTGGAGAGCGATGCATCCGACTTCGCCCTAGCCGCTACCCTTAACCAGGAGGGGAGGCCGGTGGCCTTCTTCTCAAGGACCCTACAGGGCCCCGAGATCCGACACTCGTCGGTCGAGAAGGAAGCCCAGGCAATTGTGGAGGCGGTACGGCGCTGGAGGCATTACCTGGCAGGCAAACGATTTACCCTCCTCACCGACCAACGTTCGGTTGCTTTCATGTTTAATAACAAGCTGAGGGGCAAAATCAAGAATGACAAGATCTTGAGGTGGAGAATCGAGCTATCCACCTACGATTATGATATCTTGTACCGGCCAGGTAAGCTGAACGAACCCCCTGATGCTCTTTCACAAATTACATGCGCCAGCGCGCATATTGATAGACTTCAGACCCTCCACAACGACCTCTGCCACCCCGGGGTCACCAGACTTTACCATTTCATTTAGGCCCGCAACCTGACCTACTCCATCGAGGAGGTCAGGACCATGACCAGGAACTGCCAGACCTGCGCCGAGTGCAAACCGCACTTCTATAGGCCGGACAGAGCAAGCCTGATCAAGGCCACCCGCCCCTTCGAGCGCCTGAGCATCGACTTTAAGGGGCCTCTACCGTCATCTGACCGCAATGTGTACTTCCTCAACATCGTTGATGAGTACTCCCGTTTCCCTTTTGCCTTCCCCTGCCCAGACATGACCAGTACCACGGTCATCAAGTGCCTGAACGACCTCTTCGCCTTGTTCGGGTTCCCGAACTATATACATAGTGACCGGGGCTCCTCCTTCATGAGCGAGGAACTCCGTCAGTTCCTACTAGCGAGAGGTATTGCAGCAAGTAGGACCACCAGCTACAACCCCCGAGGGAACGGCCAGGTGGAAAGAGAGAACGCGACGGTATGGAAGGCCGTCCTCTTAGCCTTAAAGTCTAAGGGCCTCCCAACCTCCCGCTGGCAGGAAGTCCTCCCGACAGCGCTGCACTCCATCCGGTCACTACTTTGCACTGCCGTTAACGCCACCCCCCATGAACGAATGTTTGTCTTCCCCAGGAAGTCGACTACGGGAACCACTCTACCAACCTGGCTGACCTCTCCGGGGCCCGTCTTGCTGCGAAAGCACGTGAGGGCCCATAAAACGGACCCCCTGGTCGAGAGGGTGAACCTCCTGCACGCCAACCCCCAGTACGCCTACGTGGCTTACCCAGATGGGCGGGAGGACACTGTCTCCTTACGAGACCTCGCACCCTCGAGCACTCCGGAGGCAGCACCTTTACCCCCCCCCACCACCCCCCCAATTCCAGCCCAGGTAGACGGCATGCCGGAACCCCACGAGCCTTCGCCGACCACGCAGACACCAGCATTAACACCGGATAATGCAGCACCGCCGCTGCGACGATCGGAGAGGCTTACGAGGCCTCCGGACAGACTGACATACCAGAACTGGTAGTACACTACACCCCGCCGGACTCAAATCTAAACAAGGGGTGAATGTGGTAAACCACTTTTATCGTTCACTATCGTTACACTATAGTTATCACTGTTGTATTGTTATCACTGTTCCCACTGTTGTATCACTATACGAGGTCGCCTCTTGTCGCGCTGTTATACCTGGGCTGACCACCTCCGACTCCGCCCATGGCTCCACCTACCTGCCCAGGTATAAAGGTAGTCGACTGGCTGGTATTCCTCCTTGTTGGACCCGATCACCCACGAGGGTGGGCTCTGTTATTTAGTCAATAAAAACCTTTAGTTACGTTCCTAACTCGTCGCTTTTTATTGGACGAATTGATAGGTATATCAAGTGTGAGGGACCAGGGCATAGTGTGAGGGGCGAGGGTATATCGTGAAAGACCAGGGTATGGTGTGAGGGACCAGGGTGTAGTGTGAGAGACCAGGGTATATTGTGAGAGACCAGGGTATAGTGTGAGGGACCAGGGTATATTGTGAGGGACAAGGGTATAGTGTGAGAGACCAGGGTATAGTGTGAGAGACCAGGGTATAGTGTGAGGGACCAGGGTATAGTGTGAGGATTCCCAGGGTATAGTGTGAGGAACCAGGGTATAGTGTGAGAGACCAGGGTATAGTGTGAGGAACCCCAGGGTATAGTGCGAGGGACCAGGGTATAGTGTGAGGGACCAGGGTATATTGTGAGAGACCAGGGTATAGTGTGAGGGACCAGGGTATAGTGTGAGGATTCCCAGGGTATAGTGTGAGGAACCAGGGTATAGTGTGAGAGACCAGGGTATAGTGTGAGGAACCCCAGGGTATAGTGTGAGGGACCAGGGTATAGTGTGAGGGACCAGGGTATAGCGTGAGGGACCAGGATATAGTGTGAGGGACCAGGGAATAGTGTGAGGGACCAGGGAATAGTGTGAGGGACCGCAGGGTATAGTGTGAGGGACCAGGGTATGGTGTGAGGGGCCCCAGGGTATAGTGTGAGGGACCAGGGTATAGTGTGAGGGACCAGGGTATAGTGTGAGAGACCAGGGTATAGTGTGAGGGACCAGGGTATAGTGTGAGGGACCAGGGTATAGTGTGATTGACCAGGGTATAGTGTGAGGGACCAGGGTATAGTGTGCGGGACCAGGGTATAGTGTGAGGGACCAGGGTATAGTGTGAGGGACCAATGTATAGTGTGAGGGACCAGGGTATAGTGTGAGGGACCTGGGTATAGTGTGAGGGACCAGGGTATAGTGTGAGGGACCAAGGTATAGTGTGAGGGACTAGGTTATAGTGTGAGGGACCTGGTTAAAGTGCAAGGCCCCAGGGTATAGTGTGAGGGACCTGGGTATAATGCAATGCCCCAGGGTGTAGTGTGAGGGACCTGGGTATAGTGTGAGGTGCCGGATATAGTGTGAGCGATCAGGGTATAGTGTGAGGGACCAGAGTAAGGTGTGAAGGGCCAGGATATAGTGTGAGGGATCACAGTATAGTGTGAGCGACCCCAGGGTATATTGTGAGAGCCCCGGGTATAGTGTAAGGGACACCTGGGTATAGTGTAAGGACCTGGGTGTAGTGTTAGGCACCAGGGTATAGTGTGAGGGATCATGGTATAGTGCGAGGGATCAGGGGATAGTGTGAGGGACCAGGATATAGTGTGAGGGACCAGGGTATAGTGTGAGCGTCCAGGGTATAGTGAGAGGGACCAGGTTATAGTGTGAGGGACCAGTGTATAGAGTGAGGGACCAGGGTATAGTGTGAGGGGCCCCAGGGTATAGTGTGAGCGACCAGGGAATATTCTGAGACCCCAGGGTATTAGTGTGATGGGCCAGGGTATAGTGTAGACCCCAGTGTATAGTGTGAGGGTTAGGGTATAGTGTGAGGAACCCCAGGGTATATTGTGAGGAACCCCAGGGTATAGTGTGAGGGACCAGTGTATAGTGTGAGGGACCAGGGTATAGTGTGAGGAACCCCAGGGTATAGTGTGAGGGACCAGGGTATAGTGTGAGGGACCAGGGTAAAGTGTGAGGGACCAGTGTATCATGTGAGGGACCAGGATATATTGTGAGGGACCAAGGTATAGTTTGAGGGACTAGGGTATAGTGTGAGAGAACCCAAGGTATAGTTTGAGGAACCAGGGTATAGTGTGAGACCAGGGTATAGTGTGAGGGGGCAGGGTATGGCATGAGGGGCCAGGGTATAGTGTGAGGGACCCGGGTATAGTGTAAGACCCCATGGTATAGTGGGAGGGACCAGGGTATAGTGTGAGGGACCCCAGGGTATAGTGTGATGGACCAGGGTATATTGTGATTCTGAAGGAATAAGTAATATGCCTATTCAGAAAACTACACCATTCTATAAAAATATTCTGACTTTATTAATACATGACAAACTGGGCTTGAAAAATCTAAAAACCTATCAATGGAAAAGCTGTAAACAGCATACAGGCTATCGTGATAAGATAAGTTGTTGACACTGAATCAATTGCCTTGTTGAAACAGAAGGTTAGACGTTCCTGAAAGTCTGAAGTCTTGGAAAGAACACAATGGTATACCCAGTTAAAGTGTCTTAAACCAACACTTCAGAAAGAATCACAGAGAATTAAAGAAACATATGCTTTCGTAAAAATAACATCAAATGAAACACGGGAGACACAAATCAATGTTACAACCAGTTGAGGTAACTAAGAAGACAATGGTGCATCCGGTTGAGGTGTTTTTAATTTACATGTCATAAAAAGATACAAACAGAAGACCTTGGTAAGAATGACAGCAAATAGATGCACCAGTCATCACATTGTTTTTGTGTTCAGCTTGAGACACCCACACAGGAGACATTCTTAATGCTACCAGCTGATCTAACTGTAAAAATATCAGGGGTCAACAGAAAAATGACTAGAGATAATTAGCTAACATCAGCAGAAAACTTCAAAGGATATACCACTGAGAAAGGGTATAAAAATTGAACTTTTAAATGGGAAAATAGATTCGCTGTAAGGGGCAAAGCGATTCTCAGGCTTCAGAGGCAAGCTCTGTAAGTCTTCAACTCTTTGTACCTCGGGGATCAAGGTATTGTATTGTATTTGATTTTCGTGGATATCCTGGAATAATACTAAGAAATGTAAAAATATAACGAAGTTAAGATTTGAGAATAAGGATCTCTGATAAGATTGTAAAAGCTTTTTGTATTTGGAACTGTTAATGTTGCGATTGAATCACCAACTGTAAATGACATGTCGGTTCTTTAATAAATCTATATATTGAGTGAAATAACAACAGAAAATGCTGGAAACACTCAGCAGGCCAGGCAGCATCCGTGGAGAGAGAAACAGAGTTAACGTTTCAGGTCTGGGACCCTTCATCAGAACTGGAAAAAGCTGGAGATGTAACAGATATTAAGCAGGTGCAGAGACAGGGGGGGGGGTTTAGGAGGGGAGGAAGGAATTGAAAGAACATACTGTGAAAATGTTGCAAATGGGAATGGCAAAATCATACTGCATGAAAAATGGGGGCAGGGATTATTATCTGAAATTGTTGAACTCGATATTGAGTCCGGAAGGCTATAAAGTGCCTAACTGAAAGATGAGGTACTATTCCTCGAGCTTACATTGAGCTTCATTGCAACAATGTAATAGGCCGAGGACAGAGAGATCAGGGTGGGAAGGAAGCAGTGAATTAAAGTGACAGGCGACCGGAAGCTCAGGGTCACCCTTACGGACTGAACGGAGGTGTTTCGCAAAGCGGTCGCCCAATCTGCGTTTAGAGTCATAGAGTCATAGAGTAATACAGCACGGATAGAGGCCCTTCGGCCCATCGTGTCCGCGCCGGCCATCAAGCCCTGCCTAATCTAATCCCATATTCCAGCATTTGGCCCGTAGCCTTGTATGCTATGGCATTTCAAGTGCACATCCAAATGCTTCTTAAATGTTGTGAGGGTTTCTGCCTCCACAACCCTTTCAGGCAGTGAGTTCCAGACTCCAACCACCCTCTGGGTGAAAAAGTTCTTTCTCAAATCCCCTCTAAACCTCCCGCCCTTTACCTTGAATCTATGCCCCCTAGTTATTGACCCCTCTACTAAGGGAAAAAGCTCCTCAGCATCCATCCTATCTATGCCCCTCATAATTTTGTACACCTCAATCATGTCCCCCCTCAGCCTCCTCTGCTCCAAGGAAAACAAACCCAATCTGCCCAGTCTCTCTTCATAGCTGAAGCGCTCCAGCCCTGGTAACATCCTGGTGAACCTCCTCTGCACCCTCTCTAACGCGATCACATCCTTCCTGTAGTGTGGCGACCAGAACTGCACACAGTATTCCAGCTGTGGCCTAACCAGTGTTTTATACAGCTCCATCATAACCTCCTTGCTCTTATATTCAATGCCTCAGCTAATGAAGGCAAGTATCCCATATGCCTTTTTTACCACCTTATCCACCTGTTCCGCCGCCTTCAGGGATCTGTGTACTTGCACACCCAGATCCCTCTGACCCTCCGTCTTGCCTAGGGTCTTTCCATTCATTGTGTATTCCTTTGCCTTGTTAGTCCCCCCAAAGTGCATCACCTCGCACTTTTCCGGGTTAAATTCCATTTGCCACTGTTCCGCCCATCTGACCAACCCATCTATATCGTCCTGCAGACTGAGGCTACCCTCCTCGCTATTTACCACCCTACCAATTTTTGTATCATCCGCGAACTTACTGATCATACCCTTTACATTCATATCCAAGTCATTAATGTAGACCACAAACAGCAAGGGACCCAGCACCGATCCCTGTGGTACCCCACTGGCCACAGGCTTCCAGTCACAAAAACAACCTTCGACCATCACCCTCTGCCTTCTGCCACTAAGCCAGTTTTGTATCCAATGTGCCAAGGCACCCTGGATTCCATGGGCTCTTACCTTCTTGACCAGTCTCCTGTGCGGGACTTTATCGAAGGCCTTACTGAAATCCATGTATACCACATCCACTGCGTTACCCTCATCCACACACCTAGTCACCCCCTCAAAAAATTCAATCAAATTAGTCAGACATGATCTTCCCTTGACAAAGCCATGTTGACTATCCCTGATTAATCCTTGCCTCTCCAAGTGGAGACAAATTTTGTCCCTCAGGATTTTTTCCAATAATTTTCCTACCACTGATGTTAGGCTCACTGGCCTGTAGTTCCCCGGTTTTTCCCTACTACCCTTCTTGAATAATGGTACTACATTAGCGGTTCTCCAGTCCTCTGGCACATCCCCTGTGGCCAGAGAGGTCCTGAATATATGTGTTAGAGCCCCCGCAATCTCCTCCTTTGCCTCACACAGCAGCCTGGGATACATTTCATCCGGGCCTGGGGATTTATCCATTTTTAGGCCAGCTAAAACCGCCAATACCTCCTCCCTCTCGATGTTAATATGTTCGAGCATATCACAGTCCCCCCGCCCTATTTCTATGTCTACATCGTCCTTCTCCATAGTGAAAACAGATGCAAAAAATTCAATTAGAACCCCTCCTACATCTTCCGGCTCCACACACAGATTGCCACTTTTGTCCCTAATGGGCCCTAGTTTTTCCCTAGTTATCCTCTTACCCTTAATATACTTATAAAACATCTTCGGATTTTCCTTTATTTTGCTCGCCAGTGTTATTTCATGGCCCCTCCTTGATCTCCTAATTTCTTTTTTAAGTATCCCCCTGCACTTTTTGTACTCCTCTAGGGCTTCCTCCGTCTTTAGCCTTTTGTATCTACCAAAAGCCCTCCTTTTTTTCCTAATCCATTCTCGTATATCCCCTGACATCCAAGGTTCCCTGTGGTTTTTGGAACCACCCTTGACCTTTACGGGAACATGTTGCCATTGTACGATCTCAATCTCCCTTCTGAAAGCCTCCCATTGCTCCGATGCGGATTTTCCTACAAGTAGCTGATCCCAGTCCATTTTGGCCAGATCCTGCCTTATCCTATTAAAATCGGCCTACCCCCAATTTAGAACCTTTATTTCCGGCCCATCCCTGTCCTTTTCCATGACCACCTTAAATCTTACCATATTATGGTCACTTTCACCAAAGTGCTCCCCTACTAGCACTTTTTCCACTTGGCCGGCCACATTCCCTAGAATTAGGTCCAGTACCGCCCCCTCTCTTGTAGGACTTTCTACATGCTGGCTCAAAAAGCTCTCCTGGATGCACTTTAAGAATTCTACACCCTCTGAGCCTTTCACACTCTGACTATCCCAGTTAATATTGGGGAAGTTGAAATCCCCCATTATTATTACCCTATTATTTGCACATTTCTCTGAGATTTGCCTACATATCTGTTCCTCTATCTCCCCCTGACTGTTTGGAGGCCTATAGTACACTCCCAGCAAAGTGCTTGCCCCCTTTTTGTTTTTAAGCTCCACCCATATGGCCTCATTAGAGGACCCTGCTAATATATCATCCCTCCTTACTGCAGTAATTGACTCCTTAATTAATATTGCGACACCCCCTCCTCTTATACCTCCCCCTCTGTCTCGCCTGAAGATTCTGTACCCCGGAATATTGAGCTGCCAATCTTGCCCTTCCCTCAACCATGTCTCCGTGATAGCAACAATATCATACTCCCATGTGTTTATCAACACCTTCAGTTCATCCACCTTATTTGCAAGACTCCTTGCATTAAAATAGATGCCATCCAGCCTTGCCCTTATATATTTGCCCTGTCTACCAAGCTGACTTGTTTTTTTCTCTATAATTGGCAGCACATCCCCCCCTATTTCAGCTCCCCTCTGTATCCCATCCCCCTGCCAAGTTAGTTTAAACCCCCCCCAACAGTGCTAGCAAACCTCCCCGCAAGGATATTTGTCCCGCTCTGGTTCAGGTGCAACCCGTCCGACTTGTACAAGTCCCACCTTTCCCAGAAGCAGGCCCAGTGATCCAGAAAAGTAAAACCCTCCCCCCTACACCAACTCTTTAGCCACGCATTCATCTGCTCTATCCTCCCATTCCTATACTTACTAGCACGTGGCACTGGGAGTAATCCAGAGATTACACCCTTTGAGGTCCTGCTCTTTAATCTGTTACCTAGCTCCCTAAATTCTTGATGCAGGACCTCATCCCTCTTTTTACCTATGTCGTTGGTACCAATGTGGACCACGACCACTGGCTGTTCACCCTCCCCCTCCAGAATGCCCTGCAGCCGCTCAGTGACATCCTTGACCCTGGCACCAGGGAGGCAACAAACCATCCTGGATTCACGTCTACGGCCACAGAAACGCCTATCTGTTCCCCTTACTATAGAATCCCCTACCACTATTGCTCTCCCACTCTTTTTCCCCCCTCCCTGGGCAGCAGGAGCACCCCCAGTGCCAGGAAGTTGGCTGCTGCTGCCTTCCCCTGGTGAGTCATCCCCCTCAACAGTATCCAAAGCGGTATACTTGTTTGAAAGGGGGTTGTCCGCAGGGGTTCCCTGCACTACCTGCCTGCCTTTGTTGCTCCGCCTGATGGTCACCCCCTGTGCTGCCCTACCCTGAGGCGTGAACAACTCGCTAAACGTGCTATCCACGAGCCTCTCAGCATCGCGCATGCTCCAAAATTCATCCACCCACAGCTCGAGCGCCGCAATGCGGTCTGCAAGTAGCTGCAGCTGGATGCATTTCCCGCACACATGGTCGCCAGGGACACTGGCAGCGTCCCTGATTTCCCACATGGAGCAAGAGGAGCAGAACACGGGTCTGAGCTCTCCTGCCATGACTTACTCCTTTAATTAATTTAAAAATGTATTCAATACCCCAGTTACAGGTATACTCTAGGGCGCTTTATTTACCAACTGTCCCCACTACACCAGAGACCCTAGAAATTTAACACCACAGAAGTCAAGCTTGTATTGAAAAGAGAGAAATACTCACCAACCAATCACTTACCTGCTCCCTGGTGACGTCACACACTGATTACTTTTTACCTCTCTCCCCGCTGCTGAGTTGGTATGCCTCGCCTCTCTCCGGTTTTTATACCGGGCTCCGACTCACTGCTCCGAACTGGTCTCGGGCCTCTGCCTTGGCGCCGGTTTTTAAGCCGGGCTCCTCCTCCGCTGCTGCTCTCCCCCGAACTGGTCGGGCCTCTGCCTTGGCGCCGGTTTTTAAGCCGGGCTCCTCCTCCGCTGCTGCTCTCCCCCGAACTGGTCGGGCCTCTGCCTTGGCGCCGGTTTTTAAGCCGGGCTCCTCCTCTGCTGCTGCTCTCCCCCGAACTGGTCGGGCCTCTGCCTTGGCGCCGGTTTTTAAGCCGGGCTGCTCCTCCGCTGCTGCTCTCCCCCGAACTGGTCGGGCCTCTGCCTTGGCGCCGGTTTTTAAGCCGGGCTCCTCCTCCGCTGCTGCTCTCCCCCGAACTGGTCGGGCCTCTGCCTTGGCGCCGGTTTTTAAGCCGGGCTCCTCCTCCGCTGCTGCTCTCCCCTGAACTGGTCGGGCCTCTGCCTTGGCGCCGGTTTTTAAGCCGGGCTCCTCCTCCGCTGCTGCTCTCCCCCGAACTGGTCGGGCCTCTGCCTTGGCGCCGGTTTTTAAGCCGGGCTCACCTCCTCCGCTGCTGCTCTCCCCCGAACTGGTCGGGCCTCTGCCTTGGCGCCGGTTTTTAAGCCGGGCTCACCTCCTCCGCTGCTGCTCTCCCCCGAACTGGTCGGGCCTCTGCCTTGGCGCCGGTTTTTAAGCCGGGCTCACCTCCTCCGCTGTTTGGTCTCCCCAATGTAGAGGAGACCGCATCGTGAGCAGCGAATACAGTATATTAAATTGCAAGAAGTACAAGTAAATCGCTGTTTCACCTGGAAGGGGTGTTTGGGGCCCTGGACAGTGGGAAGCGGGGAGGGAAAAGGGCATGTGTTGCATCTCCTGCGCTTGCACGGGAAGGTGCCAAGTGAAGGAGAAGGGCTATTGGGGGTGATTGAGGAGTGGACCAGGGTGTCGCGGAGGGAGCGGTCCCTTCGGAATGCTGAAAGGGGAGGTGAGGGGAAGGTGTGTTTGGTGGTGGGATCACGTTGGAGGTGGCGGAAATGGCGGAGGATGATCCGTTGAATGTGAAGGCTGGTGGGGTGAAAGGTGAGGACAAGGGGAACCCTATCGTGGTTCTGGGAGGGAGGGGAAGGGGTGAGAGCAGAAGTGCGGGAAATAGAACGGACACGGTCAAGGGCCGTGTCAACCACAGTAGAGGGGAATCCTCGGTTGAGGAAAAAGGAAGACATGTCGGAAGCACTGGTATGGAAGGTGGCATTGTCAGAACAGACGCGGCGGAGACGGAGAAACTGGGAGAATGGAATAAAGTCCTTACAGGAAGCGGGGTGGGAGGAAGTGTAGTCCAGGTAGCTGTGGGAGTCGGTGGGCTTGTAGTGGATGTTTGTCGAAAACCGATCGCCAGAAATGGAGACGGAGAAGTCAAGGAATGGAAGGGAAGAGTCGGAGATGGACTATGTGAAAGTGAGGGAAGGGTGGAAATTGGAAGTAAAGTGAATGAACTTATCTAGTTCAGGGCGAGAGCAGAAAACGGCACCAATACAGTCATCGATGTACCGGAAATGGGGCGATTGGGCGACCGCTTTGCGGAATACCTCCATTCAGTCTGTTAGGGTGACCCTGAGCTTCCGGTCGCCTGTCACTTTAATTCTCCGCTTCACTCCCGCCGTGATCTCTCTGTCCTCGGCCTATTACATTGTTCAAATGAAGCTCAATGTAAGCTCAAGGAACAGCACCTCATCTTTCGATTCGGCACTTTACAGCCTTCCGGACTCAATATCGAGTTCAACAATTTCAGATAATAATCCCTGCCATTTTTCATCCAGTATGATTTTGCCATTCCCATTTGCAACATTTTCACAGTATGTTCATTCAATTCCACCCTTCCCTCCTAACCCCCCCCACCTCCCCCCAGCCCTGTCTCTGCATCTGCTTAATATCTGTTACATTTCCAGCTTTTTCCAGTCCAGATGAAGGGTCCCAGACCTGAAACATTAACTCTGTTTCTCTCTCCACGGATGCTGCCTGGCCTGTTGAGTATTTCCAGCATTTTCTGTTGTTATTCCAGATTTCCAGCATCCGCAGTATTTTGCTATTATATAGTGTGAGTGACCAGGGTACAGTGTGAGGGACCAGGGTACATTGTGAGGGACCAGGGTACATTGTGAGGGACCAGGGTAAAGTGTGAGGGACCAGGGTACATTGTGAGGGACAGGGTACATTGTGAGAGATCAGGGTATATTGTGAGTGACCAGGGTACAGTGTGAGGGACCAGGGTACATTGTGAGGGACCAGGGTAAAGTGTGAGGGACCAGGGTACATTGTGAGGGACCAGGGTACAGTGTGAGGGACCAGGGTACATTGTGAGTGACCAGGGTAAAGTGTGAGGGACCAGGGTACATTGTGAGTGACCAGGGTAAAGTGTGAGGGACCAGGGTACATTGTGAGAGATCAGGGTATATTGTGAGTGACCAGGGTACATTGTGAGAGATCAGGGTATATTGTGAGTGACCAGGGTACAGTGTGAGGGACCAGGGTACATTGTGAGGGACCAGGGTACATTGTGAGGGACCAGGGTAAAGTGTGAGGGACCAGGGTAAAGTGTGAGGGACCAGGGTACAGTGTGAGGGACCAGGGTACATTGTGAGGGACCAGGGTACATTGTGAGGGACCAGGGTAAAGTGTGAGGGACCAGGGTACATTGTGAGGGACCAGGGTAAAGTGTGAGGGACCAGGGTACATTGTGAGAGATCAGGGTATATTGTGAGTGACCAGGGTACAGTGTGAGGGACCAGGGTACATTGTGAGGGACCAGGGTACATTGTGAGGGACCAGGGTATAGTGTGAGTTACCCTGGTATAGTGTGAGGGTCCAAAGTATAGTGTGAGACCCCAGCGTACAGTGTAAGTGACCCCAGGTTATTGTGAGAGAGACGAGGGTAATTTATGCGTTCCCAACCAGGCTATTGTGTGAGAGACCAGGGTATTGTGTGAGGGACCAGGGTATTGTGTGAGGGACCAGGTTATAGTGTGAGGGATCAGGGTATTGTGTGAGGGACCAGGTTATATTTTGATAGACCAGGGTCTAATGTGAGGGACCAGGGTATAGTGAAAGGGACAATGGTATATAGAGTGACTTTTGGGTATAATATGAAGGACCAGGGTCTAGTGTGAGGGATCTTTTTATAGTGTGAGACCCCAGAGTATAGTGTGAGACCACAGGGTATAATGTGAGGAACTGGGGTATATTGTGAGACTTGGGTAAATAGAGGAATAGAGTATTAAAGCAAAGAGATTATGCTAGAACTTTATAAATCACAGGTTAGGCCTCAGTTGAAGTGTTGTGGACAATTCTGGGCATCACACTTCAGGAAAGATGTAAAGGCCTTATAAAGGATACAGAGGAGGTTTACCAGGATGTTACCAGGGCTGAGGGACTTCTGTTTTGAGGAGAGGTTGGAAAAGTTAGGACTGTTCTCCTTGGAACAGAGAAGGTTAAGAGGGGACCTAATAGAGGTTTTCAAGATGATGAGAGGTTTTGATCGAGTAAATAAAGAAATAATATTCCCTCTGACGAGTGGGTCAATAACTAAAGGTCATAGTTGTTGTGTATGTAATATGTGTGCTACTTTGAACCTATGGACAGGACTGCACTACTTGTAGGGCGTAGTGATACGCAGTACCACTCCTGGCCTTAGGGGTATAAATAGTACTGTGGGTACTGATCTCCCCTCAGTTCCCGCCTGTGGGCATGAAGTAAAGAGCTACGTGTAGTCCCTACCTCCAACCAGTAAAGACCTGTTTTATTGTTACTGATTAAGTCTGAGTATTAATTACTTGAACAACTCACAGACTTAACACTGGCGACGAGTCAGGTTCTTACCCTGCGGCAGTTGAAGAGAGGTTTCAAACATCACCACCCCACTAGAAGCGACAGGCTTTAGGACTCTGAAGCCTCCATCAGCGACTGACAGCTTCCAGCGACTGACAGAAGTCTTTCTGCAGTTTCCTTGTTCAACCTAGGTGGTGGGGTAAGCCGTGCAGTGTTGGCTGCAAAGACAGGGCTGGGGAAGTTGGAGAAGATAAGGGCGATCGCAATCCCTGATAAGAGCCGCGGTGAAACGCGCGAGCGGGTAAGCCAGAGCCCGGGAGGGAGCAAGCAAGAGCCGCTTCGGTCGGGAGCCACTTCGCGATCCAGCGATCGCATCCGCTGATAAGGGCAGCACTCGGGCGATCGCGGCGAAGATAAGGGCCGCACTCGAGGGCTGAAGGGAGACGGCGTCGGGGGACGGGTGAAGACCGCCAAGCGCGGGAAAACCGCCATTTTGTGGGCGGAGGACGACGGCAAGAGCGGGAAGCCGCCATCTTGGATAACAAGTAAAGAAAATAAAATCTGAGAAATTGCAAATCTACAATGCCTAAACACGGGAATATTAGCACCTTTGATAGTGACCTCGAAGATTGGGCCATATATGTTGAAAGAGTAAAAAATTATTGTAAGGCCAATAAAATTCGTGACCAAGATAAAGCTCTAACATTATTAAATTTAATGGGTGCGAAGACATACGGGCAATTGAAACACCTGTTATCACCAGATGAACCGGCGGATAAGACGTTCGATGAGATTGTTACTGTCCTGAAAGATCATCTAAACCCCACGCCGCTGATGCTAGCGGAACGATTTAAATTTTACGACAGAAGGCAGCTACAGCATGAAAGCAATGCTGAATATTTGCTGGAATTGCGTAAATTAGCGAAATATTGCCAGTTTGGAACGGGACTGACAGAGGCACTTCGAGACAAATTTGTGTGTGGTTTATTTAAACAGGATACACAAAAGCGACTGCTCGAGGAGAATGAGCTGACGCTTGAGAAGGCGGCCACTATGGCAGCAGCACACGAAGCCGCAGCGAGAGGCACGGCAGTAATGCAGCTACGGTCACCGGAGCTCAGTGCACACAAATTGGGTGTGAGTTCTGGCAAATGTTATCGTTGTGGAAAGACAACGCATGATCAGAACCAGTGTTGGTTTAAAAACCAAGAATGTAGAACTTGTGGTAGGCTTGGACATATAGCTAGAGTATGCAGGTCAGGGAAGAAGACCAGCAACAAGAAGTCACCGCAAGGAAAATACACAAAGGTACACAAGGTGACCGAACAGGAGTCCGATTCAGACGCTAGCAGTAATGAACTGGCTAGCTTAAGAGTACTCAACGCTGGTAAGGGTGCAGACCTCCAGACAATTTGGGTCACTCTTCAGATAGAAGGAGTCCAAGTAAAACTGGAATTGGACACTGGATCGGCATTGACGGTCATAAATAAGAAAGATTACGGAAAGTTATTCCAACATATTCCCCTACAGGATACGGGGATTATATTGAAAACATACACGGGGCAAAGAGTGTACCCCATCGGGAAAATAGAGGTTGCAGTGGTCCACAAGGGCGAAGACAGTCAAATAATGGACTTATATGTGATATCTGAAGGAGGTCCTCCACTACTAGGACGGGAGTGGATTAGGAAAATGAATATGGACTGGCATTTCCTACAAACAATAACGAGTGAGAACTCGGTGAAGGTAGTCGGCCCAGACTCTGGAACGGATGATGGTAAGCCCAACTCAGGTGCAAAAGACAAAGTTTCAGCACAGAATTCCACTGAGCAACAACAACATAGTTTAACTGTGGATTCTGAGTCTGGCAAGTCTACTGATGAGCCCATTTCTGAGGGACACCGGGCTCGAACTCAACTCCATTTCAAACTACAACAGCAATTAGAACAAATGCTTCGCCGTTTTGAGCAAGAGTTGAATGCAACGAAAGAGTTCTTTGATATAGAGTTGGAGAATCTGGAAAGACAACAGAAGCAGCTGATGGAGAAAATGGAGCAGGAGCACACAAAACGTCTGATGTCAGAGGAGTTAACGGTCAGCCAACTCCTGCATATGCTGAAGGACAGGACTCTGAAATGGGAAAAACTTGAACACGAACTTCAATATTCAAACGAAAGGGGTTCGGAGCTCTCAAAGGTTATTGGAAGAGCTGAGGTGGCAACACAGACTGAGATGACTGCAACAGAGCAGCCCTTGGATGCCAAAAGTACGCTGACTCCCGTCAACGTAGAACAACAGACCGCTGAAACAGCTGCTCCGGTAGAGGGATTGAATAGTCCGATCAATCAATCTCCAAAAGAAGTTGAAGTAGTAAAATCTCAAATGAGGTCATTAGTAAACGACTTGCTGAAAGCCCAGAAAAAGCTGGATGAAGAGGTACGCATGAAGAAGTCTCTTCAGGAAAGATGTCTGGACTTGGAACAAAAGCTGGCTAACGCCCAGCTGGGTATGGAGGAAATAGAAGAGCCTCTCGCTGGCCTAGATCAGGACGACACCGAATATTACTATGTCCTGTCCTGCCCAACTTGTAACTTCGACTCCCACCATACAGAAATCATGGAGGAGCACCGAAAGTCTACGGAACATCGGGAGAAGGTGGCTCTACTACGGAAAAAGGAGGAAGAGAAGGAGGAACTGCGCATGCAGCTGGCAGCTGACAGTGGAGCCCAGAGAGTCTCCAAGAAGCAGAAAAGGAAAAGTCGAAACAGAAGATGACCCATCTGAACCATTATTACCTCTACCAGATCACACACGTGGTCCCTCCGAACGGAGCCAATTCAGTTCGGAAGTTCAAACTGTTAAATCCATGGAAGGACTATTGAATGAGTCACTCCAGCAACGTGAACCGACTACACCACAGAGATTGAATCTGTGAACTGTTTTCCGCAGAGACTGAATCTGTGATCTGTTTTGACATGAAGTTATCTATGTATCTATGTTATTCTGTTATGTAAACCTGAAGTTATATATGTATATATGTTATTACGTTATGTTAAACGGGGAGATGACTGTAAAGCTAGGAAGGGAGGAATGTTGTGTATGTAATATGTGTGCTACTTTGAACCTATGGACAGGACTGCACTACTTGTAGGGCGTAGTGATACGCAGTACCACTCCTGGCCTTAGGGGTATAAATAGTACTGTGGGTACTGATCTCCCCTCAGTTCCCGCCTGTGGGCATGAAGTAAAGAGCTACGTGTAGTCCCTACCTCCAACCAGTAAAGACCTGTTTTATTGTTACTGATTAAGTCTGAGTATTAATTACTTGAACAACTCACAGACTTAACAATAGTTTCAAAATCATTGGAAAAAGATCTAGGGGGAGAAATTCGGTTGGTAGCGCCAGCGATTAGCGCCTAAAGTGGCCGAGAAGTGGGGCGTTAGCCAATTTTCGGCCGGGCGCAGTGAACCCAGCACCTCTTGCCATATTGAGTGGCTTTTAGCGTCGGCGCTAAATCTTAGCGGCCGCTCGCGGGCGCAGGCAGATCATGACGTCATTTCAGTGTGCAACGCCTTTTTGGCGCCCCGGACCGGAAATTCAGTGGTGCGCCCCTTCGTTCCGCCTGGCGCTAATAAGGACAGCTTACTGGAACATTCCCCGGTCGCTCTCGGGCTTAGGGGGGTGCTCTTTAAAGGGGACTGCACTGGTATAAAAGCGGCAGCCATTTTGGGAGCACAACTTCTTTGGGATTTCACAGAGTTGCAGAGTTGCACTCTGAGAGCCATATCACTAGTGACCCAGCACTGCCAGAGGGCCTTCAGCCTTCAGACCATCACCCTGCTGCTGGTGAGCCTTTACACCCTGTATAATTTCTTGTTACCTATTATTATGGGAGCTGCTTTGGAGGGGAACGTCCTGCTGCTCGACCATCTGGAAAGGGCACAGAGACGGAGGGAGAGAGGGCCAGGAATGGCCAGACGGAGGAGGGCCAACAGACGTCGCCACACCAGACCTTACGCTGCCAGGGTATTCAGGCAGCAGTTCTCTTGCCTCAACATGTCGGAGGAGCAGTGTCTTAGGAGGCTGCGATTCAGAAAGGAGGCGGTGACTGAGCTGTGCCACCTGCTTCAGGCAGATCATCAGCCGCAGATAAGGTGCAGGACCTCTCTGTCGGTGGCTGTCAAGATTACAGTAGCACTGAATTTCTATGCGACCGGCTCCTTCCAGGCAGCAACTGGGGACATTGCCAACATCTCCCAGTTTGCGGTGCATAGCTGCATCCAGCAAGTAACAGATGCCCTGTTTAAAAGGCGGCAGCAGTACATCTCCTTCACTGTGACACCGGAGAAGCAGCGGGAGCGCGCAGAGGGCTTCGCGGCAATAGCGGACTTCCCCATGGTGCAGGGCGCCATTGACTGCACGCACGTGGCTTTGCGGGCACCTGTTTTGAATCCGGAGGACTTCCGCAACCGCAAGGGGTTCCACTCCTTGAATGTGCAGCTGGTCTGTGACCACCGGCAGCTGATCCTCGCGGTCAATGCTCAGTTCCCAGGCAGCAGCCACGACGCATTCATCCTGCGCCAGACTTCAGTAGCAGACCTTTTCGAGGCCCAGGCTCACCCAGAAGGCTGGCTTCTCAGTGACAAGGGCTATCCTCTGTGCCCATGGCTGATGACCCCGCTCCGTTCGCCCAGCACCCCTGCAGAAGAGCACTACAACGTCAGCCATCAGGCGACGAGGAACATTGTGGCGCACACAATCGGCGTGCTGAAGCAGCGGTTCCGCTGTTTGGACCATTCGGGAGGCACCTTGCAGTACTCACCAGAGCGAGTCTCCCACTTCGTCGTTGTCTGCTGCATGCTCCATAACCTTGCCACCCTGCGCACCCAGCCAATGCCAGCAAACATTGAAGGACCAGCAGAGGAGGAGGAGGAGGAGGAGCAGGAGGAGGAGGAGGAGGAGGAGGAGAAGGACCAAGATGGGAGGGTCCCAGAAACTGGAAGGGCCGTCTGTCAGAGGCTGATAAGGAGTCGGTTCTAGGCCCCTCTGACGGAATGCTTGGTGCCAATCGATTACCAGGAATGGAACCATTCGGATAACCCAAAGCCTATGAAGGCCAGTAAAGAGCAGACATGGCCAATGTCAATAAAATAATTTGTTTATTTTGAAAAATGTGCTTCCTTCCAACATGACAAAGCAATGGCACCAGAAAGCTTAACTAACAAACTAACACATAAGTGACTCGCACACCCGGGAGACTATCCAAAACATTACTAACATTCAGACCAAGGGACTCGCACACCCGGGAGACTATCCAAAACATTACTAACATTCAGACCAAATGGCTCGCACACCCGGGAGACTATCCAAAACATTACTAACATTCAGACCAGCATCCACAGCCTTGATTTCTAGATGTCTCAGCAGCACCTTCTACTCTTTCCCCTTTGATGGTGATCTGCTTCTCTTGCGAGAACGGCCCCTTCCCTCCCTGCAGCTCCTCCATAATGGGACCCCAGTGGCTGCATGAAGGCTGGGGGACGCCTGCTGACTGTCCGAAAGCGCAGATGCCCCTGAGGGACAACCTGGACGGACTCTGGGCTTGGAGGGCCCGGATGCTGACTGCTCCAACTGGGCATGGGTGGATGGCAGCTGCAGTGGAGACGTGCCAGCGGTGCCATCAGGAATGCTGACATCCTGAGAGCGGACACCTGCTCCGTGGTCGGCCGACACACTGGCACTCTGACGGGGCAGCACCGCAGCATGCGAACCAATCGGCTGGTCCACAGATTGCTGGCCTGCTGTGGTGCTGCAAGGGCCCCGGGTAATCCTGCCTGATCCATCGAGGGTGGCAGCAGTCAGTGCTTGCGTGGCCTCAATCTGCCTCTGCATGAGGCCAGCGAGTGACTGCGTGGCAGCACTCAGCACTTGCGTGGCAGGTGCCAGTGCTTCGGTGAAGCCCTGGACAGTCCTTTCCAGTGCTTCGGTCAAGCCCTGGACAGTCCTTTCCAGTGATGTACCGAAGCCCTGGGCACTCCTTTCCTGTGCTGCCCCGAAGCCCTGGGCAGTCTTTTCCAGGGCTGCCCCGAAGTCTTGTACACTCCTCGCCTGTGCTGCCCCGAAGTCTTGCACACTCCTTGCCAGTGTCTCGATGGATTCAGGCATCCTTGCCACTGCAGCCATCAGCTCAGTGTGCCCGAGCCGAGCCTGGGCACTCATTTCTGCGAGGGAATGCACCTCTTCTGTGCTCTGTGCAGCAGTCATCATGGCCTGACTCGCCCTCCGGGGAAGACGGCTCCCAAGCTTCCCTGCTCCCCTTGCGTTGCTGGAGCCTGCTGGTTCCTGCAACTGGTTCTTCCTCAGAGCCATCCCCCCCGCTCCCCTCCAGGGAAGCACTATCCCCAGTCTGCAGATGGGCTGGCTCGCCTGAGGATGGTACGGATGGTCCAGCTTCCTCCTGCTCATCGCCTCCGGAGTCAGTGTCCCTGGCAGCTTGATGGCCCGGCTCCCGAGCTGGTGGTGCAGCATCTGAAAGCAGGGAGGTTGAAGAGTGTCTTTAGCGAAAGGACAGGGTGGCAGCAAGGGATGCAAGAGTGCTGCAATGCTCTGACATGGGTCCAGAGTGAAAAAGCATGCTGGTGGGGGAAACAAGTGGAAGGAGGCAGTTCAAAAAGGTGATGACCTTACCATCGCTGTGCACAATGGGGTCGGCAGCTCCAGTGGTGACAGGACCACTCATCCGGCCTCCAACAATCTGGTGGACTCTTTCCTCCAGGTCCGTCAGTGTCTGCAGCTGAGGAGGGCCTCCTCCGGTACGAATCTGTTCCCTCCGGTTCCTGGCCAGCTTTGCCTGCAGGAGAAAGGACGGGAAGTGATGAAACATGCTGCCCTGAGTTGTCATCTCATGCCCTCCATGGTGGAACAGCCCTTACAGTATGCCCTGAGTGGTCATCTCATGCCCCCCATGGTGGAACAGCCCTTACAGTATGCCCTGAGTGGTCATCTCATGCCCCCCATGGTGGAACAGCCCTTACAGTATGCCCTGAGTTAAACGTGCGTGTGTGTTCCCAGAAAGGGACATGGGTGCTGGCTGACAGATGGCCATTGGGGCATCGCGCACCCTCTGGCCATAAAGTCAGGTGCAGATGGAGGGATGAAGAAGATTGCCAAAAAGCCACTCACCCTAATGACCCAAGTGAGATCGTTGAACTTCTTCCTGCATTGCACAGGAGTCCTGGCCACCACGCTGCTGGATTTGACTATTTGCGAAACTTCCCTCCAAGTTCTGCGGTACTCGTTCTGATGAGGCCTCCTGCCATTGCCAGGGTACAGCACTGCTCGCCGGCGCTCCACTGCGCCAACCAAAGCATCCAATGCCCCATTGGTAAAGCGCTCCACTCTGCCTCACCCTCTCCATCTGGTCAAAGTTTGTAACGCCACAGAATGAACAGCGCCGATTTTGAGGCCTACAGGGCGATGAGTGTGGCTGCTGATCCTAAATGACCCGCCCCTTTAAGAGCTGGCCGGCACCAGCATGTCTCGTGGTCATCGATTATTGACAGCACCTGCGCTGCGCCCGGCCGCCCAGATATTGAGTAGCGCCGCCAGGTTAGTGCCTTAGGAGTCCCGTGCAGCGCCTGATTTTATGCCGCAATCACCTTTAGGGGCGATGCAACCCAATATCGCTCAAGGTGGCGATGAGTTGCGCCTGGCGATAGATTTTGCGCACCGCCAATTCTAGCGCCCCAAGTGGGGCTATACCCAATTTCACCCCCCTAGAGGGGAGATGAGGGGGAATGTTTTCACTCAAGAGTTGTCAGGATCTGGAACGCTCGACCTGAAAAACTGGTGGAAGCTGATTCCATAAATCATAATAATTGGGCGTTGGACAGGTACTGGAGGATGAGGAACTTACAGGGTTACGGACAAAAAGCGGGGATGTGGGACTGAGCACAACGGCTCTTTCAAAGAGCCAGCACAGGCGCGATGGGCCCAATGGCCTCCTTCTGTGTTTTAAGTTTCTATGATTCTATGAGTGGCCTTTCCATCCTCCATGAACCATCTGTGGGTAGGGGCTCTGCTTCCAGGCAAGAACCACAATCTGGGTTTCCGATGGCTGCACCAACCCCTTGAGTTTTTGCTGCTATATTTAAGAACTTTGATTGCATTACGCTGCTTTGATTGTGAAGGTAATATGAACAACTCAGATTACAAACACTTCTAAGGAGGCAGTGAGTCAACACACCAATATACTGAGCTACAGAGCTGTCAGATTCCTCCACAGTTCCCACACAGGGAGCCACAAGTTTCACCGTGTCATCCCGGGAAGATGTCAAACAGGGGCCAGGGCAGGTCACGATCTCCAGGAGCTGTTCTTGTGCATCTCCCAAATATGTCGGTCAAGAGAAACATTGGCAGAGGGTTGGGTGCAAGTCAACTGTCCACCTTGGTCCTCCCCCCTGCTGTTATTGGTGAACTGGGGCTAACTTGGGGCGAGGGAGTGAAACATAAAAGAAGCATAAATAACAAAAACAGCTGTTCTAGTTGAGCAATGCTTGCAACGAGTGACCCTAAATACCAAAACAGAGCAGCTTATTATCTCAGGAATGTACAATGATCTTTATCCAATATAAGTAGACGTTGATTCCCATCCCAGTGTGACCTCACACCTTCTGTGACTGATGAAGCTACTATCTATTACAGGAAATAACGGTCTGGTAGCATAGTGGTTATGTCACTGGACTAGTAATCCAGGAAATGTTTGAGAATTTTAATTCAATTTACTTTAGAAATAAAAATCTGGTATCAGTAAAAGTGACCATGAAGCTGTTGGATTATTGTTAAAAATCCAACTGGTTCGCTAATGTTCTTCAGGGAAGTACACCTGCCGTCCTGACCTAGTTTGGGCCTATATGTGACTCCAGTCCCACATCAACATGGTTGACTCTTAACTACCCTCTGAAGTGGCCTAGCGAGTCACTCAGTTGCATCAAACCATTGCAGTTCAAGAAGAAGGCCCACAACACCTTCTCAAGGGAAACTAGTGATGGGCAGTAAATGCCAGCCTTGCCAGCTAATGCCCACATCCTGAAAATGATTAAGAAAAGAATGTATCATTTTCACTAGCTTGGAAAGAATTAAGACCTGGGGGGGCGAAGGGCTGAAGCATGAATTGATTTGAGATCCTACCATACCTGGGTTGGCCTGTGTGGGGCAGTGCTGATCTCTGACTGAGGTCGGAAGTACTGATCCTGTAGTAATAGGCTTTAAGAAAGCTGTTTCGGAATGCCATATATTGTCTTAAGGCAATTAATTGAGGCCAATTCTAACTAATTAAGAAGAATTCTACCCTTACATCATACAAGAATGTCCATATTATGTGTTTGTTTTTTACTATTTTTTCAGAACTGGTGGATTCACCAGCCCTGAAATTTCCAGATTAATCCATTTTTTTTGCCAATTTACTCCCACGGTGTCAGTCGTGGTTCAGTAGTAGCACAGTTGCCTCTCAGTCAGAAGATGGAGGTTTTGAGCCTCACTCCGGAGACTTGAGCACAGAATCCAGGTGGACATTCCCAGTGCAGTACTGAGGGAGTGCTGGAGTGTCGGAGGTGCCGTTTTCGGATAAGACGTTAAACCGAGGCTCCGTCTGCTCTCTCAGGTGGACATAAAATTCTTTAAAAAGTGAAACTTACTCCCTCCTGTTAAATATCGGAGCCAGAGTGCGCAAATGGTTAAAGGGGGATCGGTAAGTAGAATAAAGCAGTCCAGGTGTCTGTGGAAGGACAAAACAGGTGGACACCAAGGGTGCAGACTCTCCTGCCAGCATGGTGCTCCAACAGGGAGAGGACCCAAAGGACCACTCCAATTTTCTCTGCTGAAGGGATCAACATCATTGCTCAACACTGTTCCATCATGAGTAGTCATCAGGCTGTAATAGATCAAGGACTATCATCTCCATTTTAAAATTCCCATCCTCGAGTTCAAATCCCTCCATGGCCTCGCCCCTCCCTATCTCTGTAACTTCCTTCAGTCCTACAAGCTTCCAAGATCTCTGCGTTCCACCAACTCCGACTTCTTGCGCATCCCTAATTTTCATCACCCACCATTGGCGGCCGTGCCTTCAGCTGTCTAGGCTCTAAGCTCTGGAATTCCTCCCCTAAACCCCTTTGCCTCTCCTTCTCTCTCTCTTCCTTTAAGACCCTCCATAAAGCCACCTCTTTGACCAAGCTTTTGGTCATTGCCCTAATGTCTCCTTCCTAGGCTCAGTGTCAAACATTATCTGTATGATAATTCTCCTTGGGACATTTTACTACGTTAAAGGCGCTATATAAATGCAAGTTGTTGTTTTTGAGTCTGGCCCCATTCCCACCTGACGCCCACTTCTGGTGAGTCACTGGGCATCAATCGGGAGTGGCCATTATTTAAGGTGTCAGCCATGGCTCAGTGGGCAGCACTCTTGCCTCTGAGTCAGATGGTCGTGGGTTCAAGTCCCACTCCAGAGATTTGTGCACATAATCGAGGCTGGCAGTCCAGCCCAGTGCAGTACCGAGAGAATGCTGCATTGTCAGAGGTGCCGTCTTTCAGATGAGACGTTAAGCCGAGGCCCCGTCTGCCCTCTCAGGTGGCAGTAAAAGATCCCACGGCACTATTTTGAAGAAGAGCAGGGAAGTTTTCCCGGTGTCCTGGGAAACATTTATCCCTCAAACAACATCACTAAAACAGATGATCTGGTCATTATCACATTGCTCTATGTGGGATTGTGCTGTGTGTGTTTCCTACATTGCAACAGTGACTACACTTCACTGGCTGTACAACGCTTTGGAATGTCCTGAGGACCTGAAAGGTGAGTTCTTTCTTTCAGATTATTGTAAATGTTTCTCTATTCGGAAAGAAACCACAGAAATTTTATTATATCAAAGGTTACGAGACAGTACAGCAGAATGGCAGGGTTTATTACAGGAAACATTTGATAAGAGTACAAATTAATTTATGTTGTGCTGGAGGGCACACAGTACATTAGAGGGAGGTACACTGTGAGTCAAAATTATGGGACAGGCGGAGATGAATGTATTTTTCGTAGTACATAAAGAGCACTGAATAACCTGACCATCATCCGAGGACCCACCTTGTCATTCCATTTTACCAGCTACATGATCAATCATTTATGTTCCCATCAGATGTGCTTTTGAAGTATCCCAGTAACCAGTGAATGCAATTCCTGTATTTGAGAGGCTCTTGTGATGGCTTGTTCTCCTCTAGTCTCCAAACCCTTTCCCAGTCACAGCCTTTCTTGTCTCTCTTATCTGATGAATCTTCTTCTTCTTAGGCAGTCCCTCGGAACAGAGGATGACTTGCTTCCACATTAAAAATGAGTTCTCAGGTGACTGATGATTCCAATGCGGGACCTACAGTCTCTGTCACAGGTGGGGCAGACGGTGGTTGAAGGGGCGGGTGGATGGGGTGCTTGGGTTGACGTGCGCTCCTTGCACTGTTTGCGCTTGGCTTCCGATTGCTCCCAGCGAAGAGACTCAAGGTGTTCGGCGCCTTCCCGGATGCTTCTCCTCCACTTTGTGCGGTCTTGGGCCAGGGATTCCCAGGTGTTGGCGGGGATGTTGCACTTTTTTAAGGAGGCTTTGAGGGTGTCCTTGAAGCGTTTCCTCTGCCCACCAGGGGCTCTCTTGCTGTGTCGAAGCTCAGAGTGGAGCGCCTGTTTTGGGTATGGTCAAAGCGCTCCTCTGATCTTACCTCTCTTGCTCCTCTTAACAAATTTGCGTCCTACTTACATCACCACGTTCCCTGTGGAATTCTACACCCCTCTCTGTCTTTCTTCTCCCAAATCCTCAGGCTTTCCTTTTTCTTAAAAAACCATGCTTAATACCACCTAATCACTCCTTCCTGATTCCCCATTTCTTCTCTTTTCCTTCTTTCAGTCTTGATGGTGTCCTCTGCCATGGGTCTTGACTTCAATCCACATATCTGAAAGAACAGGGCATTAGACTTCTGTCCACAGTTGCAAAAATGTGGCAGATGGGGTTAAATGTGGGGTGTGTGAGGTCATCCACTTATGAAAGATAGATCAGAGTATTTTCTAAATGGTGAGAAACTGGGAACTGTGGAGGAGCCGAGAGATTTAGGTTTCCGTGTACAGAAATCACTAAATCACTACAAAAAATAATTTAATAGGCTAATGGAATGTTGACCTTTGTCTCACAGTCATATAAAGCTCTGGTTAGACCGCACCTGGACACTGCGTTCACTGGTCACCGCACCTCAGGAAGGATATACTGGCCTTGGAGGGGGTGCAGCGCAGATTCACCAGAATGATACAGGGGCTCAAAGGGTTAAATTATGAGGACAGGTTCCATAGACTAGGCTTGTATTCCCTTGAGTTTAGAAGATTAAGGGGTGATCAAATTGAGGTGTTTAAGCTGATTAAAGGAGTTGATACGGTAGATAGAGAGAAACTATTTCCTCTGGGGGGTGGGGGGGGGAGGGGCAGGGAGTCCAGAACAAGGGGGCATAACCTTAAAATTACAGCTAGGCCGTTCAGGGATGATGTCAGGAAGCACTTCTTCACACAAAGGGTAGTGGGAATCTGGAACTCCCTCCCCCAAAATGCTGTTGAGGTTGGGGGTCAATTTAAAATTTCAAAACTAAGATTGAAGGATTTTTGTTAGGCAAGAGTATTAAGGGTTACGGAACCATGGTGGGCAGATGAGGTTAAGATACAGATCAGCCATGATCTAATTGAATGGGGGAACAGGCTCGAGGGGCTGAATGGCCTACTCATGTTCCAATGTTCCTTAGAGATGGGTTTTGAGTATGAAGGATGAGAGAGAGGGGTGGAGAGCTTTAGGGGAGGAATTGCAGCGAGTAGGAAGCAGGCAGTGGAAAGGAACAAGGCCTAGAAATTCGAGATGGCTAAAAACCTGCCGGAGCCACCGCGGGCCGGAGTTAACAGCCGCCGAAACTGATGGCGCTGGCAGCACCGGGATATTGACGCTGGTTGCTAATTAACATTAGCCCAGCACTAAACTTACCGTGCAAAGCCGTTTTCGTATCGCTAGCCCCGGCTGGAGGCCCAATGTAGCGTGGCCATAGCGTCATTACAGCAAGAACAGCCTGCTCTTAAAGCAAGGCTGTCATTTTAAAGAGCAGTGCTGTCCCTTAAAGGAGAACTGCCTTCTAAAATGGAAAACAGAAAAATCATTTAAAAATAGGCAGTCTTTAGCTCTTACAGCTCAATTGCCTTCTGGAAGAAAAAAATTACCATTAAAAAGAATTCCCAAATGGGAGTCTTCAGCTCTTAAAGCTGAATTGCCTTCCATACCTAAAAAAAATGGGGAAAGTGCTTCAGCACTAACACAAATGGCTCAAAAAGCCAGGGAAGGGGCACCCAGGGTCTCGCACACAGCACTCCAGCTTTGTGCAGGGGGTCAACACTGCAAGAGAGGCCCTCTCCCCACAGGGGTCAGGAGGCCCTCCAGAAAGAAGGGTGTGGGACTACATCACCGAGGCCGTCACTGCCAGCAATGTCACCCGCCACAACCAGGCTCCAGTGCCCAAAGACGCTTCATGACCTCAGACTAGTGGTCAAGGTCAGTGAATGCATCTTCAAAATCCATCTCATACCAACTGCATCATTAGCCTCACACACTTCTTAATGCACGGCCCCCAACCACTCACCTACCAACAATCTGCACCAATCACGAGGCACATCTCTCATTCCTAGCCTCACCTTACCCCCTTGGAGGAGACGGTGCTGGCCATTCTTGGCAGGGGCACGGCTGAGCCCTTGGCCAGTGGCGGGGCTGAAAGGACACAAGGTGCTGCTATACTTGTACGTTATCCTCCTTCTCACATGCACCTCTTGCTTTTCCTGCGTTCCTATCACCACAACTCAACAACAACTTGTATTTATATAGCGCATTTAATGTAGTAAAACGTCCCAAGGCGCTGCACAGGAATATTATAAGACAAAAAATTTGACACTGATCCACATAAGGAGAAATTAGGGCAAGTGACCAAAAGCTTGGTCAAAGAGGTAGGTTTTAAGGAGCATCTTAAAGGAGGAAAGAGAGGTAGCAAGGTGGAGAGGTTTAGTCAGGGAATTCCAGAGCTTAGGGCCTTGGCAACAGAAGGCACGGCCACCAATGGTGGAGCAATTATAATCAGGGGTGCTCAAGAGAACAGAATTAGAGGAGCGCAGATATCTCGGGGTGGTTGTGGGGCTGAAGGAGATTACAGAGATAGGGAGGGGCGAGGCCATGGAGGGATTTGAAAACAAGGATGAGAATTTTGAAATCACGGCGCTGCTTAACCGGGAGTCAATGTAGGTCAGTGAGCACAGGGGCGATGGGCAAACGGGACTTGGTGCAAGTTAGGACACGGGCAGCCGAGTTTTGGATGACCTCAAGTTTACGTAGGATGGAATGTGGGAGGCCAGCCAGGAGTGCATTGGAATAGTCAAGTCTAGAGGTAACTAAAGCATGGATGAGGGTTTCAGCAGCGGATGAGCTGAGGCAAGGGCGGAGACGGGCGATGTTACGGAGGTGGAAGTAGGCAGTCTTTGTTATGCTGCAGATATGTGGTCGGAAGCTCATTTCAGGGTCAAATATGACACCAAGGTTGCGAACAGTGTGGTTCAGCCTCAGACAGATGTTCAGGAGAGGGATGGAGTCGGTGGCTAGGGAACGGAGTTTATGGCGGGGACCGAAAACAATGGCTTCGGTTTTCCCAATATTTAATTGGAGAAAATTTTTGCTCATCCAGAACTGTATGTCGGACAAGCAGTCTGACAATTTAGAGACTGTGGAGGGGTCGAGAGAAGAGGTAGTGACGTAGAGCTGGGTGTCGTCAGCGTACATGTGGAAACTGATGCTGTGTTTTCGAATGATGTCGCCAAGAGGCAACATGTAGATGAGAAATAGGAGGGGGCCAAGGATAGATCCTTGGGGAACACCAGAGGTAATGATGTGGGAGCAGGAAGAGAAGCCGTTGCAGGTGATTCTCTGGCTACGATTAGATAGATAAGAATGGAACCAGGTGAGTGCAGTCCCACCCAGCTGGACGCCGATGGAGAGGCGTTGGAGAAGGTTGGAGTGGTCAACCGTGTCAAAGGCTGCAGACAAGTCAAGAAGGACGAGGAGGGATAGTTTACCTTTGTCACAGTCACAAACTCCACTCTTGTGCCTTCCTCATTTCACATACCCAAGAAATCCAGCCTGACCAGCTAGTGAGCGACCAAGAAGAGCTGGAGGAGAGTGAAGAAGAAGAAGAAGAAACACCGTCACTTGACTTCACACTCCCAGCCACCAGCTCCTCAAGGACATCCTGCAAGGCCATTTGCAGTGTCCCCCACTGAAAGTCAGCAGCCTTCCACCAGCCATGCTGCAGCCACTGGGGTAGCACTGCGTGACATCAGTAGGATAGGCAAAGGCACATACCAGACAGTCACTAAGGGAATGGTTAAAGGTGATGAGTTGATTTCTTGATGTCATATTGGATGGATAGATGTATAAAGTTGGATTGGAAAGTTTGCTTTGTGGTGGCTTTTATTTCAGCATTGTGGCCAAGAGGACGCTGTGATGGTCAGTAACAGAGGGAAGGTAAGGTGTGGGACTAACGTTGAAAGGGGAATTAGGGTTGTGTTCACTGGGACCGCAGGGAGATGATTCCATCCCGGATATCCCGGCCAGAAAGGGGCTGCCTGGGTTGCATCCTTCCTTCTGCTTCCTCCTCTTCTGCTTCCTCCTCTTCTACTTCCTCCTCTTCGGCTTCCTCCTCTTCTGCTTCCTCCTCTTCTGTGTCTTCCTCTTCTGCTTCTTCCCCTTTTGCATCTTCCTCTTCTGCTTCCTCCTCTTCTGTGTCTTCTCCTCTCTGTGAGCGGATGCTGCAAATCTGAAATAAAAGCATAAAATGCTGGAAATACTCAACAAGTCAGGCAGCATCTCAACCTGAGATGTGAACTCTGTTTCTCTCACCACAAATGCTGCCTGACCTACTGAGTATTTCCAGCATTTTCTGTCTTTTCAGAGGCCTTCCTTTACTACCCGAAGTCTTGCAAGTGTCCAGCAGCACTCCCTGCGCACTTAAAAAAGTTTTAACATGAATTGCATCAAGCCACTACTTCAATAAAATATAAAAAATCCAGTCCAAAAGCTTAAATGCAAACTTACCTGAAAGATGTGTGTGAACAGCGAATCTGTCAGCCTGCTGCATGCTTGATTTTAAGAGCGAACTTAGGGCCCAGTGCTAAACTCAGCGCTATGATCCAAGTTTGCAGATGTGACATTAAGTGATGTCATGCTCTCCATATTTGCATCTCCAGGGCCTGCGCTGCTATTGGCAGCACTAAGGCCCTCACCAATGGTTGTGGGCCAGAGGAGGTTGCAAAGATAGAGTAGGGTGAGGCCATGGAGAAATTTAAAGACAAGGGCTAGAAATTCATTATAGCCCAGGAATGGGCGGTATCTTTAAAAATGTTTGAGAATTGGCGCCAGGCGCTAATGCTTTAGACTGCACGCAAAATTCATTCTCACTGCTCAAAGGAATGATTGGGGCGCTAAATCAAGACTTAACGGCCTAGCTCAATGGCGTTACACTCAAAGGGTGGACCAATATCGGGTGCAGTCTAATCGTAACTCATCATTGTCACAGGCTTTTCCCAGTACTTAAAGGAGAGGTTCATTGATACTGCAGCACCTCATTCTCAGCATTGCTGGCTGTGCAGCTGCCTCAGCAAGGAGAAGCAAAACAAGGAGAAGGAGCCAGAGGACTGAAGCAGGTGTCCTCATGGCAGGTCAGGGTAATTGAATGCTTCAACAAATGCTACATACCACCATCTGTACCACAAGCTTCACACCCTGCCCAAAGCACCAGACCCCCAGCACTCACCCACCAACAATCTCTACCTACCAACACTCACACCCACATCTCACACCTTGCACACAATGACAGCTATTCAACTATGGCAGGCACAAGGGTCATTAGTTATTAGAATGAATGTGATATGTTTATGCAGAAATTTATTAATTGAGTTTGCAATATTTTGTGGCCTCACTCATTTCACCTTTGCGCCCAGGAGGATGCTGTGATATAGCATGACACAGGGATGGTATGATGAGCATGTGGTGAGCAAAAGGGATCTGGGGTTTAAGTCATCCTACTGTGAGGCTGGAGGTCTGTTTGGAGGAGGTGGCAGAGTTCTGTGGCCACCACCTTGGTGATGCGGAGCCATCTAATATGCTGCTCCTCGCTTCATTGAAGGTAGGAGAAGTTCTGTCGGAATACCCTTGGAGGGTGAGGCCTCCTGGTGAGAGCCCTGATGTCCCTCCTCATCCCTCTGCGCACATGTTCCCGTATTTCAGGCTGCCTATGCTCCCTACGCTGTAGACCCTGGAGGGCGAGGTGGCATGCCAGTACAGCCCCCATTAATGTAAGCCAAGTGTAGCAGTTTGAATCTTTGAACAATAAATGAAGCCACTTTGCATTTGCCAGAAGACTACTGATAAAAAAATAAGATTGAAATTCCTCATATAAACTGCTGCACTGGCTGAAACTGACAAGAAGCCACTGAAACTAACCTGCCCTGACAGCTGTGAGTGATTAATGCTGATGCCTTTAAATAACGTCGCTAGAGCCGGCTTCTGTCAGCTGTGCGTCTGCTCTCCCTGTCGCTGTCTGTTCGAGGCGCAAAGGTAAGTGGCGAAAATATATTTTGCAGTCGGCGCCCAGTGAGCATTGCACACTCAATGACATCACGATCTGCCTGCAGTTGAAATCCCCGGCAGTACCTAGTACCGGCGGCGTAAAGGGGGGTCCGGATTTGCCATGCGTCACTGGATTCACCTTGCCCCGGCACTAATCAACAGAATTTTTCCCCCAAAGATTTTTTATCTAAGGCATTGGGGAATGGTGAGCCAGTGCAGGTCAGAGAGGGAAAGGCAAGCAGGACTTGGTGCGGGATATGATACGTGCAGCAGAGTTTAGGATGAGCTGAACATGAGGGGGAATGGAGGATGGGAGGCCAGCCAGTAGCGCACTGGAGTGGTTGAGTCTGGAGGTGACAGAGGCATGGGTAAATGTTTTGGTGGCAGATGGGCTGTGGTTGGAGCGGAGAAGGGTGATGTTATGGAGGGGGTCTTGGTGATGGCAGGATATAGGGTCAAATAGGACACTAAGGTTGTGAGCAGCCTGGTTCAGCCTCAGACAGTGGCCGGGGAGGGGGACGGAATCAATAGCCAACAGCTATAGCTGTGTGAGCTGTGTGGGGATATGCACCCCTGCCAATCATAGCTTGCATGAAAACCATGCAGAGATCCGGTTAAATTACATTGGGCTGAGCTCACTGATTCCGGCAAGCTCAACTAGCCATTCTTGTTGCGTGAAGTCTCGAGAGAGCGCAGTGAACCCCAGAGCCATTTTAAGAAGGGCTACGGTAGTGCGGTGGTTATGTTACGGCGGCGGACCTGGGAGAAGCGGCGGCGGAGCGAGTACAAAAGCGGCGGCAGACCAGGTAGGCTTACCAATCTCAGAGCGGGAGAGAGAGAGGTAAAAAGTAATCGAAGTGTGACATCACCAGAAAGCAGGTAAGTGATTGGTTGGTGAGTATTTCTCTCTTTCTCCTTTTTCCCAAACTTAAACTCTGTGGTTTATAGTTTCTAAGCTCTCTGTGCTGTAGCGGGGACTGTTGGTAACCAAGGGCCCTCAAGTATATCATTTAATTGGTGGTATTGATTTGATTTAATTTAATTTAAAGTAATTAAAGGGTAAGTCATGGCAGGACAGCTTGGCCCCATAGTGTGCTCCTCCTGCACTATGTGGGAAATCAGGGACACTTCCTATGTCCCTGAAAACCATGTGTGCAAGAAGTGTATCCAGCTGCAGCTACTGGCAGACCGCATTGCGGCGCTGGAGCTGCGAATGGATACATACTGGAGCATTTGCAATGCTGAGAACATCATGGATAACACGTTTAATCAGTTGGTCACACCGCAGGTAAAGGTGGCACAGCCGAAATGGAATGGGAGACCGCCAGGCAGATTAGTAGGCGCAGGCAGGTAGTGCAGGGGTCCCAGGTGGCCATCCCCCTCTCAAACAGATATACCGCTTTGAATATTGTTGAGGGAGATGGCTTATTGGAGGAAGGCAGCAGCAGCCAACTTCCTGGCACCGTGGGTGGTTCTGCAGCACAGGACGGGAGGAAAAAGAACGGGAGAGCTATAGTAATAGGGGATTCTATTGTAAGGGGAATAGATAGGCGTTTCTGCGGCCGCAAACGAGACTCCAGGATGGTGTGTTGCCTCCCTGGTGCAAGGGTCAAGGATGTCTCAGAGCGGCTGCAGAACATTTTGGAAGGGGAGGGTGAACAGCCAGTTATCGTGGTGTATATAGGTACAAACAATAGAGGTATAAACCGGGATGAGGTCCTAAAAGCTGAATATAGGGAGTTAGGAGGTAAATTAAAAAATAGGGCCTCAAAGGTAGTAATCTCAGGATTGCTACCAGTGCCTCGTGCTAGTCAGAGTAGAAATAGAAGGATATTTCAGATGAATACTGTTAGATCCGTGTATCTTGATGTTGTGTGTCCTTCAATAATTAGACAAGAGACTGCAGGGAACAATCAACAGATGTTTACTGGATGAGGGTTACTCTAAAACTAACTATACAGATCCCTACTCAGGGTTTATATACAGGTGTGGTCACTGCCGGTACTACAGTATACAGGAGCTGTAAAAAGTAGTTCTCCCCTTAAAGGTACATACACTACAATTCCTCCCCTTTTAGATTAACAGTACCATAACATTCATTTAACAATTAAATATCAACTAATTACAATTAACACTTTTAACATGCAACATTAACTGAAAATAGTCTATTTATAAATTCAGTCTTTGGGGAGGCTTCCTGATCCTTTCTGGATAGCGCCTTTCCTGAGTGTCTTGCTCTTGGTGCGGAGGCAATTCTGGCCCCCTGTCGTCGGTTGGTTCATCAGCTTCCGATGCTACTGTTTCTGGGGTAGATGCTACCGGTATGTCGGGTTCATCACCAGGTACATGAGACATGGGGTTGACTCATTCCTGTGACTCTAGGATCTGGTCAACATGGCGTCTCACAATGTTCTCCCCAACATCCACTGTGTACATTAGTGGCCCCTGCCGTGTGCATGTCGTTCCTGGTTGCCATTTCTCTGTTCGGTAGTCGCGGGCCAAGACTGGTTGCCCTACATTGAAGCTCCTTGTCGGCTTCTCATTGATGTGCTGGAATTGCTTATTCTCAACATCTCTTCGTACATTTGGTCTGAACAAATCCAGACGAGATCTCAACCTTCGGTTAAAGAACATCATGGCCGGGGTCTGGTTGGTGACTGCATGTGTCGCATTTCTGTAGGCTAACAGGAAATTGTCCACCTTATGCTGCAGCGGAATGTCGTCATCGCACATGGCCCTTACTGCTTTTTTAAAGGTTTGTACGAACCTCTCAGCCAATCCATTTGTGGCTGGATGATACGGGACGGATGTGTAATGCCTTACCCCATTCCTTTTCATAAATCTTCGAAACTCTTCGGACACAAACTGTGGTCCGTTATCAGAGCAAATCTGCCCTGGCAAGCCGTTCCTGGCAAATATGGTCCGTAGGACTGCAATAGTTTTCTCCGTGGTGGTGGAGGACATTTTGATCACCTCAGGCCATTTCGAGTGCACATCCACGGCTATTAAAAACATTGAGTCCATGAATGGACCAGCAAAATCAATATCCACCCGTTGCCATGGAGATGAGGGCCACTCCCATGGGTGTAGAGGGGCATGTGGTGGTGCATTTTGGACCTTTTGGCATCCTGAGCAGCTCTTTGTCAGGTCTTCGATTTGCTGATCGATCCCCGGCCACCACACATAAGCCCTAGCAAGGCTTTTCATTTTCACCCCTCCCAGATGGCCTTCGTGAAGCTCATTGAGCACTCTCTCCCTTAACTTGGGTGGAATTACCACTCGGGAGCCACACATCAAGGTCCCCTGGCATACTGACAGCTGTTCTCTTCTGGATGAGAATGCTGGCAACAGTGAGTCGCCATGTGTTGGCCATCCCTTCACCGTCAAGTCATATACCCGAGACAGTGTCGGGTCATTTCGGGTCTCCTTCTCTATATCAGTGTTCGTTACTGGCAAGCGTTCAATTATAGTCGAATAAAATATTTTGACAGGGTCCACTGCTGGTGCTTCCTCCGCAGTAGGCAGTGGCAGGCGTGATAGCCCATCAGCGTTTCCATGCTGTTTCGTGCCCTTATACTCGATTTCATATTGGTTCGTCCCTAGAAAAAGGGACCATCTTTGTAGCTGTTGCGCAGTCATCACCGGAACGCCCTTCTTTGGATTAAAGATGGAGACAAGTGGTTGGTGGTCAGTCAGCAAGGTGAACTTCTGCCCGTGCAGATAGTGGTTGAACTTTTTCACTCCCCACACTAGGCTGAGGGCCTCCCTGTCAATCTGGGCATAGTTACGCTCGGCTGAGGTTAGTGACTGAGACGCAAAGGCTACTGGCCTCTCCGAGCCGTCCGGGAATTTGTGCGACAGCACCGCTCCAATGCCATAGGGTGATGCATCACACGCCAACCGAATTGGTAGTGCTGGGTTGAAATGAGCCAACACCTCTTTTGATGTGATCAATTCTTTGCACTTCTGGAAAGCTCGTTTACATTCGTCATTCCACTTCCATGGTACCCCCGTTTGCAGTAGGGTGTTCAGTGGGTGTAGTACTGTAGACAAATTCGGCAAGAACTTATGGTAGTAGTTCACCAGCCCGAGGAACGACCTCAGTTGTGACACATTTTCCGGTGCTGGAGCCTTGACTACTGCCTCAATCTTTTCAGGGGACTTATGTAACCCCTCTTCATCGATAACGTGGCCACAATACGAGATTTGCTTCTGGAAAAACTCGCATTTGTGGCGGTTAGCTCGGAGCCCATATTCCTTCAATCTAGTGAGCACCTGCTCCAGGTTGGCGAGGTGATCACTGTCATTTTCGCCCGTGACCAGGATGCCGTCCAAATAACACTGGGCCCCTGGAATCCCTTGCAGGACTTGATCCATTGCCCTTTGCCAAATAGCCAGAGCTGATGCTACCCCGAACACCAGCCGATTGTATTGGTAGAGACCTTTATGAGTGTTGATCGTGAGGTGCTGTTTCGAGGCTTCTTCTACCTCCATTTGCAGGTACACCTGGGCCAGATCAATCTTAGTGAAGCGTTTCCCTCCAGATAGTGAGGCGAAAATATCTTCAATCCGTGTGAAGGACTGGGTTCACTGTCACCTTAAAGTCCCCACAGATGCGAACCTTCTTTGGTTCCCCAGGCGTATTACTCAACGACCTCTTCATTACAGGAACGATGGGTGTAGCCCACTCGCTCCAGTCCACTTTGGACAGTACTCCTGAACGTTCCAAACCTTCCAGCTCTGCTTCGATGGCTGGGCGGATCGCATAAGGTACCGGTCTGGCCTTAAAAAACTTTGGGCTTGCATTTTCCTCTATTTTGATCGTCGCTGTTATGCCTTTTAGTGTTCCGGGTCCCTCCTGGAACACTTCTTGTTCGTCAGTTAGCATTTTTGACAGTCGTCCAGGTGTGACGTCATCATCCTTTTTGGCATCTACAGTCAGTGCTTGTATGGAATGCCAATCTAGCTGTATCTTCCGGATCCATTCACGTCCTAGTAGTGGTGGTCCTCCCTCTGGCAATACATATAGGCCCATTTTTGGTGTTTCCTTGCCGTTATATATAACGTTCTCCCTTATTTTTCCTTTGGGGTAGACTTTTTGCCCCGTGTATGTCTTCAAGACAATCTCTGTATCTCTCAAGGGTATATGTGAGAATAGCCGCTTGTAGTCCCTTCGGTTTATGACTGTTAGGGCTGATCCTGTGTCCAATTCCATTTTCGCTTGGACTCCGGCTATCTTGAGCGTGACCCAGATAGTTTGGTGATCCTCCGTTTTGATCACATTATGTAGTTTCAGACAACCCAGCTCCTTGCTTCCAGAGTCTGTATCACTTTTCTGTTCATCTGCACTACTCTCCGTCACCTTATGTACCTTCTTGTACTTCTCCTGTGGGGATTTCTTGCTGCTGGTTTTCTTTTCCGACCTGCAGACTCTTGCTATGTGTTCTACTTTTCCACACTGTCTGCACACTTGGTCCTTGAACCAGCAATCATTATGGTCGTGTGTTGTTCTGCCGCAGCGATAGCACTTCACTATTCCGTATGACATTTCATTTGTGCCATATTCTTGCGGTCTCCGTGGTATCTCTGCCGCGCCCCATGCTGCTGCTTCATGTGATACTGCCATGCTGAAAGCCTTGTCCAGCATAAGATCCTTTTCTGATAGAAGCCGTTTCTGGGTTCCTTCACTTTGAAGCCCACACACAAACTTGTCCCTTAAAGTATCTGCTAGTCCCGTTCCAAACTGGCAGTGTTTCGATAGCTTGCGCAGTTCCGTTAAATACTCAGCATTACTTTCATCTTTATGCTGGTTCCTTTTGTGAAACTTAAATCTTTCCGCTATCAGCAGCGGTGTGGAGTCTAAGTGGTCCTGTAGGATTGACACTATGTTTTCAAAATCCTTTTCCACTGGCTTCTCTGGGGTTACTAGGTTTTGCAGTAAGCCATACGTTTTTGCACCCATTGAATTCAACAATACCAGCGCTTTCCTGCCATCTGGCACTTCATTCGCCTTGCAGTATACTTCTATGCGTTCGACATATGTCGTCCAATCTTCAACTTCATTGTCGAACGCTGTGACACTGCCACTCTTCGGCATCCCTGGGTGTGGTTGGACTGGCTCAAAATGGTGTCTCCCACGCTCTCCCTTCTTCTCCGCTGCTGCTCAAAATGGCGTCTCCCGCGCTCTCCCTTCTTCTCCGCTGCGGCTCAAAATGGCATCTCCCACGCTTTCCTTTCTTCCCCGCTGACGCTGCTCAGCCCTTGAACACCGGTGCACTCTGCGCGTTTTCCTGCACGCCTCTCTCTCTCATTGACACTGCTCGGCCCTTGAGCACCGGCTGCGCGCTGCTCTCTCTCGTTGACGCCGCTCGGTCCTGAACACCGGCTGCGCCCTGTGCGCTCTACCCTCTCTCTTCTCCCGTCGATGCCGCTCGGTCCTGAACACCGGCTGCGCCCTGTGCGCTCTACCCTCTCTCTTCTCCCGTCGACGCTGCTCGGCCTTTTTCTGTGCCGTCGGTCGGCTCTAGCCGCCACTGTCCGGGAAGGGTCTGCGCCGTACCTGTTGCCAGCCCGTTTCGCTGGACCACCGTGTCAGGAGAACCAAGCCCAGCTCTCAACAGCCTCCCCTGCGATGCTCAAGTCTCCGCGGGATGGTCGACGCCCGTGCTTCTGGACTCGGCCTTCTTGTTTCACTGTTCTCAAGGAGCGAATCCCTGGGAGGTGATGCAGAGTTGCAGGTAGGTTTGAATCTTCTCGTCGCCAATGTTAGATCCGTGTATCTTGATGTTGTGCGTCCTTCAATAATTAGACAAGAGACTGCAGGGAACAATCAACAGGTGTTTACTGGATGAGGGTTACTCTAAAACTAACTGTACAGATCCCTACTCAGGGTTTATATACAGGTGTGGTCACTGCTGGTACTACAGTATACAGGAGCTGTAAAAAGTAGTTCTCCCCTTAAAGGTACATACACTACAAATACGTGGCTAGAGGAATGGTGCAAGGGAGAGGGATTCAAATTCCTGGGACGTTGGAACCGGTTCTGGGGGAGGTGGGACCAGTACAAACTGGACGGTTTACATCTGGGCAGGACCGGGACCGATGTCCTAGGGGGAGTGTTTGCTAGTGCTCTGGGGGATGGTTTAAACTAAAATGGCAGGGGGTTGGGAACCTGAACAGGGAGACAGAGGAAAGGGAAACAAGGATAGAAGCAAAAGACAGGAAGGAGAAAAACAAAGGTGGCAGTCAGAGAAATCAAGGGTTTAAATCAAACATGGCCACAGTAAATAATAATTCTAAAAGGTCTAAGCGCGTTAAAAAAACAAGCCTGAATGCTTTGTGTCTTACTGCAAAGAGCATTCGTAATAAGGTGGATGAATTAGCTGCGCAAATAGAGGTAAACGAACATGATATGATTGGGATTACGGAAACATGGCTCCAGGGTGACCAAGGCTGGGAACTCAGCATCCAGGGGTATTCAATATTCAGGAAAGCTAGGCAAAAAGGAACAGGAGATGGGATAGCATTGCTGGTTAAAGAGGGGATTAACACAATTGTAAGGAAGGATATTAGTTCTGATGATGTGGAATCTGTATGGGTAGAACTGAGAAATACCAAGGGGCAGAAAACGTTAGTGGGAGTGGTATATAGACCCCCAAACAGTAATGCAGAGGTTGGGGATGGAATTAAAAAGGGAAATTAGAGAAGCGTGCAATAAGGGCACAGCAGTTATCATGGGTGACTTTAATCTACATATAGATTGGGCTAACCAAATTAGTAACAATACTGTGGAGGAGGAATTCCTGGAGTGTATACGGGATGGTTTCCTGGACCAATATGTTGAGGAACCAACTAGAGATCAGGCCATCTTAGACTGGGTATTATGTAATGAGAAAGGATTAATTAGCAATCTTGTTGTGCGAGGCACCTTGGGTCGGAGTGATCATAATATGATAGAATTCTTCATTAAGATGGAGAGTGAAGTAGTTGACTCAGACACTAGGGTCCTGAATTTAAATAAAGGAAACTACGATGGTATGAGGCGTGAGTTGGGTAGGATTGATTGGGGAATGTCACTCAAAGGGTTGATGGTGGATAGGCAATGGCAAACATTCAAAGATCGCATGGATGAACTACAGAATTTGTTCATCCCAGTTTGGCATAAAAATAAAACAAAAAAGGTGACTCAACCGTGGCTAACAAGGGAAATTAGGGATAGCATAAGAGCCAAGGATAGGACATATAAATTGGCCAGAAAAAGCAGTAAACCTCAGGATTGGGAGCAGTTTAAGATTCGGCAAAGGAGGACAAAGGGATTAATTAAGAAGGGGAAAATAGAGTATGAGAGTAAGCTTTCAGGGAACATAAAAACTGACTGTAAAAGCTTTTATAGATATGTGAAGAGAAAAAGAATGGTGAAGTCAAGCGTAGGTCCCTTGCAGTCAGAATATGGGGAATTTATAATGGGGAACAAAGAAATGGAAGCCCAATTAAATATATACTTTGGTTCTGTCTTCACAAAGGAGGACACAACTAACCTCCCAGAGATGTCAGGGAACATAGGGTCTAATGAGAGGGAGGAACTGAATGAAATCAGTATTTGTAGTGAAATGGTGTTAGGGAAATTGATGGGATTGAAGGCCGATAAATCCCCAGGGCCTGATAATCTACATCCTAGGTTACTTAAGGAAGTGGCCCTAGAAATAGTAGATGCATTGCTGATCATCTTCCAAAATTCGATAGACTCTGGAACAGTACCCATGGATTGGAGGGTAGCTAATGTTACCCCACTATTCAAAAAAGGTGGTAGAGAGAAAATGGGGAATTATAGACCGGTAAGCCTGACATCGGTAGTGGGGAAAATGCTAGAGTCCATTATAAAAGATGTAATAGCAGAGCACTTGGAAAACAGTGACAGGATCGGACAAAGTCAACATGGATTTACAAAAGGTAAATCTTGCTTGACTAATCTACTGGAATTTTTTGAGGATGTAACTGGTAAAATAGATAAGGGAGAACCAGTGGATGTGGTGTATTTGGACTTTCAGAAGGCTTTCGATAAGGTCCCGCATAAGAGATTAGTGTGTAAAGTTAAGGCACATGGGATTGGGGGCGAGGTATTAACTTGGATAGAGAACTGGTTGGCAGATAGAAAGCAAAGAGTTGGAATAAACGGGTCTTTTTCTGAGTGGCAGGCAGTGACTAGTGGGGTACCGCAGGGATCGGTCCGAGGACCCCAGCTATTCACAATATATATTAATGATCTAGACGAGGGAACTAGATGTAATATCTCCAAGTTTGCAGACGACACAAAGCTGGGTGGGCGTGTGTGCTGTGAGGAGGATGCCAAGAATCTCCAGTATGATTTGGACAGGTTGGGTGATTGGGCAGAAGCATGGCAGATGCAGTATAATGTGGATAAATGCGAGGTTATCCACTTTGGTGTCAAAAACAGGAAGGCAGATTATTATCTCTCTGTTGCTCCTCTGCTGTTTCTCTCTCTGCTGTTTCTCTTTCTGTTGCTCCTCTCTATGTTGCACCTCTCTCTGTTGCACCTCCCACTCTGTTGTTCCTCTCTCCGATGCTCCTCTCTCTTTTGTTCCGCTCTCAATTGCGCCTCTCCCTATTGTTCCTCGCTCTATGTTGCTCCTCTCTCTTTATCCCTCGCTCTGATGTTCCTCACTCTGTTTATCCTCCCTCTGCTGTTCCTCTCATTGTCATTCCTCCCTCTGCTGTTCCTCTCATTGTCATTCCTCTCTCTGTTGTTCCTCTCTCTGTTGTTCCTCTCTCTGTTGTTCCTCTCTCTCTGTTGTTCCTCTCTCTGTTGTTCCTCTCTCTGTTGTTCCTCTCTCTGTTGTTCCTCTCTCTGTTGTTCCTCTCTCTTTCGTTCCTCTCTCTGTTGTTCCTCTCTCTGTTGTTCCTCTCTCTGTTGTTCCTCTCTCTCTGTTGTTCCTCTCTCTGTTGTTCCTCTCTCTGTTGTTCCTCTCTGTTGTTCCTCTCTCTGTTGTTCCTCTCTCTGTTGTTCCTCTCTCTGTTGTTCCTCTCTCTTTCGTTCCTCTCTCTGTTGTTCCTCCCTTTGTTGTTCCTCTCCCTGATGCTCCTTTATCTGTTGTTCCTCTCTTTTGCTCATCTCTCTGCAGCTCCTCTTTCTCTTGTGCCTCTCTCTGTTTTTCCTCACTCTCTTGTGCCTCTCTCTGTTGTTCCTCTCTCTGTTGTTCCTCTCCCTGTTGCTCCTCTATTTCTTGTTCCTCACTCTGTTGTTCCTCTCTCTATAGTGTTCCGCTCTCCTGTGTTCCTCTCTCTGTTGTTCAACTCTCAGTTGCGCCTCTCCCTGTTGTTCCTCCCTCTATGTGATGTTCCTCACTCTGTTTCCCCTTTGTCTATATTTTCTCTCCCTGTTGCTCCTCTCTGTGTTGCTCCTCTCCCTGTTGTATCTCTCCCTTTTCCTTCTCTGTCTATAGTTCCTCGCTCCATTTGTCCTCCCTCTGCTGATCCTCTCTCTGTTGTTCCTCTCACTGTTGCTCCTCTCATTTTTGTTCCTCTCCTTGTTGTTCTTCACTCTGTTGTCCGTTGCTCTGTTGTTCCTCTCTCTATTGTTTTTCTCTTTGTTGTTACTCTCTCTTTTGCTCCACTCTCTGTTGTTTCTCTCTCTGTTATTTCTCTTCCTGTTTTTCCTCTCTCTCTTGTTCCTCTCTCTATTGTTCCTCTCTCTGTTGCTACGCTCTCTGTTGCTCCTTACTCTGTTTTCTCTCTCTCTGTTGCCCCCCTCTCTTTTGTTCCCTTCTCTCTTGCACCTCTCTCTTTTGTTCACCCCTCTGTTGTTCCTCTCTGTTGCTCATCTCTCTGCTGCTCCTCTCTCTCTTTTGCCTCTCTCCATTGTTCCTCTCTCTGTTGTATCTCTCTCTGTTCTTCCTCTCTATTTTATTACTCTCTCTGTTGAAACTCACTCTGTTACTCCTCTCTCTGTTGTTCCACTCTCTTTTGTTCCGCTCTCTGTTGTTCCTCTCTCTCTTGTTCCTCTCACTTTTGTTCCTCTCTCAGTTGTTCCAGGCTCTTTTGTTCCTCTCTCTGTTCTTCCTCTCTCTTTTGTTACGCTCTCTGTTGCACCGCTCTCTGTAGCTCCTCTCTCTGTTGTCCCTCTCTCTGCTGTTCCTCTCTCTGTTCTTCCTCTTTCTTTTGTTACACTCTCTGTTGAACCTCACTCTGTTGCTCCTCTCTCCGTTGTCCCTCTCTCTGCTGTTCCTCTCTCTGTTCTTCCTCTCTCTTTTGTTACGCTCTCTGTTGCACCGCTCTCTGTAGCTCCTCTCTCTGGTGTTCCTCTCTGTTGCTCCTCCCTCTGTTGTTCCTCTCTTTGTTGTTCCTCTCCCTGTTGCTCCTCTATCTTTTGCTCCTCTATCTTTTGTTCCTCGCTCTGTTTTTCCTCTCTCTATTGAACCTCTCTCTTTTGTTCCTCGCTCTGTTGTTCCTCGCTCTGTTGTTCCTCCCTCTGTTGTTCCTCTCTTTGTTGTTCCTCTCTCTGTTGTTCCTCCCTCTGTTGTTCCTCTCTTTGTTGTTCCTCTCCCTGTTGCTCCTCTATCTTTTGTTCCTCGCTCTGTTTTTCCTCTCTCTATTGAACCTCTCTCTTTTGTTCCTCGCTCTGTTGTTCCTCGCTCTGTTGTTCTGCTCTCTGTTGCTCCTCTCTATAGTGTTCTGCTCTCACGTGCTCCCGTCTCTGTTGTTCCACTCTCTTTTGCACCTATGCCTGTTGTTCCTCCCTCTCTGTTGCTCCCTGTTCTATTGTTACTCTCTCTGTTGTTCCTCTGTCTGGTGTTCTCCTTTCTCTTTATTCCCTCTCTCTATTGCTCCTCTTTCTGTTGTTTCTCTCTCCGTTGCTCCTCTCCCTGTTGTTCCCTTCTCAGTTGCACCTCTCTCTCTCGTTCCTACCTCTCTGTTGCAGCTCTTTCTGTTGTGCCTCTCTGTTGCTCCACTCCATGTTGCTCCTCTCCCTATTGTTCCTCTCTCTGTTCTTCCTCCCTCTGTTGTTCCTGTCTTTTTTGTTCCACTCCTTCTTGTTCCTCTCTCTATTTTTCCTCTCTCTTTTATTCCTCTCTCTGCTGTTCCTCTCTCTAGTATGCCCCTCTCTGTTGCTCCTCTCTCTATTGTTCCTCTCTCTATTGTTCCGCTCTCTGTTGTTGCTCTCTCTGTTGTTCTTCTCTCTGGTGCTCCTCTCTCTACTTTTCCTCTCTCCAATGCTCCTCCCTCTGTTGTTCTGCTCTCAATTGCGCCTCTCCCTATTGTTCCTCCCTCTCTGTTGCTCCTCTCTCTGTTGCTCCTATCTCTGTTGTTCCTCTCTCTTTGATTTATCTCTCTGATGATCCCCTCTCCATTGCTCCTCTCTCTGTTGTTCCTCTCTCTATTGTTCCGCTTTCTGTTATTAATCTCTCTCTTGTTCTTCTCTCTGGTGCTCCTCTCTCTACTTTTCCTCTCTCCGATGCTCCACCCTCTGTTGTTCTGCTCTCAATTGCGCCTCTCCCTATTGTTCCTCCCTCTCTGTTGCTCCTCTCTCTGTCGTTCCTCTCTATTGCTCATTTCTCTGCTGCTCCTCCGATCAGATCCCCGTGACACCAGAGACTAGGATTAGGACAGGCTAATCTCAGACTTCCCTCCATGATACAATGCTGACCCTGCAGCTGCTTCTGTACAGCTTAAAAATACCGACAGTACAGCAGTAGACCCTAAACAGTTGTGTTGCCATTTAATTGGGCAGCACAGTGGCATAGTGGTTAGCACTGTTGCCTCACAGCACCAGGGACCCGGGTTCGAATCCGGCCTCAGGTGGCTGTCTGTGTGGAGTTTGCACATTCTCCCCGTGTTTGCGTGGGTTTCCTCCGGGTGCTCCGGTTTCCTCCCACAGTCCAAAGATGTGCGGGTTAGGATGATTGGCTATGATAAATTGACCCTTAGTGTTAGGGGGATTAAATACGTGGGGTTACGGGGATAGGGTGGGATATGTGTCGATGCAGGCTCGATGGGCCGAAATGGCCTCGATCTGCACTGTGGGGTTTCTGTGATGTGTTGGTGTAGGGGTTACGGGGATCGGGTGGGATATGTGTCGGTGCAGGCTCGATGGGCCGAAATGGCCTCTATCTGCACTGTGGGATTTCTGTGATTCTGTGAATTTATATATAGCCTGAGTCAAACTTAAGTGTGTTTACAATAGCAACAAAATATCAGTAAGTACCCTCCAAGAGTCGTAAACTACACACAACAAACAAACAATAAATGTACATATTAAGAATGATTTACAAGACATGGGGGAAACTTCATCATTTTCTCAAGCATGCACATACATACAGATTAACAAACAGTATTAACCTGCATGATGAGGTTGTCTCTCACAGGATCAAATTAGCACTGATATTCTCGGGATCCCTGGCTCCGAACTCCACTCGTGACCCACTAGCCACTAGATCACTAGTCCAGTGGAGAAGCATAGTCTTGACGTATTTGACGACCTTGAGGTACTCATCAAGGACAGAGAGGCAGTCAGTGCCCGCTGGAAGGAGCACTTCGAAGATCTCCTTAACTGAGACTCTGTCTTCGACGTGAGTGTCCTCAACTCCATCCCGCAGCATGCTACCCACCACCACCTCAGCACAACCCCAGCCCAGTATGAGGTGGAAAAGGCCATCCGACAACTGAAGAACAGCAAGGCCTCGGGAGCAGATGGAATCCCTGCCGAGGCATTAAAGCATGGTGGAGAAGCACTGCTGGCGTGAATTCATTAACTCATTTCTCTTATTTGGAAGGAGGAGAACATGCCAGGGGATCTCAGAGACGCTGTAATTGTGACCATCTTCAAGAAAGGTGACAAGTCCGATTGCGGTAATTACAGAGGAGTTTCCCTGCTGTGCCACAGTAAAAGTCATCACAAGAATCCTCCTCAATCGCCTTCTCCCAGTGGCCGAAGAGCTCCTCCCAGAGTTGCAATGCGGATTCCGCCCACTAAGGGGCACAATGGACATGATCTTCACCGCACGTCAATTACAAGAGAAATGCAGGGAACAGCACCAACCACTGTACATGGCCTTCTTTGATCTCACAAAGGCCTTCAACACTGTCAACCATGAGGGATTATGGAGTGTCCTCCTCAAATTCGGCTGCCCTCAAATGTTTGTCATCATCCTCTGCCTGCTTCACGATGGCATGCAAGCCATGATCCTGACCAACGGATCCACCACAGACCCAATTCATGTACGGACCGGGGTCAAACAAGGCTGTGTCATCGCACCAACGCTCTTCTCGATCTTCCTTGCTGCAATGCTCCATCTCACCCTCACTAAGCTCCCCGCTGGAGTGGAGCTAATTTACAGAACAAACGGGAAACTGTTCAACCTCCGTCGCCTCCAGTCCAGATCCAAGATCCTCCCATCCTCTGTCATCGAATTACAATATGCAGATGACGCTTGCGTCTGCGCTCACTTGGAGGTCGAACTCCAAACCATCGTCAACACCTTCACCGAAGTGTACGAGGGCATGGGCCTTACACTAAACATCAGTAAGACAAAGGTCCTCTACCAACCTGCCCCCGCCACACAATACCGGCCCCCGATTATCAAAATCCACAACAAGGCCTTGGACAACGTGGACCACTTTCCATACCTTGGGAGCCTACTGTCAACAAGGGCAGATGTTGATGATGAAGCCCAACACCACCTTCAGTGTACCAGTGCAGCCTTCGGTCACCTGAGGAAGAGAGTGTTTGAAGACCAGGACCTCAGACCCGGCACTAAGCTCATAGTCTACAGAGCAGCAGTGATACCCGCCCTGCTGTATGCCTCAGAGACATGGACCATGTACAGCAGGCACCTCGAAGCACTGGAGAGGTACCACCAACGCTGCCTCTGCAAGATCCTGCAAATCCATTGGCAGGATAGGCGCACCAACGTCAGTGTTCTCGCTGGTTGAGATGACAGAAGTAATCTGTCAATGTTGAGATAGGTTGTTCCAAGGAGGTGACAGTGGATAGAGAGATTACTCCAAACACTCCAAAAGTGCATAAAGCTCAAAAGTGGGTTTCAAATACTGAAAGCTGAAGCTTCTGAGATTGGAAACTGACCAGCTGTAAAATGGCAGGTTTTAAACCACTTTTGCCGCTATTACGTATTGAAAGAAATGGAGAGTTGTTCAGAACCTGACATACTAACCTGAAATAACAACAGAAAATGCTGGAAAAACTCAGCAGGTCAGGCAACATCCGTGGAGAGAAATTTGAGTTGACGTTTCGGGTTGAACCCTTCTTCAAAACTGGAAAGAAAAGAAACTAGATCGAAGGCAGGGCTGCGATCGGACAAAAGAATAAAAGAAACAAAAGAAGTAAAAGAGATTGGAAGCTAGTCGAGATGGTAATAGGCTGGGATTAGGTGTAAAGTGTACTGGCAGGGCAAAAGATAGTTGTCAGGTGTGAGAGAGAAACAAAAGGAAAGGGGGGTGGAGGGGAAGGAGTGGAACAATTACAAGAGAAAACGAAATGGGGGCCAAGGTTATGATCTGAAATTGTTGAACTCGATATTGAGTCCGGAAGGCTGCAGAGTGCCTAATCGGAAGATGAGGTGCTGTTCCTCAAGTTTACGTTGAGCTTCCGTGGAACAATACAAGAGGCCAAGGACGGTGAGGTCCGAGTGGGAATGGAGCGGTGAATTAAAATGACAGGCGACCGGAAGCTCGGGGTCACCCTTACGGACTGAACGGAGGTGCTCCGCAAAGCGGTCACCCAATCTGCGTTTGGTCTCCCCAATGTAGAGGAGACCGCATCGTGAGCAGCGAATACAGTATACTAGATTGCGAGAAGTACAAGTAAATCGCTGTTTCACCTGGAAGGGGTGTTTGGGGCCCTGGACAGTGGGAAGGGGGGAGGTATAGGGGCAGGTGTTACATCTCCTCCGCTTGCACGGGAAGGTGCCAGGCGAAGGGGAAGGGCTGTTTGGGGTGATAGAGGAGTGGACTAGGGTGTCTCGGAGGGAGCGGTCCCTGCGGAATGCTGAAAGGGGAGGGGAGGGGAAGATACTTTTGGTGGTGGGATCACTTTGGAGGTAGCGGAAATGCCTGATCCCCGAGTGATGTGAGCCTCGTGGAAAACTTGGCAAAATGCTTTGGAACTGGGAAAATGGGGCTTTGATTACTTTAAACACCCTCCTAACAAACACAATTGAATGACCCGCCACTTAGTGCCGTGTCCGCAAAGCACAGGCAGAACCGACACTTGGAAAACTGACAAGGAGGCGAGTTCAGAGCGGGATACCGGCCCGCTGTCAATCTTTTTGATTTTGACAGCAGACCCACCTCTGAACCCGTCCTGAGCACCGGCATAATTCAGCCCTATGTGTGGAGTGTGTTTATGTATGTATGTGTGTGAGGTATGTGTGTGTGTGTTTGTGTATGCATGGGTGGAGCTATGTGTACGTGTGTTTGTGTATGTATGTGTGTGAGGTATGTGTGTGTGTGTGTGTGTGTGTGTGTGTGTGTGTATGTATGTGAGGTGTGTGGCACAAAGCTGTGAACAAAACACTCATCTAATTGACTAATTGCTTAGACCTTTATTGTTCAGTACATTTTGAATTTTGTATGTGTGTGGTGTGTGTTTGTGTGTGGGGTGTGTGTTTTTGTATGTATGTGTGGGGTAGTGTGTGTGTTTGTGTATGTATCTGTGTGAGGTTTGTGTGTGTATGTGTGGGGTACTCTTTTTGTTTGGACCCAAAAAAAAACCCAATTGGACTGTAAATAAACAAAAGTTCAACTAAAACTTAACAAATCAAATTAAAATGTGGTTTTCCGGGTTGATAATGCACTCCAGTCCCCGCGGCGCCCACCGGTAGCGGAAATACTCAAGCGCGCCGGCGGACACCGCGTGCTGTATGTGTGGGGTATGTGTGTGTGTATTTATGTCTGATATGTGTTTGTGTGTGTGTGTTTGTGTATGTAAGTGTGGATTGTGTGTGGGGTATGTGTGTATGTGTGTTTGTATGTATATGTGGGGTATGTGAGGGAGAAGGGAATAGAGGGTTATGCTGATAGAGTTAGATGAGGAAAGACGGGAGGAGGCTCGAGTGGAGCATGAGCACGGACTGGTTGGGCCGAATGGCCAGTTTCTGTGCCGTATATCCTATGTAATCCTATGTAATCCTATGTGTGTGGTGTGTGTTTGTGCATGTATATGTGGGGTATGTGTGTTTTTTTGTATATGTGTGTGCGTGTGTGTGTTTGTGTATATGTGGGTGTGTGTGGTGTGTGTGCTTGTGTATATGTGGGGTATGTGTGGAGTGTGTGTGTTTTTTTGTTTATGTGTGTGGGTGTGGGTGGAGTGTGTGTGTGTGTTTGAGTATATGTGGGTGTGTGTGGAGTGTGTGTGTTTGTGTATATGTGTGTGGTGTGTGTGTGTGCTTGTGTATATGTGGGTGGGTGTGGAGTGTGTGTGTTTGTGTATATGTGGGTGTGTGTGTGTGTGCTTGTGTATATGTGGGTGTGTGTGGAGTGTGTGTGTTTGTGTATATGTGGGTGTGTGTGGAGTGTGTGGGTGTTTGTGTATATGTGTGTGTGTGTGGAGTGTGTGTGTTTTTTTGTATATGTGTGTGTGGGGGTTTGTGTGGAGTGTGTGTGTGTGTGTTTGAGTATATGTGGGTGCGTGTGGAGTGTGTGTTTGTTTGTGTATATGTGGGTGTGTGTGGAGTGTGTGGGTGTTTGTGTATATGTGGGTGTGTGTGGTGTGTGTGTGTATTTGTGTATATGTGGGTATGTGTGGAGTGTGTGTGTTTGTGTATATGTGGGTGTGTGTGGAGTGTGTGTGTGTTTGTGTATATGTGGGTATGTGTGGTGTGTGTGTATTTGTGTATATGTGGGTATGTGTGGAGTGTGTGTGTTTGTGTATATGTGGGTGTGTGTGGAGTGTGTGTGTGTTTGTGTATATGTGGGTGTGTGTGGTGTGTGTGTGTATTTGTGTATATGTGGGTATGTGTGGAGTGTGTGTGTTTGTGTATATGTGGGTGTGTGTGGAGTGTGTGTGTGTGTTTGTGTATATATGGGTGTGTGTGGTGTGTGTGTGTTTGTGTATATGTGGGTGTGTGCGGAGTGTGTGTGTGTGTTTGTGTATATATGGGTGTGTGTGGTGTGTGTGTGTTTGTGTATATGTGGGTGTGTGTGGTGTGTGTGTGTTTGTGTATATGTGGGTGTGTGTGGTGTGTGTGTGTTTGTGTATATGTGGGTGTGTGTGGAGTGTGTGTGTGTGTTTGTGTATATATGGGTGTGTGTGGTGTGTGTGTGTTTGTGTATATGTGGGTGTGTGTGGTGTGTGTGTGTGTGTTTGTGTATATATGGGTGTGTGTGGTGTGTGTGTATTTGTGTATATGTGGGTATGTGTGGAGTGTGTGTGTTTGTGTATATGTGGGTGTGTGTGGAGTGTGTGTGTGTGTTTGTGTATATATGGGTGTGTGTGGTGTGTGTGTGTTTGTGTATATGTGGGTGTGTGTGGTGTGTGTGTGTTTGTGTATATGTGGGTGTGTGTGGTGTGTGTGTGTTTGTGTATATGTGGGTGTGTGTGGAGTGTGTGTGTGTGTTTGTGTATATATGGGTGTGTGTGGTGTGTGTGTGTTTGTGTATATGTGGGTGTGTGTGGTGTGTGTGTGTGTGTTTGTGTATATGTGGGTGTGTGTGGTGTGTGTGTGTTTGTGTATATATGGGTGTGTGTGGTGTGTGTGTTTGTGTATATGTGGGTGTGTGTGGAGTGTGTGTGTTTGTGTATATGTGGGTGTGTGTGGTGTGTGTGTTTGTGTATATATGGGTGTGTGTGGTGTGTGTGTGTTTGTGTATATATGGGTGTGTGTGGAGTGTGTGTGTGTGTTTGTGTATATATGGGTGTGTGTGGTGTGTGTGTTTGTGTATATATGGGTGTGTGTGGTGTGTGTGTTTGTGTATATGTGGGTGTGTGTGGTGTGTGTGTTTGTGTATATATGGGTGTGTGTGGTGTGTGTGTGTTTGTGTATATATGTGGTGTGTGTGGTGTGTGTGTGTTAGTGTATATGTGGTGTGTGTGGTGTGTGTGTTTGTGTATATATGGGTGTGTGTGGTGTGTGTGTGTTTGTGTATATATGGGTGTGTGTGGTGTGTGTGTTTGTGTATATGTGGGTGTGTGTGGTGTGTGTGTGTTAGTGTATATATGGGTGTGTGTGGTGTGTGTGTGTTTGTGTATATGTGGGTGTGTGTGGTGTGTGTGTTTGTGTATATATGGGTGTGTGTGGTGTGTGTGTGTTTGTGTATATATGTGGTGTGTGTGGTGTGTGTGTGTTAGTGTATATGTGGTGTGTGTGGTGTGTGTGTTTGTGTATATATGGGTGTGTGTGGTGTGTGTGTTTGTGTATATATGGGTGTGTGTGGTGTGTGTGTGTTTGTGTATATATGTGGGTGTGTGTGGTGTGTGTGTTTGTGTATATATGGGTGTGTGTGGTGTGTGTGTTTGTGTATATATGGGTGTGTGTGGTGTGTGTGTGTTTGTGTATATATGGGTGTGTGTGGTGTGTGTGTTTGTGTATATATGGGTGTGTGTGGTGTGTGTGTTTGTGTATATATGGGTGTGTGTGGTGTGTGTGTTTGTGTATATATGGGTGTGTGTGGTGTGTGTGTTTGTGTATATATGGGTGTGTGTGGTGTGTGTGTTTGTGTATATATGGGTGTGTGTGGTGTGTGTGTGTTTGTGTATATATGGGTGTGTGTGGTGTGTGTGTGTTTGTGTATATATGGGTGTGTGTGGTGTGTGTGTGTTAGTGTATATATGGGTGTGTGTGGTGTGTGTGTGTTTGTGTATATGTGGGTGTGTGTGGTGTGTGTGTTTGTGTATATATGGGTGTGTGTGGTGTGTGTGTGTTTGTGTATATATGGGTGTGTGTGGTGTGTGTGTGTTAGTGTATATATGGGTGTGTGTGGTGTGTGTGTGTTTGTGTATATGTGGGTGTGTGTGGTGTGTGTGTTTGTGTATATATGGGTGTGTGTGGTGTGTGTGTGTTAGTGTATATATGGGTGTGTGTGGTGTGTGTGTGTTTGTGTATATGTGGGTGTGTGTGGTGTGTGTGTTTGTGTATATATGGGTGTGTGTGGTGTGTGTGTGTTTGTGTATATATGTGGGTGTGTGTGGTGTGTGTGTTTGTGTATATATGGGTGTGTGTGGTGTTTGTGTATATATGGGTGTGTGTGGTGTGTGTGTGTTAGTGTATATATGGGTGTGTGTGGTGTGTGTGTTTGTGTATATATGGGTGTGTGTGGTGTGTGTGTGTTAGTGTATATATGGGTGTGTGTGGTGTGTGTGTGTTAGTGTATATATGGGTGTGTGTGGTGTGTGTGTGTTTGTGTATATGTGGGTGTGTGTGGTGTGTGTGTTTGTGTATATATGGGTGTGTGTGGTGTGTGTGTGTTAGTGTATATGTGGGTGTGTGTGGTGTGTGTGTGTTTGTGTATATATGGGTGTGTGTGGTGTGTGTGTGTTTGTGTATATATGGGTGTGTGTGGTGTGTGTGTGTTTGTGTATATGTGGGTGTGTGTGGTGTGTGTGTGTTTGTGTATATATGGGTGTGTGTGGTGTGTGTGTGTTTGTGTATATGTGGGTGTGTGTGGTGTGTGTGTGTTTGTGTATATATGGGTGTGTGTGGTGTGTGTGTGTTAGTGTATATGTGGGTGTGTGTGGTGTGTGTGTGTTTGTGTATATATGGGTGTGTGTGGTGTGTGTGTGTTTGTGTATATATGGGTGTGTGTGGTGTGTGTGTGTTTGTGTATATGTGGGTGTGTGTGGTGTGTGTGTTTGTGTATATATGGGTGTGTGTGGTGTGTGTGTGTTTGTGTATATATGGGTGTGTGTGGTGTGTGTGTGTTTGTGTATATATGGGTGTGTGTGGTGTGTGTGTTTGTGTATATATGGGTGTGTGTGGTGTGTGTGTGTTTGTGTATATATGGGTGTGTGTGGTGTGTGTGTGTTTGTGTATATATGGGTGTGTGTGGTGTGTGTGTGTTTGTGTATATATGGGTGTGTGTGGTGTGTGTGTTTGTGTATATATGGGTGTGTGTGGTGTGTGTGTGTTTGTGTATATATGGGTGTGTGTGGTGTGTGTGTGTTTGTGTATATATGGGTGTGTGTGGTGTGTGTGTGTTTGTGTATATGTGGGTGTGTGTGGTGTGTGTGTTTGTGTATATATGGGTGTGTGTGGTGTGTGTGTGTTTGTGTATATGTGGGTGTGTGTGGTGTGTGTGTTTGTGTATATATGGGTGTGTGTGGTGTGTGTGTGTTTGTGTATATATGGGTGTGTGTGGTGTGTGTGTTTGTGTATATATGGGTGTGTGTGGTGTGTGTGTTTGTGTATATATGGGTGTGTGTGGTGTGTGTGTGTTTGTGTATATGTGGGTGTGTGTGGTGTGTGTGTTTGTGTATATATGGGTGTGTGTGGTGTGTGTGTGTTTGTGTATATATGGGTGTGTGTGGTGTGTGTGTTTGTGTATATGTGGGTGTGTGTGGTGTGTGTGTGTTTGTGTATATATGGGTGTGTGTGGTGTGTGTGTTTGTGTATATGTGGGTGTGTGTGGTGTGTGTGTGTTTGTGTATATATGGGTGTGTGTGGTGTGTGTGTGTTTGTGTATATATGGGTGTGTGTGGTGTGTGTGTGTTTGTGTATATATGGGTGTGTGTGGTGTGTGTGTTTGTGTATATGTGGGTGTGTGTGGTGTGTGTGTGTTTGTGTATATATGGGTGTGTGTGGTGTGTGTGTGTTTGTGTATATATGGGTGTGTGTGGTGTGTGTGTGTTTGTGTATATATGGGTGTGTGTGGTGTGTGTGTTTGTGTATATATGGGTGTGTGTGGTGTGTGTGTTTGTGTATATATGGGTGTGTGTGGTGTGTGTGTGTTTGTGTATATATGGGTGTGTGTGGTGTGTGTGTTTGTGTATATGTGGGTGTGTGTGGTGTGTGTGTTTGTGTATATATGTGGTGTGTGTGGTGTGTGTGTGTTTGTGTATATATGGGTGTGTGTGGTGTGTGTGTTTGTGTATATATGGGTGTGTGTGGTGTGTGTGTGTTAGTGTATATATGTGGTGTGTGTGGTGTGTGTGTGTTTGTGTATATGTGGGTGTGTGTGGTGTGTGTGTGTTTGTGTATATATGGGTGTGTGGTGTGTGTGTGTTTGTGTATATATGGGTGTGTGTGGTGTGTGTGTGTTTGTGTATATATGTGGTGTGTGTGGTGTGTGTGTGTTTGTGTATATATGGGTGTGTGGTGTGTGTGTGTTTGTGTATATATGGGTGTGTGTGGTGTGTGTGTGTTAGTGTATATATGGGTGTGTGTGGTGTGTGTGTGTTTGTGTATATGTGGGTGTGTGTGGTGTGTGTGTTTGTGTATATGTGGGTGTGTGTGGTGTGTGTGTGTTTGTGTATATATGTGGGTGTGTGTGGTGTGTGTGTTTGTGTATATGTGGGTGTGTGTGGTGTGTGTGTGTTTGTGTATATCACACTGGGATAGAGGACTGAAAATTTGAGATTGAGTCTCTTGCATCTCCCAGCAAACAGCTTGAGAGTTACTGGTAAAGGGATGGAATACGAAGATGGAAAGAAGAGCGAACTTGCATTTCTAGATCACCTTTCACAACCTCAGGATGTCCCAAAGTGCTTCACAGCCACTGAAGTATTTTTGAAGTAGGGTCACTTTTGTAATGTAGGAAACGTGGCAGCCAAATTGCTCACAGCAAGGTCCCACAGACAGCAATGAGATAAATGACCAGATCATCTGTTTTTGGTAATGTTGGTTAAGGGATAAATGTTGGCCAGGACACTGGGGAGAACTCCCCTACTCTTCTTCGAATAGTGACGTGGGATCTTTTACATCCTCCTGATCAACCAGAAAAAGAACCGAGTTTTAATGTCTCCTTGGAAAGGCTCAATCACTCGAGTCTTTCTTCACACCCAGCAGTCTGCCATTTGATGTGCTCTTGCCCCTGGGGGAGAATACGATAGCCACACAAGGTTAGGTTGCAGAACACATCAGCCACACAGTGTGACAAAAGGAAAGCACAGAGGTGGCAAACCCCAATATGTCTTGTGTGAAGTGAAGGCACTGTAGGCAAAGCCATATTCATTAAGATCTTTGAAGATGTAGGACGACAGTTGGCGCAATGGATTAAGGGGGTAATTAGGAGAATGTGTCATCAACTGAAGGGCAGCACGGTGGCATAGTGGTTAGCACTGTTGCCTCACAGCGCCAGGGACCCGGGTTCAAATCCGGCCTCGGGTGACTGTCTGTGTGGAGTTTGCACATTCTCCCCGTGTTTGCGTGGGTTTCCTCCGGGTGCTCCGGTTTACCTCCCACAGTCCAAAGATGTGTGGGTTAGGTTGATTGGCCATGATAAATTGACCCTTAGTGTTAGGGGGATTAAATATGTGGGGTTACGGGGATCGGGTGGGATATGTGTCGGTGCAGGGGTTACGGGGATCGGGTGGGATATGTGTCGGTGCAGGCTCGATGGGCCGAAATGGCCTCTATCTGCACTGTGGGGTTTCTGTGATTCTGTGATTCTGTGATAAGAGCCTGTTGAACGACTCCAGAATCTGGTAGAGTGGGTTCTGCAGCTGCAGTTTCAGCCTACTCTGTTTCACCCACATCATCTCCTAGTTGCTGTTCATTGCCTTCCTCTTCTGGGTGCTCTATGGTAATGGTGTCAACTGTGGCTCAATGGTAGCACACTCACCTCTTAGTCAGAAGGTTGGCTCAAGTCCCACTCCAGAGACTTAAGCACATAATCTAGGCCAACATGCCAGCACGCCAGTGCAGTACTGAGGGAGTGCCTAAAAATAAAAATCTACTCTGCCAAGTGAACTTCCAGTGTAACTGGAGGGTGAAATCCATCACATTTTCCAGTGAAGCTCCTGCCTAGTTCTGGTGTGAGTTTCCTGCACCAAGCATTTCACCCCATTGGAAAAGCACGTCACGGGCAGGGATCTCTGCTGATACTTCTATCAGTCGACCAACTGGTTATACCTATTTATGGGGCTCAGCAGACCCAAAATCCAGACCTGTATTGTCTTTACAAATATCTCAGCTTTGTCATAATATGACTACTTCAGCTCCCGTTATGTTCTAGAGTGAACTGGCTGCTGAGTGATGGCTGGAATAGTCATTCGGGTCATTGGCTTCTTATTAATATCATTTAAGTGAACTTCGCTTGTAAATGATTGACTAACACACCATTATGGTTCAGGATGCAAGATCTGCCACCATCAGAAAGCTTTTATCTAAGAGATTTATTGCAAAGCATGTCTAACAAAACTGTTCACAAATTATACAAAACAAGGCAATAGCCTGTCAGAAATTCGTAATGTGTACAGCGTTCAAAATTGGATGAATTTCACTTGGCTTCAGCTTGCTTTGGGAGGAAGCAAAGACAATCTGAATCATTAGGTTTGTTTTGCAGCAAGACATTTCAGATCTCAAGAAATCTCGCCAGCCCAATCTGCTTCATTACACAAAAGCAAAATGCTGCGGATGTTGGAAATCTGAAATAAAAACCGAAAATGCTGGAACATCTCATCAGATCTAAAGGTCATTGAGCTGAAATGTTAACTCTGTTTCATTCTCCACAGATGCTGCCTGGCCTGCTGAGCGTTTCCAGCATTTTCTGTTTTTATTTCTGCTTCATTACACATCTGTAGATCTGTTACTGCCATTGCTGTACCTCTATCACAATAGATATCTGTGCCCATTTTAGCTACAAATGTGATTGCATAAGTGATTTCCTACCTTCTTTTAGGCAGTGGTTGGAATTTGCGATTATATTTTGTGAACTAGCTAGTTCAATTTGGCCCCAAAAGCTGGTTCTCTTTGACCATAAGGGGTGCCGATGAGATATCTAGAATTAACCGTTGCCCAGTCATGCTTTGAATGGGCTCAGGATTTGCTGGTGCGTTTTGATAAATTCAAGAATCGCATCAATTCCTCAAAATGTTATTTTGTTCACAGGGTGGGAAGTCATTTCAATTGCATCTGATGCACTGGTGCATAAACTTTACCTACTTAACTGCCAAATAGTTATCTGCATCTAAAGGGTCCCTTTGGAGTACAACCTGTGCCTACATTACAACAGTGACGACATTTCAAAAGTACGTCATTGGCTGTAAAGCGCTTTGGGACGTCCTGAGGTCGTGAAAGGCACTATAGAGATGCAAGTCCTTTTTCCCTTCCTTCCTTTCGCTCCAAATCTTTAGACTCTTTCAAAGGCCACAGCGTTTTTTTGCCCTTGGTAAAGGGTTCACAAACTTGGCTTGCACAAGCGATATTAGACAAATCAGCAGAAAATGTAGCAAATAGGGACTTCTTCTGTGGCTAATGCGACCCTTTAAATTCCATTAACTCCAAACAGTGTTGGGAAAATTGGCTCTGACATCCTCAAATAGAATTTGAGGACAACGAAATAGCCAAAATGAACAGCAGATAATGGTATCAGCCACTGCTCAGTGGTAACCGAGGCAGAGTTAACTGAGGTTGGCTAGAGGGCCCAGGCCACAAACAATCACCCTTCTCATTCCCTTCAGATGACACAGACTGATGCGAAAAATGGCACGACACAAAATTAGTCTCCAGAGCCTCCATCAGCATAGAGATTTTGGAAGCAAAATCTTTATTGGCTACAAACATCAACACAGCTTCTGTGTCTGAACACCTAGCTGCATTATTAGAAATCCAAGCTCTTACTTGACTAGGGGCTACTAGCACTTTTGATTCAATAGAGTGGCTTTTGGATTAAATCAAATCCAACAAAGGTATTAATGGAAGTGAGCCGAGATGATTATATACCAATTGACAATGGTCTCCTGGCTACAATGAGGTACAAAGATATGCATCAACGGGGCAGTAAAGGATCACCAAGTCAAAGATGAGTTCAATGCTCTTATCTGGTCAATTGACCCAGCACAGAGACTGCCGAGACCACAGTTGTACAATCATATCATTCTCAGGGGCCACTTACTTGAAGATTCCATATGGCATGGAGTATTCCGCCTTAGACTTTTGGAGCAACCATATTCTCAAGGCTCACTCACGCTGTGTAGGTGAGATCACGCTTAACCCAAGAAAATCTTACAGCCTGAGACATTCATGGCATGCAGCAAATGAAGACAACCCTCTGCGCCCTCAAAGGTTACGCCTGGCAGTAAGATACTGTAGGCATCACAATAAAGAAAAACAGATGGAGCAACTTTCAGTGGTTTCATGTATCACAACAGATCAGTAAACTGTAATGCATTGGTTGGTCACTTACCAGAAACACAGCTCTTGAGCACCTCCTGATGGATGAAAGGCCAGCACTTTGTCAATAGTTTAACACAAGTTCAGGGAGTCTCACACTCAGGGAGAGTACGGTCCCTCCACTCCTATTCCTCCCCTAGCTGCTGATCACATACACACAGCTGCTATTGGGGGTTTAGAATGACATTTAAGCACCTACCAACTGTCGGTTTTCACAACCTATCCAGCAGATTAGATTTGTTCATGACAATTAGTCATGCAGTTGAGTATCTCTGCTCCACAGAGAAAGTTAACGGTTTTGCTGACTGTTTCTCCACTTCTGTCTGACAATGTCCTCTCCTTGTGCATCTGTATCAGCAAGTCCCAGAATACCCGGTTAGCTTTGCAGCTCTGCTGTAAGCTTAATATTTCTGATTGGTTTACTAATCCCTTAAAATGTTGTACGGGATTTGTGTTTTTTTTATTCCAGTGTGCAGTTGCTGACATCAGTGCCTGAATTGCTTTAATCTGCACAATCAGTGAGAGCCTGTCATTTCTCAAATACAATTTATCATGAAAACTGATTTTCAAAAATGGTACACCGCTTCCAGTTAAATACAGCTGCCATTTACCATCTGGAATATGCTCAAAGCAAGTGACTGAAATTGCCCTCATTTGTGAATTACAGAATGAGTCATATTTTATCTCTCGTTCTCTCTCTGTGGCTTTTGTCTCTCTTCCCATTTCTGTCTCTCCCTGTGCACATACATCAAGACATTGATCTACAGTGAAAAATCAATAAAAGCATAGCAACAGGATATTGTTGATTTCCTTTCATTTATTGAAAATTCTTAATCCATGATCTCCACCCTGCATGTGGCTGGAGGAAGATTAAATCATTAGTCCTGCCTGGTGCATATTCCACCACCAGACCATTCTGCCAGTGTTGATTTGGATGACAAGTAACAGACATTGAACAAAATGAATAAAGGACCAAATCCATTTTACTGTCTACTGGCCTAATTTCTTTTTTCAACAAAGCTGTGCTATTTTTAGTGAGGGTGGGTTTTAACTTTAGCTCTTTCCAGTAAAAAGGAGGCCCAGTTAGTGAGAACCCTATATCTGTGGGTATGTAAATGGGCCAAATTTTCTTGGAAAAATAATGGTGAGTTCACGATGCACGCCATTATTAATGCGCAAATTGCCCAGCACATTCAGGGGATGCAGGGGTACGGCGTGAGTTGTGAATCGCCAGCATTGGCTGGTCGATTTACGCCGCTCCGCTGTTTGCTACGAACAAACGGCATCTTGCCATCGGCCTTTTTAATGACGTGATCATTGCTGATGCAATGCCAATCATTCTCTCCAGCAAGGAAAGGGAACAATTTCAACAAAAATAAAAACAGAGAATGCTGGAAACACTCAGCAGGTCAGGCTGCATCTGTGGAGAGAGAAACAGAGTTACCGTTTCAGGTCGTTGACCTTCCATCAGTTCTGTTTTATTTCAGATTTCCAGTGTCCACAGTATTTTGCTTTTAAACAATTTAAACTGTTGAGTCTCATTCCTGCAGATAGAAAATTTTCTTTAAAAAAGTTTTTAAAAGATTTTAAAAAGTAAAATTTAAAAGTTAAATATTTTTTCTTACTTTTTCTGCCTTTTTCTCTCTCTCTCAATTCAATATTTCCTTCCTGTTATGTATTGTGTGTTCTATTGTGTGTTCTCCTCCCACCTGTGGTGGCGCTGTCACAGGAGATAAATGGTTGGGTGTTCTCTGTTAAGTTTAGCTCTTTGTTCGGAACTTTCCAGAACTTCCTTTCCTTCCAATAAAGCACTTCATGTTTGAATCTCTGAGTTCTGAGTCCTAAATTGCGTCTAGGTAGAAAGGTACCGACACAACAAGTGGCAATGAGGAGCGGATGAATCTGCGTACGTTACGGGTGCAGTGAGTAAACAGAAAATTTAATTTGAAACGTGAGATGGCTACTATATTAGGAAACATCGGTGATTTTGATGAAAATGTGGAGCAATGGAGCGCATATACGGAACGTTTTGACTATTTTGTATTGGCGAATGCGGTGGCAAATGAAAAGGTCGTGCCTACCTTTTTGAGTGTAATCGGGCCGAAGACATTCAATTTACTTCGCAGCCTCGTGCAGCCAGATAAGCCAGGAACTAAAACATATAAGCAACTAGTGGAAATTCTTGGAGCACATTTTTCACCAAAACCTCTGGTTATTGCTGAGAGATTTAGATTTCACAAACGGAATCAGTGACGATGTTTATTGCTGCTTTAAAAAGGTTGTCAGGACACTGCCAGTTCAAGGAGGTGCTGAATGACACCATTAGAGACAGACTTGTGTGTGGTCTGCAAAATGCAGCCACACAGAAGCGCCTTCTTACTGAGGACAACCTTACTCTTGAAAAGGCCATTGAAGTTAGTGTCTCCATGGAGATGGCAGAAAAGGAGGCTCACCAGTTGAGTTCAACAGGGAGAGTTCACAAGGTGTCGTCTGAGCCTAAAGGTGTGCGGAACAGCACATGTTACGGTTGTGGGAAAACGGGCCATCACGCTAATGACTGCTGGTGTACGGAGCTGGAATGCCGAAATTGTGGCAAAAAGGGTCACATTGAACGCGCCTGTAGAGGTAAAAAAAGAACAGACAGAGCTGGGAAGCATGGAAGCAAAATGTCTGTATTTGGACAAGAGAGGAAAAAGAGTGTTCATTCAGTGCAGTATGATGGAACAAGCAAAACAGAGGGGAGCGACACCTCTGAGGAGGAAGAGGTGCACATACTGACGGTTGCAGGTGATTCAAATGGCTACTGGGTGTCACCACTGGTGGAGGGACAATCAGTGCGGATGGAGGTGGACACAGGCGCAGCTGTGTCCCTTGTTTCAGACACTGTCTACAACAAAATGCTAAAGCATCTTACCCTTCAGCCAAGAAACATTGTGCTAAAGACGTATACCGGCGAACCTGTGGCCATGAGAGGCGTCATTGAGGTGACAGTTAAATTGAATGGACAGACTGCAAAACTGCCACTATATGTGGTAAAGGGAAATTACCCATCGCTACTGGGACGTGCGTGGCTAGAGAAAATCACGCTGGACTGGCCTGCAGTCCGCATGATGTCAAAAGGGGAGTCAGGTCTGACTGCAGTGTTAAACAAACATGCAGAACTCTTCAATGGGGAACTTGGGAGCATGAAAAAGATCAGCGTGAGACTGGACATTAAACCTGACAGCAAGCCGAAGTTTCACAAAGCCCGACCTGTACCCTATGCAATTAGGCCAAAAGTTGAGGCTAACTTGGAGGCCTTAGTCGAGAATGGAGTCCTGGAGCCTGTGAGCATGAGCAAATGGGCCACACCCATTGTTCCTGTCCTGAAAAAGGATGGATCTGTTCGAATCTGCAGGGATTTTAAAGTGACTATTAACCCGGTGCTGTCTGCGGAACAGTACCCTCTTCCCTTCATTGATGATCTTTTTACGGGCCTGGCCAGAGGGCAAAAGTTCAGCAAAATAGACTTATGCCAGGCTTATCTACAAATGCATGTCGATGACAAATCAAAGGAGCTGCTGACAATTGTGACACACAAGGGGCTATACAGGTAACTGCCGCCTTCCATTTGGAATTATGTCGGCCCCTGCTCTATTCCAAAGGGCAATGGATCAGATTTTGAGTGGACTGCCAGGAGTCCAGTGCTACCTGGACGACATCCTTGTCACTGGGACAAATGAGGAGGATCATCTTCTGAACTTGGATGCGACACTACAACGACTGAAAGAGTACGGACTCAGAGTTCATAAAGACAAATGTGAATTCTTTCAGTCTTCAGTTGAGTACCTGGGGCATGTGATTGACGCTACTGGCCTGCATAAGGCGCCGTCAAAGGTCAAGGCGATCGTGGAGGCCCCAGCACCCCAGAATGTGAGCCAGTTACATTCATTTCTGGGGCTACTTAACTACTATGGGAAGTTTATTCCAGACTTAGCAACATTGCTGAAGCCGTTACATCAGTTGCTATGTCAAGGCAAAACATGGAAATGGACTGAACTGTGCAACGAAGCTTTCGCCCAAGCAAAGAAAGCATTGCTGAAATCGGAGGTCCTGACACACTTCGACCCAAAGCTACCCGTGCAGCTAGCATGTGATGCATCACCATATGGTGTGGGAGCAGTCATATCCCACATCATGCCTTCGGGTGAAGAGAAACCTATCGCCTTCGCATCACGCACCTTGAACAAGGCCGAGAGTAACTATGCGCAGATCGAGCGCGAGGCCTTGGGAATCGTTTTTGGAATTCGAAAATTTCATCAGTACCTGTTTGGGAGAAGGTTCACACTTCTGACGGACCACCGTCCATTGACTTCAATCTTCGGGCCCCACACCGGAATTCCGTCTCTCGCTGCAAGCAGGATGCAAAGGTGGGCTTTACTGTTGTCAGGACACACATACGACATCAAATATCGCAAATCAGACTTGCACGGCAACGCAGACGGTCTCTCGAGGCTACCCTTGCCTGTTACTCCCCCAGAGCCTCGTCAGATAGACATCTTCTACTTTAGACAAGTGGAGGGAGCACCTGTCACTGCAGTTCAGGTGCGAAGGTACACCCGCAACGATCCAGTCCTGTCTGAGGTAATGGATGATGTCATTCGAGGGAGAGCTATAGGAGATTCTCCTAGTTTGAAACCTTACGTTTCAAAAAGAAATGAGCTCTCCATCCAGGCAGGTTGTCTTCTTTGGGGACGCCGTGTCATCATTCCGCCACCTCTGAAGGAACCTATACTGCAACAACTTCATACAGGCCACAGTGGGATGGTTCGGATGAAGGAAATGGCAAGAAGCTACTTCTGGTGGCCAGGTCTCGATGGGAATATTGAGGAGAAATCCAAAACATGTTCCCCATGTCAAAGGGTCCGGAATGTTCCACAGCTGGCAACCCTACACCCCTGGGGTTGGCCTGCAGAAGTGTGGCAGCGAGTACATGTGGACTTCGCCTGTTCTTTCGAAGAGAAGATGTTTATGGTGGTTGTGGATGCTCGTAGCAAGTGGCCGGAGGTCGCTGTGATGAGGTCTACCACGGCAGAGAAAACAATTGAGAAACTTGGTGAGATGTTCAGCCGTTATGGCTCACCGGAACAACTCGTAAGTGACAACGGTCCACAATTTGTATCACAGGAGTTTGCAACCTTCCTGCATGTGAATGGTATCCAACACATCAGGTCTGCGCCCTATCATCCCTCTGCTAACGGCCAGGCAGAAAGGTTTGTGCAAACTTTGAAGCACGCCTTGAAGGCATCGCAAGGTCAGGGCTCAATCCACCAACGTCTGAACAGCTTCCTGTTGTCCTACAGGAACGAGCCGCATGCCACAACCAAAACTTCCCCCGCTTCGCTCATGATCAAGAGGCAGTTGCGGACAAGTTTTGACTTACTCAAACCTCCAAGGGCAGAAGAGGTTGTCCATTGTCAACAACAAGCTCAAGTTGAAAAGAGAGAGAAAAGAGCCAAGGAGAGACGGTTTCACCCTGGAGAGCACGTCCTAGCTCGAAACTACAACACTGGACCGAAATGGGTTCCTGCTACGGTGATCGCGCAGACGGGCCCTGTGTCTTACATGGTTGAGACTGCTGAGGACGTCGTCTGGAGAAGACACACAGATCAACTGTTGCTCGGAGCAGAGACAGCCACAGAGGCTCCAACGGCTGGTTGGCCTGAACTGTTTCCGGATGATACCGCAAACCAGCATCCTTTGCCACAGTGCTCTTCTCCAACACAGGAAGTCAAAGAGACTGCTCCACCTGTGCAAACTCCTGACTTTCGACTGACACAGGCACCTTCTCCATCCAGGCCTGTGTCAATGCCTACTGCTGTGGAAGCCAGCGATGACCGCCGGTATCCTGTCAGAGAGCGGTGGCCTCCAAGACGCTTGGATCTGTAGGCTTAGTGACTTACCCACAAGACTGGGGCAGAATAAACCCCAGGGTAAAGTCTGGGGTTGAGGCAGTCTACCTCTACCCTAGGTTCGTTGAGTGCATTGAAAGTAACTTACCTGTTGAGGAATAATGTGGACCTTCCATTTAAGAGGGGAGGAAATGTTATGTATTGTGTGTTCTATTGTGTGTTCTCCTCCCACCTGTGGTGGCGCTGTCACAGGAGATAAATGGTTGGGTGTTCTCTGTTAAGTTTAGCTCTCTTTGTTCGGAACTTTCCAGAACTTCCTTTCCTTCCAATAAAGCACTTCATGTTTGAATCTCTGAGTTCTGAGTCCTAAATTGTGTCCAGGTAGAAAGGTACCGACACAACACTTCCTTCTCTCTATTTCTCTTTCCGTACCTGATTTGACTCTAATTCACCCTCCTTCTCTGTCGTTCCTCTGTTTCTTTCTCAATCATTGAATCTCATTGGTTCAGGAGATACACTGTTGGTCCTGCTATTCACTGAGGTCCCCAATGCCCCGTTCCCCTCACCGTGCTGCTATAAGCTCGCACTTCCAACAAGTTACGGCGCAAATTGTATTCGAGCTGAAGGGTGCAGGAAATAGCCAAACTAACGACACGTGCCACAAGATGGCCCACTCCAGCAAGATTTGGCCCAATCATGGATTGGACTACGTTTCTGTACATGTCTCTCTCTGCCTTCCATGTACATATCTCGGTGTCTCCCTCCCTTGTGCGGTTTCTTGCCCTTTCTGTGCTTGTCTGATTATCTTGCTTGATTTCTCCATGTGTGTCTCACTCGCTATTTTCTAACCTTTGTTCTGTCAGTGTGCATCAATTCCATAGTTTTTCTATCTTTGGGCAGCTCCTTCTGTCTTGTGAAAATGAGCAGTAAAATCCTTCTCTTCTCCCACAAACACACTAGAAATAAATTTAAAATAACTTGCTGATGGCCAGATTCTCTCCCTCCACACCCAGAAAAAAATTAAACAAGTCTCAACAGCCAGGCTTAGTTTCCATCACTTGGTCCAACCACAAAGTCACAAGAAAAATCGCATTAATATGTGCCTAGCTGCAGGTGACAGAAACTCTTACAGGAGCTTAGCACATCCATCTCAAATATCTATACAAAAGCAAAATACTGCGGATGCTGGAAATCTGAAACAAAAACTGAAAATGCTGGAAACATTCAGCAGGTCAGGCAGCAACTGTGGAGAGAGAAACAGAGTTAACGTTTCAGGTCGATGTCCCTTCGTCAGAACTGGAAAAAGCTGGAATATCTCTCAAATATCTGTTTGCCAATGAATAACCTAGACCAGCCTGAGAGGCGATACTCTGTTTAAATCCCTTCATGGCCTCACCCCTCTCTATCCTGGCTCAGTGGTAGCACTTTCGCCTCTGAGTCAGAAGGTCGTGGGTTTCAAAGCCCCTCTCCAGAGACTTGAGCACAACACCTAGGGTGAAACTCCAGTGCAATAGTGAGGGAGTGCAGCACTGTCAGAGGTGCCATCTTTCTGATGAGATGTTAAAGCTCACACAAAACTGTTGCATATAATACTCCCGATTATATCTAATCATACACAGGTTTATTCCCTTACTTTAAGGTCAAGCGATAATAAGCCGACACTACATACGTACTAACACCAGCGAGTGGTCAATTCAGCGATGACAAGATTCACTACTTTAACTGGCAACTGACCAAGTTGCCCCCTGACTGCAGCAGCCCCAAGTGTCTTTTTACAGCATCTTTTCTACCTTCAAACCTGTCAACCCTCCCACTGCGCAGGTGTCCTAAACTATACAGATAATGGTCAATAGTTGTTTTTCAGTTCTTCTTACCAATAGTCCGTTAAGCACCCGTGGGCCTCAAGGCCGGCTACATTCCATAGTCTGAAGGTGCATCTGTTTTTGCGACGGCTCAACAGTTCAATAGTTTCTTCCTACAGAACTCTCAAGGTCTGTTTTCCTTATCTGTTGAAAGGCAGCTGGCAGTCTTTACATCTTACAACCGTGGCAGTCTGTTCTACATTTCAGCAGGAAGTCTCTGTTCCTGTCCAAGGTCTTCTTTATCTGATTAACAGCTTTCGTACAAAGTTCTCACAGGAAGCCTCCCGAAGCATGCTGGGATATTAGATTTGGTCAACTTTTAAGTTTAAGGTACAGCAAAATTTACAGGGAGGTTTAAAAGGGGAGGTTACGTTGACAATGACCGTCTCTTCCTGGAAACATTGCTACATCAGATTTAATTTTTATTTAGTGGTCTTATGGGGACTATAAATAGCTCTGCTTCACACAAAGCAGTGTCCACTACCATCTGAAGCACAAACAGGGCAGCAATTGAAAGTGACTGCAAAAAGGATTTATGAGCTTAGATCAAAGCTGTAAATCTCCCTCCATCATTCAAAGAGGCAGAAATCTTTAATAAACAGATCAATGTTTTCAAAGCATCAAAGACCAACATACAGGAGAAGAGAGAGGGGGTAGAAAGGAGAGTCGGTAACCAGAGGTCACAGATTTAAGGTAATTGGCAAAAGAACCAGGGGGGAGATGAGGAGATTTTTTTTTTAAGCAGCGAGTTGTTATGATCTGGAATGCACTGCCTGAAAGGGCGGTGGAAGCAGATTCAATATAGTAACTTTCAAAAGGGAATTGGAGAAATACTTGAAGAGGGAAACTTGTAGGGCTATAGGGCTATGGGGAAAGAGCAAGGAGAGTGGGAGGGGTGGAGTGGGACTAATTGGACAGCTCTTTCAAAGAGCACAGGCACGATGGACTGAATGGGCTCCTTCTGTGCAGTATGATTCTATGAAAACTTTGTGCGTTACTTCAATCCCTCCATCAAAAGCCAGAGGATCCATAAACAGCACTTGTGAAGAGACGCTCGGTCACTCGACCGGGAAACACCAAGACTGGTTCAACGAGAACGACCAGGAGATCCAGGAGCTAATAAGCCGCAAGCGCAAGGCATTCCTGATCTGGAATCAGCAACAGAACTCGAGAGCAAGAAAGCAGCTCTACAGAAGCCTGAAGGCCGAGGTCCAACAAAACACTCGCAACCTAAAGAACAGGTGGTGGGTGGAGAAAGCGCAGGAGATCCGGCAGCTAGCCGACAACCACAACGTGCGTGGATTCTTTAGCGCAGTCAAGACCATCTATGGCCCAAGCACCCAAGGTCCTACCCCACTGCGGGCCAAGAACGGAGAGGTATTCATCAAGGACAGAGAGGCAGTCAGTGCCCGCTGGAAGGAGCACTTCGAAGATCTCCTTAACCAAGACTCTATCTTCGACCTGAGTGTCCTCAACTCCATCCTGCTGCATGCTACCCGCCACCACCTCAGCATAACCCCAGCCCGGCATGAGGTTGAAAAGGCCATCCGACAACTGAAGAATAACAAGGCCTCAGGAGCAGATAGAATCCCCGCTGATGCGCTAAAGCATGGTGGAGAAGGGCTATTGGCGTGAATTCATTAACTCATTTCTCTTATTTGGAAGGAGGAGAGCATGCCAGAGGAATTCAGAGACGCCGTAATCGTGACCATCTTCAAGAAAGGTGATAAGTCCGATTGCGGTAATTACAGAGGAGTCTCCCTGCTGTCTGCCACAGGGAAAGTCATCGCAAGAATCCTCCTCAATCGCCTTCTCCCAGTGGCTGAACAGCTACTCCCAGAGTCGCAAGGCGGATTCCGCCCACTAAGGGCAATGGACATGATCTTCACCGTGCGTCAACTACAAGAGAAATGCAGGGAACAGCACCAACCGCTGTACATGGCCTTCTTCGACCTCACAAAGGCCTTCGACACTGTCAGCCGTGAGGGATTATGGAGTGTCCTCCTCAAATTCGGCTGCCCTCAAAAGTTTGTCACAACCCTCCGCCTGTTTCACGACGACATGCAAGCCATGATCCTGACCAACGGATCCACCACAGACCCAATTCACGTAGGGACCGGGTCAAGCAAGGCTGTGTCATCGCACCAATGCTCTTCTCGATCTTCCTTGCTGCAATGCTCCATCTCACCCTCAGTAAGCTCTCCGCTGGAGTGGAGCTAATCTACAGAACAAACGGGAAACTGTTCAACCTCCATCGCCTCCAGTCCAGATCTAAGGTCGTCCCATCCTCTGTTATCGAATTACAGTATGCAGACGACGCTTGCGTCTGCGCACACTCGGAGGTAAAACTCCAAACCATCGTCAACACCTTCACCGAAGCATACGAGAGCATGGGCCTTACACTAAACATCCGTAAGACAAAAGTCCTCTACCAACCTGCCCCCGCCACACAGTACTGCTCCCCGATTATCTAAATCTATGACGAGGCCTTGGACAACGTGGACCACTTTCCATACCTCAGGAACCTACTGTCAACAAGGGCAGACGTCGATGACGAAGTCCAATACCGCCTTCAGTGTGCCAGTGCAGCCTTCGGTCGCCTGAGGAAGAGCGTGTTTGAAGACCAGGACCTCAAACCCAGCACCAAGCTCATGGTCTATAGAGCAGTAGTGATACCCGCCCTCCTGTATGCTTCAGAGACATGGACCATATACAGCAGGCACCTCAAAGCACTGGAAAGGTACAACCAACGCTGCCTCCGCAAGATCCTGCAAATCCATTGGCAGGATAGGCGCACCAACGTCAGTGTTCTCGCTCAGGCCAACATCCCCAGCATCGAAACTTTGACCAAGCTCGATCAGCTCCAATGGACGGGTCACATTGTCCGCATGCCCGATACGAGACTCCCAAAACAGGCGCTCTACTCGGAGCTCCGACACAGCAAGAGAGCCCCAGGTGGGCAGAGGAAATGCTTCAAGGACACCCTCAAAGCCTCCTTGAAAAAGTGCAGCATCCCCACCGACACCTGGGAATCCCTGGCCCAAGACCGCACAAAGTGGAGGAGAAGCATCCGGTAAGACGCCGAACACCTCGAGTCTCTTCGCCGGGAGCAAGCGGAAGCCAAGCGCAAACAGCGGAAGGAGCGCACGTCAACCCAAGCACCCCACCCACCCGCCCCTTCAACCACCGTCTCCCCCACCTATGGCAGGGACTGTAGGTCCCGCATTGGACTCATCAGTCACCTGAGAACACATTTTTAGTGTGGAAGCAAGTCATCCTCGGTTGCGAGGGACTGCCTAAGAAGAAGACATTGACAACGACCGTCTCTTCCTGGAAACATTGCTACATCAGATTTAATTTTTATTTAGTGGTCTTATGGGGACTATAAATAGCTCTGCTTCACACAAAGCAGTGTCCACTACCATCTGAAGCACAAACAGGGCAGCAATTGAAAGTGACTGCAAAAAGGATTTATGAGCTTAGATCAAAGCTGTAAATCTCCCTCCATCATTCAAAGAGGCAGAAATCTTTAATAAACAGATCAATGTTTTCAAAGCATCAAAGACCAACATACAGGAGAAGAGAGAGGGGGTAGAAAGGAGAGTCGGTAACCAGAGGTCACAGATTTAAGGTAATTGGCAAAAGAACCAGGGGGGAGATGAGGAGATTTTTGTTTAATGCAGCGAGTTGTTATGATCCGGAATGCACTGCCTGAAATGGCGGTGGAAGCAGATTCAATAGTAACTTTCAAAAGGGAATTGGAGAAATACTTGAAGAGGGAAACTTGCAGGGCTATGGGGAAAGAGCGGGCGGGGAGGGGGTGGAGCAGGACTAATTGGACAGCTCTTTCAAAGAGCACAGGCATGATGGACTGAATGGGCTCCTTCTGTGCAGTATGATTCTGTGAAAACTTTGTGCGTTACTTCAATATAATCAGCAAATTGGAAAGTATTGTCACCGAGCACCGACTCATGCTGGGGCATGGCTCCGTGGGCAGTAGCAGTTCTCTGGTTTATCGTCCACATTGCTCATTTTCATTAATGTTTTTGGACAGCGAGAGCTAGAAATTGGCCAAGGCCTGAAAACGGGCACGGGGATCGCGATGCACGATCAATCCACGTCCATTCCTTCCGATGCAGGCAGCACGCAAACTGAGTGGCTGCACACCTCAGCAGGAGGCCCAAGTCGTGCGAGGCTAGCACCACTATACAGCTAGCCTGCACTAGTTAAAACCAGCCTGCACCTCTTAAAGGGGACGTGCATTCTGGCTGGAGCAGGTGCTGGAAGTTGGAGTGTGAGGGGTGGGGTTAGAGGCCGAGGGGTGGGGGGGTTTGGAGGGTGAGGGGTGGGGGGTGGGGTTGGAGGGTGAGGGGTGGGGGTGGGGTTAGAGGTCGAGGGGTGGGGGGTTTTGGAGTGTGAGGGGTGGGGTGGTGTTGGAGGGTGAGGGGCGGTTTGGAGGGTTTGGGGCGGCGTTGGAGGGTGAGGGGTCGGGTTGGAGGGTGAGGGGGGGTTGGAGGGTGAGGGGTCAGGTTGAGGGCGAGGGTGAGGGTTGGAGGGTGAGGGGCGGGGTTGGAGGGTGAGGGGTCGGGTTGAAGGGGTGGGGTTGGAGGGTGAGGGGTGGGGTTGGAAGGTGAGGGGTCGGGTTGGAGGGTGAGGGTGAGGGTTGGAGGGTGAGGGGTCGGGTTGGAGGGATGGGGTTGCAGGGTGAGGGGTCGGATTGGAGGGTGAGGGGTCGGGTTGCAGGGTGAGGGGTTGGGTTGGAGGGTGCGGAGTCGGATTGGAGGGATGGGGTTGCAGGGTGAGAGGTTGGGTTGGAGGGTGAGGGGTCGGGTTGGAGGGTGAGGAGTCGGGTTGGAGGGATGGGGTTGCAGGGTGAGGGGTCGGGTTGGAGGGTGAGGGGTTGGGTTGGAGGGTGAGGGATCGGGTTGGAGGGATGGGGTTGCAGGGTGAGGGGTTGGGTTGGAGGGTGAGGGGTCGGGTTGGAGGGTGAGGGGTCGGGTTGGAGGGATGGGGTTGCAGGGTGAGGGATCGTTTTGGAGGGTGAGGGGTCAGGTTGGAGGGGTGGGGCTGGAGGGTGAGGGTTGGGGTAGGGGGGTGAGGGGCGGGGTTGGAGTTGGAGGGTGAGGGGTGGGGGTGGGGTTGGTGGGTGAGGGGTCGGGTTGGAGGGATGGGGTTGGAGGGTGAGGGGTGGGGGTGGGGTTGGTGGGTGAGGGGTCGGGTTGGAGGGATGGGGTTGGAGGGTGAGGGTAGAAGATTGGGGGCCGGGGGACATTGTACATTGCTGCTGGCAGATGTCCTGTGGCACTGCTCATGGTGAGTCAGGGAGGGGTGGGTGCTGGTATGTGGAATTGGGATAGAAGGGATGCACTTCTCTAGTGAAAGAATTTGGAAAGAGATTTGTAAAAGATTTCCCAGCAGAGTTAAAATTGAGGTGATTGACTTACCAGCCGGTTCCCGCTCAGTCGCCATTTGAACATGGTTGTTCCGATGGATGACACAGGCACCCGCCTGAATCAGGTGGGAGACTCAATAGTCTATGCAAATTGGGACCCTATGGCGCTCAAAGTACCCTGACGTAATTTAGAGGACAATCTGAGCTGAACGTTTGGTTAAGAATAAGAGGCTGCAAAAGGGCATGCCTAAAAAATATTTCTTTGAGGCTAGGAGGGGCAGGAGCATTTCTCGTGGTTCCACAAGAATAATTTGGGCTGCTGCGAGCCTGGCCTTCCCTCCCCATCCCACACTGCGATCAGCCGCACCCCTACTTACCTTTATGCCAGCCTTGTTGGCACTGGCAAGCTGCTGTGAGATGCAGCTTGCCAGTGGCACGTTCATGAGGCCTGGCCCTCAAATTTGACTAAGCCTTCAGGCTAGAGGGTTCGGGCAGCTGACACACACGCTCCACTAGCCGGCTGTCTGATAGTTACAATCACCCCCAGTGCTTTTGGATTGGATCCTTGAATATTAAGGGGGAGAAATTCAGTTGTTAGCGCCAGCCGCTAGCGTCTTAAGAGGGTGATAAGTGGGGCGCGAAGCGGCTAGCGCCCGGGCACGGCGAGACCTGCGCAGATCCTTACGTCATTTCATAGTGCAACGCCCTTGGTGCGCCCCGAACCGGAACTTCAGTGGCGCCCCCCTTCTTTCCGCCTGGCGCTCCCAGTGACTGGTTGACTGGAACAGTTCCCAGTCGCTGTGGGGCTGGGGGGGCGCTATTTAAAGGGGGCTCTTCCTGGCTTCTTAGTGGTAGCCATTTTTGGACCACTCCTTTTGTGTGAGAGAGAGAGAGATTTGCAGAGAGACAAAGGGAGAGAGCTTTCTGCATTGACTCAGCGCTCGCACAGGTACTTCTGGCTTCAGCCCAGAACTTTGCAGTTGGATTGATTTTTCAGTGCCATAGCCTTGAGTAGCCACATATTATGGGGGCTGCAATGGGTGGAAACGTTGGGTTTCTCCATTGCATTGAGAGGGCTCAGAGACGCTGAGAGAAAGTGCCAATCATGGCCAGACGGAGGAGGGCCAACAGGCATCGGCACAGGAGGCCTTACCCTCCCAGGGTATACCGCCAGCAGTTCTCATACCTCAACATGTCTGAGGAGCAGTGTATTCGGAGGCTTCGATTCAGAAGGGAGGTGGTCACTGAGCTCTGCCACCTGCTTCAGACAGATCTGCAGCCCTCAGCTGAGGAGCAGGACGTCTCTGTTGGTGGCAGTGAAGGTGACAGTGGCTCTCAACTTCTATGCCACCGGCTCCTTCCAATCTGCTACTGGGGACATTGCCAATGTCTCCCAGTTCGCGGTGCATTGCTGCATCCGCCAAGTCACGAATGCCCTCTTCAAAAGGAGACGTCAATACATTTCCTTCCCCGTGACCCTCGACAAGCAGCAAGAGCGCGCAATGGGATTTGCAAGAATAGCGGCTTCCCCATGGTCCAGGGCGCCATTGACTGCACGCATGTGGCTTTGCGGGTGCCTCAAGAGAATACCGAGGATTACCGCAACCGGAAGGGGTTCCATTCGTTGAACGTGCAGTTGGTGTGTGACCACAGACAGCTGATACTAGCTGTCAATGCCCACTTTCCAGGCAGCAGCCACAACGCCTTCATCCTGCGCCAGACTTCTGTGGCAGACCTTTTCGAAGCCCCGGCTCACCCAGGAGGTTGGCTTCTCGGGGACAAGGGCTATCCTTTGTGCACCTGGCTGATGACCCCGCTCCGTGCGCCCAGCACCCTTGCTGAAGAACGATACAATGAGAGCCATCAAGCGACCAGGAACATCATTGAGCACACAATCGGCGTGCTAAAGCAATGGTTCCACTGTCTGGACCATTCCGGGGGAGCCCTTCTGTACTCGCCTGAGCGAGTCTCCCATTTCATTGTAGTGTGCTGCATGCTGCACAACCTGGCTATCCTCAATGCCAGCAGACATTGGAGGACCACCAGAGGAGGAGGAGGAGGAGGAGGAGGAGCACCAAGACGGGAGGGAGGCACAAAGTGCAAGGGCCGTCCGTCAGCGGCTTATTGCAAGTCGGTTCTAGGCCCCCTCTGAGGGATTGGCTTGTGCCATTGAAAGAACATGAATGGAACCGTTCCGCAAACCCTGAGCCGGCCAAGGCAACAAATAGTTCAAAGAGCAAACATGCACAATCTGAATAAAGACAATTATTTATTTAACAAACTCTGTGCCCTTCCCGCATGAAAAACAAATACAGAGAAACCCCCAAAAAAACAGTCAGACACATAACTGGCTCTCACAACCTGGAGACAATGAACAAAAGAGTTAACCAAAAATGACCATGATCCTCGGCCGTCACTAAAAAAATTCACAGCATTTTGCCACACCTCCTACTTTTTGGCCTGCGAGGGTGATCTGCTTCGCTTGCGAGATTGGCCCCTTCCCACCCTGCAGCTCCTCCGCAATGGGACCCCAGTAGCTGCAGCAAGGCTGGGGGAAGGCTGCTGAGTGTCAGAAAGTGAGTCAGCAGATGCCCTTGGGGGACGGCCTGGACCAGCTCTGGGCCTGGAGGGCCCGGCTGCTGACTACTCCAACTCTGCATGGGCGGCAGCAGTCTGTCCTACGGGTGGTGGCAGCTGCAGTGGAGGAGTGACAGTGTTGGCTGCAGGAATGCTGCCATCCTGACAGAGCACAGGCACTCCCTGGTCGGACGACACACTGGCACTCACACGGGGCAGCACTGAAGCATGCGGAGCAATCTGCTGAAGCACAGACTGCTGGCCTGCTGCGGCGCGGCGAGTGCCCCGGCTAATCCTGCCCGATCCAGCGAGGGTGGCAGCAGTCAGTGCTCGTGTGGCCCTAATCTGTGTCTGCATCAGACCAGCCACTGACTGCATGGCACGACTAAGCACTTGCGTGGAATCCGCCTGTGCTGCACCGAGGTCCTGCAGACTCCTTGCCTGTGCTGCCCGAATTCCTGTACACTCCTTGCCAGTGACTCTATGGAGTCAGGCATCCTTGCCACTGCAGCCATGAGCTCAGTGTGCCTGTGCTCCGCCTGGGCACCCATTTCAGCGAGGAGCCGCACCTCCTCTGCGCTCACTGTAGCAGGACTGGAGGCCAGACTCTCCCTCCGGGGAGAAGGCCACCGAGCTTCCCTACCCCGCCACCACCGCACTGCTGCAGCTCGCTGGGCCCATGAGCTTCACCCTCCTCAGACCCTTCCCCCCTGCTCCCCTCCAGGGAAGACGTGTCCCCATTATGGCCATGGGCTGCCTCGGCTGAGGGTGGCACTGATGGTCCGGCTTCCTCTTCCTCCTCCTCGCCTTCAGAATCACTCACAGTGGCAGCTTGAGGGCCCGCCTCCTCACCTGGCGAATCAGCATCTGAAAGCAGGGAGGTACAAGAGTTGCTTTAGCGTGAGGACAGGGCAGCAGCGAGGGAGGCATGAGTGCTGCAATGCACTGTATTGGTTCGATAGTGGCAAAGGATGCTGGTGTGAGGCACAAGTGAAAGGAGAGAAGTCAAAAAGGTGATGACTATTATGTTCATTAATAACTAGACATTCTTATTATGAACACAGCTAGCTTCTAAGCTAGTCACTTTATTTAGTATATGAGTGTATTGATTTCTTTGTGGGTTCAATGACGAGACATTTATGAAAGAGAATGTCTTTTAATCTAAAGTCTGTTCAACTCTTTTTAACAGCATTACAGGAGACACCATGCTAGTGATCCATCTAAAAGCGAAACCAAAACTAAACTGCTTGTCTCTGTCACATGCCCTCTGCTGGTCAGGCACAAGCAATCTATCAGGCAAATATGCTGGTAAGGCATCATAATCAAACAGGCAAATACCATCACTATTTGCTGATATCATTACATCTCCCTTTCTTAAAACAAAAGTATTTTACTTTTAACTAACAACATGTTTTCTTTGTATTAATCTGCATTTTAACTGTAACACTTAATGAACTTACATTAACATTATCATTATCAAGGTTTTTTAACCTTGCTTTGTGTGTTCACATGAAATATGTAAATACACTAGAACTTGAAGAAAGAATAAGATAACATTACTTCCTTCTATAACAATAGTCCTTAAATTTGCTCAATGAGTCTCTCAGGAGGCTTCACGTGTCTTGAGGATTTTCTGATTGATTGTCCTTGAATCTGAGTTGTTGCCTCAGATGATGATTTCTCAGCTGTGTGATCAGGTTGTTCAACAGTATCAGTCTTTTGACTTGCTGTGGCTGGTCCCATGAGAAGATCTCGACGATTTCTTCTCAGAACAGCACCCTCATCTGTCTGTATGGTGTATGATCTTGGTTGTACTTCACTCAGGACAGTTCCCTTCTGAGTCCATATGTTTGTTTTGTCTTTGAACCTTACTTGCTCACCAGTGTGGAGTTCAGGTAGGTTTTGTGTTCCTCTGTCATAGTAGTACTTTTGCTTTTCTTTCTGTTGTTCTTTGAACTTCCTCACTTTCTCCCCCTCTATTGTTTTCAGGAGGTTCTCCGGGATGGGTAGGTTTGACCTTAGCCGACGTCCCATAAGGAGTTGGGCTGGTGACATACCACACTCGAGCGGCGTTGTGCGGTATACAAGCATGCTCTGGTAGAAGTCAGTTCCACCGTCTCTTGCCTTGTACATCAGTCTTTTCACTGTCTGGACCGATTTTTCCACTAGTCCATTGGACTGTGGAAAGTGAGGACTTGACGTTGTGTGGACAAAGTCCCACTCTTTGGCAAAGTGTCGGAAACTTGCATTGTAAAACTGAGGTCCGTTGTCTGTGAAGACCTCGCTTGCCACGCCATGTCTGGAGAATATGGCTTTCATACATGTTATCACAGCATCTGCAGTGGTGGTGTACAGTCTACAAACCTCTGGATACAGGGAGTAATAGTCTGTGACTACAAGATAGTCCTTCCCTTGACATACGAATAGGTCAGCGCCTACCTTCTGGTAAGGTCTGTCTGGCGTTGGGTGTGGCTTTAGTGGTTCTACCGGATTGCTTGCTCGATATGTCAGGCATATTGTGCAGTTTGACACCTCATTTGTCACATCTTGGTTGATTCGTAGCCAGTACATCACCTCTCGTGCTCTTTTCTTACACTTTTCGATTCCCAGATGTCCTCCATGGATCCTTTTTAGCATCTCTTTTCTCAGACTCTTTGGGATAACTATTTTACTTCCTTTGTAGATGATGTCTTCGACCAGTTCCAGTACTCTGCCATGTCAGGTGAGCAGTCTTGCTTCATGTTGGGCCATCCATCCAAGATGCTTTTCCTCAGTCGTCTCATTGTTTCATCTTTGTTTGTCTCAGTCTTTATGAGCTCCATTTTTGCATCTGCTATGGGCAGTGCACTTGTGATCATGTCCACGTAGGCGTTCACTTTTTCATCCATTTTGGTGTTTGCGGGCTCACTTGGGTCAACAGCTCTGGCCAACGTGTCTGCTGTATACATCAGTTTACCCGGTGTGTACGCAACATTCAGTGTATAGCGTTGCAGCCTGATCATCATTCTTTGTATTCTAAGCGGACAGCTATTTAGTGGCTTTTGGAACAATGCAATCAAGGGCTTATGGTCAGTCTCTACACTGATTGCTTGTCCTGCCACAAACTGGTGAAATCTTTCACAGGCGTATGTGATGCTGAGCAGCTCCTTTTCTATTTGAGCATATCGCGTCTCCGCATCTGTCATTGAGCGCGATGCATATGCAATAGGTTGCCAGTAGTCATATTTTTGCAGAAGAGCAGCACCGAGCCCACTCTGTGATGCATCTGATGATATCTTGATGGGTCTCGCTGGGTCATAAAACCTCAGAACTGGTTCCTCTGTGAGCAGTTTCTTTAGATCGCTCCATGACTTCTCATGCTCATGATTCCATTCCCATTCTATGTTCTTTTCAGTTAGTCTTCTCAGTGGCACCATCTTTTCTGAGAAGTTGGATATGAATTTACCCATGTAGTTGATCATTCCATTAAACCTCTGCACATCCTTTTTGCATTGTGGCTTTGGCATATTCTCAATGGCGGACACCTTTCTGGGATCTGGTCTGATGCCCTCACTGCTAAGGATATCTCCCACGAATGTCAGTTCTGTCACCCCGAGCTGGCATTTCTCTTTATTCAGCTTCAGGTTTGTTTTCCTTGTTGCTTCCAGCACTTTTTTCAGTCTCTCGTCATGCTCAGTTCTCGTGGTTCCCCATACTATGATGTCATCCATTGATGTATCAACTCCCTCCAGGTGCTCATAGATCATATGTATAGTTTTGTGATACACTTCAGGAGCTGAGGCAATGCCAAATGGTAACCTTAGGAATCTGTATCTGCCAAATGGACTGTTGAACGTGCACAGTCTTGAACTTGCCTCGTCCAATTTCATCTGCCAAAATCCTGATGATGCATCTAACTTGCTGAATTACTTTGCATTTGCAAACTGTGCCATGATTTCCTCACGTGTAGGAAGCTTGAAGTGCTCTCTCTTTATTGCTCTGTTTAGATCTCTTGGGTCCAGGCAAATTCTGAGCTTTCCATTCTTTTTGTCCACAACGACGAGGGGACTCACCCACTCAGTTGGCTCATCTATCTTCTGAATCATGTTCAGGCTTTCCATCCTGTCCAACTCTGCCTTCAGTTGCTTTTGAAGAGCAAACGGAACTTTTCTGCATGGATGTATGACCGTTGGCATACTTTTATCTACTCTGATCGTGTGTTCTCCTGGAATGCAGCCTAGACCCTGAAATAGGTCGTTGTACTCTTTCATGAGTTCATCATAGACTGTCTCTCCTTCGCTTTCCACAACACGTACTCTCTTTACCAGGTTCAGTCTCTCACAGGCTATTAAGCCTAGTATGGCCTGCACATCCTTTGGCACCACGATTAATGCTAGCATGTGCTCTCTGTCCTTGTGTGTCACTTTGACAATGCATCTTCCTTTCACTGGTATATCAGTACCTGAGCATCCTGTCACTTTCACTTTTATTCCATGTATCTTTGGTCTGGGTCTAATTTTCTTAAAATCAGTCTCTGATATCACATTAACTTGTGCTCCAGTATCCAATTTAAATGGAATGTGTATGTCATTCACTTTTAGTGTCAACATCCAGTCTCTTTTTTCTTTTATGTTTTCAGACACAACATCTACATAGAACTCCTCTATCTCGCTTTCATCTACTGTATGGACCTTGCTTTGTTGCGCTTGGTTCTTACAGCAACGGGCATAATGGTTGTTTTTGTTGCAATTATTGCATGTTTTACCATATGCTGGACACTTTCTTGGTGTATGCTGTGTACCGCATCGACTACATGACTTTCGATTGTCCCTTTCATTTTCGTTCACTGGCCACGCCTCTTTTTTCACATTGGCGCTCTTTTTGTTAAACAGTTTATATCCGTTCTTTCTCACTGCATCCACGTTGCAGCTACTGTCACTGAACAGCTCCTTTGCCTGCGACTTCACAGTTTCTGTAGCCCTACACAGTGCTATGGCTTTTCCCAGGTCTAGATCTTGCTCTCTTAGCAGTCTTTCCCTTAGACCATTATCCGGAATACCACACACCAGTCTGTCTTTTATCAGCGAGTCTGTCAGTCCCCCAAATTCACATGTTTTGCTTCGGTTTCTCAGTTCAGTCACGTACTGATCAATAGTCTCACCCGCTTTCTGTACACATGTGAAAAATCTGTGCCTCTCAAACGTCACGTTACGTTTAGGTATGCAGTGGGCCTCAAACTGTTCCATTATTTTATCTACCTTCATTTTGTCTCCATCAGCAGCGAATGTGAAGTTATTATACACCTCCAGCGCTTCATCACCCACGACATGTAAGAACACTGACGATTTCTTTTTATCACTTTTCTCGTCAGCTCCGATTGCCGCTAAATACAACTCTAAACGTTGTTTGAATCTCCTCCAATTTTCAGCCACATTACCTGTCAACTGAAGCTTCGCCGGTGGGAGTAAACCTTCCATTTTTCACTTCGTTAGCTGTTCTCCAATGGTAAGTAACGATGTTCTCTTTTGGCTTGCTAATATGTGGAGAGCTGATTTAGCTTCAGATTTTTCCTCTTCATCTCTTTCAATCACTTCTGACACCATGTATTGATTTCTTTGTGGGTTCAATGACGAGACATTTATGAAAGAGAATGTCTTTTAATCTAAAGTCTGTTCAACTCTTTTTAACAGCATTACAAGAGACACCATGCTAGTGATCCATCTAAAAGCGAAACCAAAACTAAACTGCTTGTCTCTGTCACATGCCCTCTGCTGGTCAGGCACAAGCAATCTATCAGGCAAATATGCTGGTAAGGCATCATAATCAAACAGGCAAATACCATCACTATTTGCTGATATCATTACAATGAGGACTTCAGTACATGAGGACTTCTACAGCATCATTCTAGAGGTTTCCATCTTGACTACTGCCTTGTGGGTAGCCTAGTGCCTTGTGGGTAATGTAGTCTTATATATATAGACATACAGCAATATACAGCTCTACACAGCTCTACGGCTCCACCTAGTGTCCACTATAGAATGACATGTTATTGATCATTATATCCCCCTTTCTTTGAGGTTAAACAAAATCAATATCAATCTACTTTCAAGGAAAACAATAAAGAAGATATCAGTAACACGTTTGTTAGTGCTCTATAAACATAAACATTTTCACAACAGTCAACACATTTTCAAAGCTTTACATTATACTCAAAGATTAAGTCTATCAGGCTTTTTTACTTCACATGTGGATCTTCTCAACATGGGTAAGTCTGATGTGTCTTCATGAGATTGTTCTGGTGGTGATTGACAAGATGCAGTTGCGGCATTGTCATCGATCTGCTCTTGTATAGTCTCTTGTGTTTTTAGTGTGGAGCCCCAGATGATAATGTCATCAACATAGACCCGGACTCCTTCCAGACCTTCAATTTTGCTCTATGAAAGATTTCAGATGCAGATATTATCCCGAAAGGCATTCTGAGGAAACAATACCTGACAAATGGTGTGTTGAAGGTACAGTATTTGGTGCTCTCTTCATCCAGTTTTAGTTGCCAAAATCCTTGTGAGGAATCGAGCTTTGTAAAGTATCTGGCACCTGACATTTCACTTGTGATTTCTTCTCGCTTGGGAATCTGGTAGTGTTCACATTTTATGTTTGCATTTAAGTCCTTTGGATCCATGCATATTCTTAGATCATTGTTCTTTTTCTTTACACATACCATTGAGTTAACCCAGTCTGTTGGCTCTTCGACTTTCCTGATGACTCCTAGTGTGGTCATTCTGTCCAGTTCATTCTTGAGCCGGTCACGCAGGGGTGCTGGAACTCTTCGTGGAGCATGTACCACTGGCTGAGCATCCTCCTTTAGCTGGATCTTGTAAGTGAATGGTAGAACTCCAAATCCTTTGAACACATCCTGGAAATTATTCACTACAGAATCCACCGAGTCATCTGGTCTGCTTATGGCACAGTTTATACGGTAGACTATCTTGACCAGTTCTAAGTCCTCACAAGCTTTGTCACCCAGCAGTGAATCAAGTCCTTCAGCCACAACAGAAAACATGAGATGATGCACTTTGTCTTTGACTGTCACTTTAAGTCTGCATACACATAAGCTATCTATTTTCTGACCATTATAGTCCTTCAGTAGTACTGACTTTTTCTGTATTTTGGGCTTTTCTTTCATATTGTTAAGGTCACTCATACTGATTAAGTTTGCTTTTGCCCCAGTGTCTAGTTTCAATGTAACTAATGCTCCATTTACCTGCAGTGGGATCATCCATTTGTCCTCTTTTACTGCATTAACTTTATGTTCAGCATTGTTAATTCCTGAGGGCTGCACATTTTCTGTATCCTTTTTGATATTGTCACATGACACCATTCCTACAAAACATGTCTCACTTAAATCAGTGTCCTCAATTACATTAACTCGTTGCCCTTTCTTAGTTTTTACTTTTGAAAAGCATTGCTTGGCAAAGTGATTCTTTCCATGACATTTTGTGCACATTTTTCCAAATGCTGGGCATTGTTTTGACTGGTGTTTGTAACCATAGCGTTTACAGTTAAAAATTCCTTCCTCCGATTGCTTTTCATTTCTGTTCTGCCCACATTTCTTTCCCTTGTAGGACACAGCACCGACAGCAGCACTTACTACAATCGCATCATTATTGATTTCACTGAAAGTCTGCGCATGCTTTTGAGCTAGCTCGCTGGCTTGGCATATTGTCACAACATTTTCCAATGTTAGTTCGGTTTCTCTCAACAGACGTTCCCTGACCTTTTTATCATGAATACCAAACACAATCTGGTCACGAATCATGGATGATTTCAGCTCAGAGAAATTACATGTCTGTGCTTTCAGTTTCAGATCAGTCAAAAAGCTATCAAAAGTCTCATTTTGCCGCTGTGTCCTCGAACGGAACATGTATCTTTCATAGGTTTCATTCTTTTTGGGAGAACAATGTGTATCAAATTTCTTTAGCACATCGTCTAAATTTTCTCTGTTCTCCTCTGAATTAAATACAAATGTATTAAATACCTCTATCGCCTGTGGGCCTGCAACCGTGAGCAGCAACGCTATTTTCTTTACGTCTGGCTTCGTACCGTACCCGATGGCAGCAATGTAGAGTTCAAATTGTTGTTTAAAAGTCTGTCAATTGTAGTCGACATTTCCTGTGTGTTTCAAATGCTCTGGTGGCTTCAAATTCTCCATGTCGCGTTGCACAATATTCAGCAGATCTTACCAATCCTGGTACCATGTTATGTTCATTAATAACTAGACATTCTTATTGTGAACACAGCTAGCTTCTAAGCTAGTCACTTTATTTAGTATATGAGGACTTCAGTACATGAGGACTTCTACAGCATCATTCTAGAGGTTTCCATCTTGACTACTGCCTTGTGGGTAGCCTGGTGCCTCGTGGGAAATGTAGTCTTATATATATATAGACATACAGCAATATACAGCTCTACACAGCTCTACGGCTCCACCTAGTGTCCACTATAGAATGACATGTTATTGATCATTACAATGACCTTACCATTGCTGTCCAGAACGGGGTCGGCATCTCCAGTGGCGATGAGGCCAATCATCCGGCCTGCCATAATCCGTTCCACTCGCTGCTCCAGATCACTGAGGTCTTTAAGTTCAGGACGGCCTCCCCCGGTCCGTTGCTGCTGCCTCCTATTGTGCGCCAGCTTGCCCTGCAAGAGAAAGGACGGGCTCTCAGTACAGTGTGAAGCCCTGATTTTGGCTGCACTGCCTCCCATGGTGGAATAGCCCTTACAGTGTGAAGCCCTGATCTTGGCTGCACTGCCTCCCATGGTGGAATAGCCCTTACAGTGTGAAGCCATGATCTTGGCTGCACTGCCTCCCATGGTGGAATAGCCCTTACAGTGTGAAGCCTTGATCTTGGCTGCACTGCCTCCCATAGTGGAATAGCTCTTACAGTGTGTAAAGTGGTGAATGTGCATGTGAGTTTCATGAAATGCCCATAGGTGTTGGATGAGGGCTGGGCATTGGGGCTTTCAGGACCCTTTGGCCATAAAGTGAGGTGCACATGCAGGGATGAAGAGGATACTGGAAAGGGTACTCACCCTGACAACCCAAGTGAGGTCGTTGAACTTCTTCCTGTATTACACAGGGGTCCTAGGTACCATGCTGCTGGAGGTCACTCTGTGTGCCACCTCCCTCCAAGCTTTTCGATATTCATTGGGCAGCAGCCTCCTGCCACTGTCCGGAAACAGGATAGATCGCCTGCGCTCCACTGCACCAACCAGAACCTTCAGGGCCCCCTCACTGAACCGCTGCGCTCGCTCCCTGGCCCTCTCCATGGTCCTAGGCGTTACAATGTCGCAGCAGGTCTGTCCAGGCCGAGAATCAGGGCTCCAATGTGCAGGGCGTGGCTGCAAGCCAAATCGACCCTCCCCCTTTAAGAGCTGACCGGCACCAGCATGTCTGCCTGCAATCGCTAACTGGCCGCACCTGCGCTGCGCCCGCCCTCAGTGGTAGCGCCTCGCCTCTCCGGCTTAGCGCCTTAGGATAGTCATGCAGCGCCTGCTTTAGCGCACCAAGAACCTCTTGGGGCGAAGCAAGTCAATTTCGCTGAAGGTGGCGATAATTTGCGCCGGGCGCTAAATTTAGCGCACGCTCGACTATAGTGCCCCAAACGTGGCGATACTGAATTTCTAGGCCTAAATGTCTTATTTCATCACTGAAGGCAAATAGAGCGATAAATAGTTACATAAATAAATCTCTGCGTGTAATAAGAGGGAGCAGCTTTTTACTATCCATCTGTTTAGAGTGAGGATTTTTTATAGCAAAGGTCAAAGTATATGCAAAACTTTTGTTTAATCTTTTATTATTTGAATATTTCCTTTTTTTAAGCAGAATCTATGGTAAAAACATTTCAAATTTAGGACTTTTTTTCCAGACGTTCCCTCAAAACTTAAAAAATGGTACTTCCACAAGCAGTTAAATGCTTATCATAGAATCATAGAATGATACAGCACAGACGGAGGTCGGTTGGCCCATCGTGCCTCTGCCAGCTCTTTGGTAGAGCTCCCAATTAGTCCCACTCCCTGGCACTGTCCCCATAGCCCTGTATTTTTTTCCCTTCAAATATTTATCCAATTTCCTTTTGAAAATTATTATTGATTCTGCTTCCACCACACGTTCAGGCAGTGGATTCCAGATTGCAACCACAAGCTACGTAAAAAAATTATCCTCATGTCATCTCTGGTTCTTTTGCCAATTACCTTAAACCTGTGTCCTTTGGTTACCGACCCTTCTGCCACTAGAAACAGTTTCTCCTTATTTACCCTTTCAAAACCATTCATGATTTTAAACACCTCTATCAAATCTCCCCTTAACCTTCTCTGCTCTAAGGAGAACAACCCCAGTTTCTCCAGTCATTCCACATAACTGAAGTCCCTCATCCCAGGTACATTCTAGTAAACCTCATCTGCACCCTCTCTAAGGCCTTGACATCCTTCCTAAAGTGCGGTGCCCAGAATTGGATACAATACTCCAGCTGGGGCCTAATCAATGTTTTATAAAGGTTTAGCATAACTTCCTTGCTTTTGTACTCTGTGCCTCTGTTTATAAAGCCAAGGATCCTGTATGCCTTTTAACAGCCTACGCACACCCCCAGGTCTCTCTGTTCCTGTACCCCCTTTAAAATTGTATCATTTTGTTTATAGTGCCTCTCCTCATTCTTCCTACCAAAATGTATAATTTCACACTTCTCTGCATTAAATTTCATCTGCTATATACCTGCACATTTCACCAGTCAGTCTATGTCCTCCTGACATCCGTTACTATCCTCCTCATTGTTTACCATATTTCGGAGTTTTGTGTCATCTGCAAATGTTGAAATTGTGCTTTGTATGCCCAAGTCCAGGTTATTATCACATATATCAAAAAGAGCAGTACCGACCCCTGGGGAACACCAGTGTACATAGGAACATGGGGACAGGAGTAGGCCATTTAGCCCCTCGAGCTTGTTCCGCCATTCAATGAGATCATGGCTGATCTGTGACCAAACTCCATATACCCGCCTTTGGCCCATATCCCTTAATACCTTTGGTTAACAGAAAGCTTTCAATCTCAGATTTAAAATTAAAAATTGATCGAGCACCAATTGCCGTTTGCGGAAGAGAGTTCCAAACTTCTACCACCCTTTGTGTGTAGAAGTGTTTCCTAATTTCACTCCTGAAAGGCCTGGCTCTAATTTTTAGACTATGCTCACTAGTCCTAGACTCACCAAACAATTCACAATTCACAATTCAAATTGCTTTATTGGCATGATAAGGTACATCTTATGTTGCCAAAGCATCAAAATACATTTATGGTTGAACACATAAATGCGGTTCTATTCATACAGTTTATAAATATACATTCGCCTTGTTTATATATATTCTTGTCTTAGTTTACTGGTTGTCCCTCTGTTCATGGCAAGCTGTAACATAGTGTGCCGCCAGTGTTACACAGCTTCTCTCCTCCCCCAGTAGGAATGGGAGTTTTTGGTTGTCATTCAGATTTCTGAATTCAGGGCATATTTGGGAGAATTTTTGGTAGAAATTCTCCCTGATGCCCTGATATTTTCCACAGGCTGTGAGGAAGTGCATCTCTGTCTCAACTACTCCCAGACTGCAGTGAGAACATATCCTGTCTTCTCTTGGCAGCCTGGTTTGCCTGTGTCTGCCTTTTTCGATCGCTAGGCTATGTTCGCTAAGTCTGTACCTTGTCAAGGTTCTTCTCAGTTTGTTATCCTTTACCATGGTCAGGTATTCAGCCATGTTGTATTGTCTGTTTAGGGCCAAGTAGCAATTGAGTTTGCTTTGGGTTTTTGTTGTTTCTGCCCAATATGTCAGATATCTTTCCTTTTGCTTAGCGATGATTGTGTTGGGTCGAATTCTTTGTGTTACCCTGTCACTGTCCTGGGACTGGTTATTGTTAGTATTGTTAGTAGTGACTTCACTGAGTCCCAGGACTAGTTGACTGAGGGTATTCTTCTTTATGGTCAGCTCTTGGCATTTCAGGGCGTCGTAGTGATAGCATTGGGGGTTGCTCATTTGTAGGTGATTCCAAAATTTGGTGGCTCTTTTTTGGATAGTGATTATTAATGGATATTGGCCTAGTTCCGCCCTGCATGCATTGTTTACTGTTTTCCTTTGAGTCCGGAGGATACTTTTACAGAATTCTGCATGTAGGATCTCAATTGGGTGTTTGTCCCATTTTGCAAATTCTTGTGTTAGCAGCCCCCATACCTCACTGCCATAGAGTGCAATTGGTTCAATTACTGATTTGAAAATTTTGAGCCAAATGCTAATTGGGATTTCTATTTGGATTGATTTTTTGATGGCATAGAAAGCCCTTCTTGCTTTCTCTTTCAGCTCATTCACAGCCAGTTTGAAGTTTCCCGTAGAACTGATTTTTAAGCCCAAGTAAGTGTAGTGAGTGGTTTGTTCAATTTTGGTTGTTCCTACTGTGAAATTTATTTTGGGTCCCTGATGTTTGGATCTTTGCTGGAACACAAGGACTTTGGTTTTTTGGGGATTTATTGTCAGGGCCCAAGTCTGGCAGTACGACTCCAGCAGGTCCAGGTTCTGCTGTAGACCCTCCTTAGTTGGTGACAGCAGAACCAGGTCGTCTGCATAGAGGAGGAAGTTAACCTTGGATTCATATAGGGTGAGGCCAGGTGCTGTAGATTGTTCAAGTAGTTTTGCCAATCCATTAATGTAAATATTAAAGAGTGTCAGTGAGATTGGCGAGCCCTGCGTCACCCCCCGCCCCTGTGGGAAGTATTTTGTTTGTTTGTCTCCAATTTTAACTGCACATTTATTGTTTGTATACATTGATTTAATTACATCATATGTTTTCCCTCCTACCCCGCTTTCGATAAGTTTCAGGAATAAACCGTCATGCCAGATGGAGTCGAAAGCCTTCTGGAAATCTACAAAGCATGCGTAGATTTTGCTTTTGTTATGGTGAACGTGTTTGTCAATTAGGGTCTGTAGGGTGAAGATATGATCGGATGTTCTATAGTTTGGCAGGAATCCAATTTGGCTTTTACTCAAGACATTGTGCTCCTCAAGGAAGTTTATAAGTCTTTTATTTATGGTGCTACAGAATACCTTCCCCAGGTTACTGTTTACACAGATGCCTCGATAGTTGTTTGGGTCGATTTTGTCCCCACTTTTGTATATGGGTGTTATGAGTCCTTTGTTCCAGATGTCAGGGAAATAACCGACACTCAGAACCAAGTTGAAGAGTTTTAGGATAGCAATGGAAATAGTTTCTCTCTATCTACCCTATCAGCTCCCCTTAATACCTTGAAAACTTCGATCAAATCATCCCTTAACCTTCTAAATTCAAGGAAATACAACCCTAATTTGTGTAATTGCTTCTCATAATTTAACCCTTGGAGTCCGGCTATCATTCTGGCAAACCTACGCTGCTCTCCCTCCAAGGCCAATATATCCTTCCTAATGTGTAGTACCCAGAACTGCTCACAGTATACCAGGTGTGGTCTGAACAAGGTTTTGTACAGCTGCAGCATAACTTCTAACCCCTTGTATTCTAGTCCTATAGATATAAAGGCCAGCATCCCATTAGCTTCTTTTTATTATTTTCTGTACCTTTCCATGACATTTTAATGATCGATGTACATGGACCCCTAAGTCTCTTTGGACCTCCACAGTTTCTAGCTTCTAGTGTATACCTCCCTCCAGTCTGAAAAACAACCATTCACCACTACTCTCTACTTTCTACCCCTTAGCCAATTTCATATTCACACTGTGATATACCTATCAATTCATTCCATGAAAAGCGACCTGGGCAAGCAGGCAGAGCCATGGGCGGAGTCAGCTGAGGTCAGCCCAGGTATAACAGCGTGGCAAGAGGTAACCTTGTGTAGTGATACAACAGTGTAAACAGTGATAACCATAGTGTAACAATATAAACAGTGATAACCATAGTGTAACGATAGTGAACGATAACAGTGGTTTACCACATTCACCCCTTGTTTAAATTTGAGTCCGGCGGGGTGAAGTGTACTACCAGTTCGGGTATGTCAGTCTATCCGGAGGCCTCGTAAGCCTTTCTGATCGGCGCAGCAGCGGCGGCGGAGGTGTAGTATTCGAAGTTAAGGCTGGTGTCTGCGTGGTCGGCGAAGGCTCATGGGGTTCTGGCATGCCGTCTACCGTGGCTGGATTTGGGGGAGTGGTGGGGGGTAACGGTGGTGTCTCAGGGGTGCCCGAGGGTGCGAGGTCTCGCAAGGAGACTGTGTCCTCCCGCCCGTCTGGGTATGCCACATAGGCGTACTGGGGGTTGGCATGCAGGAGGTCCACCCTCTCGACCAGGGGGTCCATTTTATGGGTCCTCACATGCTTCCGCAGCAGGACGGGCCCCGGAGAAGTCAGCCATGTTGGTAGCGAAGTTCCCGTAGTCGACTTCCTGGGGAAAACAAACATTTGCTCATGGGGGGTGGCGTTAATGGCAGTGCAAAGCAGTGACCGGATGGAATGCAGCACTGCCGGGAGGACTTCCTGCCAGCGAGAGGTTGGGAGGCCCTTAGACTTTAAGGCTAAGAGAACGGCCTTCCAGACTGTCGCGTTCTCTCTTTCTACCTGGCCGTTCCCTCGGGGGTTGTAGCTGGTGGTCCTGCTTGCAGCAATACCTCTCGCTAGTAGGAACTTGGGCTCCGGTTCCCTTCGGCGTCACCAACGGGGTTTCGGTCTTCCAAAGGGAGATGGACCGGATGGTTGACCAGAACGCGCTGCATGCCACGTTCCCTTATCTAGATAACGTCACCATCTGCGGCCACGACCAGCAGGACCATGATGTTAATCTGGAGAAATTCCTCCGTACGGCCCAATGGCTGAACCTCACCTACAATAAGGAGAAATGTGTGTTTAACACCCCGCGCCTTGCCATCCTCGGCTGCGTAGTAGAGAACGGAGTCATCGGCCCCGACCCCGAAAGAATGCGCCCCCTCATGGAGCTTCCCCTTCCCCTCTGTCAAAAGGCACTGAAGAGAACCCTGGGGCTCTTCGCTTACTATGCCCAATGGGTTTACTGGGCTCCGGTACTGCTCTTTTAGCAGGTTGAGGGCCTCCTCGTATCTAGCAATGTCCCGGATGAGTGCAAATACTTTCGGGCTCACCTGGGTGGTCAGAACTCTTAGTTTAGCTTCCGAGGGCATGCCGGAGGCTGCCAGGTAGGATTCGAAACAGCTCAGCCAGTGATCGAAGTCTAGGGCTGAATTCGCAGCCTGTGGGTTTAGATCCAGGTACGGCGGTTGGAGGGCTCGCAGCCAGGTCGGTTGTGGCTGGCCGTTTGGCTGTGGCTGTTGTGGTTGGTCGTTTGGATCCATTTCAAAATTTAGCCAATAAAATTGATATACCTATCAATTCATTCCATGAAAAGCGACGAGTTAAGATTGTAACTATAGGTTTTTATTGGCTAAATAACAGAGCCCACCCTCGTGGGTGATCGGTTCCAACAAGGAGGAATACCAGCCAGTCGATCACCTTTATACCTGGGCAAGCAGGCGGAGCCATGGGCGGAGTCAGCTGAGGTCAGCCCAGGTATAACAGCGTGGCAAGAGGTAACCTTGTGTAGTGATACAACAGTGTAAACAGTGATAACCATAGTGTAACGATATAAACAGTGATAACCATAGCGTAACGATATAAACAGTGATAACCATAGTGTAACGATATAAACAGTGATAACCATAGTGTAACGATATAAACAGTGATAACCATAGTGTAACGATATAAACAGTGATAACCATAGTGTAACGATATAAACAGTGATAACCATAGTGTAACGATAGTGAACGATAACAGTGGTTTACCACACACTGCCACTGTTCCTTTAATCCCATGAGTCTTGGCAATTTCCACCCTTACTTCCCTCAGTAATCTAGGATGCATCCCATCTGGACTGGGTGACTTTTCTACTTTGAAGACTGCCAACCTTTTAAAAACCTCCTCTTTATCCATTTTAATCCTATCCAAATTATTTGATTCCAATCCACCAGGGCCAGATCCCTTTTCAACTCACCGAAATTTGCCCTCCCCCAGTTGATTGTCCCTTGTCCTTTTCCATAGATATTCTAAACCTGATGATATAATGATCACTGTTCCCCAAATGTTCTCCCACTGAAACACGCTCCACTTGTCTCACTTCATTCTCCAGAATTAGATCCAGCACTGCTTCCTTCCTTGTTGGGCTGGAAACACACTGATCAACAAAGTTCTCTCGTACATATTTCAGGAGTTTCACCACCACCCCCCTCCACCTTTGCCCTTTACACTGTTATTTTCCCAGTCTATATTAGGATAATTGAAGTCCCCCATTATCACTACTCTATAGTTCTTGCATTTCGCAAATTTGCTCATCTATCTCTTTTGCACTATTTGGTGCTTTATAGATACACCCAGTAGCGTAATAGTTCCTCTTTTGTTCCTTAATTTTAACCAAATAGATTCTGTCTTTGACGCCTCAACTTTATCATCCCTCTCCAGTGATATGTTAGTTTCTTTGATCAATACTGCCACCCACTTGTTGTGTATGTAATATGTGTGCTACTTTGAACCTATGGACAGGACTGCACTACTTGTTGGGCGTAGTGATACGCAGTACCACTCCTGGCCATAGGGGTATAAATAGTACTGTGGGTACTGATCTCCCCTCAGTTCCCGCCTGTGGGCATGAAGTAAAGACCTACGTATAGTCCCTACCTCCAACCAGTAAAGACCTGTTTTATTGTTACTGATTAAGTCTGAGTATTAATTACTTGAACAACTCACAGATTTAACACTGGCGACGAGTCTGATTCGGACCCTGCGGCAGTCACTCCACGGCAGCTTCGTCCACAGCCAGGACGTTGCAGAGAGGTTTCCACCCTCTCCACCCCACTGGAAGACATCCTGACCTCGGAGCCTCCATCGGCGACCGTCAGCTTCTTCTCCAGCTTGGTGGTGGGTAAGCCGTTGTCTGAGCCGGGCAGCGACGCGACAGGCAGTCGACCGCGTTGGCCGCACGAACGGGGCTGGGGGAGCTGGAGGAATAGGGCGCGAGAGCCGCTTCGAGCGGGAGGCGTTTCAACGGAGCGATCGCATCTCCTGATAAGAGCCGCTTCGCGATCCAGCGATCGCATCCGCTGATAAGGGCCGCACTCGGGCGATCGCGGCGAAGATAAGGGCCGCACTCGGGGGCTGAAGGGAGACGGCGTTGGGGGACGGGTGAAGACCGCCAAGCGCGGGAAAACCGCCATTTTGTGGGCGGAGGACGACGGCAAGAGCGGGAAGCCGCCATCTTGGATAGCAGTAAAAAAAATTTAAAAAAAATCTGAGAAATTGCAAATCTACAATGCCTAAACACGGGAATATTAGCACCTTTGATAGTGACCTCGAAGATTGGGCCATATATGTTGAAAGAGTAAAAAATTATTGTAAGGCCAATAAAATTCGTGACCAAGATAAAGCTCTAACATTATTAAATTTAATGGGTGCGAAGACATACGGGCAATTGAAACACCTGTTATCACCAGATGAACCGGCGGATAAGACGTTCGATGAGATTGTTACTGTCCTGAAAGATCATCTAAACCCCACGCCGCTGATGCTAGCGGAACGATTTAAATTTTACGACAGAAGGCAGCTACAGCATGAAAGCAATGCTGATTATTTGCTGGAATTGCGTAAATTAGCGAAATATTGCCAGTTTGGAACGGGACTGACAGAGGCACTTCGAGACAAATTTGTGTGTGGTTTATTTAAACAGGATACACAAAAGCGACTGCTCGAGGAGAATGAGCTGACGCTTGAGAAGGCGGTCACTATGGCAGCAGCACACGAAGCCGCAGCGAGAGGCACGGCAGTAATGCAGCTACGGTCACCGGAGCTCAGTGCACACAAATTGGGTGTGAGTTCTGGCAAATGTTATCGTTGTGGAAAGACAACGCATGATCAGAACCAGTGTTGGTTTAAAAACCAAGAATGTAGAACTTGTGGTAGGCTTGGACATATAGCTAGAGTATGCAGGTCAGCGAAGAAGACCAGCAACAAGAAGTCACCGCAAGGAAAATACGCAAAGGTACACAAGGTGACCGAACAGGAGTCCGATTCAGACGCTAGCAGTAATGAACTGGCTAGCTTAAGAGTACTCAACGCTGGTAAGGGTGCAGACCTCCAGACAATTTGGGTCACTCTTCAGATAGAAGGAGTCCAAGTAAAACTGGAATTGGACACTGGATCGGCATTGACGGTCATAAATAAGAAAGATTACGGAAAGTTATTCCAACATATTCCCCTACAGGATACGGGGATTATATTGGAAACATACACGGGGCAAAGAGTGTACCCCATCGGGAAAATAGAGGTTGCAGTGGTCCACAAGGGCGAAGACAGTCAAATAATGGACTTATATGTGATATCTGAAGGAGGTCCTCCACTACTAGGACGGGAGTGGATTAGGAAAATGAATATGGACTGGCATTTCCTACAAACAATAACGAGTGAGAATTCGGTGAAGATAGTCGGCCCAGACTCTGGAACGGATGATGGTAAGCCCAACTCAGGTGCAAAAGACAAAGTTTCAGCACAGAATTCCACTGAGCAACAACAACATAGTTTAACTGTGGATTCTGAGTCTGGCAAGTCTACTGATGTGCCCATTTCTGAGGGACACCGGGCTCGAACTCAACTCCATTTCAAACTACAACAGCAATTAGAACAAATGCTTCGCCGTTGTGAGCAAGAGTTGAATGCAACGAAAGAGTTCTTTGATATAGAGTTGGAGAATCTGGAAAGACAACAGAAGCAGCTGATGGAGAAAATGGAACAGGAGCACACAAAACGTCTGATGTCAGAGGAGTTAACGGTCAGCCAACTCCTGCATATGCTGAAGGACAGGACTCTGAAATGGGAAAAACTTGAACACGAACTTCAATATTCAAACGAAAGGGGTTCGGAGCTCTCAAAGGTTATTGGAAGAGCTGAGGTGGCAACACAGACTGAGATGACTGCAACAGAGCAGCCCTTGGATGCCAAAAGTACGCTGACTCACGTCAACGTAGAACAACAGACCGCTGAAACAGCTGCTCCGGTAGAGGGATTGCATAGTCCGATCAATCAATCTCCAAAGGAAGTTGAAGTATTAAAATCACAAATGAGGTCACTAGTAAACGACTTGCTGGAAGCCCAGAAAAAGCTGGATGCAGAGGTACACATGAAGAAGTCTCTTCAGGAAAGATGTCTGGATTTGGAACAAGAGCTGGCTAACGTCCAGCTGGGTATGGAGGAAATAGACGACCCTCTCACTGGTCTAGCTCAGGACGACACCGAATATTACTATGACCTGGTGGACGACACCGAATATTATGATGTCCTGTCCTGCCCAGCTTGTAACTTCAACTCCCAAAGTGCAGAAATCATGGAGGAGCACCAAAAGTCTACGGAACATCGGGAGAAGCTGGCTCTACGACGGAAACAGGAGGAAGAGAAGGAGGAACTGCGCATGCAGCTGGCAGCTGTGGCAGCTGACAATGGAGCCCAGAGAGTCTCCAAGAAGCAGAAAAGGAAAAGTAAAAACAGAAGATGACCCATCTGAACCATTATCACCTCTACCAGATCACACACGTGGTCCCTCCGAACGGAGCCAATTCAGTTCGGAAGTTCAAACTGTTAAATCCATGGAAGGACTATTGAATGAGTCACTCCAGCAACGTGAACCGACTCCACCACAGAGATTGAATCTGTGAACTGTTTTCCGCAGAGACTGAATCTGTGATCTGTTTTGACATGAAGTTGTCTATGTATCTATGTTATTCTGTTATGTAAACCTGAAGTTATATATGTATATATGTTATTACGTTATGTTAAATGGGGAGATGACTGTAAAGCTAGGAAGGGAGGAATGTTGTGTATGTAATATGTGTGCTACTTTGAACCTATGGACAGGACTGCACTACTTGTTGGGCGTAGTGATACGCAGTACCACTCCTGGCCATAGGGGTATAAATAGTACTGTGGGTACTGATCTCCCCTCAGTTCCCGCCTGTGGGCATGAAGTAAAGACCTACGTATAGTCCCTACCTCCAACCAGTAAAGACCTGTTTTATTGTTACTGATTATGTCTGAGTATTAATTACTTGAACAACTCACAGATTTAACACCACTTCCTTTTTTTCCCTTTCCCTCTCTTCCTTGAATACTTTGTAGCCAGGAATATTAAATTCCCAATCCTCCCCTTCTTTGAGTCAGGTCTCTGTTTTTGCCACTATATCATAGTCCCATGTGGCAACTTGTGCCTGCAGCTCACCAACCTTACTTACCACGCTTTGTGCATTTACACACATGCACTCCAAACCCATCTTAGACTGCCTCGCATTTTCCCAATGTCTCGCATTTTCTGAAATATTCTTTACTCTAGTGCTATTTGTCTCTCCCAGTCATCTGTGCATCTTGTTTCTCCTCTCCAATGTTTTATCCTGTTGCCAATCTCCCTGCCTCATTAGTTTAAACCCTCCCCCACAGCACTAGTTATGTGAACAATTGATGTTTGAGTTTTCAGTATAAACAAATAACGGAAAGGCAGATACTGTAACCATTTTGAATACATCTATAATACACTAGCTGGAGTGCCCAGCGGTGCCGAGGCTTTTTCGAGGGCGTGTTGTTGTTGGAAGAGAGAGAGAGCGACTGGGGGGGGGGGGGGAGAGAGAGCGACTGGGAGGAAGAGAGAGAGCGACTGGGGGGAAGAGAGAGAGCGACTGGGGGGAAGAGGGGGAAGAGGGGGAGGAAGGGGGGATGGGGGAGGGGGGGAGGAAGGGGGGATGGGGGAGGGGGGAGGGGTGGAGGGAGAGGGGGGAGGGAAGGGGGGAGGGGAGAGGGGGGAGGGGAAAGGGGGGAGGGGAGGGGGGAGGGGAGGGGGGAGGGGGGAGGGGAGGGGGAGGGGGGAGGGGAGGGGAGGGGGAGGGGAGGGGGGAGAGAGGAGGGAGAGGGGAGGGGGGAGGAGGGAGGGGAGGGAGGGAGAGAGGGGGGAGGGAGGGGAGGGAGGGAGAGAGGGGGAGGGAGAGGGGGGGAGGGAGGGGGAGGGAGAGGGGGGAGGGAGGGGAGGGAGGGAGAGAGGGAGGGAGGGAGAGGGGGGCAGGGAGAGGGGGGAGGGAGAGGGAGGGGAGGGGGGAGGGGAGAGAGAAGGGAGAGTGGGGGGGAGGGGAGGGGGGAGGGAGGGAGGGGAGGGGGAGGGGAGGGGGAGGGGGGAGGGGAGAGGGGGAGGGGAGGGGGGGTGAGGGGGAGGGGAGGAGGGGGGAGAGAGGAGGGAGGGGGGAGGGGAGGGGGGAGGGGCGGAGGGGAGGGGGAGGGGAGGAGGGGGGAGAGAGGAGGGAGAGGGGAGGGGGAGGGGAGGGAGGGAGAGAGGGGGGAGGGAGGGGAGGGAGGGAGAGAGGGGGGGAGGGAGAGAGGGGGGGAGGGAGAGGGGGAGGGAGGGGGGAGGGAGAGGGGGAGGGAGGGGGGAGAGGGAGGGGGGGAGGGAGAGGGGGGGAGGGAGAGAGGGGGAGGGAGGGAGAGAGGGAGGGAGGGAGGGGGGCAGGGAGAGGGGGGGAGGGAGAGGGAGGGGAGGGGGGAGGGGAGAGAGGGGGGAGAGAGAGGGGGGAGAGGGGGGTAGAGAGAGGGGGGGAGAGAGAGGGGGGAGAGAGAGAGGGAGGGAGGGGGAAGGAGGAAGAAACCGGGCAGCCCAGACTAAAGATGGCTCTGTTCGGGCCCACATTGAAGTTCCGCCATGATCAAAGATGGCGTCACGAGGAAATTGTCGTGCCGCCAGGATCAAATATGGCGCTGTGGTGTCGCTGCATTGAACTGCTGCCAGGATGAAAGATGGCCGGGCCCAGTTGCCAGGGTAACCCTCCTCCCCTCCCGATCTCCAGAGCCGGTTGCACCCTTGCGAGGGGGGGGGGGGCAGAGGGGGGATAGGGGGCGGGGGCATAAAGAAAAAAAAGCTGTCTGCCAGCCTTCAGGGCGGGTGCGGCCAGCCTTGAAGGTGCGTGAAGAAGCCGGCGGACATTTTCTCATGTCGGTTGGAAGCACGGAAAAAAAAAAATTCTTAATTAAAAACTGCAAAATTTCTTTACTTTTAAAAAAAAGTAGCTGCAAGGTACAAAATCGGAAATCTTCTAACTTTATATGTTCTTTCCTTAAAAACTTTCAGCTTTTGTATATCTTCTTACTTTATATCTTCTTTCCTTAAAAAACTTTCGCCTTTTGAAAACCGAAAGTTTTTTAAGGAAAGAAGATATAAAGTTAGAAGATATAAAAACTGAATTATTTATTCTCTATCTCTTCACTTACGTTGCAATAGTTGCTGCAGTCACTCCAGTGCTCGCGAAGACTAAAGTAACTTTTATTTATTCTGTCTTATTAAGCATCAGGCCCCGCCCACACACGCCATAGGATTGGTCAACCATCGCGTGATGGGGGAGACCGAAGGGTGGGGGGTGAGGGGTGGGAGGAGCTTGCCACAAAACAATTGCCTAGGGTCCAGCATGGCTGGCAACAGACGCCCAAGCTTAGGGGCCTACCTGCAAAAACGGGGAAAGGTAGGAAAATTAATGAGATTAGATAAAAGATTTAGAAAGTAATTAACTTTTTTTAAAAACAATTTCTGAAAGTAATTAACTTTTTTTTAAAAGAATTTCTGTTTTAAAAGGAACTTTTTTTTTAAGACACAGAAAGCGGGAAAAAGAAATGAAAAGTTTGGAATCAAGATGGCGGCGACTCACCTCGGTTCAGAACGATAAGGCCCGCCCACACAGGCACCGATTGGTGGACCGTCAGGTCACCGAAGCATAGGATTGGTCAATCGTCCCGTCACTCGACCGTAGGAGGGCCCAGCCGCACGCACCAGGAACCCGCCATACGATTGGTCGACCTCGACGTCACTCGATGCTAATGAGCGGATAATGAGCGGAATGTTGAACTTTTTTGGATACCGCAGGCGCAATTTTTGTCCGGCCGAAACGTAAATACGCTTAGGACGGTTCTGGAATCGTCAGCTTTCTTTCGACGTAACGCACGTGTAGGTACGCTCTATAACTTTCGAGTTAATTCAAGATTTAAAAAAACGTATTCCTGCCTGTACCACTTGACTTCCTGCTGCCATGCTTTTGTCAACTTTTTCCATTATAGCCACATTTATAATATTTTCCCTATGTAAACATGTCACGCTGATTGTGCAATATGGGTGGCTCTGCAGCAGCTTTCTGAACTGTCTGTGCCAGCTCTCGCATCTTGCATTATGTATTAAATAATAATTAAATGTTTTAACTTTCATATTAATAAAGTGCATTAAACTTTGAAATTTTGTGCATTTCATTTTATACTTGTTGTTTAATGGCCTTCTTCCAGCGTTTCCTCTTTCACCCCCTCATGCTCTCTTCCATGAGTAGTGCAGCTTCCAGTCGAGGTTCCACACTGCGTCTCTCCCACGTACTCCCATTGGATTGCCGAGGCTCCCGTGACCTGGGCCAGCCTCTATGCTCCCAGTTTGCCACTAGTCCCATTCTTTTCTGACACGATTGGCAGCCCCATCTCAAGCTCTGCTGATGTCCAGTCCCACTGGCTGGCATCCTGCTCAGTAGCCTGGACAGGTAGGCGCCCTTCCAAGAGGATCCCCGATACTCCCTGATTATGACTGCTCGGAAGTCAGACTGATCTAAATTGTATGTAGTGTAGCAATTCACAATAACGCCCTTGTACTACTTTACTTCATTCTTGTCCATCAGACTGATGGATTTTGAAGAGTAGCAGAACCAGATGTGTGTTTTCTATTGTAAATGAATCGAGGGTTCGACCTTTTTTTAATGAATTCTGGGGATGCGGGTGTTGCTGCCAAGGCCGATCCCTAGATGGTCGGCAGGCCAGGGGAGCACGCAGGCCTGCTACCCGAACCCTCCAGCTTGAGGCTCAGTCCATTTTGAGGGCTAGGCCTCATTAATGTGCCATCAGTGAGCCATCTCACAGCAGCTCCGGGCCAGAGCCAACAAGGCCGGTGGAAAGGTAGGCCGGTGTTGGGGCTGATCACAGTGGTGGGGAGTCCAGGGCAGCAGTAGCAGCCCATGTTATTCTTGTGGTACCCCAAGGGGTCCATCCCTATTTGTCCTTGTACAACTGAGTGGTTGGCTGGGATACTTGAGAGGGCAGCCAAGAGTCAACCATATTGATGTGAGACTAGAGTCAATTATAGGCCACACCAGGTAAGAGCGGCAGGTTGCCTTCCCTAAAGGATATTAGTGAACCAGTTGAGTTTTTACCACAATCCAACAGCTTCATGGTCATTTTTACTGATTTATATCCAGATTTTTTTTTTTAATTGAATGCAAATCCTCTTACCTGCCATGGTGGGATTTGAACTCTTAATTACTAGTCCAGGTAACATAACCACTATGCTACAGTACCAACCTTGCAGTCGCTGTTGTAATATAGCAAACACACCAATTTACACACAGCAAGGTCCCACAAAAAGCAATATGATAATGACCAGGCAATGTGTTTTTAGTGTTGTTGGTTGTGGGATAAATATTGCCCAGGTCACCTGGGAGAACTCCCCTGCTCTTTTCCTAACAGTGCCAATGTGATCTTTTACAGCCACTTGAGAGGAGAGACGGAGCCTCGGTTTAATGTCTCATCACAAAGACGGCCCCTCCAACAATGCTGCATGCAGTACTGCACTGGAGTGTCAGCCTAGCTTATTTGTTTCGACCCACAACCTCTGACTCAGAAGCACTAATGCTACTACTGAGCCAAGCTGATACTCAGGCTCCAGTAACAGAACCATTATGCCATCGTACCCATGGAAAAAACTGTTGCAGGCATTTCAAACACAAAGAATGTTTTGTGTAGGTAAGTTCGACCATATTCTTAGTTTATACATTGGACTAACAGTGGAAGCAAGTCCGACCTCTCCCAGAAAGGATTTTGTGTGTTTGGAAAAACGATTCAATTCAGCAAATATGTCTCTTAACCCAGGCTTGGGTGCAATGTTTTAGAGTTGGGAGTCTAAAGATATGGGAACTTCTACTAATTCATTCTATAAAAATACCTGTAATTTTAGATGCTCAAAAATAAGGCTCGATTTTAACTCCTAGTGGGTTTCAGGCAGCGGATGGAGGAGGTGGGTGGGGTGAGTGCAAAACTCACTCATGGCCTATGTTTGAAACCCAGGCTTCATCTGCATGTCGCTGGCCAGCTACCCATCTGAAACATACTAGGACCCTGATTTGCATACATTTATGAGGCTCCTGTCTGCTTCTGGCGAAGGCCCCAGTCACCAAACCGCAGCGAGCAGTTAAAATGGTAGCCAGTGCCTTTATAACGGCAACAACAACTTGCCTTTAATATAGTAAAACATCACAGAAACGTTACCAAAAAAATTTGACACCGAGCCACATAATGAGATATTAGGACAGAAAGAGGTAAGTTTTACGAGCGTCTTAAAGGAGAAAAAGGCGGAGAGGTTTAGGGTGGGAATTCCAGGGCTAAGGGCCTAGGCAGTTAGCGCGGCTTTGGCACGGCCACCAATGGTGGAGCGAAGAAAATTGGGGGTGCGTAAGAAGCCAGAATTGAAGGAGCACATGAGATCTTGAAGGGTTGTAAGGCCAGAGAAGGTTAGAGAGATAGGGAGGGGCGAGGCCATGAAGGGATTTGAAAACAAGGATAAGAATTTTAAATCAAGGGTTTTTTATTCGTTCCTGGCATCTCTGGCAAGGCCGGCATTTATTGCCCATCCCTAATTGCCCTTGAGAAGGTGGTGGTGAGCCGCCTTCTTGAACCGCTGCAGTCCATGAGGTGAAGGTATTCTCTTAGTGCTGTTAGGGAGGGAGTTCCAGGATTTTGACCCAGCGACGATGAAGGAACAGCAATATATTTCCAAGTCAGGATGGTGTGTGACTTGGAGGGGAACTTGGAGGTGATGGTGTTCCCATGCGCCTGCTGCCCTTGTCCTTCTAGGTGGTAGAGGTTGTGGGTTTGGGAGGTTGCTGGACTGGGAGCCAATGTAGGTCAGCGGGCACAGGGGTGATGGGTAAACGGGACTTGGTGCGAGTTAGGATAAGGGTAGCAGAGTTTTGAATGAGCTCAAGTTTATGGAGGGTGCAATATGGGAGGTCGGCCAGGAGAATATTGGGATGGTCCAGTCTAGAGCTGACAAAGGCATGGATGAGGGTTTCAGCAGCAGATGAGCTGAGACAAGGGTGGAGATGGGCAAGGTTACAGAGGTGGAAGTAGACGGTCTTGGTGATAGAGCAGATATGGTGTCGGAAGCTCATCTCCGGGTCAAATACGACACCAAGGATGTGAACGGTCTGGTTCAGCCTCAGACTATGGCCAGTGAGAGGGTTGGAGACGGTGGCCAAGGAAATGAGTTTGTGGCGGGGACTGAAGATAATGGCTTCGGTCTTGCCAATATTTAGGTGGAGAAAATTTCTGTTCATCCAGTACCGGATGTCAGACAAGCAGTGTGACAAATCAGACAGTGGAGGGGTGGAAGGAGGTGTGGTGAGGTGGAGCTGGGTGTCATCAGCATTTATGTGGAACCTTACGTTGTGCTCAGATGATATTGCCGAGGGGCAGCACATGGATGAGAAATAAGAGAGGGACAAGGATAGTTCCTTGGGACTCTAGAGGTAACGGTGCACGAGAATCCATTGCAGATGATTCTCTGGATATGACTAGATAGGTAAGAATGAAACCAGACGAGTGATGTCCCACCCAGCTGTACAGCGGAGCAGAGGCGATGGAGGACGATGGTGTGGTCAACCATGTCAAAGGCTGCAGACAGGTCAAGATGAGAAGGGATAGCTTACATCGGTCACAGTCACATAGGATGTCATTTGTGACTAATAATGGCTGTTTCAGTACTGCGACGGGGGGGAAACCTAATTGGAGGGGCTCAAACATGGAGGTGCGGGAAAGATGGGCATGAATTTGAGAGGCAACAACACGTTCAAGGACTTGCGAGGAAAGGGAGGTTGGAGATGGGCCGGTGGTTTGCAAGGACAGAGGGGTGATTTGTGGGTATTTTGAGAGGGGTGATGATGGCAGATTTGAAGGGGAGGGGGACCGCACCTAAGGAGAGGGAACCGTTAACCATTAAGGTTAACTATGTGATGAAATATTCCATTCATCACTGCCTGTGACTGTGGTTGGTTTCAGGTTTCAGTTCCCTTACCTCAGTTCCGTCTCCTCACCATTGTATTGTATATTGTAAGGTATTGTGTGTAGGGCTCCGCCCATACCTGGCCCCTATGTAAGCAAGCTTAGTCTGGCCTCATATCCAGTACTGCAGACCTCCAGATGGAAGATACCTCTCTCCACTGCGTGTTACCTTCTAAGTTAATAAAAGCCTTGTTTTGTTTCGCTAACATCGAGTCTCGGAATTATTGAGGCACATCAATTTTATTAACTTATTTTTCAACACAATGGATCAACTCCTAAAACCCGAACGTTTGGATTTGGACCAGCATGCTTCGGACGCATCGGCACGCTTCGGACACTGGTTTATGTATATGGAATTCTTCCTGGACAATTCCGCAGCCGTCAAAGACGCTACGGACGCTGCGAGTATGAAACTCGGAATTCTGCGGAATTGGGTAAGCCACCGGGTTTACCCCCTCATCCAAGACGCCGACACGTACCTGGCCGCCTGCGACATCTTAAAGGCGCATTACCAGCAGCCTACGAATGAGGTGTATGCTAGGCGTCTGCTCGCTACTCGCGCTCAGCGACCTGGGGAATCGGTGGAGGAGTTCCTAGGCACCCTGAAAATGCTTGGCAAAGACTGCAAGTGCCAAGGTGTAAAAGCCGCAGTGTACACTGACGAGCTTGTTCGCGATGCCTTTATCACAGGCCTCAGCTCCACTTACATCCGGCAGAGACTGCTGGAAAAAACGGGATTGGACCTGAAGCAGGCTGCGGACACCGCGCGATCCCTGGATGTGGCCCAGAGAAACTCGGACGCCTACTCTTCAGCCCCCGCCGTCCACGCCGCCACGTGTGCACCAAGGGTGCCGCCATCTTGGAAGGCATCTTCCCCGCCCGGCAGCCCGACACCGTCAGGGCCCCGCTCTCCCCCCAGAAGCCCTACGACAGCCGCGACGCGTCGGGGACCCAACTGCTACTTCTGCGGGCAGCCAAAGCACACCAGAAACCTGTGCCCGGCGAAAGGCACCACCTGCTTTAAGTGCGGTAAGAAGGGGCACTTCGGGAAGGTGTGCAGAGGGAACCCCGCCGGAAAACCCGCCACCGCCGCGTGGGAGCGGCCATCTTGGACGCCATCTTGCCCGACCTCGTGGGGTCCGCCATCTCATGAGCAGACAGCGTGGACGCCATCTTGTCTCGATCAGGGCCCTACAGTGGCATCGGTCACAGTGGACCAGACCAGGCCGCACCCGCTATCCAAATCAATGGTGGACATCGAGGTAAACGGGTGCCGGGTTAAATGTTTAATTGACAGTGGAAGCACGGAGAGTTTTATCCACCCTGAACTAGCACAACAACTCTCCCTAAAGGTGGTCCCTACTCAGGGTACCATCTCTATGGCTGATAAAACCCAGACATCGACCATTCTGGGTTACTGCACGGTACAATTGTCCGTTAACGGAACTGTATACGATAATTTTAAAGTATTAATCATGAAGAATCTATGTGCGAGCGTGACCTTGGGCCTGGATTTCCAGTGCAACCACCAAAGCATCACGCTCAAGTACGGTGGGTCCCAGCCGCCCCTCACAGTGTGCGGTCTGGCTACCCTGAAGGTAAAGCCGCTTTCGCTATTCGCGAACCTTACCCCTAACTGCCGGCCAATAGCGACCAAAAGCAGGAGGTACAGCTGGGAGGACAGGCGGTTTATCGCGACCGAGGTAGACAGGCTCCTGAAAGAGCGCATTATTGAATGCAGCAACAGCCCGTGGCGCGCCCAAGCGGTAGTGGTAAGGGGTAGCGAGAAGAAACGGATGGTAATCGACTATAGCCAAACGATCAACAGGTACACCCAACTAGACGCCTACCCGCTACCCAGCATATCAGAAATGGTGAACCAAATCGCCCAATACCGGGTGTTCTCCACCATCGACCTCAAGTCAGCGTACCACCAGCTCCCTATCAGACCAGAGGACCGCCCGTACACCGCCTTCGAGGCGAACGGACGCCTCTACCAATTCCTCAGAGTCCCCTTTGGGGTGACGAATGGGGTCTCGGTCTTCCAGAGGGAGATGGACCGCATGGTCGATGACCACCACTTGCAGGCAACCTTCCCCTACCTCGACAACGTCACCATCTGTGGTCACAACCAGCAGGATCACGACTCGAACCTCGAGAAGTTCCTGAAAACCGCACAAAAACTCAACCTCACCTACAACGAGGACAAGTGCGTTTTCAACACCACGCGTCTCTGCATACTAGGCAGCGTGGTGGAGAATGGGGAAATCGGACCAGACCCCGACCGATTGTGCCCCCTACGGGAGCTGCCCCTGCCCAACACTCCCAAAGCCCTGAAAAGGTGCCTGGGGTTATTTTCTTATTATTCCCAATGGGTCCCCAACTACTCCGACAAAGCCCGCCCCCTCTTGAAAGCATCCTCTTTTCCGCTCTCTGCTGAGGCCCACGCCGCCTTCAAAAGCATTAAGCAGGATATTGAGCGGGCCACGCTACAGGCAGTGGATGAGAACACTCCCTTTCAAGTGGAAAGTGATGCGTCTGACTTTGCCTTGGCGGCCACCCTCAACCAGGCGGGGCGGCCCGTAGCTTTCTTCTCGAGGACCCTCCAAGGGCCCGAGATCAGACACTCCTCCGTAGAAAAGGAGGCCCAAGCCATCGTGGAGGCAGTGCGCCACTGGCGCCACTACCTAGCCGGCAAACGCTTCACCCTACTTACCGACCAGCGGTCGGTAGCGTTTATGTTCAATAATAAACAGAGGGGGAAGATTAAAAATGATAAGATTCTTAGGTGGCGGATCGAGCTCTCCACTTTCGAGTATGACATCATTTACCGGCCAGGGGCCCTTAACGAATCCCCTGACGCCCTGTCACGAGGGATGTGTGCCAGCGCCACCGGGGATCGGCTACAGACCCTCCACAACGACCTCTGCCACCCAGGGGTCACGCGGCTGTTCCACTTCATAAAGTCCCGTAACTTACCCTACTCGATTGAGGAAGTTCGGTCTCTGACCAGGAACTGCCGCACTTGCGCTGAGTGCAAGCCTCGGTTCTACCGCCCAGATAGAGCCCACTTAATCAAAGCTACACGGCCCTTTGAGCGGCTCAGCTTAGATTTCAAGGGCCCCCTCCCGTCAGTCGACCGCAATGTTTACTTCCTGAACATTGTGGACGAATACTCCCGTTTCCCATTCGCCTTCCCCTGCCCAGACATGACCAGCGCCACGGTCATTAAATGCCTCAACAGCCTGTTCTGCCTGTTCGGTATGCCGAGCTACATCCATACGGATAGGGGGGCGTCCTTCATGAGTGAAGAGCTACGCCAGTACATGCTGTCCAGGGGGATTGCCATGAGCCGTACCACCAGCTACAACCCCCGGGGTAACGGTCAAGTGGAGCGAGAGAACGGGACAGTATGGAAAGCAGTCACTCTAGCTCTAAGGACCAAGGGCCTCCCTATCTCCCGCTGGCAGGAAGTCCTCTCAGATGTGCTCCATTCGATACAGTCGCTATTGTGTACTGCCACTAATGCCACGCCTCATGAACGAATGTTTGTCTTTCCCCGGAAATCCACCTCAGGCATATCCATGCCGTCATGGCTCTCCACCCCAGGTCCGGTATTCGTGCGAAGGCATGTGAGGGGCCACAAGACGGACCCTCTCGTGGAGCCAGTGCACCTACTCCACGCCAACCCCCAATACGAGTATGTCCGGCACGCCGACGGAAGGGAGGACACCGTGTCCATAAAAGACGTCGCCCCAGCCGGTAACGACAACAACCACGGCAATAGCAACAACAACTCTTACCCACCCACTACTCTTTCATCACCCCCGGAAGAACATCGACCAACGGCACCCCCACCAACTACCCCTTCAACAACCCTGGCGGCACCCCCGGCAGAGACCCAAGAGGCCACCAGGGACACCCAGCCGACACCCGCGACACCACAACAGCCACGTCGGTCGCAGAGGACTATCAAACCCCCGAGCAGACTAAATCTATAGAAGGGGTGAATGTGATGAAATATTCCATTCATCACTGCCTGTGACTGTGGTTGGTTTCAGGTTTCAGTTCCCTTACCTCAGTTCCATCTCCTCACCATTGTATTGTATATTGTAAGGTATTGTGTGTAGGGCTCCGCCCATACCTGGCCCCTATGTAAGCAAGCTCAGTCTGGCCTCATATCCAGTACTGCAGACCTCCAGATGGAAGATACCTCTCTCCACTGCGTGTTACCTTCTAAGTTAATAAAAGCCTTGTTTTGTTTCGCTAACATCGAGTCTCGGAATTATTGAGGCACATCAAACTATTAACCATTAAGGGTCAAGGGAGCAGAAGGTGGGTCTCATGCACAAGATGAGGTCAGAGAGGGCATGAGGGGAAATAGGAGAGAGACTACAGAAAGATGCGAGCTCAGGGTAGGACAGAGGGGAACCTTAGGGGAAGTTTGGCTTGGTGGGCTAGGGCAAGGGAGGGAGGTGGCAGAGGCAGAATGAATGGTCTCTAGCTTAGTGACAAAGAAGTCCATGAGCTTCTCGTACTTGTTATTGGTGGAGAGGGTGGAGGTGGCGGGGAGAGAGGTTTAAGAAGATGCTTTGTAGTGAAGAGAAGCCAGGGGTTATCTTTGCATTCCCGGATGATCCTGGAATAGTGTGATGTTTTGGCAGAGGAGAGCAGGACCCGTTAGTGCTTTATGTGGTCCATGTCGATGAATGGCTGGATGACAGTTGTTCGCCATACACGTTCAAGTCTGGGTTCCTTGGACTTTTAGGAGCGGACATGAGGACCATACCAGGGGAACGACCAGGGTGAAAGAGATTAATGGTATTAACGGGGATGAAGGTATCAAAGATGGAGGCGAGGGTGTGATTGAGCAGATCGGTAGCTGCAGAATCGTCATGGTGAATGGAGGGTCAAAGGCTAGACAGTTGGGAATTTGAAAGTGCCGTTGTAAGTGATTTGGGGGAGAGTTTGGCAGGAGAGTAGGAAGGTTGAGGAGCGCTGAAGGGTTGGTGTAGGGATTTGGGAGGGCAGAGTACCCGAGAGGGGAGAAATGAAAGGAGGCATGACAACAGGAGAGAGGGGCCTAGGAGGGGTAGAAAGAAAAGAAAAACAAAAAGGCGGGGGAAAGAAAAAGGAGAAATAGAAGTGATGGGCTCGGTTCGGAGCAGCAGCCAAAAGGTGCATGCGAATGAACAGAGAGAATTGTTAGCAGTCCTCCTCTGATTCACAACACGACGTTTTGAATAAGCATGAGACACTTTGTAATGTAGTATATGGAACAGACTTTATTGATACACAGTACAGGTGTACAGAGAGTGGCTTTTCGGTCACAAGTTCTATCTTTCTAGCCCTCCAAAGAAATGCTGAAAACCATGCTCCTTCATACATCATAATATTTTGACTACAAAGGTACATACAGGAAACTTTCGATTAACCGGCCCCTAAATAACCGGAAATGTCAGTTAACCGGCAAAATTCAGGAGTCGGTTTCAGCTAACTTTTATAACTTTTATTACTTGCACAGCAACAAACTGAGGAAGGCAAGGGTTTGGCTGCAGCTGTTGCTAAGCTACAGAGATGCTTGCAACTTGTCGACGTTCTTCTGAAGCTGTTGCTAAGCAACAGGGTTTGTTGCTTCATACGGAGCTCTAAGGTCCGTATCTTTCGCTATAGCGTTCGGTTATCCGGAATTGTTGCTGAACCGGCACCATGTCGGTCCCGTCCATGCCGGATACCAGAAAGTTTCCTGTACATGTCATAAATAAGACTTCATGACGTATCAATTTTCAAATCCTTTGGAAACAGACTATTCATGCAAACATTTGTAATTGTTTACTCCAAAGCTACTTCCCTTAAAATAAGACTTCCTGATCTGTCACTAACATCTTTGAAGAATAAAAAAGTCTTACTCCAATTATATAGGGCCTTGGTGAGACCACATCTGGAGTACTATGTACAATTTTGGTCTCCTTACCTAAGGAAGGATATACCTGCCATAGAGGGAGTGCAACGAAGGTTCACAAGACTGATTCCTGGGATGGCGGGACTGTCGTATGAGAAGAGATTGAGTAAACTAGGCCTGTATTCTCTTGAATTCAGAAGAATGAGAGGGAATCTCATTGAAGCATACAAAATTATTGATAGGGTGGATGCTGGGAGAATGTTTCCATTGGCTGGGGAGTCTAGAACCAGAGGCCACAGCCTCAGGATAAAGGGTAGGCCATCAGGACTGAGATGAGAAGACATTGCTTCACACAGAGGGTGGTGAATCTTTGGAATTCACTACCCCAGAGGTCTGTGGAGGCTCAGTCATTGGGTATATTCAAAACAGAAGTCGATAGATTTCTGACTAGTAAGGGCATCAAGGGATGTGGCGATAGGGCCGGTGAATGGATTTGAGGCAGAAGATCAGCCATGATCTCATTGAATGGCGGAGCAGGTTCGAAGGGCCGAATGAGAGGCTGATTTAAAAAGAGGGTGTTGGGAGCAGCAGGAGAGTAGTGAGTTTTTAAACTCACTTTCGCGGGCTTTTTTACAGAGGCTTACCAATCTCACATACCGGTGGCAGCGTTCCAGAGCCACGCCACGATTCCAAAAGTGACGCGGGCAAGAGGAAGCAGCTGATTGGGTGAGTATGGCCAGGTGAGTATTTATACTACTCTATAGTTTGACAGTTAAGGCTAATAGTTTATAAAGTTTAGAAGGTCTTAATTTTTCTGATTATAGTTTCTAAGGTCTCTGTTGTGTATCGGGAAGTGTTAGTAACCAAGGGCCCTTGAGTATATCATTTAATTGTAGTGTAATTGGTGGTGTTGATTTGATTTAAGTTAATTTAAATTAATTGAAGGGTAAGTCATGACAGCACAGCTCGGCCCCGTGGCATGCTCCTCCTGCACTATGTGGGAAATCAGGGACACTTCCTATGTCCCTGACGACCATGTGTGCGGGAAGTGTGTCCAGCTGCAGCTACTGGCAGACCGCATTGCGGCACTGGAGCTGCGAATGGATACATACTGGAGGATTCGCGATGCTGAGGACATCGTGGATATCACGTTTAATCAGTTGGTCACACCGCAGGTAAAGGCTGCACAGACAGGAATGGAATGGGTGACCGTCAGGCAGAGTAGTAGGCACGGGCAGGTAGTGCAGGGGTCCCATGTGGCCATCCCCCTCTCAAACAGATATACCGCTTTGAATATTGTTGAGGGAGATGGCTTATCGGAGGAAGGCAGCAGCAGCCAACTTCCTGGCACCGTGGGTGGTTCTGCAGCACAGGACGGGAGGAAAAAGACCATAGAGCACATATACCAGAAATGCTGTTTACAGAGGTCACGGACCATCATCAAAGACCCTACCCACCCCAGCCACAGTCTGTTCACCCTCCTGCCATCTGGGAGACGCTACAGATGCATTCGCACCCGTACGACCAGATTTAGGAACAGCTTCTTTCCCAGGGCTGTCATCCTACTGAACTCCACAAATAAACTCTAAAGCCTGCACATCTGCCAATGCACTTTATTATGGTCATGTTTATGTTAATGTATTACAAGCCAAATGTATGTTGAATGTTTAAATGTCTTAATCTAAATGTACACTCTCGGGAGCCGCAAGCCTACATTTCGTTGTACTGCACTTGTGCACTAACAATGACAATAAAGTTGATTATGATTATGATTATGATAGTAATAGGGGATTCTATTGTAAGGGGAATAGATAGGCATTTCTGCGGCCGCAAACGAGGCTCCAGGATGGGATGTTGCCTCCCTGGTGCAAGGGTCAAGGATGTCTCGGAGCGGCTGCGGAGCATTCTGGAGGGGGAGGGTGAACAGCCAGTTGTCGTGGTGCATAGGTACCAACTGTTGTGTATGTACCTTTAAGGGAATAACTGGTCTCAGACTGCAGTACCGGCAGTGACCACCCCTGTATAAAAAAGCGCTAGCAGCCTTCTGTAGTTTCAGTTCCCGATTGTCTCCATTCAGTAAAGACTTGTTATAATCAACTCCTGCTGTCCGTGTCTCAATTATACACGGACATAATATTGGCGACGAGCAGATACGAACTTACCTACAGTCTGCACCACCTCATGGGGTCCATTCCTGAAGCGAAGTGAGCAGAGGTCGAGGCCAGAAGGAAGAAAGAAGCAGTAGAAACGGGCGTCGACCATGGGCATCCGCCCCTGAGTCAGCGGAGTTGAAGATTTGCAGGAGAGGCTGTCGAGAGCGGGGCTTGGTTCCTGTCGATGGTGCTTCAGCTAATCGGGCTGGTGGCAGGTAGTACACTGATCCTTCCTGGGCTGCGGCGGTCTAGAGTTCGAGTGGGTGGCTTGCAACGGGACCGAGCAGCGTTGTCGGGAAGAGGAGAGAGAGAGAGGGTGGAGCACACAGGGCGCGGCCGGTGCTACGAAGCCGGGCAGCGTACAGACCCGAGAAGAGGGAGGCAAGAGTCCCACAGGGTTGTTCCACGACGGGAAAATAATAAAATTAAAATTAAAATATTAAACGCGCAGAAAGCCGCGAGGAGCTGCAGGCTGCCACAGAAACCACGAAAAGCAGTGCTAGCAGCAGCGGGGAACAAGGCAAAGCGTGGGAGGCACCATCTTAATCCAGCGGGGAAGAAGGCAAAGCGCGGGAGGCGCCATTTTGTTAAATCGGGGAAGAAGGCAAAGCGCGGGAGGCGCCATCTTAGATTTCCAAGATGCCGAAGACTGGCTATATCACTGCCTTTGATAATGCAATAGAAGACTGGACCACATATGTGGAAAGAGTCGAGGTATATTGCGAGGCAAACGAAATAGCCGATGAGAAAAAGGCATCGGTACTGCTAAACTTAATGGGCGCAAGAACGTACGGCCTATTGCGGGACCTGATTACTCCAGCCAAACCAAAGGTGAAGAGTTTTAATGAAATTGTTGCTATCCTACAGGAACACCTAAACCCTGCACCGCTGCTGATAGCAGAAAGATTTAAATTCCACAGGAGAACTCAACATAAAGATGAGAGCAATGCTGATTACCTTACGGAACTACGCAAGCTATCAAAGCACTGCCAGTTCGGAGCAGGACTGGCAGATACCCTACGGGACAAATTTGTCTGTGGACTCCTGAGTGAAGGAACCCAGAAGAAGTTACTCTCAGAGAAAGAGCTGACGCTAGATAAGGCTTTCAGCGTGGCAGTATCGTATGAAGCAGCAGCCAGGGGAGCTGCGGAAATGCAACAAAAGCCACAGGAATACGGCACCCACGAAATGACACGGGGATTTGCAAAATGTTATCGCTGCGGCAGAACAACCCATGACCAGAAGGACTGCTGGTCCAAGGACAAAATATGCAGGCAATGCGGAAAGATGGGACACATTGCACGAGTTTGCAGGTCTGGGAAGAAGACCAACGACAACAAAAAGGCTACTAAGGAACCGTACAAGAAAGTACAAAAGATGACGGACAGTAGTTCCGAAGACCAGATGAGCGATAGTGAATCCGGGAACAAGAGACTAAGCTGTCTCAAACTTCACAATGTAATCGCAAAAGAGGATCACCGAACCATTTGGGTCACCCTCATGATAGCAGGGTCCCAAGTTAAAATGGAATTGGATACAGGATCAGCGCTAACCGTCATGAATCGACGAGACTACAAGCGGCTATTCTCACACATACCCTTGAGAGAGACATCCATCATCTTGACGATGTATACGGGGCAAAAAGTATACCCCAGAGGAAAAATAAGGGTGCCTGTCGAATACAACGGCAAGAAAATACGGAAATTGTATCTCTACATACTGCAAGATGGTGGACCACCGTTATTGGGACGTGAATGGATCAGAAAGATAAGCTTAGACTGGCACTCCATTCAGGCAATGACGGTGGCTGGTAAAAAAAGATGACGACGTCACTCCTGGACGATTGTCAACAATCTTAGCTAACGCCAAAGAGGTATTTCAACAAGAACTGGACACTCTTAAAGGTGTAACCGCCTCGATAAAAATAGAAGAGAATGCAGTTCCCAAGTTTTTCAAAGCAAGACCGGTACCATATGCAATTTGCCCAGCTGTCGAGGCAGAGCTGGAGCATCTGGAGAATGCAGGAGTGTTGTCTAAGGTAGACTGGAGCGAGTGGGTGACACCCATCATTCCTGTCATGAAGAAAACGTTAAACAATAAGTCTGAGGAGCCAAGGAAGGTTCGCATCTGTGGGGACTTCAAGGTGACGGTGAACCCAGTGCTTCACACAGTACAATATCCTCTTCCAAGGATAGAAGACATCTTCGCCTCACTATCTGGAGGGGAGCGTTTTACAAAAATTGACCTAGCACAAGCGTATTTGCAGATGGAGGTTGAAGAATCCTCTAGGAAGTATCTCACGATAAACACTCACAAAGGTCTTTACCAGTATCATCGATTGGTATTCGGAGTAGCATCAGCTCCGGCGATATGGCAAAGAGCGATGGATCAAGTCCTGCAAGGGATTCCGGGGACTCAGTGTTACTTGGACGACATCCTAGTGACAGGTGAAGATGACAGTGAACACCTTAACAACCTAGAACAGGTGCTCACTAGACTACGTGAACATGGGCTACGAGCCAACCGCCCCAGGTGCGAGTTTTTTAAGAAACAGATATCGTATTGTGGCCACGTGATTGATGAAGAGGGGTTACATAAGTCCCCTGACAAAATTGAAGCGGTTGTTAAGGCCCCAGTGCCTGAAAATGTGTCGCAACTGAGGTCATTCCTCGGATTGGTGAATTACTATCATAAGTTATTACCGAATTTGTCCACAATTCTGCACCCACTGAACGCCCTACTACGAACGGGAGTAGCATGGAAATGGAGCAATGACTGTAAGCGGGCCTTTCAGAAGAGTAAGGACTTAATCACTTCAAGAGAAGTATTGGCTCACTGCAACCCATCACTACCGATAAGACTGGCGTGTGATGGGTCTCCCTACGGCATTGGGGCGGTACTGTCACATAAATTCCTTGATGGTTTAGAGAGGCCGATAGCTTTTGCGTCACGCTCGTTAACTTCAGCCGAGCGTAACTACACCCAGATTGACAGAGAGGCCCTCAGCTTAGTGTGGGGGGTGAAGAAGTTCAATCACTACCTGCACGGTCAAAAATTTACTCTGCTAACTGATCATCAACCTCTTGTCTCCATTTTCAACCCTCAGAAGGGCGTACCGATACTGACAGCACAACGGCTACAGAGGTGGTCCCTTTTCCTAGGGGCACACCAATATGACATCGAGTACAAAGGAACTAAACAGCATGGGAATGCTGATGGATTGTCGCGCCTACCGTTGCCGACGGTGGAAGAAGAACTTGCAGTGGATCCAATGGAGACCATAGTCGAATGTCTCCCTGTGACGAATGCAAACACAGAAAAGGAAACACGAAATGACCCGACACTATCCCGGGTCTATGATTTAACGGTGAAGGGATGGCCAGCACATGGCGAACCACTGCTGCCAGCATTCTCACCGAGAAGAGAACAGCTGTCAGTGTGCAGAGGAACCTTGATGTGTGGATCCAGAGTAGTAATTCCACCCAAATTGAAGGATAGAGTGCTCAATGAGCTTCATGAGGGTCATCTGGGAGGGGTAAAAATGAAGAACTTAGCCAGAGCGTTTGTGTGGTGGCCGGGAATCGATAGAGAAATCGAAGAGATGACCAAGAGCTGTACAGGATGCCAGAAGGTCCAAAACGCCCCACCACAAGCCCCTCTACATCCATGGGAGTGGCCCTCATCTCCATGGCAAAGGGTGCACATTGATTTTGCTGGTCCCTTCATGGACTCGATGTTTTTAATTGCGGTGGATGCACATTCAAAGTGGCCAGAGGTAATAAAAATGTCCTCAACCACCACAGAAAAAACTATCACAGTCTTACGAACCATATTCGCCAGGAATGGGCTGCCTGAACAGATTTGCTCTGACAATGGACCACAGTTTGTGTCTGAAGAGTTCCGGAGGTTCTTAAAGAACAATGGTGTTAAGCATTACACATCTGCCCCATATCATCCAGCCGCTAATGGATTGGCCGAGAGGTTTGTTCAAACATTCAAGAAGGCTATCAAGGCAATGTGTAATGAAGATATACCCCTACAACACAAGGTGGACAACTTCTTGTTTGCCTACCGGAATGCGACACATGCGGTTACCAACCAAACTCCTGCCATGACGTTCTTCAATCGAAGACTACGATGCCGCTTGGATTTGGTTAAGCCGAACATCAGAAGAGATGTGGAGAACAGGCAGTTTCAAAATATGAATGAAAGACCGACCAGGAGTTTTAAGATAGGTCAACCAGTTTTTGCCCGGGACTACCGCACAGAGAAATGGCAGCCAGGAACGATTTGTACACAGCAAAGACCTCTCATGTATACCATGGACGTTGGAGAGAGCATTGTAAGACGCCATGCTGACCAGATTCTAGAGTCACTGGAAAACGTCAACTCCACACCACAATCTGATACACCTGGCGATGAAACCGACGTACCAATTGCATCTACCGCAGAATCGGTGATATTGGAAGCAGATGAACCAAACAATGACATTGATCCCGACTCAACCTTGCCAGAAGAATCTGATACCCCAAAGAGGTGTTATCCAGACAGAATCAGGAAGCTTCCTCAAAGACTGAACTTATAATTGCTTAACCTCAACCAATGTATCTAGCAACTGTAATTGTGATTGTAATTAGTTATCATTTAGTTGTTAAATGAATGTTATGTACTGTTTATCTAAAAGAGGAGGAATTGTTGTGTATGTACCTTTAAGGGAATAACTGGTCTCAGACTGCAGTACCGGCAGCGACCACCCCTGTATAAAAAGGCGCTAGCAGCCTTCTGTAGTTTCAGTTTCCCGATTGTCTCCATTCAGTAAAGACTTGTTATAATCAACTCCTGCTGTCCGTGTCTCAATTAGACACGGACATGATACCAACGATATAGGTAAAAACTGGGATGAGGTCCTAAAAGCTGAATATAGGGAGTTAGGAGGTAAATTAAAAAATAGGACCTCAAAGGTAGTAATCTCAGTATTGCTACCAGTGTCACGTGCTAGTCCAAGTAGAAATAGAAAGATATTTCAGATGAATACGTGGCTGGAGGAATGGTGCAAGGGGGAGAGATTTAAATTCCTGGGACATTGGAGCCGGATCTGGGGCAGGTGGGACCAGTACAAACTGGACGGTTTGCACCTGGGCAGGACTGGGACCGATGTCCTAGGGGGAGTGTTTACTAGTGCTGTTGGGGAGGGTCTAAACTAAAATGGCAGGGGGTTGGGAACCTGTGCAGGGAGACAGAGGAAAGGGAAACAAGGATAGAAGCAAAAGACAGGAAGGAGAAAAGCAAAAGTGGCAGTCAGAGAAATCAAGGGTTTAAATCAAACATGGCCACAGTAAATAATAATTCTAAACGGTCTAAGAGCGTTAAAAAAAACAAGCCTGAAAGCTTTGTGTCTTAATGCGAGGAGCATTCGTAATAAGGTAGATGAATTAGCTGCGCAAATAGATGTAAACGGATATGATATGATTGGGATTACGGAAACATGACTCCAGGGTGACCAAGGCTGGGAACTCAACATCCAGGGTATTCAATATTCAGGAAAGACAGACAAAATGGAAAAGGAGGTGGGGTAGCATTGCTGGTTAAAGAGGAGATTAACACAATAGTAAGGAAGGATATTAACTCTGATGATCTGGCATATGTATGGGTATAGCTCAGAAATACCAAGGGGCAGAAAACGTTAGTGGGCGTTGTATACAGACCCCCAAACAGTAATGCTGAGGTTGGGGATGGCATTAAACAGGAAATTAGAGACGCGTGCAATAAGGGCACAGCGGTTATCATGGGTGACTTTAATCTACATATAGATTGGGCTAACCAAATTAGTAACAATACTGTGGAGGAGGAATTCCTGGAGTGTATACAGGATGGTTTCCTGAACCAATATGTCGAGGAACCAACTAGAGATCAGGCCATCTTAGACTGGATATTATGTAATGAGAAAGGATTAATTAGCAATCTTGCTGTGCGAGGCCCCTTGGGGCGGAGCGATCATAATATGATAGAATTCTTCATTAAGATGTAGAGTGAAGTATTTGACTCAGAGACTAGGGTCCTGAATTTAAATAAAGGAAGTACGCTGGTATGAGGCGCGAGTTGGTTAGGATGGATTGGGAAACGTTACTTAAAGGGTTAACGGTGGATAGGCAATGGCAAACATTTAAAGATCGCATGGATGAACTACAGAATTTGTTCATCCCTGTTTGGCATAAAAATAAAACAAAAAAGGTGACTCAACCGTGGCTAAAAAGGGAAATTAGGGATAGCATAAGATCCAAGGAGAGGACATATAAACTGGCCAGAAAAAGCAGCAAACCTGAGGATTGGGAGCAGTTTAGGATTCAGCAAAGGAGGACAAAGGGATTAATTAAGAGGGGGGAAATAGAGTATGAGAGTAAGCTTGCAGGGAACATAAAAACTGACTGTAAAGCTTCTATAGATATGTGAAGAGGAAAAGATTGGGGAAGTCAAGCGTAGGTCCCTTGCAGTCAGAATCAGGGGAATTTATAATGGGGAACAAAGAAATGGCAGACCATTTAAATACATACTTTAGTTCTGTCTTCACAAAGGAGGACACAAATAACCTCCCAGAGATGTCAGGGAACATAGGGTCTAATGAGAGGGAGGAACTGAATGAAATCAGTGTTTGTAGGAAAATGGTGTTAGGGAAATTGACGGGATTGAAGGCCGATAAATCCCCAGGGCCTGATAATCTACATCCTAGGGTACTTAAGGAAGTGGCCCTAGAAATAGTAGATGCATTGCTGGTCATCTTCCAAAATTCTATAGACTCTGGAACCGTTCCCATGGATTGGAGGGTAGCTAATGTTACCCCACTATTCAAAAAAGGTGGTAGAGGGAAAACGGGGAATTACAGACATTACAGCCTGACATCGGTAGTGGGGAAAATGCTACAGTCCATTATAAAAGATGTAATAGCAGAGCACTTGGAAAACAGTGACAGGATCGGACAAAGTCAACATGGATTTACAAAAGGTAAATCGTGCTTGACTAAACTACTGGAATTTTTTGAGGATGTAACTGGTCGAATAGATAAGGGAGAACCAGTGGATAAGGTGTATTGGGGCTTTCAGAAGGCTTTCGATAAGGTCCCGCATAAGAGATTAGCGTGTAAAGTAAAAGCACATGGGACTGGGGGCAAGGTACTGACTTGGATAGCGAACTGGCTGGCAGACAGGAAGCAAAGAGTTGGAATAAACGGGTCATTTTCCGAGTGGCAGGCAGTGACTAGTGGGGTACCGCAGGGATCGGTGCTAGGACCCCAGCTATTCACAATATATATTAATGATCTAGACGAGGGAACTAGATGTAATATCTCCAAGTTTGCAGACGACACAAAGCTGGGTGGGCGTGTGTGCTGTCAGGAGGATGCCGAAAAACTCCAATATGATTTGGGCAGGTTGGGTGATTGGGCAGATGCATGGCAGATGCAGTATAATGTGGATAAATGCGAGGTTATCTGTAAAGTCCGCGCCTCAATAATACACGGACTTCGGGAGAACAGTTTAACAGGTACTTTACTGAACAAGAGGCAGCTTGAAACTGAAACTACAGAAGCCTGCTAGGGCCTTTTATACAGGGGTGGTCACTGCCGGTACTGCAGTCTAAGACCAGTTATTCCCTTAAAGGGACATACACAACAATTCCTCCCCTTTTAGATAAACAGTACATAACATTCATTTAACAACTAAATAATAACTAATTACAATTACAATTTTCTCAGTAATATATACATCAACTGGAATAGTCATTTATAATTTCAGTCTTTGAGGAGGCTTCCTGATCCGGACTGGATAGCGCCTTTCTCGAGTATCCTGTTCTGGCGGTGGAGTCAATTCTGGCTCATTGTCATTGGTTGGTTCGTCAGCTTCCAATACCCCTGCTTCTGAGGTAGACGCAATCTGTACTTCGGGCTCATTACCAGGTGCACATGCTTGTGGTACAGGTTTGGCTTGTTCCTGTGACTCTAGAATCTGGTCAGCATGGCGTCTCACGATGCTCTCTCCAACGTCCACTGTGTACATTAGTGGTCCCTGCTGTGTACATATCATTCCTGGCTGCCATTTTTCTGTTCGGTAGTCGCGGGCCAAGACTGGTTGCCCTATCTTGAAGCTCCTGGTTGGCTTCTGATTTATGTGCTGGAACTGCTTATCCTCAACATCTCGTCTTATGTTTGGTTTGAGCAAATCCAAGCGACATCTTAGTCTCCGGTTGAGAAACAGTACGGCTGGAGTTTGGTTGGTTACTGCATGTGTCGCATTCTGGTAAGCAAACAGGAAGTTATCCACCTTGTGTTGCAGTGGTATGTCGTCATTATACATTGCCCTTATGGCCTTTTTAAAGGTCTGAACAAACCTCTCAGCCAATCCATTTGTGCCTGGATGATATGGGGCAGATGTGTAATGTTTCACCCCATTATTCTTCAGGAACCTCCGGAAATCCTCAGACACAAACTGTGGCCCATTGTCGGAACAGATCTGTTCTGGCAACCCATTCCTGGCGAAGATGGTCCTTAGGACTGCAATAGTTTTCTCCGTGGTGGTGGAGGACATTTTAATGACCTCTGGCCATTTCGAATGGGCGTCCACAGCGATTAGAAACATTGAGTCCATAAATGGACCAGCGAAATCAATGTGTACCCGTTACCATGGAGATGAGGGCCACTCCCATGGATGTAGCGGGGCCTGTGGTGGAGCGTTTTGGACCTTCTGGCACCCTGTGCATCTCTTGGTCATATCCTCGATTTCTTTATCGATTCCCGGCCACCACACAAACGCCCTGGCTCGGCTCTTCATTTTTACCCCTCCCAGATGACCCTCGTGAAGCTCATTGAGTACTCTATCTCTCAACTTGGGTGGAATTACCACTCGGGATCCACACATCAAGGTTCCCCGGCACACTGACACCTGTTCCCTCCTTGGCGAGAATGCTGGCAACAGTGAGTCGCCATATGCTGGCCATCCCTTCACCGTCAAATCATAGACCCGAGAGAGTGTCGGGTCATTTCGGGTTTCCTTCTCAATACTTGCATTTGTAACCGGCAAACATTCGACTATGGTTGCATTGAATATCTCCACCGGGTCCACTGCAGGTGCTTCTTCCGCCGTAGGCAACGGTAGGTGCGACAGCCCATCAGCGTTTCCATGTTGTTTCGTACCTTTGTACTCTATGTCATACTGATGTGCCCCTAGAAAAAGTGACCATCTTTGCAGCCGTTGCGTTGTCATCACCGGAACGCCCTTCTTTGGGTTAAAAATTGAGCCAAGAGTTGATGATCAGTCAGTAGGGTGAATTTCTGCCCGTGCAGATAGTGATTGAACTTCTTCACCCCCCACACCAGGCTGAGGGCCTCCCTGTCAATCTGGGTGCAGTTACACTCGGCTGAGGTTAGCGAGCGCGATGCAAAGGCTATTGGCCTCTCTGAACCGTCACAGAATTTGTGTGACAGCACCGCTCCAATGCCGTAAGGTGACGCATCACATGCCAACCGAATCGGTAGTGTTGAGTTGTAGTGGGCCAATACTTCTTTTGAAGTGATTTGGCATTTACATTCCTGAAAGGCACGCTTACACTCATCACTCCATTTCCATGTTACACCAGTTTGAAGGAGGGCGTTCAGTGGGTGCAGAATTGTAGATAAATTCGGCAAGAACTTATGGTAGTAGTTCACCAACCCGAGGAACGACCTCAGTTGCGACACATTTTCTGGTGCTGGAGCCTTGACTACAGCCTCAATCTTGTCCGGCGACTTATGCAACCCTTCCTCATCAATCATGTGGCCACAATACAAGATTTGTCTCCTGAAGAACTTGCATCTGGGACGGTTGGCTCGTAGCCCATATTCCTGCAATCTCGTGAGCACCTGTTCCAGGTTGGCAAGGTGTTCATTGTCATTTTTGCCCGTAACCAGGATGTCGTCCAAATAACACTGGGTCCCCGGGATCCCTTGCAGGACTTGTTCCATTGCCCTCTGCCACATAGCCGGGGCCGATGCTACCCCAAATACCAGTCGATTGTACTGGTAAATGCCTTTGTGAGTGTTTATCGTGAGGTATTTCCTAGATGCTTCTTCCACCTCCATTTGTAGAAACGCTTGAGCCAGGTCAATCTTTGTAAAACGTTTCCCTCCAGATAGTGAGGCGAAAATATCTTCTATCCGCGGAAGCGGATACTGTATTGTGTGCAGGTCTGGGTTCACAGTCACCTTGAAGTCCCCACAGATGCGAACCTTCCTTGGCTCCCCAGGCGTGCTGCTCAATGCTTTCTTCATTACAGGAATGATGGGTGTGGCCCACTCGCTCCAGTCCACCTTAGACAGCACCCCCGAACGCTCCAGACTCTCCAGTTCAGCTTCCACAGCTGGGCGTATCGCGTATGGCACCAGTCTGGGCTTGAAAAATTTTGGGGTTGCGTTATCCTCAATCTTTATGGTTGCCTTTACTCCTTTTAGAGTCCCAAGTCCTTGTTGGAACACCTCTTCCGCGTCAGATAGAATTTGTGACAGACGTCCAGGTGTGACGTCATCATCTTTTTTGTCAGTCTCAGTTTGTGCCAGAATGGAATGCCAATCCAATTGTAGTCTTCGGATCCATTCACGTCCCAATAATGGTGGTCCTCCATCTCGTAGTATATACATGTATAGTTTCTGTGTTTCCTTTCCGTTATATTCAACTGGCACCCTTATTTTTCCTCTGGGGTAGACCTTTTGCCCCGTGTATGTCTTCAATACAATGGACGTGTCCTTTAAGGGTATGTGTGAGAATAGCCACTCATAGTCTCGTCGATTCATGACAGTTAGGGCTGATCCTGTGTCCAATTCCATCTTCACTGGGGACCCTGCTATCATGAGGGTGACCCAAATGGTTCGGTGATCTTCTTTTGCGATCACGTTGTGTAACTTTAAACAACTTAGTCGCCTGCTCCCGGAGTCCTTCTCACTCTCCTGATCATCTGAACTACTATCTGTCAGTTTCTTTACTTTCCTGTACTGTTCCTTAGTAGTTCTTGTCATGTTGGTATTCTTTCCCGACCTGCAGACTCTTGCTATATGTCCCATTTTCCTGCATTGCCTGCATATTTTGTCTTTAAACCAGCAGTCTTTCTGCTCATGGGTTGTTCTGCCGCAGCGATAGCACTTTTCGGCTCCATACGCCATTTCGCTAGCGCTGTATTCTTGTGGTTTCTGTTGTATTTCCGCAGCTCCCCGTGCTGCTGCTTCGTAGGATACTGCCACGCTGAAAGCCTGTTCTAGCGTCAGGTCCTTTTTTGAAAGTAGTCGTTTCTGGGTTCCTTCACTCTGGAGCCCGCAGACAAACTTATCCCGTAAGGTGTCTGCCAGTCCTGCTCCGAACTGGCAGTGCTTCGATAACTTGCGTAGTTCCGTAAGATAGTCAGCATTGCTCTCATCTTTGTGCTGGTTTCTTTTATGGAACTTGAATCTTTCTGCTATCAGCAGTGGTGTAGGGCTTAGATGTTCCTGTAAGATATGAACAATCTCCTCAAAACTTTTCTCCATTGGTTTAGCTGGGGTAATTAAATTCCGCAATAGGCCGTACGTACTCGCACCCATCACATTTAATAATACCGATGCCCTCTTTCCATCAGCCACCTCATTTGCCTTGCAGTACACTTCAATTCTTTCCACATACGTGGTCCAGTCTTCTACCTCATTGTCGAAAGCAGTGATACTGCCACTTTTCGGCATCTTGGCCGATTTAAAATGGCGCCTCCCGCGCTTTTGCTTCTTCCCCAATGGAATAAAATGGCGCCTCCCGCGCTTTTCCTTCTTCCCCAACGGGATAAAATGGCGCCTCCCGTGCTTTTGCCTCTTCCCCTTACTGCCACGCTGCTCCTAGCGTTCTACGGGGTAATGGCGGCGACCCGCAGCTTCGGCGCGTCTCGCTTTCCTTCCCCCCCGTTTAGTTTCTCTCCGCTGTCCTGTTCTCGAGCACCGACCGCGCCCTGTGCACTCCACCCTCTCTCTCTTGTTTTCTTTTCCCAGCGACGCTGCGCGGCCCGATTTGTAGAGCCGCTCGATCGAGCTTGAGCCCGCCGCAGTCCGGAAGGGTCAGCGCGCTACCTGCTACCAGCACGATTCGCTGGAACCACAGTCTCTCCCGCAATTCTCCAAACACCGATGGATTCTTTGGGCGGTTGTCCTCGGTCGACGCCCGTTGCTCAGACTACGACCTTCCAGGACCTTCCTTTCAGGCGAGATCCCCGTGAGATGATGCCACACTGCAGGTGAGTTCGAACTTACTCGTCGCCACTGTAAAGTCCGCGCCTCAATAATACACGGACTTCGGGAGAACAGTTTAACAGGTACTTTACTGAACAAGAGGCAGCTTGAAACTGAAACTACAGAAGCCTGCTAGTGCCTTTTATACAGGGGTGGTCACTGCCGGTACTGCAGTCTAAGACCAGTTATTCCCTTAAAGGGACATGCACAACATTATCCACTTTGGTGGCAAAAACAGGAAGGCAGATTATCTGAACGGCAATAGATTGGGAGAAGGGGAAGTGCAACGAGACCTGGGTGTCCTTGTGCACCAGTCGCTGAAGGTAAGCATGCAGGTGCAGCAGGCGGTTAAGAAGGCAAATGGTATGTTGGCCTTCGTAGCGAGAGGATTCGAGTACAGGAACAAAGATGTCTTGCTGCAGTTGTACAGGGCCTTGGTGAGACCACACCTTAAGTATAGTGTGCAGTTTTGTTCGCCTTATCTGAGGAAGGATGTTCTTGCCATGGAGGGAGTGCAGCGAAGATTCACCAGACTGAATCCTGGGATGGCAGGAATGACGTATGAGGAGAGATTGGGTCGATTGGGCTTATACTCGCTGGAGTTTAGAAGAATGAGAGGGGATCTCACTGAAACTTATAAAATTCTAACAGGACTAGACAGACTAGATGCAGGAAGGATGTTCCCTATGGCGGGGGAGTCCAGAACCAGGGGTCACAGTCTAAAGATAAGGGGTAAGCCATTTAGGACAGAGCTGAGAAGGAACTTCTTCACCTAGAGAGTGGTGAACCTGTGGAATTCTCTACCACAGAAGGCAGTTGAGGCCAATTCATTAAATATATTCAAGATGGAGTTAGATATATTTCTTAAGGCTAAAGGGATCAAGGGATATGAGGAGAAAGCAGGGACAGGGCACTGAATTTGGATGATCAGCCATGATCTCATTAAATGGCGGAGCAGGCTCGAGGGGCCGAATGGCCTACTCCTGCTCCTATCTTCTATGTTTCTATGAATGGCCTACTCCTGCTCCTAGTTCTTATGTTCTTATGTTCTAATAGGCTTTATCAACACTTATCTTTCCAGACTATAGCTAATAGATTCCTCCTACCCACGTTTACTACCCTAGCCCCTAAAGTTACAGTTTAATCACTCATGGGTGATGACATTTACACAAGCACTTTACACATCAGAAGACAAGCTATGCGTTCCCCTCACGACACTTCAAAGTCATCCTGTTTATATTGGAAAGCCTCTTGCTCCAAGATACAATGATGCTCTTTAGATACGGGGGTGATGCCAGAGGACTGGAGAATTGCAAATGTTCAAAAAATGGTGTAAGGATAAACCCAGCAACTACAGGCCAGTCAGTTTAACCTCGGTAGTGGGGAAGCTTTTGGGAACAATAATCAGGGATAAAATTAACAGTCACTTGGACAAGTATGGTTTAATTAAGGAAATTCAGCACGGATTTGTTGAAGGCAAATCACGTTTAAGTAACTTGATCAAATTTTTTGATGAGGTAACAAAGAGGGTTGATGAGGGGAATGCAGTTGATGTGGTGTATTTGGACTTCCAAAATGCGTTTGATAAAGTGCCACATAATAGGCTTGCCAGCAAAGTTGAAGCCCATGGAATAAAAGGGACAGTGGCAGCATGGATACGAAATTGGCTAAGTGACAGGAAACAGAGAGTAGTGGTGAACGGTTGTTTTTCGGACTGGAGGAAGGTATACAGTAGTGTTCCCCAGGGGTTGGTACTAGGATCACTGTTTTTCTTGATATATCTTAATGACATGGACTTGGGAGTACAGGGCACAATTTCAAAATGTACAGATGACACAAAACTTGGAGGTATAGTGAACAGTGAGGAGGATAGTGATAGACTTCAAGAAGACAGACAGACTGGTGAAATGGGCGGACATGTGGCAGTTGAAATTTATCGCAGAAAAGTGTGAAGTGATACATTTTGGTAGGAAGAACGAGGAGAAGCAATATAAACTAAAGGGTACAATCCTAAAGGGGGTGCATGAACAGAAAGACCTGGGGGTATATGTGCACAAATCGTTGAAGGTGGCAGGACAGGTTGAGAAAGCAGTTAAAAAAGCATACTGGATCCTGGGCTTCATAAATAGAGGCATAGAGTACAAAAGCAAGGAAGTTATGGTGAACTTTTATAAAACACTGGTTCGGCCTTAACTGGAGTATTGTGTCCAATTCTGGGCATCGCACTTTAGGAAGGATGTGAAGACCTTAGAGAGGGTGCAGAAAAGATTTACAAGAATGGTTCCAGGGATGAGGGACTTCAGTTATGTGGATAGACTAGAGAAGCTGGGGTTTGTTCTCCTTAGAGCAGAGAAGGTTGAGAGGAGATTTGATAGAGGTATGGAAAATCATGAGGGGTCTAGACAGAGTAGATAGAGAGCAACTGTTCCCATTGGCTGAAGGGTTGAGAACCAGAGGACACAGATTCAAGGTGATTGGCAGAAGAACCAAAGGCGACAAGAGGGAAAACTTTTTACGCAGCGAGTGGTTATGATCTGGAATGCGCTGCCTGAAAGGGTGGTGGAGGCAGATTCAATCATGGCTTTCAAAAGGGAACTGGATAAGTACCCGAGGGGAAAAAATTTGCAGGGCTACGGGGAAAGGGCGGGGGAGTGGGACTAGCTGAAGTGCGCTTGCAGAGAACTGGCATGGGCTCGATGGGCCGAATGGCCTCCTTCTGTGCTGTAACCATTCTATGATTCTAAGTTTGACTGTTAACCCGTAACTCCCCAAGGCATCCAACATACATCTCGCCTGGATGTCCAACAGGATATTCCTGCTATTCAATTAGATCATGGCTGATCTGTACCTCAACTCCATATCTCTGGATACCCTTACCGAATAAAAATCCATTTATCTCCCTAAATTCCCTCCTAAATGGCCTAGCTCTAATTTGAAGATTAACACAACCCAAAATTCTGTTTTCTGATGGATGATAATGACAGTGTTCCTTCGCAAGCTTCACAAACAGTGCTTGGAGACTTGTAACCAACACTATCCCATTATTCTGCATGGTATTGGAGCTCCACTGATTGAAGCAACACCAAAACCGTGCAGGAACCTATGCAAAGTGAAACTGGATTGCAAATATCCGCAAAGATAAAAACAGGATGTACCGTACCGAGCTGATCCTAGGAGAATTGACAGGTTTGTTCATCTGATCAAAGCTGCCATGAAACACTACCCCCTCACCCAAAAAGTTCTTCACACAAAGGCTTGTAAACTGCAAATCGCTTGCTCTCAGATGCCCACCTGACATCTGTCACAGCACCTAAGGAAAGAATAAATAAAATTAGAGAATATATAGTGTTTAAATTACATCAACAGTGTCCATTTGAAAGTAACCCTGTGGGATATTCTGTTAAAGTATCCCACACAGATTATAATTTGTGGTAGGATAGCCATGCAACTGCTGGATCTTGCAGGTTAAATTCATATTTTTATTATAAATGTTACTCATTATTGATCAATCAATGAAATGTCAGATCGTAATCAATTTATGCAGGTGTCCTAGACTTATAGGTAGCAAGATTGGCTGTGAACCTTACTTACTGAAACGAAGGGCAGAATTTTCCAAAGCCGTGTGCCGATAGTCATTGTTGCATTACCTGTGATTTTCTGTATGGTAATGTCAAGGGGCAGCAGTGAGCAGTGCACCTGCAATTCTCCGATAGGCCGCCTGTTGCATACAAGGCCCTGCCACAGGTGCAGGATGTCTGAAACTGAATTGGACCAAGAACTGAATGTTTACCACAATCAATCAATGACCTTCAGAAGATGCAAGGGCGGCAAATGGAACATAGTAACAGGAGCAGGCCATTTAGCCCCTCGAGCCTTTTCCATCACTCAGTTAGATCATGTCTGATCTGAATCTTAACTCCGTCTACCCCCTTGGTTCCGTAACTCTTAATACTCTTGCCTAACAAAAATCTACCAATTTCAGTTTTGAAATTTTAAACTGACCTCAACAGCTTTGTGGGGACAGTGTTCCAGATTTCCACTATCCTTTGTGTGAAGAAGTGCTTCCTGACATTACCCCTCAATGGCCGAGCTCTAATTTTAAGGTTATGCCCCCATGTTCTGGATGTTTCCACCAGAGGAAATAGTTTCACTTTATCTACCCTATCAATTCTTTTGATTATCTTAAGCACCTTGATTAGATCACCCCTTAATCTTCTGTACTCAAGGGAATACAAGCTTAGTCTATGAAACCTGTCCTGATAATTTAACCCTTTTAGCCCCGGTATCATTCTGGTGAATCTGCACTGCGCCCCCTCCAAGGACGATATACCCTCCCTGAGGTGCAGTGCCCAGAACCAAATACAGTACTCTAAATGGGGTAAACCAGAGCTCTGTACGGTAACCATTAAAAAAGTCTTTTAGGCTTTTTTCCCCCAGTAGAGGAGGCAACTTCAGCCTTTTGTTGTCTGTAATCATCATTCTTAATGGATGAACAAACTCAGCCAAATCTTCCTATTTACTGTTTGCATTGTGAAATTTGATCCAGTGCAGACAAAGGTTCACTTATCTGAATGAGGGGCATTTTCATTGATCCAAAGATACCAATTTTCTAACAGACCGTATTGGTCCCATACTCACTACCCTAAAATAACCGTTTGTGATATGATATTGGTATGATATTCCTCCGTTGACTATTTTAACACAGGCCTTAAACACTTTTGGCTGAGAAATTCGTGGCCGCTGGTGTCACCTGCAACTTGGGTTAACGGCTGTTGAAAATGGATGCAGTGATACCCGAGAAAAATTTGCGCTGGGGGTAAAAGATTTTTAGCCCAGCGCTAACTGACTGTGCAATGCCCTCCTGGTGGCGTTAGAAGCTCTGACTTCCAGGCCTGCACTAACAGCCTCTGGGAGTGAGTCTGTGGTTTCACAAGGAATTGTGGGCAATTAAAAGGGCTATGAATTAAAGGGGCAATGCGTTTAGAATTAATAAAAATTAAAATGAAATGAAAAATGCATTTTTCAGCCCTTACTGCCTTTAAAAAATTTAACATTAAAAAGAAATCCCAAATGGGAGTCTTCCAAGCCATTAAAAAATGAGAAAGGTGCTTCAGCACTAACACAAATGGCTCAGAAAGCCAGGGAAGGGGCACCTAGGGTCCGCATGCAGCACTCCCGAGAGGTCCTCTACCCACAGGGGCCAGAAGGCCCTCCAGAAAGAATGATGTGGGAGTACATCACCGAGACTGTCATTGCCAGCAGTGTCGTCCCCACCACCTAGCTCCAGTGTCCAAAGAAGCTTCATGACCTCAGACCACTAGTCAAGGTCAGCGAATGCATTTTCAAAAGCCGTCTCCTATCAACTGAATCACTAGCCTCACATGACTCCGCCCCCCCCACCCCCTCCCCCAATCACTCACCTACCAACAATCTGTACCAATCACCGTGCAGGCCATTCTTGGCAGGGGCATGGCTGAGCCCTTGGCCAGCAGCGGGGCAGAAAGGATACAAGATGCTGGTATCCTTATACGTTATCCTCCTTCTAGCATGCACCTCTCACTTTCCCGCCCTCCTCTCACCACAACTCCACCCTTGTGCCTTCCTCATTTCACACACCCAAGAAATGCAGCCTGCCCAGCCAGCAGTTGGCCAAGAAAAGGGAGAGGAGAGTGAAGAAGAAACACTGTCACTTGATTTCATACTCCCAGCCACCAGCTCCTCAAGGTCGACCTGCAAGGCCATTTGTAGTGTCCCCCACTGAAAGTCAGAAGCCTTTCACCAGACAGGCTGCAGCCACTGGGGTAGCACTGTGTGACATCAGTAGGATAGTTATATAAAAAGAAAAAGGGTGGCTAAAGTAAATGTTGGTCCCTTAGAGGATGAGACCGGGAAATTAATGGTGGGAAATATGGAGATGGTAAAAACACTGAATGAATATTTTGTATCAGTCTTTACAGTAGAAGACACTAAGAATATCCCAACACTGGACAAACAGGGGGCTATAGGGGGGGAGGAGCTAAACACGATCAAAATCACTAAGGAAGTGGTACTCGGTAAAATAATGGGATTCAAGGCGGATAAATCACCTGGACCTGATGGCTTACATCCTAGGGCCTTGAGGGAAGTGGCGGTAGGGATTGTGGATGCATTTGTAATAATTTTCCAAAACTCCCTGGACTCGGCAAAGGTCCCGGCAGACTGGAAAACTGCTAATGTAACACCCTTATTTAAAAAGGGCAGTAGACAGAAGGCTGGAAACTATAGCCTAACATCTGTGGTAGGTAAAATTTTGGAGTCCATTATTAAGGAGACAGTAACAGGACATTTGGATAATCATAATTTAATAGGACAAAGTCAGCATGGTTTTATGAAGGGGAAGTCATGTTTGACAAATTTGCTGGAGTTCTTTGAGGAAGTAACATATAGGGTGGATAAAGGGGAACCAGTGGACGTAGTGTATTTAGACTTCCAAAAGGCATTTGACAAGGTGCCACACAAAAGATTATTGCTTAAGATAAAAAATCACGGGATTGGGGGTAATATTCTGGCATGGATAGAGGATTGGCTATCTAACAGAAGGCAGAGAGTTGGGATAAATGGTTCATTCTCAGACTGGCAATCAGTAACTAGTGGTGTTCCGCAGGGGTCAGTGCTGGGTCCCCAACTCTTTACAATCTATATTAACGATTTGGAGGAGGGGACCGAGTGTAACATATCAAAGTTTGCAGATGATACTAAGATGGGAGGGAAAGTAGTGAGTGAGGAGGACATAAAAAACCTGCAAGGGGACATAGACAGGCTAAGTAAGTGGGCAGAGATTTGGCAGATGGAATACAATACTGGAAAGTGTGAGGTTATGCACTTTGGCAGGAAAAATCGTAGAGCAAGTTATTATCTTAATGGCAAGAAACTGGAAAGTACTGAAGTACAAAGGGATCTGGGGGTCCTGGTGCACGAAACTCAAAAGGTTAGTATGCAGGTGCAGCAAGTGATTAAGAAGGCCAATGGAATGTTGGCTTTCATTGCTAGGGGGATAGAATATAAAAATAGAGAGGTATTGCTTCAGTTGTACAAGGTATTGGTGAGACCGCACCTGGAATACTGCGTACAGTTTTGGTGTCCATACTTAAGAAAGGACATACTTGCTCTCGAGTCAGTACAAAGAAGGTTCACTCGGTTAATCCCGGGGATGAGGGGATGGACATATGAGGAGAGGTTGAGTAGATTGGGACTCTACTCATTGGAGTTCAGAAGAATGAGAGGCGATCTTATTGAAACATATAAGATTGTGAAGGGGTTGGATCGGGTGGATGCGGGGAGGATGTTCCCGATGATGGGTGAAACTAGAACTAGGGGGCATAGTCTTAGAATAAGGGGCTGCTCTTTCAAAACTGAGATGAGGAGGAACTACTTCACTCAGAGGGTGGTAGGTCCATGGAATATGCTGCCCCAAAAAGCTGTAGAAGTTACATCATTACATAAATTTAAAACAGAAATAGACAGTTTCCTAGAAGTAAAGGGAATTAAGGGTTACGGGGAGTGGGCAGGAATTTGGACATGAGTCTAGGTTCGGATCGGACATGGCCCTGTGGGTAGCGGAGCGGGCCCAGGGGCCGTGTAGCCTGATCCTGCTCCTATTTCGTGTGTCTAATTCTGTTAGATTCAGGAGATGGTTCTGTGATAGTAGATTGGCGGTTAGGATCAGATCAGCCATGATCTTATTGAATGGCGGAGCAGGCTCGAGGGGCTGATTGGCCTACTCCTGCTCCTATTTCTTATGTTCTTATGTTCTTACGTGGTCCAGCGAAACGGGCTGGCAACAGGTAGTGCGCAGACCCTTCCCGGACAGCGGCGGGCTAGAGCCCGACCGAGCGGCACAGCAAAGGGCCGAGCAGCATCGATGGGGGAGAGAGAGAGAGGGCAGAGCGCACAGGGCGCAGCCGGTGTTCAGGGGCCGAGCAGCGTCGGAGAGAGGGAGAGAGAGACGCGCAGAAACCCGCGCGGCGCCGCCATTGCCACGAGGACTGCCGAGAGCGACGTTGGCAGCAGCGCAGGAGAAGCGCGTGAAACCTACAGGGCACCGCCATTGCCACGAGAACCGCCGGGAGCGGCGTCGGGAGCAGCGGGGGAGGAAGGAAAGCGCAGGAGACGCCATTTTAAGCCATTGGGAGACACCATTTTAAACCACACCCAAAATGCCGAAGAGTGGCAGTATCACCGCATTTGACAATGAAGTCGAAGATTGGATTACATATGTCGAACGAATAGAGGTGTACTGCAAGGCAAATGGGGTGTCAGATGACAAGAAAGCATCGGTATTGTTAAATTTAATGGGTGCAAACACGTATGGTTTATTACAAAATCTACTAACCCCAACAAAGCCAATGGAAAAGAGTTTTGAAGACATAGTAACAATACTAAAGGAACATTTAAACCCCACACCACTGCTGATAGCAGAAAGATTCAAGTTTCACAAACGGAACCAGCATAAGGATGAAAGCAATGCTGATTATTTAACAGAACTGCCATAACTATCGAAACACTGCCAGTTTGGAGCGGGACTGGCAGATACCTTAAGGGACAAGTTTGTGTGTGGGCTTCAAAGTGAAGGAACCCGGAAACGGCTTTTATCTGAAAAGGACCTTACGCTGGAAAAGGCTTTCAGCATTGCGGTATCATATGAAGCAGCAGCACGGGGCGCTGCAGAGATACAACAGAGACCGCAAGAATATGGCACAAACGAAATGTCATATGGAACAGAGAAGTGCTATCGCTGCGGCAGAATAACACATGACCAGAATGATTGCTGGTTCAAAGACAAAGTGTGCAGACAGTGTGGAAAAGTAGGACACATAGCACGAGTCTGCAGGTCAGGAAAAAAAACCAGCAATAAGAAACCGACCAAAGGAAAGTACAAGAAGGTACATAAGATAACGGAGAATAGTTCAGACGAACAAAAGAGTGATAACGACTCCGAAAGCAGGGAACTGAGTTGTCTGAAACTACATAATGTGATCACAACGGAGGATCACCGAACCAATTGGGTCACTCTCAAGATAGCAGGAGTCCAGGTAAAGATGGAATTGAACACAGGGTCAGCCCTAACAGTCATAAACCGATGGGACTACAAGCGGCTACTCTCATACATACCCTTGAGAGATACAAAAATTATTTTGAAGACGTACACGGGGCAAAAAGTCTACCCCAAAGGAAAAATAAGGGTGACCGTTAGATATAACGGTAAGGAAACACCAAAACTAGACCTGTATGTATTGCAAGATGGAGAACCACCATTACTGGGACGTGAATGGATCCGGAAAATACAACTGGATTGGCATTCCATACAGGCACTGACTGTGGCTGACAAAAAGGATGACGACGTCACAGCTGGGCGACTGTCAAAGATCCTAACTGACGCGAAAGAAGTGTTCCAGCAAGGACTCGGAACACTAAAAGGCATGACAGTGACGATTAAAACTGAAGAAAACGCAAGCCCCAAATTTTTTAAGGCCAGACCGGTACCTTATGCGATCCGCCCAGCCGTCGAAGCAGAGCTGGAGAGTCTGGAATGTTCAGGTGTACTGTCCAAGGTAGACTGGAGCGAGTGGGTTACACCCATCGTCCCTGTGATGAAAAAGTCGTTGAGCAGCATGCCTGGGGAACCAAGGAAGGTTCACATCTGTGGGGACTTTAAGGTAACAGTGAACCCGGTCCTTCACACCGTACAATATCCACTTCCGCGGATTGAAGATATTTTCGCCTCGCAATCTGGAGGGAAACGCTTCACTAAGATTAATCTGGCCTAGGCGTATCTGCAAATGGAGGTAGAAGAAGCATCAAAAAAATACCTCACAATCAACACCCATAAAGGTCTCTAACAATACAACCGGCTGGTATTCGGGGTAGCATCAGCTCCGGCTATTTGGCAGAGGGCAATGGAACAAGTCCTGCAAGGGATCCCAGGGACCCAGTGTTATTTGGATGACATCCTGGTCACGGGCGAAAATGACAGTGATCACCTTGCCAACCTGGAGCAGGTGCTCACTAGATTGCAGGAATATGGGCTCTGAGCTATCCGCCCCAAATGCGAGTTTTTTAGAAAACAGATCTCGTATTGTGGCCACGTTATCGATAAAGAGGGATTACATAAGTCCCCAGAGAAGATTGAGGCAGTAGTCAAGGCTCCAGCACCGGAAAATGTGTCACAACTGAGGTCGTTCCTCGGGCTGGTAAACTACTACCATAAGTTCTTGCCAAATTTGTCTATAATGCAACACCCACTGAACACCCTACTGCAAACTGGGGTGCCATGGAAGTGGAGTGACGAATGTAGACGAGCATTCCAGAAGAGCAAAACACTAATCACATCGAAAGAGGTATTGGCCCATTACAACCCAGCATTACAACCCAGCACGGTGGCATAGTGGTTAGCTCTGTTGCCTCACAGCGCCAGAGACCCGGGTTCGAATCCGACCTTGGGCGACTGTCTGTGTGGAGTTTGCACATTCTCCCTGTGTTTGCGTGGGTTTTCTCCGGGTGCTCCGGTTTCCTCCCACAGTCCAAAGATGTGCGGGTTAGGTTGATTGGCTATGATAAATTGACCCTTAGTGTTAGGGGGATTAAATACGTGGGGTTACAGGGATAGGGTGGGATATGTGTTGGTGTAGGGGTTACGGGGATCGGGTGGGATATGTGTCGGTGCAGGCTCGATGGGCCGAAATGGCCTCTATCTGCACTGTGGGGTTTCTGTGATTCTGTGATTACCAATTCGGTTGGCATGTGATGCATCACCCTACGGCATTGGAGTGGTGCTGTCGCACAAATTCTCGGACGGCTCAGAGAGGTCAATAGCCTTTGCGTCACGATCACTAACCTCAGCCGAGCGTAACTACGCCCAGATTGACAGGGAGGCCCTCAGCCTAGTGTGGGGAGTGAAAAAGTTCAATCACTATCTGCAAGGGCAGAAATTCACCTTGCTGACTGATCACCAGCCTCTTGTCTCCATTTTTAATCCGAAGAAGGGCGTTCCGGTGATGACTGCGAAATGATTACAAAGATGGTCACTTTTTCTAGGGGCGCACCACTATGAGATTGAATATAAGGGCACTAAACAGCATGGAAATGCTGATGGGCTATCACGGCTACCACTGCCTACTGCGCAGGAAGCACCAGCAGTGGATCCTGTCGAAATATTCCATTCGACTATAGTTGAATACCTACCGGTAACTAACACTTGTATCGAAAAGGAAACCCGAAATGACCCAACACTGTCTCGGGTATATGATTTGACGGTGAAGGGATGGCCAGCACATGGCGACTCACTGTTGCCAGCATTCTCGACAAGGAGAGAACAGCTGTCAGTGTGCCGGGGGACCTTGATGTGTGGATCCCGAGTGGTAATTCCACCCAAGTTAAGGGATAGAGTGCTCAATGAGCTTCATGAGGGTCATCTGGGAGGGGTAAAAATGAAAAGCCTAGCCAGGGCTTATGTGTGGTGGCCGGGAATTGATAAACAAATCGAGGACCTGACCAAGAGCTGCTCAGGATGCCAGAAAGTCCAAAATGCACCACCACAGGCCCCTCTACACCCATGGGAGTGGCCCTCATCTCCATGGCAACGGGTGAATATTGATTTTGCTGGTCCATTCATGGACTCAATGTTTTTAATAGCCGTGGATGTGCACTCGAAATGGCTTGAGGTCATCAAAATGTCCTCCACCACCACGGAGAAAACTATTGCAGTCCTACGGACCATTTTTGCCAGGAATGGCTTGCCAGAACAGATTTGCTCCGATAATGGACCACAGTTTGTGTCCGAAGAGTTCCGGAGGTTCTTGAAAAAGAATGGGGTAAGGCATTACACATCCGCCCTGTATCATCCAGCCACAAATGGATTGGCTGAGAGGTTCGTACAAACCTTTAAGAAGGCAATAAAGGCTATGTACAATGACAACATTCCACTGCAGCACAAGGTGGACAATTTCCTGTTCGCCTACCGGAATGCGACACATGCAGTCACCAACCAGGCCCCAGCCATGATGTTCTTTAACCGAAGGTTAAGATCTCGCCTGGATTTGCTCAGACCAAACATACGAAGAGATGTTGAGAGTAAGCAATTCCAGCACATCCATGAGAAGCCAACAAGGAGCTTCAATGTAGGGCAACCAGTTTTGGCCCGCGACTACCGAACAGAAAAATGGCAGCCAGGAACGATATGCACATGGCAGGGCCCACTAATGTACACAGTGGACGTTGTGGAGAGCATCGTGAGACGCCATGCTGACCAGATCCTAGAGTCACAGGAACAAATCAACCCCATGCCTCGCCCATACGTACCTGGTGATGAACCCGACGTACAGGTCGCATCTACCCCAGAAACAGTAGCATCGGAAGCTGATGAACCAACCGACGACAGGGGGCCAGAATCGCCTCCGCACCAAGAGCAAGACACTCGGGAAAGGCGCTATCCAGAAAGGATCAGGAAGCCTCCCCAAAGACTGAGTATATAAATAGACTATTTTCAGCTAATGTTGCATGTTAAAAGTGTTAATTGTAATTAGTTTGATATTTAATTGTTAAATGAGTGTTATGGTACTGTTAATCTAAAAGGGGAGGAATTGTAATGTATATACCTTTAAGGGGGGGAACTATGTTTTGCAGCTCATGTATACTGCAGTACCGGCAGTGACCACACCTGTATATAACACTGAGTAGTAATCTGTACAGATCAGTTGCAGTGTGAGCCACGTTGAGTAAACACCTGTTGTACCGTTCTCCGCAGTCTGTGTCTCATTATACACGGACACAACAAGCCAGTAGACTGCACAGGATATTGGCCCCCCTGTTGAGCGCTAAGCCAACCAGCAGCGCATTTCGTGCTGAGATCAGTGCTCCAATCATTATAATGAGCAGGTAGCACGAATTTTGCATGCTGCCTGCAGCACTTTGAATGGGCGTGGGCAGTGCGCCCCCCGTGCCCGTTTTTGGGTTTTATTCAATTTCACTCCCTATGTGCTTGCAGTTAGCAATGCTTCTGAAATTTATACAACCTCATCCTTAAGAGCTAGCGTAGATGTCCTTTCTCTGGGAAGCTGGTGTTAGCATTCTGAGACGTCAAAGTGATGAACCTCTATCTGTAGAGGTATCTCTTTCTCCTGGATCCTCTGCTCCTGAGTAAATTCATCCTCTGCAGTTGTAGCTATATCTAGATAAGCTGACTTAAATCTCACCTTCCTTGATCTCAGGGAAGCTCATACATCTAAGTGACTCATTTGTACTTAGCTGGTATAGCCATACAATCCTAACTTTTGTGACATTCTCTCTGTTGGAGATGCACAATTAGATTTGACAGACACTCTTCTACATATACTACTAAAAGAACTAGAACTAAACTAAGAACTGGGACTGAAGGAGTTACAACCTCTCAGACTCCATGTACACATGATACACTCAACCAGGCCGCAAAAGTTACAGGTGGCCTGTAATTCTGTGAAGTGGCTCCATGCAACACTCTCCACCCCAGATCCCCACTGGTGCAGGGGAGGACTCCCCCCTAGATAACCCTCCATTGGGGCCTCCCGCCTCCGCCAGATGGCAAGATGGCATGTCTGGATGAAAGACGAGGGCGAGGAAGTGGAGAGTATATAGGAGCAACCCATACAGGAAATCCCTCCATGCAGAGTGAAATGACATTGTAACATCGCCTGACTCCGAACCTGCCTCAGCTCACCTGCTGCTGAAACCCTCATCCATGCCTTTGTTACCTCTAGACTTGACTATTCCAACGCACTCTTGGCCAGCCACCCATCGTCCACCCTACATAAACTTGTGCTCATCCAAAACTCTGCTGCCTGTATCTTAACTCGCTCCAAATCTCGTTCACCCATCACCCCTGTGCTTGCTGACCTTCACTGGCTCCCGGCCCGACAACAACTCAATTTTAAAATTCTCATCCTTGTTTTTAAATCCCTCCATGACCTCGCCCCTCCCCATCTCTGTAGCCTCCTCCAGCCCTGCAAGCCTTCGAGATCTCTGCGCTCTTCCAAAAACATACCAGGTTCCACAAATAAGCTAAAGACACCCAGATTGACCTCACCACCACCTCTGTGTGGTCAGACTGCGTGTCCAACATGCAGCTGAGTATGGTAGCATAGCGGTTATGTTATTGTACTAGTAATTCAGTGGCCTGGACTAATAATAATCCAGGGATGCGTGTTTAAATCCCACCATGGTAGTTTGTGAATTTGAATTCAGTTAATTAAATAAACCTGGAATAAAAATCTAGTATCAGTAATGGTGACCATGAAGCTATTGGATTGTCGTAAAAACCCATCTGGTTCACTAATGTCCTTTAGGGAAGGAAACCTGTCCTTCTTACCCGGTCTGGTGTATATGTGACATCAAACCGAATTGCCCTCTGAAATGGCTTAGCAAGCCACTCAGTTGCAAAGAGTTGGAATAAACGGGGCGTTTTCCGAGTGGCAGGCAGTGACTAGTGGGGTACCGCAAGGATCGGTCCTAGGACCCCAGCTGTTCACAATATATATTAATGATCTGGACAAGGGAATTGGATGTAATATCTCCAAATTTGCAGACGACACAAAGCTGGGTGGGAGGGTATGCTGTGAGGAGGATGTCGTGAAACTCCAGTACGATTTGGACAGGTTGGGTGATTGGGCAGAAACATGGCAAATGCACTATAATGTGGATAAATGTGAGGTTATCCACTTTGGTGGCAAAAACAGGAAGGCAGATTATTATTTGAATGGCAATAGATTGGGAGAAGGGGAAGTGCAAAGAGACCTGGGTGTTCTTGTGCACCAGTCGCTGAAGGTAAGCATGCAGGTGCAGCAGGCGGTTAAGAAGGCAAATGGTATGTTGGCCTTCGTAGCAAGAGGGTTTGAGTACAGGAACAAGGATGTCTTGCTGCAGTTGTACAGGGCCTTGGTGAGACCGCACCTTGAGTATTGTGTGCAGTTTTGGTCACCTTACCTGAGGAAGGACGTTCTTGCCATGGAAGGAGTGCAGCGAAGATTCACCAGGCTGATACCTGGGATGGCAGGAATGACGTATGAGGAGAGATTGTGTCGATTGGGCTTGTACTCACTGGAGTTTAGAAGATTAAGAGGGGATCTCATCGAAACCTATAAAATTCTGTCAGGCCTGGACAGACTAGATGCAGGACGGATGTTTCTGATGGCCGGGGAGTCCAGAACTAGGGGTCATAGTCTAAGGATAAGGGGTAAGCCATTTAGGACTGAAATGAGGAGGAATTTCTTCACCCAGAGAGTGGTGAACCTGTGGAATTCTCTGCCACAGAGGGCGGTGGAGGCCAGTTCATTAAATATAGTCAAGAAAGAGTTGGATATATTTCTTAAGGCTAAAGGGATCAAGGGATATGGGGAGAAGGCAGGGACAGGGTACTGAATTTGGATGATCAGCCATGATCTCATTGAATGGCGGAGCAGGCTCGAAGGGCCGAATGGCCTACTCCTGCTCCTATCTTCTATGTTTCTATGTTTCTATCAAACTGCTACAAAAAAGTACAAGAATAAAATTGGACAGACCACTTGGCATCGACCTAGGCATCGGGTTTGTACACAACAAAGACACACCCAGCCCAGTCAATCCAGCAAAGTCCTCCTCACCATCTGGGGACTTGTGCCAAAATTGGGAGAGCTGACCCACAGACGAGTCAAGCAACAGCCTGACATAGTCATACTCACAGAATCATACCTATCAGCCAACATCTCAGACTCCTCCATCACCATCCCTGGGTATCTCCTGTCCCACCAGAGGTGGCAGCACAGTCGAGATGGAATGGCCCTGGGAGTGACCACCGCACTATCACCGTGCTAAATGGGGTAGATTCAGAACAGATCTAGCAGCTCAAAACTGGGTATCCATGCGATGCTGTGGGCCATCAGCAGCAGCAGAATTGTATTCCACCACAATCTGTAACCTCATGGCCAGGCATATCCCTCACTCTACCATTACCATCAAGCAGAAGACCAATCCTGGTTCAATGAGAAGTGTAGTTTAGTATGCCAGGAGCAGCACCAGGCATACCTGGTGAAATTACAACACAGGACTACATGCATGCTAAACAGCAGAAGCAGCGTGTTATAGAAAGTGCCAAGCGATTCCACAACCAATGAATCAGATAAAAGCTCTGCAGTCCAGCCACACCCAGTTGTGAATGGTGGTGGACAATTAAACAACTAATGGGAAGAGAAGGCTCCATGAACATCTCAGTGATGGCAGAGCCCAGCACGTGAGTGCAAAAGACAGGGCTGCAGTGTCCAAAACCATCTTCAGCCAGAAATGCTAAGTAGATGATCCATCTCGGCATCTTCCTGATCACAGGTGGCAGTCTTCAGCCAATTTGATTCACTCCATGTGATATCAAGAAATGGCTGAGTGCACTGGATGCAGCAAAGGCTATGGGCCCTGACAAAAACCCAGCTGTAGTTCTGAAGACTTGCGCTCTAGCCAGGCTGTTTCAGTACAGCTACAACACTGGCATCTACCTGACAAAGTGAAAAGTTGCCCAGGTATGTCCTACCCACAAAAAGCAGGACAAATCCAATTCGGCCAATTACTGTCCTATCAGCCTACTCTCAATCACCAGCAAAGTGATGGAAGGTGTCATCGACAGTACTATCAAGTGGCACTTATTCACTAATAACCTGCACACTGATGCACAATTTGGGTTCCATCAGGGTCACTTGCCTCCAGACCTCATTACAGCCTTGGTCCAAACATGGACAAAAGAGCTGAATTCCAGAGGTGAGGCGAGAGTAACTGCCCTTGACATCAAGGCAGCATTTGACCGAGAGTGGCATCAAGGAGCCCTAGCAAAATTGAAGTCAATGGGGATCAGGGGGAAATCTCTCCACTGGCTGGAGTCATACCTAGAACAAAGGAAGATGGTTGTGGTTGTTGGAGGCTAAACATTTCAGCCCCAAGGATATCGCTGTAAGAGTTCCTCAAGGCAGTTCCCTCAGCCCAACCATCTTCAGCTGTTTCAACAATGACCTTGCTTCCATCACAAGGTCAGAAGTGGGGATGTTCGCTGATGATTGCACAGTGTTCCGTTCCATTCGCAACTCCTCAGATAATGAAGCAGTCCGTGCCCGCATGCAGCAAGACCTGGACAACATCCAGGCTTGGCATGATAAGTGGCAAGTAACATTTGCGCTGCACAAGTGCCAGGCAATGACCATCTTCAACAAGAGACAGTCTAACCACCTCCCCATGACTGTCAATGGCATTACCATCATCAAATCCCCACCATCAACATCCTGGGGTCACCACTGACCAGAAACATAACTAGACCAGCCACATAAATACTGTGGCAACAAGAGCAGGTCAGAGGCTGGGTATTCTACGATGAGTGACTCACCTTCTGACTCCGCAAAGCCTTTCCATCACCTACAATGCACAAGTGTGATGGAATACTCTCCACTTGCCTGGATGAGTGCAGCTCCAACAACACTCAAGAAGCTCAACACCATCCAGGACAAAGTAGCCCACTTGATTGGCATCCCATCCAACAACTTAAACATTCACTCGCTCCACCACCAACGCAACGTGGTTGCAGTGTGTACCATCTATAAGATGCACTGCAGCAACGCGCCAAGGCTTCTTCGACAGCACCTCCCAAACCCGCAACCTCTACCACCTAGAAGGAGAAGGGCAGCTGGCACACTGGAACACCACCACCTTCAATTTCTCCTCCAAGTCACACACCATCCTAACTTATATATCGACATTCTTTCATTGTTCTGGAACTCCCCAACTAACAGCACTGTGGGAGTACCTTCACCTAACGGACTGCAACGGTTTAAGAAAGCGGCTCACCCCCACCTTCTCGAGCAATTAGGGATGGGCAATAAATGCTGGCCTTGCCAGCGACGCCCACATCCCGTGAATGAATAAAAAACAGTCCTGGATGAGCCGAAATTTCCTCCAATTAAATATTGGGAAGACTGAAGCCATTGTCTTAGGTCCCCCGCCACAAACTTCATTCCCTAGCCACTGATTCCATCCTCATCCCTGGCCACTGTCTCAGGCTGAACCAGGCTGTTTGCAACCTTGGCATCCAATCTGACCCGCAGCTGAGCTTCTGACCCTATATCCTCTCCATCACCAAGACCACTGCTCCCACCTTGATAATATAATTCATCTCCGCATCTGCCTCATCTACTGCTGAAACCCTCATCCATACTTTTGTTACCTCCAAACTCAACTATTCCAGTGCTCTCCTGGCTAGCCTCTCATATTCCACACTCCATAAACTTAAGCTCATCGAAAACTCTGCTGCCCGTATCCTAATTCGCACCAAGTCCTGTTCATTCATCACCCCTGTGCTCACTGACTTACATTGGCTTCCGGTCCACCAAAGCCTAGATTTTAAAATTCTCATCCTCGTGTTCAAGTCCCTCCATTGCCTCGCCACTCCCTATCTCTGTAGCCTCCTTCAGCCCTACAACACCCTGAGAACGCTGGACTTCTTCAATTCTAAACTAAGTGAATCCCCCACTTCCTTCGTCCCACCATTGGTGGCTGTGCCTTCAGCTGTCCAAGCCTTAAGCTCTAGAATTCCCTCCCCTAACCTCTTCACTTCTCTCTCCTCCTTTGAGACACTCCTTAAAACCTACCTCACCTATCCTAATGACTCATTCTTTGCCTCGGTGGGGGATTCTAGAACTAGGGGGCATAATTTCAGAATAAGGGGGCACCCTTTTAAAACAGAAATGAGGAATTTCTTCTCTCAGAGGATCGTGAATCTTTGGAATTCTCTTCCCCAGAGAGCTGTGGAGGCTGGGTCATTGAATATATTTAAGGTGGAGATAGACAGATTTTTGAACGATAAGGGAGTCAAGGGTTATGGGGAGCGGGCACGGAAGTGGAGTTGAGGCCAAGATCAGATCAGCCATGATCTTATTGAATGGCAGAGCAGGCTCGAGGGGCCAAATGACCTACTGCTCCTACGTCTTATGTTCTTATGACTGAGGGAGTGCTGCACTGTCGGAGGGGCAATACTGAGGGAGTTCTGCACTGTCGGAGGGGCAGTACTGAGGGAGTGCCGCACTGTCGGAGGGGCAGTACTGAGTGAGCGCTGCACTGTTGGAGGGGCAGTACTGAGGGAGTGCTGCACTGTCAGAGGGGCAGGACTGAGGGAGTGCCGCACTGTCGGAGGGGCAGTACTGAGGGAGCGCTGCACTGTCGGAGGGGCAGTACTGAGGGCGTGCTGCACTGTCGCAAGTGTCGGACTACACTTCTAATTTGCATCTTTGGCTTAAAGCATTTGATCATGAAAGGCGCTATAGAAATGCAAGTTTTTCTTGCATGGTGGCCTTTGATTTTTCTTGTCAAGTTTTTGGAACATTTGTTGCATTTAATGAGGCAACTGAAATCCTTGTTGGTTTCTCAATTTACAAAAAAAAGCATATTTATTTTGTGTGTCTGTGACACTTGTCATGAGGATAATATGAAGTATATATATTGAGTAGGTCGGCCCTACAAGTAGAGATGGGCAATAAATACTGCCTTGTCAGTGTCGCCACATTCCAAGAACAAAAAAACCCACCAGTCTTTGGCATTAATACTGCTGATAATTGCCACACTGGTTTAAGTGACTTCAACCACATTCCATATCAATGCTGCTTTTTCTTTTGCATTTCTCTACCTACCATGCTCCTCATCATAGGTATGCAGTCAGCAGATACCAAACAGAAATTATGCATTTTCTATTGATATGGAGGGGTTCATTATTACTGGACAGGCAGGAAAACCAGAGTTTATGGAGTAGGCTGACTTAGTGAAATAGTGTTATGACACATAGGGGGCGATTTTGCCAGTCCTGGGGAGGCGGTTATGGAGGCGGGACGGCTGGGAAAATGGCAGAATCTGGGGGCGGGTACCTGACCCCCGCCGGGTCCCGTCTCCTCGAGGCGGGAAGGGGATTAGTGCCAATTAACAGCCTGTTAACAGGTAGTTAACAGGCAGTTTTTTGGCTAATCCCTATTTTGCCACCTAAAGTGTGGGCTTCCTGACCAGGGTCAGCGAGGTGAGCCGTGGGTCTGCGGGGGTCGGAGGGGCCGAAAAGTGCGCTGTGGAGGTGAGTGATGAGTGCAAGTGTGGAGAAGTAAGTGTGTGAGGTGAGTGTAGAGTGTTTTAATAAGATTACTTACCTTTGCTTCTTCCTCCAGGCTTCTTCGATTAGGCACTTTACAGCCTTCCGGACTCAACATCGAGTTCAACAATTTCAGATAATAATCCCTGCCCCCATTTTTCATGCTGTATGATTTCTGCCATTCCCATTTGCAACATTTTATCTTTCCTGCCTCTTACAGTATATTCTTTCAATTCCTTCCTCCCCTCCTAACTCCGCCCCCCCCGTCTCTGCATCTGCTTAATATCTGTTACATCTCTAGCTTTTTTCAGTTCTGATGAAGTGTCCCAGACTGGAAACATTGGCCCAGAAATTCGTGTCGGGGGCTTCCCGCGGGTGCAAGCCCCCGACCTACACTTACCTAGCGCGCCGGCAGTTGAAGCCTGGGCCTGCGTGGATTTCCTGTCTGTGGCCCGGTTCAGCTCCCGGCGCGCTGTGCTTGTGTGACCCAGCGGCGCACTTAGTGTGATGCGTCGGCTGGGATCACGTGAGCACTGGGCAACCAATCGGAGGATGCAAAAGTTCATTCATGAGTTTGACAGTAAGAACTGTCAAACTCATGAAAACTCCGGGCGCCCAAAACAATACTTAAACTTGAAATAAAATTTTAAAAAACATCACACTATTTAAATGAACTATAAATAATTAAATAACTATTTTAAACAATAATTTAAATTTTTGAAAAAAATAATTTTATAAAAAAACGGGGCTAAAAATACACTAACCTTACTGTAAAGTCTTTAAAAATAATAAACCTGTGGAATTTTTTAAAAATTAATAGACCACTTACCTTTTAAAATTAAGTCCTTACGTCTGCTTTTTTAAAGTGTAAAAAGTGGAGGCCTTCACGCACGGGCAAACCTGGAAAAAAAAAGGAAGTTCAACGCGCACGCACAGACTCCTGCGCGCACGTGTTCGACCTCTGAACCCCTTGGTTCAGAGGATCGGAAATGCCGGTTTCCCGCACATGCAGAAAACCGGCACTTCCATCGGTCCCACGCGTGAGTACACGGTGCTTACTCGCGCGTTGGGACACTAATTTCTGGGCCAGTAACTCTGTTTCTCTCTCCACAGAAGCTGCCTGGCCTGCTGAGTATTTCCAGCATTTTCTGTTGTTGTTTTATCCCTTCAGGTTTTGGGAGTCCCTCATCTCACTGGCAGAGAAAGCAGAATGGCAGCTGCATTTTTAAATGCAGCAGCCTTCTGTTTTTTGCTCAGGAAAGCTTTCTAATTGAGTCTTGAGTAAAGATTCAACTTAGAAGACAGATTGTCAATGTTTGACAGCTTCACAGAGCTATCAAACGATGGCAATTCATCTGTCAAAAAATCTTGACAGATGAAACGTCACTCGCTGACGTCACCAGTAACCGGCTTTCCCTTAATTGGCCGGCTAAGCCCACTGGACGGGCTTAACAAGGTCAATCAAGGGAAAATAGCGTGGGTTGGCTGGATGTTGATGGAGGCGAGACTAAAATCCGACAAGCAGCAGTCCCGCCTCCATCACGTCCCCATTGGCAAAATCACCCCCAAAGAGACAAAATGACAACGTAATTTTTTTTAAATAGCAGAAAGTAAATTACATGGATGTTGAGAAAATATTTTAAAACAAATGAAGAACAATGCCCAAGAACCAGTTATATGACATCTAGTTATAGAGACCAATGCTCCCTGTAAGCTGCCCGTCCAGGGGTCCCATGCAGCCGGCTTTGCAATACAAACACCGCGCATGTGCGGTATTTTGAATGGGCTGCGTGGGCTGCGTGGTGCCAAACAAAATTCGAGGGAACATTGATAGAGACCATCGTAGTTAAATTGGATAACCTCTGAAAATGGGCATGGGGATCATGGTACGCAGTTAACCAGGACACGTTCATAGTGCTGCAGGCAGCACGTTAAATATGTGCTGCCTGATGATTTAAATGATTGCTGCGTGCAGCCAGCACTACCCACACTGTTCCTTGGCTTCACGCATCCAAGGGGAACCTGCTGACCTCTCCCAGGATGCCAGCTTTCCTGCTTCCACCCCTGCCACTCTGCCAGTGTCCTTGCTGCTTCCTGTCAGCCAGTCGGTCCAGACTGCTGCAGCCCATGCCGAGATGGTGCAATCTGAAGCAGGGCCTTCTAGGCCCAGAGTTGCTTGAGGTCATCCTCCAAGCCAAGGCCATCTGCAGTCTCCTCAATTGAACGTCAACAGCCTTCTACCTCCCAAGCTGCAGCCACTGGGGAAGCACCTCATAGGAGCACTCGGATAGGCAAAAACACATGAAAGACAGGCACTGAGGGAATGCACAAGGGTCATTAGTTTCATTTTATATGTATTATTAAGTGATTCACTTGATACATTTTGGTTTGGTGTTGATGTCTGCGGTCTACTGAGGGGGGTGCCAATAAGTGCTCACTGTAATGCCAACCCCACTGTCTCATAGATCATGAGACAAACTCTTAAAAATCCGGAGATTTGGTAAGAAATCATGAGTTGCTATTTTTTGAAACATAAACCAATATAGTTTGACAGTTTGTTTATAAACCTCATTAGTGGCTTTATTTAATCTCTAACAGGTCACCGCTCTTTACAAAATCTGAAGCATCTTAAAATGCTTTACCAAAAACTTTTTTAAAATCCTACCTGGTATCACCACGCTACCATACATTTCAATTTAAGGTTACGATGACTAATATAAATTAGTTATACAAGTAAGCATATATATTTATTATTTTTGTTTTACTTACTTAATGTAAGAGCAGGAAGGTTCCTGGGTTCAATCTGAGCTAGGGTGGCAGTGAGTAGTGATGCTACAATTGGTCTCAAGGCTATTTCCTAAAATCTCAACAGGTTATGGCCTTGCTGCAGGCCCAGAGACCGGCAAGTCTCTTTTCTTTCTGCCCCCCTTCCTCCCCTCCAAGGCCACGTGGCATGCGCACTCTCCATTGATGGCGACAGGTGCCCACTTCCAACCACCATGAGGAAACGCTGCAGCCGTCAGTCTCTTTTCAACCACATGACCCGGCCGGCTTCCAACTCAATGACACAGCCAGGGCTGCAGGCGGCTCTGGGAGTCCGCACGTGGGGAAAGAAGAAGGGTTGAATTTAAAAGAATGAAAGACTTGCATTTCTATAGTGTCTTTCACGACCACTGGATGCCCCAAAGTGCTTTACAGCCAATGAAGTACTTTTTGAAGTGTAGTTACTGTTGTAATGTAGGAAATGCGGCAGCCAATTTACACACAGCAAGTTCCCACAAACAGCAATGTGATAATGACCAGATAATCTGTTTTAGTGATGTTGATTGAGGGATAAACATTGGCCAGGACAGAAGGCTACTGGTTCGTACCTCGGTCCACGCGACGCTCGCTGAACTTACTAACCTACTTTCCCGTGGCCCTCAACTTGTTCTTGAACTCCCAGTCCGACTGAGTTGGAGTCCCTCTATTTCAGTGGTTCTCAAACTTTTTTGTATGTATATATATAAACAAAAATGGGTTGCTCTCAAACTGAATGGCGTAAATGTCAAACGGTCTTTCAAAGAATGTATTGTTATCTAAACATAACAATGTTTTTCTAGTAAAAATAAAGAAAGCAAAATAGGTCAGCTTTATACGTAAATGATAAGTTAATCGACCAACCTAAACAATCAAATTATAGATAACAAGAAATATTAAATACATTAACCAATGAAAATATCCTCCTTTATTTGCCCGATTCACAAGCTGTTATGCAGCATTGTTTTATAATGGAAAGGTCAATTTTGGGCCCTTGCAATGGTCAAGGTCACAAGAAACGTATTTATTATCAATAAAACGCTTAATGACATGATTGATTTATTCTGTTAGGATAGTGGAAAGCTAACAAAATGTATTACAGCTCTTAGTTTCTTGCGTTATAATTAACATCTGGTTCATACATCCTATTTACTTAGATTTTATGTTGTTTTATCCTTCAAAAGTAATTTTGGATTTAACAGTTTTCTTATAGATTCCTAATCTTCTCTTGACAACCAAAAACAATGTTGCCTGAGTATGAACCTTTGAAATAATTTGTATGAAAAATGTGCCAATTCTTTTCTGGTGCACAATGCAAACTTCCAAACACTTGGACCAAGCAAGCAATGCATTGCGGCAAATGCAGTTCTCGCCGAGCCAGACTTGTGCGGCTCTGGATGGTGTTATTTTTTTGTTTTATTTTGTATTCTTTTATGGGATCAGGGTGTCGCCGGCAATGCCAGCATTTATTGCCCATCCCTAGTTGCCCTTGAGAAGGTGGTGGTGAGCCGCCTTCTTGAACCGCTGCAGTCCTTGTGGTGAAGGTACTCCCACACTGCTGTTAAGTAGGGAGTTCCAGGATTTTGACCCAGCGACGATGAAGGAACGCCGATATACTTCTAAGTCAGGATGGTGTGTGACTTGGAGGGGAACTTGGAGGTGGTGGCGTTCCCATGCGCCTGATGCCCTTGTCTCTCTAGGTGGTAGAGGTCATGGGTTTGGGAGCTGCTGCCGAAGAAGCCTTGGCGAGTTGCTGCAGTACATCTTGTAGATGGTACACACTGCAGCCATGGTGCACCAGTGGTGGAGGGAGTGAATGTTTAAGGTGGTGGATGGGGTGCCAATCAAGCGAGCTGCTTTGTCCTGGATGGTGTTGAGCTTCTTGAGTGTTGTTGGAGCTGCACTCATCCAGGCAAGTGGAGAGTATTCCATCACACTCCTTACTTGTGCCTTGTAGATGGTGGAACGCCTTTGGGGAGTCAGGAGGTGAGACACTCGCCGCAGAATACCTAACCTCTGACCTGCTCTTGTTGCCACAGTATTTATGTGGCTGGTCCAGTTAAGTTTCTGGTTAATGGTGACCCCCAGGATGTTGATAGTGGGGGATTCGGCGATGGTAATGCCATTGAATGTCAAGGGGAGGTGGTTAGACTCTCGCTTGTTGGAGATAGTCATTGCCTGGCACTTCTGTGGCGTGAATGTTACCTGCCACTTATCAGCCCAAGCCTGAACATCGTCCAGGTCTTGTTGCATGCGGGCATGGACTGCTTCATTATCTGTGGAGTTTCGAATGGCGCTGAACACTGTGCAGTCATCATCGAACATCCCCATTTCTGACCTTATGTTGGAGGGAATGTCATTGATGAAGCAGCTGAAGATGGTTGGGCCTAGGACACTGCCCTGAGGAACTCCTGCAGCGATGTCCTGGGGCTGTGATGATTGACCTTCAACCACCATAGCCATCTTCCTTTGTGTTAGGTATGACTCCAGCCAGTGGAGCGTTTCCCCCTGATTCCCACTGACTTCAGTTTTACCAGGGCTCCTTGATGCCAGACTCGGTCAAATGCCACCTTGATATCAAGGGCAGTCACTCTCACCTCACCTCTGGAATTCAGCTCCTCTGTCCATGTTTGGACCATGGCTGTGTTGGTGAAAAATAAATTCACTCGAGTCTGTCTTAAAGTAAAAGTACACAGTTTATTAACAGAACGTTCTGGGAGAAGGTCATAGACCCCGCGGTCTAGTGATACCCTTCTCGTTCTCTCTTGGTTGGTACAGCTTTTTATTCTATTTTCATCCAATCACATTGTATTACAATAATCACCTGATCACATATGGCTTATTTATTCTTTTCAGTATTAGTAAAGGTTAGTTACATCTTACTATGCCTTTGGTCACAGGTCAAATTCCCATGACCCCTATATTCTGCTGTGTCTACAATTTTTAGCTAAAGCAGCACATTCCTTATCGCTTATTCAGAACACACATTCTGTCTTGTCCCACAGCTGCGTCTTATCTTTGTTTTTCAAAGCTTCTTTACACACTGTCCTTTGTGCAAGACTAGCGAGAGTAGCACTTTTCCAATCTGTACTGTCTTATCTTTGTTTTTCACATAAGAAAGTTGTTAGTATGAGACTTCTTATCGCCACCTGGTTCCTTTTAGTTCATCTTCACATGACCCCACTCCTTTGTTCTGAGTTTAATTTTGCTGGCATCACTTAATTAGTGGTCACCTCGGCTGTCTGAATTCTGAGAGGGTTCATTTTAACCCCTTCAGCTGTAATGAGGTCGGGAGCCGAGTGGTCTTGGCGGAACCCAAACTGGGCATTAGTGAGCAGGTTATTGGTGAGTAAGTGTCGCTTGATAGCACTGTCGATGACACCTTCCATCACTTTGCTGATGACTGAGAGTAGACTGATGGGGCGCTAATTGGCCGGGTTGGATTTGTCCTGCTTTTTGTGGACAGGACATACCTGGGCAGTTTTCCACATTGTCGGATAGATGCCAGTGTTGTAGCTGTACTGGAACAGCTTGGCTAGAGGCGCAGCTAGTTCTGGAGCACAAGTCTTCAGCACGATAGCCGGGATGTTGTCAGGGCCCATAGCCTTTGCTGTGTCCAGTGCGCTCAGCCGTTTCTTGATATCACGTAGAGTGAATCGAATTGGCTGAAGAATGGCTTCTGTGATGGCGGGGACCTCGGGAGTAGGCTGATATGGATCATCCACTCGGCACTTCCGGCTGAAGTTGGTTACAAACGCTTCAGCCATGTCTTTTGCACTCACGTGCTGGGCTCCAGCATCATTGAGGATGGGGATATTCTTGGAGCCTCCTCCTCCAGTTAGTTGTTAAATGGTCCACCACCATTCACAACTGGATGTGGCAGGACTGCAGAGCTTTGATCTGATCCGTTGATTGTGGGATCGCTTAGCCCTGTCTATAGCATGCTGCTTCTGCTTTTTAGCAAGCATGTAGTCCTGTGTTGCAGCATCCCCAGGTTGGCACCTCATTTTTAGGTACATCTGGTGCTGCTCCTGGCATGCTCTTCTACACTCGTTGTTGAACCAGGGTTGATCCACTGGCTTGGTGGTAATGGTAGAGTGAGGGATATGCCGGGCAATGAGGTTACAGATTGTGGTGGAATACAATTCTGCTGCTGCTGATGGCCCACAGCGCCTCATGGATGCCCAGTTTTGAGCTGCTAGATCTGTTCTGAATCTATCCCATTTAGCACGGTAGTGCCACAAAACACGATGGAGGGTGTTCTCAGTGAGAAGACGGGACTTCGTCTCCACAATGGCTGTGCGGTGGTCACTGCTGCCATGGACAGATGCGACAGGTAGATTGGTGAGGATTGGTAGGTTTTTCCCTCTTGTTGGTTCACTCACCACCTGTCGCAGGCCCAGACTGGCAGTTATGTCCTTCAGGACTCAGCCAGCACGGTCAGTAGTGGTGCTACCGAGCCACTCTTTGGTGATGGACATTGAAGTCCCCCACCCAGAGTACATTCTGTGCCCTTGCTACTCTCCGTGCTTCTTCCAAGTGGTGTTCAACGTGGAGGAGTACTGATTCATCAGCTGAGGGAGGGCGGTAGGTGGTAATCAGCAGGAGGTTTCCTTGCCCATGGGGTCTGGAGTCAATGTTCCATGGGGTCTGGAGTCAATGTTGAGGGCTCCCAGGCCCACTCCCTCCCGACTGTATACCACTGTGCCGCCACCCCTGGTGGGTCAGTCCTGCCGGTGGGACAGGACATACCCAGGGATGGTGATGGATGAGTTTGGGACATTGGCTGAAAGGTATGATTCTGTGAGTATGACTGTATGTCAGGCTGTTGCTTGATTAGTCTGTGGGACAGCTCTCCCAATTTTGGCACAAGTCCCCAGATGTTGGTGAGGAGGACTTTGCAGGGTTGACTGGGCTGGGTGTGCCGTTGCCGTGTCCGTAGCCGGTGCCGAGGTCGATGCCGGGTGGTCCGTCCGGTTTCATTCTTATTACAGTAAACTCTTTCTTATCCGGCACCTATGGGACCAGGATGGTGCTGGTTGATGAAAAATTCTGGATACCTACCAAGGCAATTTTTAACACAAACAAAAATATAAACCACTGACTAACTCAGCCACCACAGGAGACTCGGAAAAATGAGTGCTGGATGGAATCGGCAAGATTACCGGTTATCTATTTTGCCGGTTATTAAAGTATTCCGGATGATTAAATGGCGTTTAAACAAGAGTTTACTGTATTTTGTTTTGTAGCAGCTAGTTACAACCGAGTGACTTGCTAGGCCATTTCAAAGGGCAGTTGAGAGTCAAACACATTGCTGTGGGTCTGGAGTCACATATAGGCCAGACCAGCAGATTTCTTTCCCTAAAGGACATTAGTGAATCAGATGGGTTTTTATGACAATTCGATAGTTTCATGGTTACCATTACTAGCTTTTTATTCTTTAATTATTTGTTAATTAACTGAATTTAAATTCCCCAGCTGCCATGGTGGGTTTTGAACTCACATCTCTGGATCATTATTCCAGGCCTTTGGATTACTAGCCCAGTGACATTACCACTGCACTACCATTATGACTACGCTACATCCTCATCTTGTAGCATGCCTAGCGAGTTGGACTTCTCCGCATAGTGCATGGCAGAGCACACACTTCCGGTTTGCTCAGCATGTCAACAATATTGCAGACGACGTTTAAAATCGCGAGTTTTCTGAGGTGAATCGCGAGTGGGGCTGAATTTTCATTAAAAATCGCGTGTCTCGCGTTGGCATCACTGTGTTCACAGAAAGAGGATGATGCAATGGTTATTGAGAGGGGAAAGGTAAGGAACATGGGATTGTTAGTGGAGGTGTTGTTGAGGTTAGTGGATTCGCTCTTCAATCAGCTGATCACATATAGCCTTGACAGAAAGGCGCTGTCTATGTTGCAGCCTCCCTTCTTCCTCCTCCACGTGCTTCTGATCCTCACATTATCACCTGACAGGTGATGGCAAGTACTGGTCCTTCATAATGGCCAGGTTGTGCAGCATACTACCACAAATCTCGATACCTGATCAGCTGAGTACTGCAGTGCTCCTCCTGAGCGGTCCTGGCAGCGGAAGCATTGCTTGAGAACGCCGATGCTCTGCTCTATGATGTTCCTGGGGGCAGCATGGCTCTCATTGTATGCCTGTTATGCAGGTATGCATGGGTTCCTGACTGGGGATAACCCATGTCTCCCAGTAGCCAGCCTTTAACTAGCAGTGCTGGTTAGAATACAGGTGACACAGAGGACTGCTGCAGAATGAAAATGGGGGCTTTGGCGAGACCGTACCTGGAGTTATGTGTACAGTTTTGGTCTCCTTACTTGAGGAAGGATATACATGCCTTAGAGACGGTGCAACAAAGGTTCACTAGATTGATCCCTGGGATGAGAAGGTTGTCCTATGAGGAGAGGTTGAGTAGAATGGGCCTGTATTCTCTGGAGTTTAGGAAAATGAGAGGTGATCTCATTGAAATGTATAAAATTATTAGAGGGCTTGACAGGGTAGATGCTGAGAGATTGTTTCCCCTGGCTGCAGAGTCTAGAACTAGGGGCATATTCTCAGGATAAGGGGTCAGCCATTTAGGACTGAGATGAGGAGAAATTTCTTCATTCAGAGGGTTGTGAATCTTTGGAATTCTATACCCAGAGGGCTGTGGATGCTCAGTCATCGAGTATATTCAAGGCTGAGATCGATAGATTCTTGGGCATTAAGGGATATGGGAATAGGGCGAGAAAGTGGAGTTGATGTAGAAGTTCAGCCATGATCTTATTGATTAGCGGAGCAGACTCGAGGGGCTGTAAGGCCTACTCCTGCTCCTATTTCTTATGTTCTTATTTTTTAATGAATGAATCGTGACTGCTGCCAGGATAGCGAGTATTTACCTGCATGATGCGCTTCCTGTGGTTGCAAACCAGCTACACATTGAGGGAGTGGAATTCCTTTCTGTTGATGAAGATTGCAGAGTTGACATGAGGAGCACGCAAGGCAATGTGCGTGGAGGCAATGTGCGTGCGGTCAATGTGCGTGCGGTCAATGGCACTCTGCACCATGGGGAAGCTTACAATGCATACAAAACCTTGTGGTCTCTCTTTGAGAATGAGATACAAGTGTTTGTCATGGTACTGAGAGCCTCGATGACCATTCCGCTCTGCCCCTTATACAGTAGTGCACTGCAAACTATGCGGTTACTTAAATTTCCAGTTGCAGCCTGAAATGAGCCAGTGGCATAAAAAATTAGCGCAACAGTGACCTTGGCAGCCACAGGTAATGCTGTCCTTGCCCTGCTTTGAGGCAGCAGCAGCTGACAGGTTTCAATGACAACCTCCTTGGTGAAGCGAAGGCACCTCATACAATGCTCCTCACTGAAGTTGAGGTAAGAGAATTGCTCCCTGAAGGCCCTCTGTGTATATGGTCTCCCGCTGAATGCCCTACTCCCACTCCTCCTCCTTGTTCTGCTGTGTGTGGTCTCTCTTCATGATCCCAGTCATTTTCTATGCCTTGAGGAAGCTCTACCAGGCCACCCATGTGTGGATGCAACTTCTTTGTGCAGGATATTCCAAGAGGCACAAAGATGACTGCAAGAGCAGCCAGACCACTCCCTTTGGATTACAGAAAGTTTAACAACTCTAGAAATCCTCCAAAAATGCCTACAAGTCGACCAGCAACTAACCTAGAAGTACTGCATGATCTCTTTAAATAGCGCTGGTGGTGTATCCGTCATGCCATTTAATGTCATGTATGGGCGCTGGTTTAACTGTTGTGTTCCAAATGGCAGCGGGAGCTTCAAATCAGCATCACATATTGATCATTGTCCTGATCTACCTGCTTTGCATACTGCCGGTGGTTGGTAGGTGCACGTGCAACCCTCTCTAACTAGATGATGCACTGCGAATTTCAGGCGCATTTTGGACCCCATTTTCAAACCATAGGTGGCCGCATATAGCCTAAAACATGGGCGCTACTTAGCCCAATTCAAACCCCCCATAGAAATACAAAACAGGAGAACAACCCACATAGAAAATCTGCCTGGTCAGGAGGTGAACGAGCCACACAGTTCAAACCAGACACTAACCCCGGGGAACCACAGCCACACGATACAACTGACAAACCCCAGCATAACTACCAGGGAGGAAGCCACACATAGTCCCCCTACCATTCCCAGCTCACCAAGAGAAGAGCAGCATAGCCAGGATGTGAGTGAGCCTTCCAGGGCCGACCAGCCTAGCCAGGAAGTGAGTGAGCCTTCCAGGGCCGACCAGACACATATCCCGGGATCACACAGACAGATACAACCAAAAGATAAATTTAATCAATTAGAGATAGAGATGGTTAAACTTAAAGAGGAGTTCCTCAAAATGAATGACGAACAAAAGCTGGAGAGGGAGAGACACAAGAGAGAGCTGAATCTACTTGAGAACCAGGTGAATCTACTTAGGAATCAGGTGAAAGAGCTGCAGGAAAAAGAAGAGAGCCATAGAGGAGAGATAACACCATTAGACCAGCAACCAGAGGCTAGAGATAAGACAAGACAGAGCCGGACGGAACGGCTGCACTCCCACACGGAGCAAAAGCAACAGACACACAATACAAGGGGTGCCACACAGACCGACCAGCATACTGATTCGCAATCTTCCCCCACCACCGTGGAACCACAAGCGAGCCGCTCACAAGAGATACGCACACACCAGACACCCCAGCCCAGCACACACACTATGAGTCCAAGCGAAAGCCACCAGACAGTAAACACAAACAAGGCTGATGTCGTAATACTCATAGACTCAAATGGGAAATTTCTATGGGAGAAAAAGCTTTTCCCTAGAAGTAAAGTAGAAAAGATCTGGTGCCCAACAACAAACAGAGCCATGGGATGACCAAAGCCAGATTAGGCTCCCCCCAACACATAATAGTACACATGGGCACAAATGACCTAAAGGCCCAACAGAAAGAGGTAGCAACATCGCTCAGAGCAATGATTAGGGAGGCAAGCAGTACATTTCCAAACACTAGAATCACTGTTTCCACAATATTGCCGAGAACAGACTTCAACAACAACACAATTCATGAGATAAATGCCAGCATAGCAAGAGACTGCGAATCAAACCACAACGTACACCTGGCCCAACACCCCACCCTCGATGAGGAATGTCTTTACGACCACGTCCACATCCAAAGGCAAAGAATATCGATCTTTGCTAAAGCCCTGAAGGACGTCGCTTTTAACCGGGTCCATACCCAGACTCCAAGAGGACCCCCCCGCGACCACCAGAGATCAGCAGGGTACATATCAGGAACACTACAAAGACCACCAACACACCAACCGAGACCAGAGAGGATCCCCATGCAAAACAACAATATCAGACCTGCACCACTCCTGTCCCACAGGGGAATAGGACCGCTCCCAGCCAGACAGAGGGAGAGATGCACAGGACGTACGCAATACCTCAGACAGAAACAATCCATTAAGAGACAATAAGCAGATGTGCAGCAGCATCTACTTCCGCCTTATGGATCAAGGACTAATTAATAGAAAGAACTGTAACCAAATTGTATTAACTGAAGTGATCTTTTTTTTTCCCACACTTAGACACGACAAACACGTACCACTCTTTAACCTATCATAGTAAAAGATCAAACTTAACATGAAATCCTTATATATTTCGACCTGGAATATCCAAGGTCTACGCTCTTCAGTGCGAGAAGTGAAGAGTAGGACCCCAGAGTTCATAGATGAAACTAAAGACCTAGATATTATCATTTTACAGGAAACTTGGTAGAAATGAAAAGGACACACTGGCTGTCCCCAAGGGTACACTGAGCTGGTGGTCCCCTCCAATAAATTACCAAGTGTAACCCAAGGCAGAGACTCCGGAGGCATACTGATCTGGTTTAAAACAGAACTTAAGAATTACATCAAATTTATAAAAAAGGGCGAAAACCATATGTGGCTCAAACTTGAGAGGGAGATTATCTCAAACACCCAAGATGTTTACATTTGCGCACTTTATATCCCCCCAATCGATTCCCCGTACTTTAAAGAGGACACCTTCTCCAACATGGAGGGGGAAATTATCCAATACCAGGCCTAGGGGAACGTGTTGATCTGTGGGGACCTCAATTCAAGAACGGGCGAAGAACCAGACTTCACCAATAATCAGGGAAACAATTACATTTTCGGGAATAACCACTTTGACATCCCTTCCCTTCCATACAGGCATAACTGCGACAAGCAGTCAAATACCAATGGAAAACAGCTACTACAGCTCTGTTGAAACCTGGGTCTGTACATTGTCAATGGTAGGTTCATAGGAGACCTCCTAGGAAGATCGACCTATTGCTCACCTCTTGGCTGCAGCACAGTAGACTATATGATTACAGACTTAGACCCATCCTCTTTCAGAGCATTCACAGTCAAACCACAAACAACACTGTCAGATCACAGTCAAATTACTATGTTCCTCAAAAAGACAGAAACAAACAACATAGAAACACAACCCAGTAAACTGTACACCAAAAAATCGTACAGATGGGCCAAAAACGACACGGAAAAATACCAGAAAACAATTAGCAATGCATCAACTCAAGCTCTCTTAGACACCTTTCTGGATAACATATACACTCACAATAAAGAAGGCGTAAACCGGGCAGTTATTAAACTAAACAATATTTTTGATCATTTGGCAACAAATGCAAACTTGAAAGCTCGCAAGAACAAACCCAAAACAAAAAACTATGAAAAATGGTGTGACCGAGATTGCCATAACATGAGGAAAAAACTTAGAAAAATATCAAACCAAAAACACAGACATCCAGAAAACGAGGAATTACGCCTTACTTATTGTCAGACACTAACACAATACAGAAACACACTCAGAACCAAAAAAGAGCAATATATTAAGAATACACTCAGCTCCATGGAGGAATCCATTGATTCCAATTGTTTCTGGGAAAACTTGAAAACACTACACAAAAAACAACACGACGATTTGGCCATTCAAAATGGGGACACATGGGTAAACCACTTTGAAAAATTATACCAGAAAAACACACTAAGACCAGAGCAACACCAAATATGCAAAAAACTGGAAAAGCTAGAAATGGCCATAAAAGATAACCAAAACCCGCTAGACGCCATAATAACAGAAAAAGAACTTCTTGAAAAACTCAAGGACCTGCGACCAGGAAAAGCCTGCGGGACAGACGGCATACTAAACGAGATGATTAAACACACAGACAACAAAATGAAACTGGCTATCCTAAAACTCTTCAACTTGGTTCTGAGTGTCGGTTATTTCCCTGATATCTGGAACAAAGGACTCATAACGCCCATATACAAAAGTGGGGACAAAATCGACCCAAACAACTATCGAGGCATCTGTGTAAACAGTAACCTGGGGAAGGTATTCTGTAGCATCATAAACAAAAGACTTATAAACTTCCTTGAGGAGCACAATGTCTTGAGTAAAAGCCAAATTGGATTCCTGCCAAACTATAGAACATCCGATCATATCTTCACCCTACAGACCCTAATTGACAAACACGTTCACCATAACAAAAGCAAAATCTACGCATGCTTTGTAGATTTCCAGAAGGCTTTCGACTCCATCTGGCATGACGGTTTATTCCTGAAACTTATCGAAAGCGGGGTAGGAGGGAAAACATATGATGTAATTAAATCAATGTATACAAACAACAAATGTGCAGTTAAAATTGGAGACAAACAAACAAAATACTTCCCACAGGGGCGGGGGGTGACGCAGGGCTCGCCAATCTCACCGACACTCTTTAATATTTACATAAATGGATTGGCAAAACTACTTGAACAATCTACAGCACCCGGCCTCACCCTATATGAATCCAAGGTTAAATTCCTCCTCTATGCAGACGACCTGGTTCTGCTGTCACCAACTAAAGAGGGTCTACAGCAGAACCTGGACCTGCTGGAGTCGTACTGCCAGACTTGGGCCCTGACAATAAATCCCCAAAAAACCAAAGTCCTTGTGTTCCAGCAAAGATCCAAACATCAGGGACCCAAAATAAATTTCACAGTAGGAACAACCAAAATTGAACAAACCACTAACTACACATACTTGGGCTTAAAAATCAGTTCTATGGGAAACTTCAAACTGGCTGTGAATGAACTGAAAGAGCAAGCAAGAAGGGCTTTCTATGCCATCAAAAAATCAATCCAAATAGAAATCCCAATTAGCATTTGGCTCAAAATTTTCAAATCAGTAATTGAACCAATTGCACTCTATGGAAGTGAGGTATGGGGACCGCTAACTCAACAAGAATTCGCAAAATGGGACAAACACCCAATTGAGATCCTACATGCAGAATTCTGTAAAAGTATCCTCCGGACTCAAAGGAAAACAGTAAACAATGCATGCAGGGCGGAACTAGGCCAATATCCATTAATAATCACTATCCAAAAAAGAGCCACCAAATTTTGGAATCACCTACAAATGAGCAACCCCCAATGCTATCACTACGACGCCCTGAAATGCCAAGAGCTGACCATAAAGAAGAATACCCTCAGTCAACTAGTCCTGGGACTCAGTGAAGTAACTACTAACAATACTAACAATAACCAGCCCCAGGACAGTGACAGGGTAACACAAAGAATTCGACCCAACACAATCGTCGCTAAGCAAAAGGAAAAATATCTGACATATTGGGCAGAAACAACAAAAACCCAAAGCAAACTCAATTGCTACTTGGCCCTAAACAGACAATACAACATAGCTGATTACCTGACCATGGTAAAGGATAACAAACTGAGAAGAACCTTGACAAGGTACAGACTTAGCGAACATAGCCTAGCGATCGAAAAAGGCAGACACAGGCAGACCAGGCTGCCAAGAGAAGACAGGATATGCTCTCACTGCAGTCAGGGAGTAGTGGAGACAGAGATGCACTTCCTCACAGCCTGTGGAAAATATCAGGACATCAGGGAGAATTTCTACCAAAAATTCTCACAAATATGCCCTGAATTCAGAAATCTGAATGACAACCAAAAACTCCCATTCCTACTGGGAGAGGAGAGAAGCTGTGTAACACTGGCGGCACACTATGTTACAGCTTGCCATGAACAGAGGGACAACCAGTAAACTAAGAAAAGAATATGTATAAACAATGCGAATGTATATTTATACACTCAGGGATATACCTGTTTATACACTGTATGAATAGAACTGCGTTTATGTGCTCAACCATAAATGTATTTTGATGCTTTGGCAACATAAGATGTAACTTATCATGCCAATAAAGCGATTTGAATTGTGAATTGTGAATTGGGAGGACTCGTAAAAATCAACATTTCATTGTGCAGTACACACGTCTGCTGCATATATATGACAAATAAAATTGAATTGATTGAATTGAATTAAGAGGATGCTGTCCCTTTAAATGGCACTCAGAAAGCCACCATCAACTGATACAGAACAGCATTCATTCAATAGTGAGAAAATGGCATCATTTGATAAAGCATTTGATGCCTTTCCCCAGCAACCATTAAGCCTAGATTTAGTTACTATATATGAAACATAATCTACATTTAGTAAAATATTTGAATCTGTCAGGCAGTGAACATAGTTCCTTTCATTCACTTCAATGTCCCTTTGTTTGACCAATTATTTGACGGCACTGTTCACCTACAGCTGATATTCAGCCAGTGTTTAGCCCTTTTGTCTGTAGATGGAGCTATTGCTAGTGGTCTGGTACTTTTCAACAGGATTTTCATAAAGGAGGTTTATGCGGATATCCATAGAGATGCATATTTGCTTGTGGTTGTGTGTATATATTCAGTTAAAAAAATAAACATATGATACATTATTTCAAAGTAAGATGCAAATCAAAGTAATTACAAATCCAATAAAAGAACGAAAACACGTGTGGTACACTTTAAGTTGGTTTTGATACTGGTAGATATCAGGCACTTGGCTGATGTATTGGTTAACAATTCATCAAATTACCGGATCTTTATGCCATAAGTAAAATTTGTAAAACTTCAGAAATGTGACAAAATTCAAACAGGACAAATCAGCAAGTCTCATAAGCACAACTAGAACTGAATTACCTTGGATTCTAAGCCAAATTGCCAGGGCTGGGGAACGCCACTGCTTGGATACTGCTGTATTCGGATCAATTGTAATTCCCCCACTGATACAACAGCCACGTTTATTGACCTCTCTTCAGCCTGAGCACTGCCAGGATCACAACGTTGGAATCAGATCTCCACGTAGCTAGGCTATCCTAGCAGGTATATCATTTAGCACCACAGTAACCAATATTTTTATTAAAATATCATGAGGCTTGAGCTCTCTATATTTGAGCATGCAAATGCACTACTTATGCAGTACAGATCAGAGCAGTTCAAATCAGCAGCCTGTGCTCATGTAGTTGCTCCTAGCTGGAATACCAGCAGGGTTACAAAAATTGAGCCTATTGCAGGGGTGATCAAGCAGTTTTCCGTTAATCTGGCACAAAGCTGAGGTACTCAATCCTATTTGTATTTGTATTGCTTACTTGCTATTTGAACTTTGTGTGCTTGGAGGTTTGGCAAGGGTTATTTATAGTGCTGTTTCCTCATTGGTGGATAAATGCTAACTCAGAATACCCAAATCCATTAGTATCCATCATTTAAAGTATATGCAAATTAACAGGAATGGTGATTTAAATGGCCTCCAACGCACATGGGTACATATCAATGCAGTGTTTGGAGACAAAAGCTTGGAAAATCAACCATACTTTCCACTTGTGAATGCTATCCAGTGACCCTGTTGCAAAGTGCATGTGTATGTGGTTAGCAAATGGAAAACAAGATCAGGTTGAGCTGTGAAGCTCCACTTTCTGTAATACCCAGAGTGTGGCAAGCAGATCTTACCACCTATGTTTACACTAGCATTTAGGCTAAATACCAAATGACTGCTAGCACCGGATCTGATCTGATTTCCAGCATGAATGGAAATAATTGTGGGAAGACAAAAAGAAAATCATGACTTGTAAAATTGCTGAAATAAATGAACCATGTTGCTGCAAAATGCCTTGGATAAATATTTAATCAATACCTTGTGTTAAAAAAGCTTTAGTTAGATTAAATTTATTGTATACAATTATTTTGAACAAATATTTAGGGGCCAATTTTCCTTTGGGTCCTGGGCCTGAGCATTAGTCAGGTGATCCGAACCCAAAGTGCGCTGCACCTGACCCAATCTGAACCCATCTGGATCTGTGGCAATGGCTGTCTTGGTCAGGGCCTCCTAGCTACTTATGTCCATGTGGTACCTGTCCGTCCCTCTCTGATCTTCCAATTGGAGATGACAGACGGGGCCTCGCTTTAACATCTCATCCAAACGAGATGCACCTCCGACAGTGCAGCACTACTTCAGTACTGCACTGGAATATCAGCCTGGATTTTGTGCTCTCTAGAGTGGGGCTTGAACTCATGATCTTCTGACTCAGAGGAGAGTGCTCCCCACAGTCAATTTGCAGCGCAGGGGTAAACCATGCCAAAATTCCCTCCTATTTAGGAGTCACGCTCGATCGTACCCTGTCGTATAGACTGCATCTCCAGAACCTTGGGAAGAAATTGAAGCATAGGGTCAACTTAATCCAGAATCTCGCCGGATCCACATGGGGAGCTCAACCCCTCCGTACAGCAGCACTTGCCCTGGTGTACTCTACAGCGGAGTACTGCTCTCCGACATGGCTATCGAGTCCGCGTGTCAAATCCGTTGATATTCAGCTGAATTCTACTACGATAATTATCACCGATATGCTTCTATCGACACCAACACCTTGGCTGCCTGTGCTTGCAAACATCACACCTCAAATATGCAATCTCCAGAGAATACAACCGCAACACCATCAAAGACATGCCGATCCAGGCCGACTTGAACAACCTACCACCAACCGGTCTCAAATCTAGAAGGCCATTTTGGACTGTCGCTGAAGCCCTTCAGCGATCTCCCCTCAGCCTTGATGACCGATGGCGAAGTGCTTGGAAGAACTGTGATATACAGAATGGATTCCTAATAGAGGACCCCACAGTACAACCTGAAGGATCAAACCTTCCTCACAAACAGTGGACAACCATAAACCACCTCAGAACCGGTCATGGTAGATGCTGCCACCTTCTCCATAGATGGAAGATTAAAGCATTCCCATCATGCGACTGTGGAGCTCCTAATCAGAGCCTGGAGCACATCAGAGGAAATTCGCAGGCAGCCTACAAGATATCTACACTGTTGCACAGTGGGGCAGTAATTCGAGTCGGGGGCTTGCCGCGCGTGCAAGCCCCCGATATGCACTTACCCGACGCGCCGGCCATTGAGCTTCAGGGACGCCTGGAATTGCTGTTTTAAAATGTTGACTCCCGGGCAGCGTCTGACGTCACGCCGCCCAGGAGTGCAGCCAGCGCGAAGCCTGGAGCGCACTGTGCAAGTGAGACATGCCCCTTGAGGTCTCATTTTAAAAGGACACGCCCCCAATGCTTCTCACAAGCTGCAAAGCATTTTTACATGTAGAGCAGCATTTTCAATAGGTTTTTTGTATTTTTAAGAAGTTTTTGGTAACTTTTATAAACTTTTAAAAACGTTTAAATTATTTTGAAGAATCTGAAGTAGTTTTAAACAGAATTAAAGCGATTTCAGGACTTTTAAAAGCCCTGAAAGCATTTTTTTCATTCCATTTATTTAATTAGCAATGTCGTCGTCGTACGTGTCTTCACACTGTTCCCTTTGGGGAACGGTATGAAGCGGTGGAAGGATTTCTGGCCGTGATTAACACTCCTTCCGTGACCGTAACCATCTTTGTACCAGCCATTAGGGTGGTTAGTCCTGTGGCGGGAGGGTTTTACGGGCTCCCACAACCTATACGAGGTGGGGGGGGGCCACCCACACCCACGGACGCAAATATCCCACTGGATGTCTACCCAGAATTTAGAGCCGGAGCTCCGACTCCACTTGCTGGGACTGTCTGGAGCGGGGTTAGAAACCCTACGCGGTGTGGCCCAGTGGCGGGGATGCCACCGCTACGTCAAAGGCCCACTCAGATTAGCAACGTGAAATGGCTGGAATGAGCACAATTCACAGCATTAAAAGAACTCACAATTGAACTGATGATGACCTCAGCAATCTCCTCAATGAGGTGGGGGCGCAGCGCCTGCTCATCATTGGCAATGAGAAGTCCAAGGCGCCGCAAAAAGGACAGATGATAGCTTGGTCTTTCAAGTGGCAGCATAGGGCTCCAGTCACGGGGAGGGAAAAGGTGCAGGAAACGTAAGGGTGTCACCTTTTGCGCGGAGTGGGCCTTTTGCGTAGCGGTAAGCACCCCCGCCGCTGGGCCAGAAGGAGTAGGGTTTCGAACCCCGCTCCAGCCAGTCCCGGCAAGTGGAGTCGGAGCTCCAACTATAAATTCTGGGTGGACATCCAGCGGGATACTTGCGTCCGCGGGTGTGGGTGGCCCCCCCCCCTCAGATGGGTTGTGGGAGCCCGTAAAACCCTCGCGCCATAGGACTAACCACCCTAATGGCTGGTATGAAGATGGTTATGGTCACGGAAGGAGTGTTGACGTGGCCAGAAATCCTTCCACCACTTCATACAGTTCCCGAAAGGGAACAGTGTGAGGATACGTACGACGATGACCTCTTGCGCAATGCACCTCCTTGGACCCTCAGTCACAGATGCGAGGGGACAAATCGTGCAATTGTTAAATTTTTCATTTTATTGACATGTAAAATGTTGGCCCAGTAATTCCCTTCCAAACGCGCGAGTACGGTCGGGGCACTCACACATCTGGCCGGAGGAAATGCCGGTTTTCAGCATGCACAGCGCATGCGGGGAAAACCGGCATTTCCTGTCCTCTGAACGAAGGGGTTCAGAGGCAGAACGCGTGCGACTGTACAGGCAGATCGTGCGCAGTAAAATTCGCCGGTTTCATTCATGCTTTCAGTGAGGTTAAGTCCTTACAACTTACACATGAAAAAAGCATGAGTGCAGTTGCTCCAGAGGCTGCGGAGGAAGATATTTTTTATCATGGAGCTTCTGAAAGGCAATATTTTTGTTTGGGAAAGGGAGGAAAGTTATTTTAAGAAATGCTGAGGTAAGTTTTAAAGTTTATTTTTGTTTTTTAAAACGGGGTTTCAGTACTGTAGGTAGAAGGATCAATTGTGGCTATGTGAATTGAATTTGCTGTGTTTATTAAATGTAAAAATGACTCCAACATTTTTAAGAAAGAAACTTTTCATCAGTAATATATTCTTTTAAGTAATTATGTATGTATGTCTGTATATATTCCTTTGCGTGTATGTATATATTCCTTTACTTATGTGTATGAATGTATGTATTTAATTATGACTTTCAGAGAAAGTAACTTATTGGAAAATCATAATTAAAAACATACATTCATACACATAAGTAAAGGAATATAAAACATACATACATATACGTAAAGGAATATATGCGGACATACATACATAATTACTTATTACTGATGAAAAGTTTCTTTCTTAAAAGTGTTGGAAATGTTACATTACTCATTTTAGAACACTCATTTTCACATTCAATTCACACAGCCACAATTGCTCCTTCTACCTACAGTACTGAAAACCCATTTAAAAAAAAAAATTTAAACTTTAAAACTTACCTCAGCATTTCTTAAAATAACTTTCCTCCCTTTCCCAAACAAAAATATTGCCTTTCAGAAGCTCCACGATAAAATATATCTTCCTCCGCAGCCTCTGGAGCAACTTTACACATGCTTTTTTCAAGTGTAACTTGTAAGGACTTAACCTCACTGAATCCATGAATGAAATCGACGAACTTCACTGCGCAAGCGCTGCCTGTGCAGTCGCACGCGCTGTGCCTCTGAACCCCTTCGTTCAGAAGACTGGAAATGCCGGTTTTCTCCGCATG